>NC_072463.1:17313625-18513625 GCF_027596085.1 Anoplopoma fimbria
CACCTGACACACAGGCCCTGAGGTAAATATTTCACCAGACTGGAAGTATTAATCACAAGTCTCAACATCCCACAAAGGCTCCATTGAGCTGAACGGGCTATGTGGACAAACTGGAGCCTCTATACGGGAGAGAGAGAGAGAGAGAGAGAGAGAGAGAGAGGTTACTGACCTGATCCACCAAGTAATGCTTTCTCAGCTAAATCCGACGACATGTGAAGGGGACATCCAGCCCGCAGCAGACACACGGGGGAGCTTTTACGCACCACGGAGAGAACGGCCCGTGCTGGAGACTCAACATCCACATCTCATCAGGAGAAAGTCACTTGGCCCTTTGCAGGACACATTCATTTATACTGAGACTTATTTAGCGCCTCAAAAGTGTGTGTGGAGCTAAATCAGAGTGTGTTAGAGCACGCAGGGCTTATCACACCCGAGTCATTCTCCGCTTTTTTGCTGTGGCTGCGTGTGGCACAGTGACAAGGGGGGGGGGGGGGGGGGGTCACTGTGTAAGGTTTTTGGTGACAGCGCATGGATGGGAGCGCACGGGGGGCTGCTGCAAAGACTGTGGCCAGTTGCTGGGGATGATGCACTATTTGATCAATTGAGCCGAGGGTTTCGGAAAAGAAGAGGTAAATGTGCACAGGCTAAGTGGTACGTACTCCACTTGGAGAGCCTATATCGCTCTGTGTTTACCTGTTTACCTTCACAGGTAGTTCAAACAGGCCGCCTGCCTTTTCACTCTGACGTGTGGCCGGTGTGGTGCAGAGCGGGACGGGCTACCGGGACCAGCACCGGGGGGATGCTTACAGGCCTTGTACATCTGCTCGGGATGTGTTCTTGTTAAAAAATATATTTTTTTGTCTAAAAATAAATGCCAGATTTTGAGACTCTTATTGGTGTTTTTTTGTTTTTTTTTACAGGATAAAGGTATATCGTTATTGTAATTCTTATTCTTATTATTATGAACAATAATATTATTGCTAATGGTAGTATTGGCGTTATAGATGTTGTATCGTTTTCCATTATATTTTGTCATTGTCACTAGCACCTTTTTTTTTAAGGGTTGTTTTTGTAATTATGAGGTGGTAAAATTGAACTATCCCGTTTTTAACTATACTGTAAGAGTTGAACTATTTTTTTGCAAATAAGTTTCCACTGCTTTTCCCTCTCTCGTGGTTTAAATCATCCTCAATCCTCAGCTAGGACTGTGTGTCTGCTGTGAATTGTGTGTGTGTGTGTGTGTGTGTGTGTGTGTGTGTGTGTGTGTGTGTGTGTGTGTGTGTGTGTGTGTGTGTGTGTGTGTGTGTGTGTGTGTTGGGGGTGTTAAACCAGACAGAAGAAGATGGAGTAAAGAAAGGCCTCTGAGCTGCAGATGCATCAGGATTTAAAGGACAATACGGGGCGCAGGGCTGGGACTTCCCATCACCCGCTTATTTGAGTTCAGTTGACACTAAATCTGCAGATCTGACTGGAAAAACATACATTATTACAGCATTTTCTCATCTGACTTCGTGCCTAAAACTGCATAGTGCATAGCATGCGCAAGACTAACCTTTTTATTTGCTCATTGCTGATATAATTACGCTATCGCCAGTTTCACCAGTGCTCCCATTTTAATATTATAAGCAACAGAGCTGACTGGCTCATTATTAAAGCTTGTTACATTTTTTTTTTCTTCTTCCTGATCCCAGCTTTGCAATCAAACGTACAGCAGAATGGACTCATCCAAAAACAATTAATTTTTCGGATGAACCCCAAAAAAACGGGGCCCCGTCTGATTAATTATAATTCCCTCCTAAAAATTCATGCCCACGATTGTTCCCAAATAAGTGAAGAAAGAGCTTTTTATATTCTTGATTAAATAAATCTTTCGATTGAATGCACAAATAAGAATGCCGCAGGAGGATCCATAATAACGTTGATCATTCCCTCCTTTTTAATCGCTGAATTTCAGCGTGTTTTGGGCGCCTCAGGCAGGGAGTTAGTCTTTGATAAAGGTAACCCCTTCTGCCTCAGGGTGCCCGTGATAAATGTACAGAGTGACAACACCGATTCCATCCCTCTATGATTAAAAGCCTATATATGATATGCAGGTAACGCGGGGTCCGGTTTATTTATTATGGGGGCTAAGCCATGGCCCGAGGGGACTTGGCTTCAGGGTAGAAATCATTTTGGAGCCCGTTTTTGGGTCTTTTTTTTTTTCTTTTTTTACAGAAATCCAGCCACCTTTCCCTCCCGGGCAAAACTCTTTTATTCGTCTCCTTTTCCTCTAATGATTAAACATGTCACGGCGAGATTATAGCAGTGCGCCTGTGCCCCGAGGAGATGCCTTCATTTGTTAAACCACCAGTTTATTTGTAACGGTGAATTTCATGCCACGCTGTGCCATTCGCCTTAATCTTTTTTTTTTTTTTCCTGTGTAAGACGAATTGCTAAAAAGGGTTTATTATTTTTTAATCACTTCCCATTTCAGTATCTCACTAACATTGGCAGGGAGGAGGGAGAAATGGCTCGGGTCTTTTTTTTAGATGAATTAAAAAAGGAGACAACTGCTATTTGTTAATGTGTGGAACATTCGTATGAATAAATAAACAAATGAATAATAAATCACCCTCTCCTGGAGAACCTGATCTACTGACACAAGTACAGACAACTTGTCCTCCTTGTTAGGCAGCCTGTGTGTGAGTGCGGTAATAACATTAACAGCTGTTGACATCTGTAGAGCTCTAGCGGTCTCTACCGGCACATTTTGGAAACAACAGGGGGTGCTTATTATGTGAACCCAATTAGACAACTTCTATGAGCCAATGTGAACATATGCAGTGGAATCAGACGCGTTGTGATATAAGGAATATTACGCACGTTTGATACTTCCCCCTAGCAGGCAAACACATCCCTGCTTGTCCATCTCACATTAAGATACACAGATGTTCCTGAGTAAATCAGGTACAGGGTAACCTCGTGAGCGCACCATTATCTATGTGTGATTTTTTTTTTTGGGTCGGCTGTTTGAAAAGCCAGATGATCTTCTCATTCTTTAGTTTATAATTCTCCTTTTTATAAAGGACATGAACAATAAGGACCTGGATTCTCCTGACTGAGCTCGGGTGTGAGGGTGCAGGCCGGCACCTCATATGCAGCCTCAACGTTAATGTCCACCACGTGAGTGCGTAATGATCACCAACTACACAGGATGCTAAAAAAAACACCAAAAAAACCGAACAGACCCACATTCTGAATGAGCATTAAACACAGTTCAAATAACCAGGGTCATTATACACTCAATGACTAAGATGCGCTCCAAAAAGCAGCAAAAGAAAGTAAAGCAGCTTCTATTAGGCTGTAAACACAGAAGAATACTAGATGCATCCAGTGCGCTTACCTAGACTGGAGGGGGCCTGGATGTGTTGCCAGCGTTAAGACAGCGCAGAGTTAATGAAATATCTCCAAATGGGAGTCAGGAGTGCGTGCAGAGATAAGCCTGATGTGGTTTATATACCCAGAAAGCAAGTGCTCCTCTTCTCATATTGTCCAAGAGCGTTTGCATAGCTGGCCAAGTGGCTCTGCTCTTGCTGACTGGCTAACATTGCATGGTGTTTGTTTTCCCCCTTGCTATGACGTGAGACAAAATATTGGCCATATGTTCATCGGCAATAAATTGGTCTTGAGCGCAAACACAGCTCCCTGCGGACGGTGCTTTTAACCCGGCGCAGCTAGTTCTCTCTCTTTGGGATGTTTTTGGGGACACCAAAGTACTGCTGTATAATGTAGGTGAGTGATAATGTTACAACAGCCTGTTTAAGAGATAATTGTATACGCCTATGGACGAGCTGCCGGTTGATCTTTATACTGCGACCTATTATTCCTCACACAGGGCTCTCTAATAAATCGCTTGGTAACCAAGAAGCAGCGCCGTCCAAAGAGCAGATGTGGCATGTTATCCACGCCACAGTTGCGTTTACATTAGATACCCTGATACAATGATTGATAACCAAGGTCACAGCAATTCACAACGATTCGAGACCCGGGCATCTCCCATGAGGCCGACTACTAACACATAATGTTAGCCACATAGATCCACATGTGTCGACACTGGAAACACCGGCCACTGTGTGAGCTTAGGCCACAACAGAAAATGTGTGTGATAATAATAATAACAATACAATCCGAAATCTGTGCTCACAAGGACTTTAAGTGCAAAAAAAACAACAATAATTATAATAATGGTAATAAGAACGATAATTCAGGCATGTATTTTTTTTTATATCTTTATCGATCTGCCTTAAAGACACACACATACGTGGAGAAATAAAACATTTTAGCGTCATCACGTACTAGAAATTAACAAATGGATCATCCTAAATCGACATTTATATAAGAAAAAAAGTAATATATACATATAAGTAAATAAAAAATATCGACTGTGTGACACCATGGCTCAAAATAAGAGGCTACATACAATACAGGGAAGATGTTTTTGTGGGAAAAAAAGTGTAAACATCACAATTTATTCTCCCATTTTCTTCCACCTCGGATTTTTGACTAACACAACTAGTTAAAACACAAAAGAACTTCATATTTATTTCATTTTTTTACGGTCGTTTTTTTTTTTTTTTTTTTTTTCTTTTTTATAAAAGTGTCTCGATTCTCTTCAGTCCTATCCATTTTCACTTTGTAGAAAACAAAACACAACCTCTCTTGTATCAAAGGTTGGCAATATCTGCTCGGTGTAAAAAATGATGACAGTAATTGTTGAGGAAGAAAGCAATATGCGGCAAACACCAGTTGTGCTATTAGGACACCTTGGGGTGGGTGGATAACTTAAATCAAGACAATGATTTTATTGTGGGCAGTCTGGAATCTACGCGCGATAATAATGGTGTTGCCTAGTAGAGCAGGAGCGACCGTCAATCAATAGTGAATCCATTACTGATGGGGTTTTGTGCGGGGCCACTTTGCTGATGAAAGACAGAGATTATCCTCGCTGCCATCGCTGTGTTCAAGAGTATCGCTAAGACGCAAAGAATACAAATAAATAAATTGGCCTCATACCTCGTTTGAAAATTCCACATTAAGGCAAAGTAGTTAGTTAGAGTTGGAATGTATTCATGAGGTGCAGACGAATGAGAAAAAAGCTTTCCACTCAGCCGCTCTGTGAAACACCCTTGTGCTGTTTGAGATTTGCCACAAGTGCTCTGGGTGCTAAATACAAGGTCTCCTGAAAAAGGATGGGTAAGATAGGCCCTGCCGGTCAAGCTATTATCAATCCCTGGCCTAAAGCTTGATGACTAAGATACTTCAGATGTAGTTAACGGCTGCGTAAGGACACTGATGGCACGGCATTCTGAAATCAATCAGTTCAAGTTTTAATGTATCAACCACTCGAGGAGAACGAGGAGAGGGAGAGCTTCTCGACACACAAATGCCACAGAGACTGGGTTGATTTTCATGGAAGATACACTTTAAAAGAGAGCGAGAGAGAGAGAGAGAAAAGTTTGATTAAACCTAAGGGCTCACTTGTGCTGGTTGAGACTCATACATGATGATAGCTGGTCCTATCAATGGAGAAGGCTTAGCAATTTTTTTCTTCACAAATACATGCACTTAGAGAGGTTTAGCATTTGCTCACCAAGCCCTTAGTGTTAAGGTGAGTGAATGGGTGTTTTTAGCCCCTTCAAGAGATGTGAAGCTATGTAGAGGAGATGGGGTTGTTTTCCAACAAAGTGCCTCAATTCTGCACACCGGTGAATATTACCATATTCTTAAATGACAACGGTGCATTGTGAATTTGAGGAGCTCTGGAGTGTACAGGGCTATTGGTCTTAACATTTTTGCCCTGTTGCGCTACCTACCGGAGAGGAAGAGGAGGGAGGGAACAAATAGTGTGAACCGTGTCAAAGTGTTAATGAGTGGGGAAAAAAATAAAGTTATTTTAGAGCACTCAAATGTCTGGTATTTCTATCAGAAATATTAGATTTATGGGTTGCATGGAAGGGTTTTGTGGGCATTACTTGACATGAATAACTTTAGGCATGAATACCTATTTTCCAGTGCTAAGCATCTGGTGCAAGGCCAGTGCTTGGCCTTGGAGAGCCATATAGCTGTTTGTAAACCCTGTTGCGGAGGCCAAGGGCCAAAAGACACAGTACTTAGTAGACACATTCTGATAGCATTTTAGCCCCTGTGGCACGTGGGTACAAAACAAACACCTTAGTCAAGGCCAGAAGCTTTAAAAGCGGTCAGCTTCAAATAATAATGGAGAATTGACCCCATCAAAATGTTTCACTTAACTATATGTGAGTCAGGTACCGACGGAAAGGCAGCTGATGTGGGTGTTGTAGCCACAGATGTGAGAGCAAAAGAAGAAGAAAACTGGACTTCTCCCTCACACATCAGAGCTGAAATTTGCTGTGAACAAATTGTCAAGCAGGGGGCTAGATGCTTTGTGGCTGCTTTCTAATTCAATAGATATTTGGACGGAGCATTATGTAGGTGTATGTCAATAAGCAAGAAGGACCTGACAGGATTAGTTCCACCACTGTGGACAATAGCCATCGTCCAAGGTGAACACAGAGGAGCTGGATCAAATCACAGTTTTGACTGCTTCAGCGCTTTCTGTGTTTAAGAGGTCTTTGAAAAGGGTGGAGATCCAAATCATGTGGTAAATAAATAAATAAATAAATAAATAAAAAATGAAGAGCACATCTAAAAATGGAACAGTGTTTCAAGGCAGCCAGCTATTTGTCCATCTGCACAACTGGACTGATTCCAGAGTGAATTTGAAAAAGAGAGAGAGATCTCAAGAAAATGCAGAGAGCAACCGTTCGCTCGCTTTAGTTTTTTTAAGACCTCTTCCGTCTTTTGAAACAATAAATGGTAGCACGAGTCAAGGACAGACCATTGCATTATGGGAGCGCTCGTCCTTGCCATCACTCCGGCGGCACAGAGCAGTTTTGGAGCAAAGATTCAAAAGCTTTGCAAGGATATCGACTGTTACCTTCAACAGTAGACCCATATTGAAGTAGGGAAGGAAGAATATGACTCGGATTTGAATAGTACTGCATGGACAAAACATGTTGGATTAGAAGTGGGATGTCTCAAGGCCATTTTTTTATTTTTTATTATTGCAAATGTTTTTGCTGAAAAATACATACTCTATGTAAGATACCTGTGGCAGACTCTATTCAGGATTCTTTTTACCAGGAGGACAAAATGATGAATTGTTGTTCATCTGGCGCATTAGTCATTTCTTAAGACACTCTGCAGACAGCAAGCTCTACGTACACATGTTCTTCAAAGAGATACAACATATGACAGTAGCAGGAATTATCACTGTACTGCGTTGTTTAGCGATCAGCCACTTTACCTTGAGAACCTGCACGACAGAGGAAGTGAATAGCATGTGGAAATACACTACAAGCACACTTTAACTATGCTTTCTCTGCAGCACTGTCATCTACTTCAATGCAGCATTGAGGTTGCCTTCGAGAACTTTAAGATGTAAGCTTTTGGTAACAATCTGCTGAGATGTTTGACAACGTTGGTTTACTGTAGTGAAATATGTACTCAAGATATAGAGGACACAGTGCTGTATCATTTCAAAGCCCCATTGAAAAATAGCCATTTGGAGGGAGAAGGGAAGAAATCCATTAAACTTTTGATGTAGAAGGATGATTTTTTTTACCCCGATTAGAGATTGTTTCAAAGGTTAACCTGCTTGAAAAAAGGAGAAGGATTGCTGCACTTAGTTGAGACCTTGTTTCTCTGAATCACCACTCGGTTCTTTTATTGGAGATAACCATGTTTTTTTGTGTGAATATTGCACCGTAAACAGGAAATATATTGAACAGAAGATGGACCAGTTAATGGGTCTTTAGCTCCAAACTCACTGCATCAAGAGGTTTTGTTTTGGCCAGTGTTTTGGAGCACAACAAGACTTGAAGTACGAGAGCATTCATTTTGACTACGTCTGACTCAATTTGAGAACAGTTGAATGCTTAATCATAGTTGGTCATTAATGAAACTGGGTATCCACCTACATGTTGTAATCAAAGTGAGATTAAATATCATCAATTTCTGACGGATTTTTGGACCAAGGCTGTCACGATGATAAATCATTTTTATGAAAGATAACAAGTGATGGCAAAGCTTTAAAATGGGACGTGAAAGTCTTTTAACCACCATCAGGTGATTCTCAACTATTTTGCCTCTTAAAAACCGCAAAGGTTAAGGATTTCTTCTTACGGCACACACTGTGTAGCTCTTTGACGTTTAAGGTTAAAATGTCCACATAACTGTTGGTTGCTCTATACGGAGCAGGAATGCATTTTTTCCTCGCTACAAATGGCACCTTAAAATCATTAATTACCTAAATAATGACAACAGTCATTACACAGTGAAGGCCAAGCTTTGCTTTGAGTATAGGTTTTAGTATAGTTGTATGTAGTGTAGTGTGAGTGCGCGTGTCTGCATGTGTGCAAGGAAAGTCCCTATTGGAGTACAGTGAACATCCCATCAGGATATGTAACTAAACAGCACAATGGAGAGACACAGAAGGGCTTAGGGGCATGAAACATTCACCTTGAACCAGGCTGCTCCTTGTAGACACAAGGATTACCCATCTGCACATTTTTGAAGCCTTTTGACTAACAATGTGTCCAATATGAAAGACGAAAAGGAGAAAACACAATTTAGTAATTTCAATGGCTGTCTGCAGATGGGTTGCCAACATATTTGGATAATTAACGTGTAGATATTTTCTTTATACTCGTGCCCACGATGGCAATTAACATGTTTTGTGGAGAGGTGAAAACTTTTTTCCAGGCAGTGAAGATGGATGGAAATGCATTAGAGGAGGTCACGAAAATGGGCTCCTATTCTTTGCGCTAAAAGGATGCTTTTATAAGGTGATAGCAATTGAGGAATAAAACCCCAAGGGCAAATAAATGATAAAGAGCTCATCCTTAATTGGCAATCTTTTTGGTTTTCATATAAATACCACTTCAAATTTCCAATCCACATATCCATTGACTGCATGGCAAGTCTCTCTTGAACTAAAAATATGAAAGGCAAAAGGAGCCACAATGCCGAACAAAAAGGACAACTCTATCTCTCAGCAAGCCAAAGGTTTAAAAAATTGCACACTCTGTTCACCATGATACTATGCAATTCAATGAGAACAGTAATTGCCTGAAAATAGTTTAAAAGATACATACTGCCGTTTTAGAGAAACCTTCACTCCGGATATTGAATGAATGTTCTGTCGGCCATTTGAATAAATTTGAATTAAAACATGAATAAGTGCCTCCCGACTCAAAAAGGACAAGCTTCAATGGTGTCTAAATTTAACACCAATGCGGAAATCCACATTACACTGTGTTATTGCTCTGAAAATTCTGCTAATATGTCTGAGTTTCAACTGAATTTCCATGGTTGCCTTTTCAGACATTAACTTCTTGACTCATTTTGTCTGACACAGTTGTGGTTATGCTTGTGTGTAAGCCATGGCCTTCACCCACGTAAACCTCTCTCTGTCGCCACCTAATGGCAGGAGTGTGTGCTCACTCTGAGCTCTGGAGCCCAGCTGAGGAAAAGTGTGCACCAACACATCCTCCCTCTCTCAGGTAATTATGTCTTTTATGTAGGAGACACATACAGCTACTTTAACATTGGATATCCAGCCGTCCTAATGGCCCATTATTCAAATAAATGGGGGGAAACACTGTGGGGTTGGTGACCCCCTCCGTGCGACAGGGCCCTCCATCCAGGCACACCTGCTGAGACAAGGTAACATTTATCACCGAGACCTTCGCAGGACAGAAACAAAATGGCAGGCGGGGTCAGCGGTGAGGAGCACAGTGGGCCCGTCATACTGCAAACATATCCATTTGGTACTGCTCTACTCTTGTGGTTGCCAGGCTACTGCCTAATATATGGTGACTGAGTGTGCGTCATGAAAACAGAAGTAAGATGTTGACTTTGAGATAAGTACCTCTTCAAATTAAACAGCACCATCACATTGCATTCAAAATAACATTTCCAAAGGTCAACTTTAAATGGTTCCCATTTGGCAAAAAAAAAAAAAAAAAAAAAATCCCTGTGTTCTTCAAATTTGCATACCAGTTATGTTAGTTAGTGGCATTTAATTATTTATGTTTTAATTACACAGAATGAAGGGGATAATATCACTGTACGGTAGTTTTGTGCTCGTCTGAACACTCGGATGTCTCCTTATTAAAGTACACAAAAAGATAATTATGTCCGGCTCTGACTAAACATTGCCATGGTGCTGCTCGAGAGAATCATCGGCGGATTGGACACAGGAGAGGGTTAGACCTCTTATGATTAATGTGCTTGGTCACACGCACTCAGGATTGGTAAAGGCATGTCAACTCCCTCGCTCTCTCCAGAGTCAAGGGTCGGCAAAATTGTTTTGATGGCACTGATTGTCTCATCAGCCAGACTTATCATGCAGTGAGCTCACCTAGGGACTGCAGAGTGCTGAGCCTGCAGCTGAAGAAGACACACCCTCATCCACCAGCCACATGTCTGCATGATGAGTGCATCAATTGGGAATTAACAAAAGGCACTGAGGATTGATAGTTAGAAACCCACATAAATAGACAGATGTATGTATTTGTTGTACCTGGTATATAGACCTGAAATATATATACACACACATTGTATATATATATATATACACACACAAATACACACACGGTATACAGGGTCAGTAATGGAGGGAAAGAGAAAGAGGGCAGTGGGTCTATTTACAAGGCTCGTTCCCACACCAGCTCTCCCACGAAACACCCATCACCTGGACAGGCCTCGCTGAATAGAGTTGCTGATGTCATTGGGGAGATGGTATTGATTGACCAAGGGGCAGCAAAGGCCAATGCAATTAAGAGACAAGAAAACATACAGCGTTAAAGACTGTGTAAATAAAGGGACTCTGCAGTAGGGCCAGACAAAGGCCAGTCCAGGGCCCATTCAGGAGCCCCTTGTTCACCGTTGGCCTGGGGTCTCATCCAAGGACTGGGGGTCTGGGTGGGAGGCCTGGGGGAGGTGGCAAAGAAGAGCGAGGCAGCGTGTGGGTGTCCGGAGGGATAAGGACACAGGGTGTTGCTAGGCTGTCTCTGAGAGGGCGACGGGAGCTTAGCCCTCCCTGTGTCCGGAACTACCAGGTGATCACGGATGATCTGCATCTCAAGGAGGGGCTGTTGAGAGGAAGAAGCTCTGTATTTATTGGCCTCTGCCTGGTTTGTTTTGCTGCCCTTATTACTCACTTCCTTCCGCTTTCTTACCCTTATCCGACTGTACTGTTGAGTGAATAATCTTTCGGCAAATTAGATACTCTTTAGCAAGCTAAACTGACTGTAGACACATAATCATCATTGCTGTTTTTTTCGAAACCATTTACAATGCAAAATCATTGGGCTATACCTTGCATGGGGGTCACTTGTGGGTTTATGAGAAGGATAACATTTTGGTCATAACGCTTGCTTTTATTTTTAAACCTATTACAACTGAGAGAGCTTAAGAAAGATGAGTCCCAAAAATAAGTTGCTAAGCATAGTTCAGTTCAGAGTTACACCGTGTTCATATACAGTACAGATATCTTTAAAATGTTTCGGCAGGTTGCGATAATAAATGCTTCTCCAGACCGTATCCCCAAGAAGATGGTCAATAATCAACAAGAACAACAAGACAAGAGTCTACAGCTATGCCCAATGCTATCGTTGGCATGCTAACATGCCCACAGTGACAATGTTAACATGCTGCTGGTATGATGTTTACAATGGTCACCATCAAAGCTAAGAATGCTAACATATGCTAAGCAGCACTAATCACGAAATGCAGCTGAGGCAGACGGGAATGTCATCAGTTCAGCAGATATTTGGGCATAAACCAAACTATTGGGCAACTTTGCAGTTCATGCCAGTGAATCCAGTAACTGTTGAGATAATTCACAGGATAAGTAATAAACTCTGCAGAGAAAAGTCAGGGGATCATTCGCAGTCATTGGGATTCATCTACATGGGAAAATTTCATGGCAATCCATGAGATGTTTTACCAAACTCTGAAGTGGTAGACCGACCAGCAGACATTGCCGTCCCTGGAGCCATATTTCAAAAAATGCCATCCTGGGTTGATCAAATGTATCTCTTGATGGTATTTCTATTAACTTTCACTAACCTTTGATTTTAAATGGGAATCGTGACCGTATGGGCAAAAAAACCCAGAATCTGTAATACATTAGTGCCTCCTAGTAATATGATGTTGAAGCTTATGTGAATGACACACATGCCAAAACTATTATTATTATTCTAAATGGTTCTTTATGCAATATTCATTTGTGAGAGCGTGGTTCGTGTCAATCTGTGTCAGTGTCAAAGGGATTGCTCATATGGACATAACAGACCGCTCCACCCCTTATGTTTGATCCATATCTCGTTCTGGAGGTCCGGAGCTGGGGGTCACCTATTCTGATTTGCGTCCTCTCACCTTCCTCTCTGCCCCCGCTCTATCTGCATTGAGGGTAAAACAATGGCCACTACTTCATCCGTCTCTCAGGTGTCACCGTGATACATGATCCTGGGATAATTTACCTCGCTCCTCATTTCTTCTTCATCAAATCAAGGCTAGTGTCTGCCTGTCCTTGGTCTCATTTACATTTTCTCATTAGCTCCGCACTTTTATTATTCAAATTCATGTGTTGTCTAGAAAAACGGACGGGCGGATGGATGGGGCGATGTTGTCGCCCTTGCTCTCCACATGCATCAATATGAGCAACAAAGAGGCGACAAGTAGTGTGAGAGTATATGTATCATAAGCCACCTGAGGGTGGAGGCAGCCGTTGTTGGCTTCAGGTAAGAAATTGTGGATTCTTTTTACCGCTGCATTGCCGTTAAATCCTCTGGATATATCCTATTTACAGTGCTTCACCCAACAAATACACGAGATGTCTATGACCTTCTTTTCCATTGCAATAATACAAAACAGCTGTAGATCCCTTTTCTGGAAGGGCACTGGTAACGTCTGAATGATGCGCCAATGTAAAGAAATTGTGGCAGACATTGTATGTGATAAATTAAAAGTCCAATCTCTCAGTGAAAAGAGCCTTACAGATATAACACATTATCTGGTACAGTACCAGCCTATAGACTCAAGTCCTTGACCATGATTTGAAAGAGTTCACCACTTGACCATGGCTTTTCATCAAATGCTGCAACAGAGAATGCACATTAGTCCTTTCTCCTTTGAATGATATGTGTACTGTGTATGTTTTCACAGCGGCAATTCAAGGATGCTGGTATCGACCATTTACATTTACAAAATCAATGACTACTTGCACAGTGAGCCTGACTGATATATAAACTAGCTGATCATTTAGCTTGGGTGTAGCTGTCAGTGTGTTATGGGTTTAAATCTCAGCAGCATGAACGATGCTACCGGTCCCTTCAGAGAACAAGCTAATATATGCTGTGGAAGAAATCATATACGTGCACTAAATCAAGCAAGTTACAAACAGCGAAATGCACCGAGAGTCAGCAGTGATGGAGAGGGAAACTGAGGATTTGATAGGTTCAATCTAAAGAGATGGGACGCGATTAGATTGGGTGAGGGTGGGTGTCTTGAGACATGGGGGCAATATTCCCAGACGTCTTTCTACAATAAATATATTTTTAATTTGTGCTCTTTTATTAACCAGCAAAATCACTTCAAAATGAATAGCACATTATTAAGTCTTCTAGTGGCTCTTACTGTTCTTTATCATGAGTTTGTATCACTGTGCAATTCATCTCCAGCCATTCTTCACACTAAATATGTTTTATATGAGCCTTCATTTATCATGGCCTGTCAGCTCTTAACTGTATCATTATTCAGTCTAGAGTTATAAATTGGAATCATTAAACGGTTTTTCATATAATCTGATGCAATAACTGCTCCTCCTTTATTGGCTTGTGAAAAGAAAATAGTAAATACAATTGTCTGTCAAGATCTTTGGAGATAGCCGTCTCTCTCAGGCTGAAATGAAATTAGGCCAGCCGAGGAGACAGGATCAATGTCAGCAGATTTGTTCGACTTTCATCGTGGAGGGGACGGGGTTGAGCGGATGAAGGATGGAGAGAAAAGGAAGCTGACACTGCTGAACCCGATGAGGAATGTTGGCTTTGCTGTCAATATTTTTTTGTTCATACAGTGTCACATCAATCAGAGTTGTCTTTTCAACTTCTCAGCGCAGCTCCGCTCAGACATTCGTAATGGAGATATTACATTCCCTGAACTCAGCTAAATGTGTGGTCCCTGCAGCTTTTTGTTCGTCATCTGAGACATTTTTCATGTCTGGGAGGTGAAGTGATTAACAATGACAATGTGGGGTCAAATTTTTCATCACTTGAATCATATTCTAATCGGAAGAGGACCTTGGCTGCATGAACCATCTCTGTGACAACTAGATACCAAATTGTAAAAAGTAGTTGGGCCTAAATGTTGGACAGTCTAAAAGGTTTGGAAGTCAAACTAATCCTGCAAAATTGTTAATATCAACAGAATTATCTTTTCTTTTTTATGACACAAACATGTATTCACTACATTGCAGTATTTTCTTTTACAAATAACACACACTAACAGTTTGGCAAAACCCAATCGAAATGAAAAATGTGATAACGGACACAATAATAAAAACAAGAAAGTGGTAGACTATTGCAGTTTAGCTCTCAAGAGAAGATGCCTGCTGTTATGAGTCATTGTTTTCTCTTTTCTCATCACATAAAGAGATGGCGATAAAAGATGGGAAAAGATGGGTGAAGACTGCCACCCTCTGGCAACCTCACAGACTGAGTCCACCTCTTTATGTCTTGTTCTTGGTTTAGGGGTTATCCCAACACATTTCCAATTCTAGTTTAGAGAGAATTACACAAACACGCCTTATTTGAAGGGTGTGAATATTCTTAGAAATTTGTTAAATCATAAAATAAAAGTCAAAAGACTAAAAAGTGTTGAAGAAGGCCATTGCCTCCAGAACAAATGCACATACTGTTCTATGAGCCTATGCTGCCATCTACTGGATGATGTGTGTAATTTGAGATGAACCTCTTAAGCAACTGCTGAACTCCTTTGCTCTGAATTTAAACAGCAATACACTTTTCAAATACAAACCTGAGCCTACAAGAGTGTTCAGTGCAGCTTACTCAACATTTTACCTTAATATCATAACTTCCTTAACCCCCACCCCCTCAACAATAAACTGTGCAGTTTGGAACTGAGATACACACACATTTACACAAAGGTGTAAATCTGGAGAAAAGACAGAAAATCAGTTTGATCACAAATTGATTCCTGATAAGATTAAAGTGTTTAAATAAACTGCTGCGTAAAAGATAAACATTAGGATAATTAAAAACAGTTTGTTGCAAGTGGAAGATCAAGTGAGCAACTTCCACTTCCCCACAGACGATGGCGTGTTTGTACCAGGTAGTGCAGATATGTAGGAATGTGAGGCTGGGTTGTATGAAAGTACTGGAATTAACAGCAAACAAACCAAACAGTCTTGCATGACCTGCGTGGGCTTCTGCAGCCCTTCATCACTGATATGTAGCTAGTTTCAGTTAATTTTAGTTAGTTTGATTTAAGTGTATTGTTGCAGTGAAAAGTAGAGATTTATAGCGGCCTGATCCGAGTATATAAAAAGGTAACCACTTTACCATAAGATCTTTCACTGATGAAGATGCCAAGTTTTTTTTTTCTAAGTAGCATTCAAGTTCAAGATTACGTGAAAAATTCCATTGTTTGCAAAAAGCCCAGAACTCCAGACCGGGACTATTTGTTTAGCCTTAATGGCCCATATTTCCACCTGCATGTTGAAGGTGTTTATATGTAAACTCCCCCAAAAGAGAGGCAGTTCACACTAAGGTCTCCATTCTGTCAATCTGGCAATAAAGCTCGGTCATGCTCTCTCACGCCCCCCTCTTTTCTCTCTTTCTCTCTCTCTCTGTGTCTTTCATAATACTTCAGCGTCTCTCTGAACGTTCTGTACAATGCCAACAAATTGCTCAGGGTGCTTCGCGTGGGAGGTAAAAGCTAACACACATTTGTGGCTGTAACAGACCGGGCCTCAGGGCCAAGACAAGAACCCAGCCCAATCAAAGAGTTATACTTAAGCTATCAGCAGCTTGTGAAATCAATGAGTTAAGCAGATTAGGGAAGTGCATGAATGGAAATGTATGCAATGTTTCATTGTGCAGCAGCAACCAGAATGTCAACCCAAAACCAAACGGGTGTCTCGGAGAGGAGAGCGAAACAGCAACTGAGCTCCAGGAGGGTTTTTAAAAGAGCTATCTGGCACAACGGGCCCAGGTGGTGCCAGTGTTGCTGATGAGCACAGGTGTTAACATTTTACTGATGACCCTCTGACACGCCCAACTCCAATACCTGCATGGGAAGCAGCCACAAAAACCAAGAAACAGGCAGCTAGGGTCGTCACAGTTCAGCTGTTATCTACAGAAGCATACTTTTGTTTTTAAATCTTTACCTGCAAAGCTTCTACTTAAAATCTGAAAAGCAAATCTTATATATTGATTTTACATAAACCAATTTCTTGCTTTCTGTAAACTCTACAGGTCAGTCAGTAGCTTTAAACATGACGAATGAACAAGGATAAATCTTGGTTTGACTGGTGATCGTTCGTGTTTAGATAAAGGAATTTCTGACAGGCAGCAGCTGTGGAGTGGTTACGTTTAATAGAAATGGATTGAGCTAAAGAGTTTCACGGCACACAAGGTAACCAAGTGGGACACTTTAAAGACAAAGAGGGAACCTCAAATAGATGTGAAGCATTGATTTTTAGGACTTTAACCTTGATATTTTTAATCTCTGAAGGCCCATTGGTTAGAACAGCAGCTCAACTACACAGCTTATTAGTTTAAAATGCCAGATAGGGTAGATTACCTAAAATGCATTATTTTACTTAGTAGTAAGATCATTGTCCTACTCAATGGCTTATTCTCTGAGAAGTCCCTTTATTCTCAACTTATGTAAAA
Organism: Anoplopoma fimbria; assembly: GCF_027596085.1. Classification (NCBI taxonomy): domain Eukaryota; kingdom Metazoa; phylum Chordata; class Actinopteri; order Perciformes; family Anoplopomatidae; genus Anoplopoma; species Anoplopoma fimbria. The sequence goes on from NC_072463.1 coordinate 17,330,668, forward strand.
AACGACTTGCGTTATCAGAAAAAAACATTGTTTTGGCGTCATCTGCTGAAGTTTAACTCAATCATTTGCAGTCTTTCTTCAGTGCAGCTCTCTCTGCCTTCAAACCTTCAGTCTGCATCTTGTCATATTCCTAAAATAAAAAACCTGGAACTGTGGCTCAGTATGGACAATGCTAAACGGTGATGACATGACCGACCTATTACGTGTTCTCAGTCACCCGTGACCCATGCCTCGTTAGACAGGCTGATTCTGCAAACGTGTCATCACTTTGCACCATCTTGTCGATGCTATCGCAGCTATCTGCATTCTCCCCGAGAACTTGATATGACCCAGAGTGCTATGAAGTTAAGAAAAAAAGTAGAGGGAATGTCTGTTAGTTTGTCAAGTTGCAGAGAATTAAGGGCGCAGTGCCTTCACAGTGCACAAAAAAAGCTATGTTAAATGGTGCCTACGTCTGTAAAGCCAGGTCTTTTCATTCATGATTGTAATTTCCTATTTTTTACACTGACATAATCATGAATTAAAATTGCAAAACAACAATGTATATAAAAACATTTATTTTTTGCATTTGACAACAACACTTGTAAATTCCAAAAGCAATTAATCTTTTCATTCATCTTCAATTGAGCAGCAAAAAAACTGATGCCTTTCTCTTTGTGGTGTGTGTGTGTGTGTGTGTGTGTGTGTGTGTGTGTGTGTGTGTGTGTGTGTGTGTGTGTGTGTGTGTGTGTGTGTGTGTGTGTGTGTGTGTGTGTGTGTGTGTGTGTGTAAGGAGAAAAGAAAACTATTAAAAGTAGCCCATCAAACCTGTCCTCTGGGACTTGCTTGCACTTGTCTTAGCTCAAGTTCAGGAAAAGAGAAAGAGGGCAGAGAATGGCTCAGGATGAATCATCTGAAGACAAGGAGACAGTGACAAATCCATTTTTAGCTTTAACTCAAACATTTTAGCTCCAGAATGCTAATAACGTCTCGCTTGGTTTAGTCAAACGGTCTCTGAAGAGTGAGTATCACTTTCAGAGGTTTTCCCTCTTTGTTGACAGGTCACAGCCCTGCTGAAGAAATACCACTGACACCGACTTATCTCCCCCAGCATTCACACTTCATGCAGGAGTGTAAAAGTTATGATGCAGGGACTGAACGTGGATAATGTGTGCTCCAAAAGTTAGGATGGTGCTAGCATAAATGAATATGAATCCGTATTTTCAGCCATGATGAGATGCCTTGCAGCAACGTCTCATTTCCTTGTGTGTAAGTGTGTGCAATAGTCCACGTTGATTCAAATGTTTAGCTTCAGGGTAATATGAAAACTCCTTTTGGAGATTATTATGTGATATTTTGTTGTAGAATTGGTGGTAAATAGTTTATTTTAAAAGGTAACAAAGGAAAATCCTGAAGAAATGAGTAGAAAAAACAAATTCAGATGCTTCTATACAGACTGTGTTTTGATGCTATGACCTTAGCGGTCACATGATGTTGACTCAACTGAACACCTTTGTGAAATTGTGATCGTTATATGTTGTGGCTATACAGCACTGCCCTCCACCATCATTAAAGCACCAAATAAGGGAACATATGTTTTTTTTAGTGACACTTTTCCTTTTATTTGTCACTTAAATTAGATTTTACAAAATGCTGGCACATAGAATAACGTCGACCTTTAATATTTACCCTGCTACTTCTGTACTGAGACTTTACTTTAAAGGACAAGTCAAGTGTCTAGTATTTATCTTAACAAATTCCAGGAAAAGACCAAAACCAACAATGAATTTATAACAAGTATTGTCTGTATATGCATAGCCTGATGCAACATATCACTGTCCAATTGTTCCATAACCAGTTGAAAACACTGTCTTGCCAATGCAAATACTCAGTAGAGCAACCGGATGTGTACTAATTCACAACTGCAAATAGTCCCTACTATTAACTTCTGCTTGAGTAATGTTGGCTTAACCCTACTACTATTCTCTGCTGTGATTTTCTTCCTCTAAACTAATTTGTTAACCCATATTTCCAAAATAAATAGATACACTCCACTGAATTGTGTAATATCCAAAAAGGGAAGACATATCATCACATATCATCATCATTATCTTCATTATAGCAGTCATTATCATTACAATGACAAAGAGCAGGTATGCCCAGCTTTTTAAGTCCACAACTGGCTTCATCCTCCTATCCCTGTGCACGTTCCCTGTGCACTTTGTCATGAGGAAGTCCTTGCTGTGTCTTTGAGTGAAGGAGGCTCTCAGCCAGTATCGCTGCTCACTGCCAAGGAAAGACTCAACCCTTCTGATCCTGGGAAACGCGCCGCACTCTTTCTATTTGATGTTGTAATTGTTTTCTGTCTCGGACAGGAGGTCTGGGACACGTTTGTCTGTAGGAGGAAACACTTGAGTGCCGAGTTCCATCTCCGTAGATGTTTTAGATATGTGGCAACAGGTTGTGCTCTGCAGCATATGGGCTCACTTTAAAAACCTCCACAAAAGCTTCTCCTTTGAGATAATTGTACCATGAATTAGAACAGGGACGCTTTGAGTTATCAACACGGTTGCTGACAACAAGTTTCCATACCTTCAGACTTTCCATTGAAAAATCTTCTTTGATTACCTAAACCTGTTAACGTAACATTAGGCAGCAAAGAATCACACTTAATTCATCATCTTGGACAAATTGTCTTCGGTGTAGTGAGTTAATGAAAGGACTGTCGTAGCAAGGTGGTGGCAGAATAATTTCCTCATGTTGGAAATTTCATCTGAAACTGTTAACGTCCTCTAATTACACTGGATGAAGGTAAGCTATCCTTGACATCATATAACACTGCGAGTCTTCTACGAAGCTCACCGAGACCTTTGACAAACCCATAATTAGCTGTAATGTGGGTGTACACAAATCAAATATGGTTACATCAACACTGACATTGGGCAATCTTGGTTTGCTGTTTTACATTGTCCAAAGCTGTTCCTACAAATAACATCATCACATATGGGCTCCACCACATTCACCATCATTATTCAAACTCATGGTAACATTAGACATGTCCCGTGATCTTGTTTGTAACTTTGACCACAAATAATAGCAGTGCAGCTTAAGACTGTTTCCATTTTCTGATATTGTTTTAATTATCATTTGATATGACAAGTAAAATAAACAGAAGCAAAAAATACATTTTGAATAGTCAACGTCCAAATATACCATTCCAAAAAGTAAGGTCTATATATAAACAAACTGATTGTGTGTCCCTCAACTACTGATTACTCTCTGTTTGAACTAGGGCTGAAGCAATTACCGGTAGTCAAATAATCAATTACAGTAAGTCATTTAGTTGGTTGACAGAAGATTTGTAGACATTTGCTTGGTAAATGTGAGGATCTTCTGCTTTTCTCTGTTTAATATCACTGTAAATTGAGCATATTTGTTTCTTGGATGGTGGAAGGACAGAACTAACAATTTGAAGACATAACCTTGGCTTCTGGGAAATTTGATGGATGTTTGTCATTAGTTTTATTTTATTTCATAGAGTAAATGATTAATGCATTAATTGAAGAAACAAAACTTTAAAACTTTGAAAATAATTGAAACTTGATGCCCAGTTGGCACCTTCTTTATTATGAACTTTTTTTTGGTGATAAAAGAGAAAAACACAGACAAACATCCGAACAACACAGCACTAAAGGAAATTAAGGAACACATAGATAAATTCGTACCTTTGAATAGACTGGATTCAAAGTCAAGAGGCTAAATTGTCTAGTATTTCAAAAAGCGGAGAAAAAATGTAAAAGGGATTTGTGTATCAGAACTTTGTCTTTTGGTCCCATGAAAATCTATCAGTCACAGGGGGAAACAAGTACTTTTACTTTGATACCTTTAGGTACATGTTGCTGTTAATACTTGTTTTTACTTCAGTAGGATTTTTCATACACTGAATAATCCTGCATTAGCAAACATTTGCTGGGCTGCTTTCATGAAGAACCAGATACACGACAAACAGGCAAAACATTATACATTGTAATAGTTCATGTTTATTTTACTACATTTTATTTCTAGTCCAGTCTCTCAGTATTATCACACATACAGTACAGTATTGTCATGTGCTTTTAATCTGACCCCAGTTTACCTTGCCTGGTCCTTCACTCCCATTGCTTTCATTTCTCTGTTGTACACACAATGCATTTTCTGCCAGCTGGTTTCTATTCTGTTCAACTTCCTTCTATATTTACAGTCATTGAAAGAAAGTTAGCAACAAACAACATACAGTAAAAGTCCATTTACACACAGTGGTTACATGTTTTCACACACTTGCTCATAAACCCGTCGACTGAGTCTGCAAAGTTAGGCAGTGCATTCATTCAGGAAGGGGCATGCTAAAATGGGGGAACTATGAGGGGCTTTTTCTTGGCCAGCAAGTCCAGGCTTGGTTGCAGGCCTGTCTGTCCCTACTCAGCGCAAACATGTCAGACATTTCACCACCGGTATGAGTGAGAAAAGGTCCCCCATTCCTGTGCTGCAGGTTGAAGTGATCTCCGGCTCTCGCTGTAAGCCTGAATTGTACCCAACAGGGTCAATTTGTTAATGCTACATAATTAGCTTTTATGCATATTCTTTCTAAATATGGAGAGCCGATGAGCGACATGGAGAATTCCTGAAAAATCAGCAAACTGTAAAACACACATGCATACTTTGTAAGCTGAAAGGCAATGTGTCCAGATGTGACCAAAAAATAATTATGTGGGTTGAGTTTCTGACACTGGTCGACGCAGGCGTAACTGCTCACTTAGCCAGAGCCTGGAGTCGGTTTTCACGTTTACACTCTTGATTCTGGAGCAGCACAGTGTGGCACTACAATCCACGGAGGAGAGACGTCCAGTTGATTAATCCACGGGTCCCGGGACAAACAAGTCGCCATTATACAGACACTGGACTGGAGTTATGCTGCTTTCAACAGATCACCACCATGACAGACGACCACAAGCAGGAATACATATGCATTTCAGGAAGCTAGCACAGCTCTCTAAAGAGAAAAGTGAAAGCGCGGCTCTGGCTGGAATATACTGAGAACACCCAAAACAAACCCACTTCCTGGCTCAACTGGCATCCACACAAGGGTAGAAATAAGGGAATGTATTTATGAGCATCTGGCAGTGGTTCAGTGAGGTCAGTGCACTGATAGAGCGCGAGGAAAGATCCCTGCTCCGCCACATATTCCAGGAGAAGAGCTAACATGGCTTGTAGTTCATGTGGTTTTCTGCCTTATTGGTAAATCCATGAACTTAGATTTTTAGCTTTGTTAAATGCAGTCTAATTTGCTGCATCGTAAATATAAAAGTCTTTGTGTAAAAGCAGCGTTGCATTAGTTCATTGGCATGTGTGTAGTTCCAGCAGTAAGAAATCAAATCCAGTATGGCTACCAGCCCCCTCGGCCTGTGCACGCACACACACACACACACACACACACACACACACACACACACACACACACACACACACACACACACACACACACACACACACACACACACACACACACACACACACACACACACACACACACACACACACACACACACACACATCCAGATTCTCCCATGTTATGACAATATTCAATCTGTCTTTGGGATTTCTTTGTCAGAGCAGTACGATTATGCTGGCAACATTGACTGATATCGAGCTTGGCTTTTGGAAGAAGACACACGGTTTTCATAAGCCCATTAATCTTAAAAGGAGCAACTGTCAGAAAACATACAGTACCCCTATCCCTGACATAAAAAAGGCCCATCCAAGGCCTTGATTTCTGGTTTGGCGGAAAACGATATCACACTGCCTCCAATGGAAGGCCTTGAATGTCCCTTTTGCAAGCTTTTCCATTACAGCTCTGGCATTCTTGAGCTTAGGAGCAGAGAATTACACCACATAGCAATCCGTGACACACGAATGGATTTACAGCTCAAAGAGGGTCATTTGAGGAATCGCTGCTTATGTTTATTACAGGTGTCTCAGAGCTTTATCTAAGTAACTATTTCAGGGCTTAGTAAGAGAAAAAGACATTGCGAAAAAATGAAAAATAGGAAAGATAAAATCCAAAATTTAATCAAAAACATTACAGAAGATTTGTGAACTGAAAATAAAAAGTTTGATGTCAATTCCCACATGTGACCTGTTATTTTTTGGACTCCCTGGGCTGATGTCCAAATAGGGCAGGCATGAACCAGCAGCAGCCGTGAATGGAGTCTGAAGTGCTCCAAAAGTAATTAAGGTTCCTTCACTTAATTGACAACAGATCCAGCCCAGCGAAGTTCCAAACAACAACCAAGCATGTGAGTATAAAAAGGTGCATGTAATAATGCCAAGGTTTCTGGCTGAACAGACTGGATACACTTTGAGTATGAGTATTAATGATGCAGTAACAAAAATGTAGTTATGCGGCTTGATCAGAAAGTAAACCCCATTAAAAAGTTTATTTTTAAATATTTTATAAAGTGTATGTGATTCAGTCCCTGTTGCTGTCGTCACTCTAAGATGTTTTAACCAACCCCTTCCCCAGAAGAACAATATTTACAACCTTCTTGACCATTGGGACAACCTGAGGGCTATTTTGGGTATTAACATCAGTCTGCAACAGCAAATTTATCTTTACTTCTTATTTAGAATTTCTTAGATTATGCAATGCATGCAAAAAAAAAACAACCCTATGCACTTGCTGTCTGGCTCTTGTTTCACTTTTTTTGCATGCAGGACTCTTCTGTTCTTGGCCATAGAGGGAGCTCTTCCTCATCCTTTATACTGTTTGATTATCATGCAGCACTGGGAAGGACCATGGTCTTGGTCTAAGTGTCAGGGCACGATAGCATTAGCTTCAGCATCGTTTATCTAAGCACAGCTCATGTAAAAAGGCACAGACCATCATAAGCCCTTGTATGATAACGTGGCACAATTTATCAAGACTTGACACAAAACAGTTCTGCCAAGTCAACACTGTTGATACTCTTTGGAAATGTAGCACAGAGAAAGAAAAAGACAGGGAATAGAGATTATTCTTTAAGAAGAACTTGAAATAATTCAGCCTGGATTCTACAAATCTGACAAAATAAACGGTGGGGTTTCATATCACCTTTTTCCTTTATCTTTCGGAAGTAACATACCATCATTTTTCAATTTAATGTGCATCACGTTTTGTTCACCCCATCTTCATCTAGATTGTGATGGTGAATTAAAGCCATGTCTGATAAAGGGGTCACACCGTGAGTCCTCATTATGCTGACTCCCGACTGTTATCAGATGCTTAACATAAGTGTGTGTACTTATCACTAATACGTCCGAGTTATCTTTTCCATTTCCAGAACAGATCGGCATCATCCTGAATTTATGGTTAGTGCTTCTTTTTAGAAGTCAAATTTTTTTCTTAATGAAGTGCATCATGATAAGAGTAACATCTTTTTTCAGTTGCACAGATTGCTGCTTTGCATTAAAATACATTTTTGCAGAAGAAACAGCTGCTGTCATGCAGGAGTGGAAGGCTTATATTATGACCTCACTTCACACTTTCATGTACTTAAATGTACACTCTGCTCTTGGTATGGATGCTTATAGTAGTCTAATGTTTATGGTAACCTTTCCTCAGTTCTGTTTCCCTGCTTTTTACCATATGTCTTTTTGTGTAGGAAAATTGAGAGCAATGAAATAACGGAGTCAAATTTCTTGTGTGTAATCACACAGAGTGGATTCTAAAACTCATGATCACAAATGATTAAATAATTACAATCTCCAGTTTTAAGGGTCACTTTATTTGAAGAGCCAACCTCACTGCAGACATAGAAAGTCATCTCAACATTTTTTGTATTTTGGATATGGCGTCAGATTAAATTCTTAGATGATGTAAAGTGAAATTTGATGTAAGTGTACTCCAACAAAGTTAAAACCAACACAAGGCAATAATTAATCCATAATTTCAGATGAGAGATCATGACGTTCTAGTGTGTTCATATTTTGTGGTGACAATTTTTTTGTCAACAGAGAGAGAAAACAGAGAGAAACAAGTCCTTTGTGTATTTTCTAATATGTTTCCACTTTAAATGAAAACCAGATTTGTTCCCCAACACACAACAAAGTTGTCATGGATTCCCAAGGACAGCCGGCGGTATTAAATTAAAACAAACTGAAACAACCCATTTCTGACAGAGCAGTTTTTGTTAGATGGTCTAATGGGTACAGTAAATAACAGAAAACATGTCTGCTAGTACTAACTGAGACATTATATGATCTAACAGCAAGTAGAGCTAAAGAAGGAGTCCACAATGAACTTTCTCCACACTCAAAAAACCCAAACAAAAACACTGACGTTTACCCCCGCCTCCCTAAAGATTTAATAGGGGACATGTCTGCTTCTCCCCACAAAACAGTCAAAGTACATGCATGATCCTCAGGCATCTCCCTCAATGTAACAATTAGAAGTACGCTGAGAACATGAAGACACATGAGACGTGTTTAGTGAAGGTCACAAGCAATTACCCAGCCTGGTAAAAGCTGGCATGTCGCACATGGCACCGCTGCACGCCCTCATTAGGCGTGTTCTGCGGCTCAGAGTGGGTCTTGTGGCTATAAAAGAACTGAGCCCGCTGCCTTCCAAGTCTCCTTTTTGCAGAACCTCACCAGCAGGAGCACAAAGAAACTACACATCACCACCTCTGGATCAGATAGGAGTGGACAAACGTTTTTCCTTTTTTTTTTTGTAGGGGAGGGGGGCTACTTGACCGAGGATTCGGTGTGTTTCTTTACAGGTTGGGCTTGGTTGGCTTTCAACAGGATAAACATTGATTTCCCAGTCCTTCCTTATAATGAGCAACAAGGGATTATTACCTTTTAGACTAACTGTGAAACGTTAAATTTTATGTATTTGTTTTAACAATACAAACATATTACAAATAGGTGAGTGTCAGAATAGCTTCTCAAAATGTCTCCATTTGTTTGAGCACCAGGCACAGAGCAGCCGAGGCAAACGCATATATCATTACATATGCTTTTGCCTGTACACTGTGTGGATCCTTATGGGAATATAAGGAGCAGGAGGGGTTTTTTTCTGACACACTTCTACCAAACTAATAGCCTCATGTTGGAACTGGTGTGCCTACTGCTCACAATCTGGACCCTCTCTAATAACTCCCACACTGAGCACTGAGATCACTAAACTCACAAACACTAAATTAAAAACATGGGCACAAACAATAAGGCTCTTCATTTAAACACTATGGTTCATCCAATTGGGAAATTGTAACCATGACAAAATGATACACAGATTCTGCTTTTGTTGAAAGGGGAAAGATGCATTTATGGGCACAGTGTTGTTTACCAGGTGAGAGATGAGAAGCTAATGTCCAAAATCTTGCACACTTTTAGTAGTAAGTTTAAACTCTATTTATATAGGCCTATATATATATATTCTATATTTTTTTCACATGCCAAGAAGCACTAGGCAGGCCTTGGTTGTATTACATTTACAAACACACACGCAAACGCACACACAACACGTATACAAACACACTTGGATACACACAGGTTACTCTATAGATTTCAGCTCTTTTACCATTTAAAAAAAGAAACAGTTTATAAAGGCACAGCAGTCTAAATGCACCTGAAAGATCACTAAAATAGTTCCAGCACACACTTCCAGACTTACTCCCACACACACACACACACACACACACACACACACACACACACACACACACACTATCGGCCCCCTTTTTAGACAATGACTAATACAACTTTGAATTCGCCTCAGAACTTTAAAGACAAAGCACACTTGAGGATGTGAATCCTCCGATGACACTTAAAACCAACATCAATATTTACCGACGGGGGTCGTCGCACCTTGCGGGCGTCAGGTGTCGGTCGGATGAGTTAACTTGTCTCTGATCTGAAAGCGATTTAGGAGGAAAATTTCACACTTTGATGACTGGCGTCTAACTGTGGGCGATTCGTTATAATCTCACTGAACGGGGGGAAAAAACAATGAAAATAGCACTGAAAAAATAATCATGACTACATTTGTGGACATACAGGTTGATACGACCTAATGAACCCAAACACAGGCCCAAAAGTATTCTGGACGTCAGTCTGAACAGCGGCTGACATTTTATTCTTCATGTACATTGAAGGTTTTTATTTTGGCAAATAATAGTTGTGCTTGAACCAAAAACATTAATATTTGACATATAATCGATACATGTGAATCAACCCTCATCTGTTTGGGTCAAAGTCTCATTAATATCATTGAAATAGAGAGAAAGTAATCGATTGCATTTACTATAACGCTCAAAAGATCGACCAGTAACACAATTGAAAGGTGTGGACATATTTAATTCGGTGATCATCATTAGATAAAACAACCACCATTAAACATCTAACCCACTAGTGACTATTACCGGAAAGATTATATTAAATGTGCACTCCCCAGTCTTAAAATGTCCTTCCATGCATATTTTTCGACGATTTTAGTTGAGAAGTCTCAAGAGATGTCGGTTAAAGATACAAATCTTAAGTTTGTGTTGAGTTTGAACACCTCTGATGAAATGGCGGTGGATACGTGAGCACCTCGGTCATGAGGAGAATAATACTGTACACTAAGTCAGTGGTGTAGATATATAATAATTCCTTCACCATTACATTTCAAAAGGATCATTACTGATTGTGCATTAGGACTTTGTGTTTATGCAGCAGTGTTTATGTGGGCAGATATTGTATGATTACACTTTGTAAATATAGTGAGCCGTTCCAGGTTGTTTTTGTTTTGTCACACAGGACGAACAGACGGTTGCAAAGCCCTGCACCTGATGGATGTGCAACACTATAACTGCACAACGGGTGTAGTGTTCACGTGCATTATTATTTTAATTTATTTGACATTTTTACCTGATTCTTTAATAAATAAGGTCACCTTTAAATGACCACACGGATTTATTCTAAAATCGTTTTGCATAATAAGGTTATAAAAGCAGACCGCCGACGTGTCTGCTGTTTATCTAACCTACATGGCCTAAATTTACACTGTTGGAATTTATATCTGCTGCCGCGCACATTTTTTGGCCTTTATATATCTTTTTGTAGATCTGAACTTCATAAATAAAAATCTGGAATTCATCAGTCACAAGACAAGGATTTTAAGTATCCGAGACTCTGCGCATTTTAACATATCAGCCGTGTTAAGATGAATAAAGGTTTAAAAAAAAAAAATACTAATTAATGCAAATTCAATTTCAGTCACATTTACTTTTGCATTTAATTTCAGAATTCTAAAGACTATGTCAGGCCTTAAAACAGACGCATCTTTCGTTAAATGCAATTACATTATGTAAAAAAAAAAGATTACAGCCTAGTGATACAATGCATACATTAACTCGGCAAAAACAAAATTAAAAGAAAATACATGTATTTCAAAACAAAGTTCTTTAAGTACATTACAGTGAAAATAATAGGAAAATAAAAGTAAAAAACGCGGAATGACTGTAAACAAAATACAAATATGAGGCAAACACAAACGCACTTTCTCATGTTGATATTTATGTCAAATACAAAAGGAAAAAAAAAAGTTTTTTGTTTTTATAATGAAACATCCAGAAAATGGTTTACCTACCCGAAAATGGTGCACATGTCAAAGAAGTAAGACTGTGCTGGTAAAGCAATGCAATTCCTTCGTTGTCCAGATGAGGGGAGTCCTGCCAGCCAAGCAATGGAAGACAGAGGGAGAGAGAGAGAGAGAGAGAGAGAGAGAGAGAGAGAGAGAGAGAGAGAGAACGACAGGGAGTGCGTGAGAGACAGCATTGACACACAAAGAATGAGAATTTAATTACCATTAATCAAATTAATAATTAATACTCAGCAGCAACAGACAAAGCTCCTGCTGTGTGCAACAGTGCACCCTGCAACATATGCATGCAAATACAGCATGCAACAATAAGATATGAATTAAATTGATATCCACAAGTCCACGATAAAAGAGGAAAAAAAGTTCCCATCACTTGCATCTAACTTTAAGGCAATCTTCTCCAACATCCAGCTCCTCTGGACCCAACCTGATGCTTTCCATGTGTCCTGCTCCCAGACCTGGACGGTGCAGCGGTCAGGAGAGGGGTGGAGGTTGTGGAGGTGGTTCGTGAGGGGATTATTAGGACACTGCACCTTGTTACCATTGGGTCGACTGTTAAGTTTTACAAGTAACGTTTTGCGAGCGTATAAACGATACCTTCTAAACTTGCACAGGAAACCTCCGAAAACATGCTGTGATAATGTAGGTCTCCGGCATCCAGTGATATCCCATAGTCTGGGAGCGCTGCGACCTACAGACCTATCGATTACACGCGCCCCTTCCCATGTTTGATGCTCCAAGACTGGCTTATAAAAAAAATAAAAAAAATAATAAAAAGTCTCAGGCTGCTAGTGTGTAACTTTTCCCTTTTGCTCTGATGGTCAAATGACTCCATAGCTTCAGTTTGTCCAACACTGCTTGGTTGAACCTATATATATATATATATATGCAGAAAAATAGATTTTGTAATATGTATAACTAAATAAAACAATTTAATAAAAAAAAAAATAGTTACAAGTGGAATAAACTGGCCAACATGCCAGTCCCATCCACAGGTGGATATTTTCAGGTATGTTGATGATATTGATCTTTACAAATTTTTTGACTTTTACTCCCTGTTATGCACCCTAAAAACATGTTCCCAATATGAAATACTGATAAAACAGGGAGGTTTTCATCCATCCGTCCTGTCTCTTATGATGTACAAATCCTTACCGGGTTGCATGTTGGATGAAACGTTTCCCTTTCTGCCACTTCCCCTATGCAAAACTATTGAAGGAGGCTGCAACGGCTCCAACCGGATGGGGTTTTGCATTGGCTGACAGCGTTTCCAGCGCAGGACGACCAATGAAACCAAAGCAGAGGCTCAGCGTATAACAGCGCAGATTGACGTGTAGGACGCGTCAAATTAATTCCAGCAAACGCCGGACTCCACGGGATAACTCCCAATTTTTGCTATTATCGGATGAAGATCGCTTCGGTGCCTTTTCTACCTTTGCAAGTCAGTTGTTTTTTTTTTCCAAAAATAGAGAAAGGGGCGCGCTGAACTCGGAGGAGATTTTAAGAGGTCTATTTTTCCTCTTCTGGGGCTCATTCCTCCCGTTCCCCTTCCTTCTCTGCTTTCGCTCGGACGCATTCAGCCATTTGAAGGGGCACCTATATTTCCCGGCACCTCGGAACATATAGGCAAATGGGTAAGACGGGTAACCACCGGCATGCTTCACTGGAGCTTATGGAAGCGTCTCCAGACTCACCACGCCTGCGTAAAGACAGAGACAAAGCTTATGTTTTTGTACTTTTTCTTTAGGTTCAGATAATGAGCAATAGAACTGTGTGTTTTTTTTTTTTTTTTTTTTTTTTTTTGAAGGACATAGCCTATATGTCAAGTTTAAATCGTGGGGTGGATTTTTTTTTTCTCCCCCCCCAGCTCTATTCAAGCAGGCATTGTTTAAAAGCTTTAAATCTTAAATGGAACCACACTGCCAATTATCCCATGAAAAGTGTGTCTCTGAACAGAACCTCGAGTGTCAATTTCCTCATGCTCGCCATTTTTTTTTATGTTTGGGTATTTTTTGTAGTTGTTGTGTTCTCAGGGATGGCGGAGGAGGGGGTTGGGGGGGGGAAATTATAGAGTCAAATAGTTTACACGCTTTTGTTGGTTACCAAGCAGTCCAGGCTGACACATGTTAACTTCCCTCTGTGGTGTAAATTACAGGAGCTGGCCTGCGTAAAACTGACACAGGATGCACACTGTTTGTACAAGCTGCTTCTTAATACATACATACACATCATTATTTTTATGAAATGACATTGTGTGGCAGAGTAGGAAAAGTGCATTACAAATGACAACATGAGTGTAATTGATGTACTTGTCTTATACATGCATTTGTAGGCCTACTCACTATGTGACTTGTGTCTCTATTCCTCCTGCAGAGCAAAACTATGGAGAGGTGAACCAGTTAGGCGGCGTGTTCGTCAATGGACGACCCCTGCCCAACGCCATACGGTTGAGGATCGTGGAGCTGGCTCAGCTCGGGATCAGACCCTGCGACATCAGCCGGCAGCTCCGAGTCTCGCACGGCTGCGTGAGCAAGATTTTGGCGAGGTACAACGAGACAGGCTCCATCTTACCCGGAGCCATCGGTGGGAGCAAGCCACGGGTCACGACGCCTAACGTGGTGAAGAACATCAGGGAATACAAACAAGGCGACCCCGGGATCTTCGCCTGGGAGATCAGGGACAGGCTTTTGGCAGATGGAGTTTGTGACAAGTACAACGTCCCGTCGGTGAGCTCGATCAGCAGGATTTTACGCAACAAGATTGGAAATCTCTCCCAGCCCAACCAGTATGAGAGCAGCAAGCAAGGCTCCGCGCAGGCCGGGCTCTCCTACAACCACATATACCCTTATTCCTACCCGAACACCATGTCGCCCACTGGCACTAAAATGGGCAGCCCTTCTGGAGTACCGATGACGGCTGGACATATGAGCTTATCCAGGGCCTGGCCTTCCGCACACACCGTCAGCAACATCCTCGGTATACGAGCCTTCATGGATCCTGCAGGTGAGGAAAACAAACACTCCCCATGCTCTGTGAGGAGACATCTTAGGCGTTTCGGCCGTGTAGCTCTGCACTGTCCTCACACCAGAGCTTCATAAACCAGTGCAGCTGGTTTATTATTGTGTTATTCTGCATGATGAATAGCCACAGCACTCCGTTAAACCTGGGCTGGCAACAGGCAGGACAACGTGTCCAATGGAAGTTGCACAGGCCTCCGTTTCTCCATTCAGCCAGAAAGCAGTAAGGCCACTCTCAATAGGCCTTTTCATGGGATGATGCATTTGCAAACACCTTGCTCACCTGCTCTATCCCCCCCCCCACTAATCCCTCAAGTAGTCATTACAGGCGTTTTGTCTTTGCCTTTCTGGTCCTTTAGTCCAACACAGTAGTGAGTGTTTTCACACAGCGTTTAGTCTCCTGGTCCAGTGTGTTTTTTTGTGTGTCATAATGTCCAATATCATTTTAACAAAATGTGTGTCAAATTCCATTTTTGTAACAATGGACAATTTCTCAATGAAATAGATTGCCTACTTAAACAAGAATGTTGATTATTTTTACGCACACAAATGATAACATGTAGGGTTTTATTGAGTACAATTAACCCAAACAATTAATATAATTGATTAAGATAACGTTATTTATAATATTATGTGATAATATGTTTTTTTGTAGCTTTTTTTTTTTGCTTTGTCTTTTAACGTTTAATTAAAAAAACAGGCCTTGTTTTTATATTACTAGCTTATTACAAACACTTGTAATAATCACGATCATTTTTTTATATTTAAGTATAAAATTGTTCGATTAAACCTGACTTCAAAACTATTTTAGAAAGGCCTGCTGTTTTGATGAAAATGAAATGTATTTTTAAAGCCCAGTCATGGCTGATGCGGAAATGATTTGAAATGTCCAATTCTCATCATTTATCAAAACTAAATGTAAACTGCATGTTTTTTTGTTTTTTTCCTGTGTCAATTCTACCTTTTATACATTTTTTTTGACATGTGGTTGTATTTTTCTAAATCAGCCCTCGCTGGGACGGAGGGATATTCACAAAAAATGGAAGAGTGGAGTAACGTCAACAGAGCAGCTTTCCCCGCGGCTCACACGGTCAACGGGATCGACAAATCAGCTATTGACCCCGACATCAAATACGCTCAGGTAAACGGATCTCTGTCCTTGTGCAGCCTATACACCCTCTGACATTTCTACACCAAAGTGTGCTCGCTCTGTATTAACTATATTAGCGCCATTTTATTTTTCTTTGTAGGAAACCCTCCACATGTTTCGTGCCAAAATGGGCAGAGGCCTTTAGTAAATAAGTGCTCTCTCTCTCTCTGCAAAGGCCTGTGGCGGAGCTGTGAAAAGTTTCCAAATCAGGAACCGTCAGAAAGAGTCATATAAGGCCACAGCCCCTCTGCTTGATCAGATGTTACCTAACCCCTGAGACTCTAAAAAAAGTGTTATTACTGTTGATTAAGTGTTCTGTTTTAGAAGACAGACAGTCTGTGTATTCCTACTCTAATTAGTGTTATTTATGGTGAATTAAATTGCAGTGAATGTCATTTATTTTCTCAATTTGCCCCCCCTCTCTCCCTGTAAACCACTCAGCTTAGAGAAGCACCGCTGGAGGCCACATGCCACTGTGTCTGCAGGTTTTTTTGAGGTTTGCGTTGTGCTTACTGTGTCCGCCTTTTCTTGTGTTTGCTTGCAGCCCTCCTCGACACTGTCCGGTTATGTCTCGGCGTGTGCTTACTCTCCCACCAACCAGTACGGGGTGTACAGCGGGCCAGCAGGCGGCTACGTGGCCCCGGGCCACCACCACCACCACTGGCAGCCGCAGAGCCCGGCCCTGTCGCACCCGGGCGGCGGGATGAGCAGCATGCACGCGGGGAGATCCACTCGCCGATGACCTTCAAGCACCAGGCCAGAGAAGGTACGTGTGGAGGGGGGAGGGGAGGGGGGGGGGGGAGGGGACACAGTTTAATATGACAGAGTGGTGACAGATGTGTCGAATACCAGAAAAATTAAAAAAAACTAAACTATCTGGGATGCAGTTGATTTAAATCATAATTCAAAATTTCACAGTGCAATTTGGATATTACTATTGCTTTATGAAATATATATATTCTCAGAGTGTCTTTATATCTGCAGAGGAGCGCGCATTCCCCTTTCTCGTGCACGCTCACTTTCGAAATAGGCAACGACCGCAACGAGTGTAAACATTTACCAAATCCCAAAAGAAGCCTAATTACATGTCAATTAGTAAATATTGACCTTCCAGACTGGGTCTGCCAGGTGGTCCCATGACATTTTACACACACAAAAAAATGGAAGATAAGCTTTTTTTTTTTTAAAAAGAGATACTGTTCTGAGTAATTCCGTGTTTCTGAATACCCCCTTTAGAGTAGATCTGATCTGGTTAGAAACTAACTTGAAGGTACAATTATTCGAGTTTAATGCATGAAGTAAATAATAACTTGAATTTCTTATTTGTGTTGTGCAGGAGACAGAAAACCGCCCACTCCCCTGAGCAAGCAGCAGCAGCAGCAGCAGCAGCAGCAGCAACACGAAGACTTGAACAGTGTGCATGGACTCAGTCTCCCTACCTCATCATCATAACCGGGACTTACACCACCTTAATTACCAGAACCCATTTAACTGAACTCATTTCTACGACTCCAACAGTAAGTCTGAACACTAACGGCTTGTTTCCCCGAGTGTTTTGCAGCTAACAGTCAAACACACACACACACACACACACACACACACACACACACACACACACACACACACACACACACACACACACACACACACACACACACACACACACACACACACACACACAGGCCTTTTCACATTCACATTATGAATACAGTATAGCTTTATCGGCTTCAGTGGCCAAATGAATGTAAGCTTGCATGGATGTATCGGTGTTGCCCCTCTAATATTTTTCTCAATTGAAATACTTCATGTTGCTAGACTGTTTTCTTTTATGGACACCGCAGGATTTAAAAAAAAAAGTCATTGAAGTTTTATTATAAAAACCAAGGGCCATTCTGTAATCCGTCATATATTATATTATCTTAATTTGTCTTTCCATGATCTCGAGTCCACACTGACTCAACGATGTGAACAAATAGATAAATTGTCTAAATGTAAAATATTTGCCAAAGCTTTAATTATATATTTTTTATAATTTCATTGTAAATATTCAAAAAAA
Source organism: Anoplopoma fimbria (assembly GCF_027596085.1). Taxonomy (NCBI): domain Eukaryota; kingdom Metazoa; phylum Chordata; class Actinopteri; order Perciformes; family Anoplopomatidae; genus Anoplopoma; species Anoplopoma fimbria. The sequence continues at coordinate 17,348,526 of NC_072463.1, forward strand.
TAAAGGGTTTCTTAAATGCCATGTGTTGTCGTTCTGTAGTTGATATTGTTTCGGTTTAGATCCATGAGTGTATTGTTTGGTTCATCTGGTTCAGGCCTATAAGTCATGGATGTTCGCTGTTGATTTTATCAGTTTATAAACATAACAGGGAATTGAAGTTTCCCTTAACATTTTAGCCTACAGTTTCTGTAACTCCCAAAAGTGATTTTCGGTAATGTCTTAAAGTTTTACACCAACTTATTTGTTTCATCGCAGTTTTTCAAACTGGAGGCGAACGAAAGATCACCTTCTCTGAAATGAAAGTACGATATCTAGAATGCTGTAAATAGCATAAAAGACATTTTAATCAATCATATATTACGTGGAATTGAATTGAACTCGTTACACCATGGGAAAAAAAAAAGTCCTTCCCTGATTCAGGTGTAACACCCCTCCAGACCAGGCGCCTCCACTGATGCTATCACACGTGCAAATTATACCTGCCATGATGATATCAGAGACCTGATCAAGCACGTTTATGAACGGTGTCAGTCCGAATCCACCCACATGCAGCCTTGGATATGTTTTTTCAGTATACAAATGAGGAGAATTAAACCAGTATGAGTGGCCCTACAGGCCTCTGGGCTCTGCTCTGTCTCCAATATGTTCATTCCTGTGGCCTGTTTGCTTTAACGAAAAGCCTCCTCACAGCTTTCCTTATTAGACTGAACTGCTCGTTACTGAATGTGACCTGGTTTTCTGATCATGCCTTTATGTTTGAAATATCTTTATGATAAGGCTTTCGTTTTTTGTGGTAGTTGTATAGTCTATTTAACGATGCTTTAGTACAAGAATTACTTCCAAAAAATACTTTACATAATTCTTAAGTTTGTGTGATGCAGAGATGTTTTTGTATATATGGCATTATATAATTATTATAGTATTTTTCTAAACATTGAATTCCGTCAGTAGAAAAGGGCCATCTTGTGTTATGTGGCCTTAATTAGCAAATTAAACTCTTGGCTAAAATGTTTTTATCATAGACTGAATAGTTCATTAGTGAAGTTTCTAATTTTGTTATTAGTACTCACAACAAAGCAATATCTTTACTGATGTTCTTTTAGTAATATCAGCAACCCAATGTTTTAAATGCATGGGCCTAAGTTTAATTTGTTCTAAATTTGAATTTTCAGTTAATGTTTTAATATTTTATTTCTACCCTTAATCTGAACCAAAATTACCTTGGAGCACTAGGAAAAATTATACATCATGTATTTATTACGTTTTAATATTTGTATATAAGTTTATTAGTTTGACAGCTTTAAACTCTTACAACTTAAATTTACGTATGTGAAAAATCTGGACTGTCAGGTGCTGGTCCACGTCACCATATTGTTATTTAATGCAGGATGGTGAGGTCACAGGTTAATATTTGCAACAAGGTTGGTTTGGTGAGGAACCAGTATTGTTTGGTTGTTTGAGCATTTCTGATGTTTTTAACTGGAACTTCAGTGTGAATGCAAGCAGGAATTAAAAAATATTGACAAGGACGGCATTTTTTTCTTGAAAGAGACAATGATACATTAAACAGTGTTCTTAAGTAGATCTTCATAAATTAAATATGTTATCCTAAAAAACTATTTTTTATAATTCCAAATGCATAGACCTGTTGACCTTTCATGTAGACCAAGAAATCCTTTGAGTGGGTTTCCACTGAGCTAGGACACGGCTCATTCAATTAGATTATTGATTGTATCTGTTTTCTGTAAACAACCAACCAAATCAGCTTCAAGGTTTTTAACACTAAAAGCAAAAGTTGCCGATTGACTGACTGATGTTGAAATAAATGAGTGTCAACAGCAAAACTGATGCCACCTTACAATGAAAGTATCCCTGAGACTGGAGGGATGATCAATTTAGAGTTTATACAGATAGATTCTATATTTTTGATTGTGGCTTTAGGAGACAGTTGGAAACTCAAGCTGAACCACCACAGAACAAAAGAGTATTGATCACAAAAACAGGGCATTATTTTAATATATGGGTTATTTCCAGAGAGAACTAGAGATAACAATGTGCTTTATGAACATGTTGCTGGGCTGTAAAAAAAATGGTTCCTAATTTTGTCATCCTTAAAATGTAAACGTTAATGGTCATGAATTTTATCTGCCATCTCCACATACAAGCATGACGTTAAATGTACTGCGATAATCAACCTCGCTTATAGGTCAGCAGTAACTTTGGGGTTTTGATTGATATGAAACAGCACTGAAAAAGGGGTCCCGTAAAAGAGGAAGTAACTTATTCACAGGGTGCTCTAATGGTACAAACAAAAGACAAAGCACTGACGTGTCATAATGATCAGTTTAAAGATAGATGCAGGAATGCGGGTGCCCTCTGAGCTCTATTTTGCAGTCGCTGATTACTTTTCACTTTTTCCAGCAAAATCCCAACTGACTGCGTATATCCAAACATTAAGATGGCCTATGAGTACACATGCTCCCTGACTGGAGTCTTTCTGTTTTCCCGGATACCACTTGGGGTTCAGAAAACACTCCTTCATGGTGGTGGGGTTACTTCCTGCGGGACCTATGGTCATCAATCAGGGCAGCAAGTGATACCCCCCACTGCGTCTTCTGCAGACCCTCTGTGTTGGAGGGGCAGCAGGTGGGCTGGTTTTAGATGGTTGTTTCCTATTGATACAGAGCACAAAAACATCATATTTCTTTCATTTTTAGAGTGTGTACTTTGAGATGGGTGAAAACCAACACACTAGCGAAGCCACCTCTTTTTCACCCCACAAATACCATTGGGATTCAGTTATTGTGCATTTTGAACATTGGTCAAATGGTTCCCACTGAGCCATTGTTTCATTACTTCTTTTACTAATGATGTAATTTCACAAGATAAAGCTCACAGCTATTTCTATAAAATATTTTATTGTCACTATAACATCGTTTGCCAACTTTTTGTTGTTTATATCTTCTGGTGTTGGTTTTAATAGATGTCAATTTGGAGTTAAGGTTGAACCCAATAGATCATAGATTTTTTGATTTTTTTAATATGTTTGGAAAATTACTGAAAAACAACACCTGTTTGTGGGTAAATGAGACAAAAGGAGACTTTTGCACTGTATCATGCCAGACTCAGAAGAGTATACTGACACACACAAGTGTGCAGAAGCCCAGACTTAAACACTCTGCAGTGCTTTCCCTGAGTGTTACCTCTGCAACTTAAACTTGAAAGGATTCTCAAATGCCACAAGCTTAAACAAATACTTGGAGAGATGGATAGGAGTTTTGGCTTCCTTGATCCTAATGGATGCGATATTAAGCAGTATTAATAATCCAAGCAGCAGCAAAATGGTGACAGAGATTCTTTAAAAAAAGCAAGAACAGGCGCTTCTATCTTCAGCTACAACGATTCATCAACGTCTGCCATGTGTACTGGAAGGTATGAGTGTTCTTTTAAGGCCAAAGTTCAGTTTACATGTTGGACACTTTACATTATGTGTACTTTTTTTGTGTCGAGTAGGGAAACTACCCCAGACAGTCCAGGAGTCACTCACTCACTCTCTCACCTCTCTGCCTTTACATGACTCAAAGTCAACAAGAGAGTATCTCAGGACATGGCGACATGGCAGGCCAGACAGGTTTTGGAAAAAGCAATGAGAGATACACGAGAAACCTTTTAAAAACAGAGTGGCAAGTTGGCAAAACGTCAAATTCTGAAAAGAAAGGCCGGTGTCAGTAGTTCTTGCTTTCTGAAATTTCAAATGGATTGACTTGCCATGGAAACATGGTGCATGCAAACATGTACAATGCTGAAACGCGTGCTTGTCACGACCTCTGACGTGCAGGATATAATCTTTTGAGAAAATAAGTTGTGAATCAAGCAGAGGATCGCGGCTGCCAGACATGTTTACTTTGTATGACAGAATTTGATGCACGTAAAATGAACAAGAGAAAATAGAAACAGGGCAAGTGTCAAGAAAATTATACAGGCTAACCGGCATTTGACATGAACAATATTTTAATTTGATTAATTTGGAAGTGATGCAATCACGATTTTACCACCCAAACTAAAACACCAAAGCAGTGGGTCGATGTCATCCCTGTCATGCAATCACCATTGACTATTCTCTCTTTTTTTTTTCCCTGTAACTGTCCACAGGATTTCCAAGCAGGCAGAGTTACAGCTCTGTAGTCTAGGGAATGATAAATGTCTCCCTCCCATGTTCTTACTTGCTCTGCCAGCTCACCACATCAACCAGTTGCTCGAAAAGCAAAAGGGACAGAGACATGATGATGACATTTGGCTTTCCAAATGAGAACGTATCATTTCACATTTGCTCTCAGGAGGTTCTGTCGCTGCTTTTGGTCCTCTGAGGATACAGCAATAAAGAAAAAAACAGCAGGATTACATTGAATTTCAGAGCACAGCTTTGATTATTATATACAGATGACTAAAGCAGCATGAAATTATATTTGCAAATACAAATAAAATGCACTCTTTGAAAACACTGTCATGAATGCAGGCCTATTTTTGTAAAACTACGGATGCTCGTAATTTGTGCGTAGTGTCAGTAAACAACAATATCTAGAGAAGTGTGCAGTTCTTCACTGGAAAGTCTAAACCTGCATAATGGAAATGTGTCAGCAGTTTTGTAGTGGAGGTCTATTTTCGTGAAAATCTGGGCAGAGACAGAGAGACAGTCGTCAGTGCAGGAGGAACCTCTCTAATTTGTGGAGACTATAGAATTAATGTTCTGCCCTTCTGCCCATCTGTGACTTATTTAAAGTGTCTGTAACATATACTGTGCTTAATGTTGCCAAACACATGCCAAAGTCTACCGGCAAAAAAAAATAATCTATGGGGAGTTGGATTTAAGGGTTGCCTTCAAGTTAATTTTTGGCTCAAATTCTTATTAGGTGATAATAAGATGATGACTCCTCTCTGAAATATGTGAGTGGTAGACCACCGTACTGTCTGTTGGTTTGGAAGGGAAAATACTGCAAGAAAGTCAGTCGGATCTCTGAAATGAGAGAAAAGACCTTTCTGTGTTTGGATGCACTGGAATTTACTTGGTTTAAAAAACAAAAAAAGTATTATTTTGTATAATTTTACATCACGGGGGTTAAAGCATTTTGTTATTGTGAGCAAATACCATAATGAGATCAAAATCAGCGATGCGTTAAGCTATCTCGCAATACTTTGTGACTTCCCAACCCTGTCTTTGACTCTCAGCTCAAAGCCCATTTGTTTCTCTGGAAGATTTCAACATTTTCTTTTCTTTAAAATTTTTTTAAAACAAGTAATCTCCTTAAACAGCTCGGCATTCAACTAAAAAGTGCATTTGTTTTGCAACTATTTCCATCTGGGGAATAATACAAGTTTGGTGCTATAGTGTATTCATGGACTCCGGGATCCTTTTTACACCAGTGTCAAGGACCAAATATAATTCCTACAATGTAGAATGTTATTGTGATAATATCTGTGCCGCTTACAGATGAGGATCAGCCTTATAGAAGACTAGAGTTCAGCCCTTAACATCACGGGTCAGGAAGTCCTATTCTTGCTTGTTTGAATACAATGCATTCAATAACGGGAAACACAGACACTGTTTTTATTGATTGGCAAAAAAAGTCATGAGCTTCAGGGCTAAATAATAACGACATATAGGTATATCAGAGACCTGTATCTCCTTGCAGTAAAAGTATGTAGGAAAAGTAAGAAAGTAGTTGGTTATCATGCAAGGAAAAAAAACCACCACCATGAAAACGTGTTAGACATCTCACCCTTATACTGTACGCTCAACATAAAACATTTTACTACAGGTTTTCACATGTTTTAAATAATAAACAAATGCCAGAATAAAATGACTCCAAGATTATAGTTATTTATTATTGACCATTGGTGAAAATATATAAAATATAAAATAAGCAGACGTGTTTTCGCATGTTACCACCATGCAGCATGTTTTTCTTCATGAAACAATCATTTCTCATTCCATATTTCTTGCATTAGAGTGTGCAATGTTTTTTTCTTCTTCTCGTTGTGATTTTGAATACATTATAATATTTTTTTTGTGTCTGTTACAAAATAGATCTAGAGCTCACTGGAATTGCTGAATAAATACAGTTTAACTAACTAATAAAGATGGATTAACAGTTCAAGATGAATTATTGCTGCAAAGATTTCTAGAATATTACAGAGTTTGATTGAGGCAACATCATAATGCTTACTCAGTTAATTGTGCTTGTGACGTTGGTCTAAGTTAGGCAATAATTCCAAGTAATAACCCAGCTTGTGGGTGTTGTACGGGCATTGTTGTCTAAGTATTCAGATGAGATAACAGGAAGAGGAGCACACTGGTCTGTAGTGCAGGTCTAAAGCATGTAGAACCTGTTGTAGTCCTGCATGTGTACAACAGGCCCAGGAGTGAGTGCTGTCACTGCATAGTGAGTTGATGAGATAATGCAACAAAAGGTGAAAGGTAAACAACAATGAGTCATTAATCAACCTTTTGACCGTGCCCTTCTGCTGCCGCTCCCTAAGCATTTTTGACAACAGCGCCAGAGAGAGCTGCCAGCCCCTATGACTTTTTTTTAAGGAACTTGTTGGCCAATAACCAAGACGGTCTCATGTGTAAATCAAAACAAGCTTGCATGACCTATTCACCTTAGCAACATCCAGGATGAAATAAAACATATACATAACTGTCCGACCTTTCCCATATTGACAGTGTCATCTGGTTTGAACAGCCAATATTTCTGTTTGGTGCGTCCGTGAGGAGCGAGGCCCAGGAAGCCCGGTCTGCTGTGCAGTCGACTGCAGCTACAAACCCGCTCGCAGTAAGAGAGAGAGAAGAGGGGGGGAGAGGGCTCTTTGAAGAACACGGAGTAGAGCCAGTTGTGGAAAACCATGCATGTTGCTGTTATTGGTGCTTTTCACTCAGACATGCCTCTCCCATCTCAACACTCACACGCAGCATTGACCCAAAGGGTGGCTGTTAATTTGGCATGGCGAAAACATGGGTTTAAACTGAATGAAGGGTCTGATATAGGCAATCCACTGGGACGGGAGTATGGCTCCACAAGCCAGACCAAATGACATCACGCCAATATGGAAATAACTGAAAGACAACATGAAATGGTGCATGTTCACAACAAAGAGGAAATTAATAAACCGTCTGTATGTTGAAGTTGAAATGCTTGTTATAAGCAACACAGGAGCATACTGGATGTTTTACTTATCATTTGAATCATCAAATACCACAGTACAGTAGTATAAGGCTGTGTTGTTTGAACTTGAGGTTGAGGTTTACATTTTCATATGAGGAATACATTAAAATGCAAACCATGGCAGACCATGTGGGCTCTGCGTTTGAGCACCGCCTGATGGAAAAGTTTTCCCAACAGCTCATACACACAAATGTCAAAAAATTCCCTTTCATTTTAAAATAATAAATCAAAGGCTGTGTACTGCGGTGGAACAAGTTTTTTAGTAGATATAGAAATACCACGATGTAAAATATTCAGCATTATAAGTAAAACTCCTGCATCCAAATCTTTATTCAAATAATCAATATAATTTACTTAAAAGCAACAGTAAAAAGTAGTCATTACTAAGATTTTAATTACTAATTTACTAATGTGTGATTATGTAAGCAGGATTTATACATATCATAGTGGAGAAATATGACATATTCTATTGGGCAGTTTCATCTTTGACAATGTTTCATAAAATTTACAAATCTAAATTGAGAAATGTACAATCCGAATGTCGTGGAATCTAAGTATTAATCAGTATAAAATTATAATACTTAAGCAAAGTAAAAGTATGTTACTTTCCTCCACTACTGCAGAGGTGTTGAGCATATATAGTTAAATGGTTCTACTAAAACAATAAAACCACACCACTGTGTTCTGTAAAGGTACATTTTTAAACAATATTATGAATTAAGTTGATACCATAATGTAATATAATCTAATTTAAATATTTCTACACGTTAGTCTAGTTGAGATTTTTGAAGATATCAGGGCCAACGGTTTTTAGTGTGCGTGTGTGTCACAAGTCACCTCTGTCAAAAAGCTATTTAAAGTCCAACAATACCCCTTTGTGACACGAAACTAGCAGATAAAAAGAAGAGTGCAAAATTAACCTCAAAGAAGAAATGATTGCCAAAATATAGTTAAGAACACACTGAAAGGAATCAGTGTGAGAGAAGCTGTGAACGCTGAAACAAATAAATAAAGTAGCACATTATTTATAATAAAAATGTATCGGACTTCTCTGCAGACAAGATACAAAGCTGTGTGGGTGGCTACTCTGCACTGGAGTTCCTCTCAGTCATCACCCTCCACTGCAGACTGAGTCCACCACCAGTCACACTTCCAAGCCACAATAACAAGGTGGGCCTCTGCAGAAATGCTTAAACTGCATTCAATTGTCTAGTGAGCCCTCTGTCTTTCAGCTCCAATACTCTTGTCTGTCATGGTGTGGAACCCTAATGAGAAACATAATAGTTGTTTTGTTCTCTGGCTGAGGGGTATTTTTGTATTTCAGTAGCTTAGAAAAGAGTGCGTATTTCAGAGTATGTTTTGTAAAAAAAGAAATAAAAATAATGCAGTTGAAGTGTTTCTTTATGTTAACACTGAGTGTACAATCCCAAAAAATATTTAGTGTCCAGGTCAACATTTAAAATCAATTGTTACCTTTTAAATTTACAGACAAAACAATTTAATGTCCCTTTTTACAAAGTTTGAATAGAAAGAACTTTAATTTAACTAGGTGTGGATATTTGCTAAATGTTTCAAGTTATACAATATATAATATATATATTGTATAACTTGAAACACAATATTTACAGAGTACAGTATATTGTGCAACTTGACAGTAAAGTCTTGTATCCCACAGTAATATCTCATAATAAAGCAAACTATGTCTTGCATAATTGTGCGTTTCTTCATGGGAAATGGCAAAGAAAAGCTGTTTACCACCTACACGGCACAAAAAGCTGCTCTTGGTGCTTTGCTAGCTGAGACAGACAAAAGGTGAGTGTCAGAGTGATAGAGGAAGTGCTTGTCTTTTCTTCCTGCTTTCAGTGGCACAGGAATGAAGAGGATGTTTCCGTGTACACCGGAGCTATCCATTACTGAGTTAACAAGGTCTCGGCTACTCTATAAGTGAAATCCAAGGCTTTCGGTGTGTCTGTCACATTCACAGAAAAACAAATAAACACACACACACACACACACACACACACACACACACACACACACACACACACACACACACACACACACACACACACACACACACACACACACACACACACACACACACACACACACACATACATACATTCGTAGAAGTTTTACTCGGGGGCTGATATGTGCCAAAGAATGCTGGGTCTTTGTCCATGTAAAAAACAGCACACTGTATGGATACACCACAATGCCATAGTGGGTCCACCTGCAAATGCCAAAGAAAAGTTTGTTCCTGCCAAACGGACTGGTCGACCCAACGAAAACACGTTGAGAAATCAAGGTGAAGAACCTTTGTGCTGCTTGGTTACACTCTAATTCACTGTGCAGCGGGTTGAATCAGACCGCTTCCAAACAACTTAGTTTAAAAATTCACATTAATCAATAAAAAGAAGCTTGTTCAATTAACTGACATTCTGTAGAGTATTTCCTTGCATATACCACCAATTCATACTTTATGTCCTTAATATATATGAGTTTAGAAAATAAGCAAGTGGCAAGAAAGTCTGTGTAGAGAGGAGGTTGGGTTGGACGGGTGGGTTCAAATATTGGACTTTCAGGCTACTAGTCATGTCCCATGTGAAACCAGAAGTCAACGTGGACTTATTTATCGCGTTACTTCCGTACATAAGTAACGGCACTGACGTACTTGTTTCAACCCAAACCATAATCTTTACCTAAACAAGTTGTTTTTTTGCCTAAACTTAAGTATTTTAAACACATTAATTTAAACCCAAAACATGGGTCTTCTCTTAAACTTAACCATAGTTTTGTTGCTTATCCACAATTGAGGTTGCACAGGCTTCAAAAACAAAAACAACTTTTGAAAGATATGGTACAAACCATTCTATGTTTATATACTAGTTAATTTACATTAACAAAATAAAAATTATGGCTTGTTAGAGATTGAACCAGTGGTTTTATCCCCCTCTATACTCAGATGATGCCATTTAAGTATCTGGTCCACTGGTGCTTTATCTTCCAAGAGTACTTGGAAATCAGCTGAAATCAGCATTGAGCATCCTTTCTCCATGCTCCATGATGTATTTCTTTATTTGTATCTAAAAAGGGACCATATACATTTAAAAAAAGAATTGTCACCATTTGATGCAATGTTATAGCTCTAAGCTAATTTACAACTGTACACCCTTGGCAGGTGAAAACCAACCAGTCAAGCTGCATTAATTAATTACCAAACTTTGAGTAGGCAAAACAAGACATTTAACACCTGGATGGGCACCTCTGCCAAGGCCTTTTCCATAAGTGGAAAATAATGCATGTATCTGCCCTCTGATTTGGATTCACTCCCAAATTTAATGGGATCTGAAATTCAAACAACAAGCTTAGCCGAAAACATAACCTCCTTAGCGGAAGTAATTAGAAGGGCACTTGGAGAGAGTAGACTTTCACTAGGGTGAAATGCCCTATGTCCCATTGCCATGAAAAAAATGTACATACACATTGTGATTTGGCACATGTTACCCCATTTCAACAAGTTTCAAGAAATCAGGCCAGCAATTTTTCCTAAATCCTGCTGACAAACTGACGACAAACAAGCCAAACACATATCCACCTTTGTGGAGGAAATTACAAAACATCAAAGTTAGGGCTTCTGCATCATACATGGATTTCACCTGTACTATTTGGTGTTTTAGGTTCTCCCCACATCCATCAGTCGTCTTGGCTCAAGCTGCAAAGCAGTTGTCTCTACTTTCAACGCATGAAGCTAACGGGTTGGTCAGGAGAATCAAGTTTTTCTATTTGGTGTTGATAGGGGGGATAAAGGAAGATTGATTCCCTCAGTCTCATCTTTGCAGGTGTTTGACTTTACGACCAGCGTCCCCTACAAGCAGTTTCTCATTACATTCTGGCGAGAATGGAGGGGCCTTCAAGTCTCGTGCATTCCGACAATGCTCTGAAGAGTGTGTAATTTCGGAGACTAAATTGAGGCGGGGGGGGGATCAGTATTTTATTCAAAGCAGACCTGACTCAAACGGAGATGCACCGCACTGTGGTCAGACTTCAAACCAACTCGTTACTTGTCTTTTTCATGTTCAGACTGCTGCAAATCTCCAATCCCTCTGAACACAGCAAAAAAAAAGAAAAAGAAACAGACTGTTGTTGATTTTGTTTCCATCTGTGCAGGACGCTGTCTCCTCCATAATGTGCCCAGCTGATAAGCAATTTGTAAGCAAAGGTCTTTTGTTAGATTGCAATTGACTTTTATTTGACATCAACTAGTCAGTAGGCTAACTTTGACCACCAATGTCCATTTGTTGCTGCTAGTAATTTCACTTGTAAGTGATTGATGCACAGCACTCTCAGAAGTGAAGCCTTTAGATCAGACTAAGAAGATAGGTTGGATTTCATCATCGGAGTTAATCCATCAACAATGCCAGAGCACTGAATAAAGCCAGAGTAAATAAGTGTATTTGCTCTGTCTTAAGAGTAAATATTAGTTTGTCCAGATAATGCTACGGGGCTGCTGAGGGTTTCCACAATGCTTAAGTTACACCAGCGTCTGCTCTTTTCCACCAGAAGAATTGTTTCCCACTCTTTCTTCTTCTTGAAAGCCAAACATCAGTAGCAGTCTCAAGTGGCTGAAAGTTTTAGTTGATAATCCGGTCTGTCACTCAGACCCACAGTAAGATTAATGGCAGGGGAACTCCTATCTGGCAAACATCCCACTCAATCAAAACAGATCACTCGGTTTGAGAAACAGTTCTCAGATACAGAGCAGAAGTAGAAATAGTTGTTTTACTTTCGATGGGAGTATGAAGAGGGTATGATGTTCAAAAGAATAAAAATAACAATTGCTACATATGCTATTTAAAGGAACCTGCAGTATACTTGGATTTTTTTTTACTTGGCTTTTGGTCCTGTTAGTGTTTGAAGAGTTAAAAGTGTTAAAACCGCTTACCACCGACCCTCAAAGGTTAACATTTATCAAACGGTTTGTATAATGAAAGTGAAGGTGCTGCTATTTTAGTGATCTTTCCTGTTGAAGAGACCAATGTCAAATTAAAAGCTCAGAGGTAAAAGGGAGCCCTCTACTGCTGAGTTAATCCACCATGCAGCTTCTCTGTCTTACTGCCTGCAGTAATGAACCAGGAAGTGTTTGCTGCTTCATTAGGTCAGTAAGAGTGCACAAGCTGCTCAGACATTTTTAAATGTTTGAATCAATCTTAAATATGTCCAAGAAGAAATAACATTGGCAGTCTGATGTGCATTAAGCTCTTAGCTTTATCCCTGAAAAATGAATGACCCCAAATTCTAACTTAAACATGCAATCACTCGACCATGAAAGTGACCAACAAAGATGAATTCCAGCTCTGACGCATGAGCTGCTGTGTGAACAAATCTTGCAGATTTGCAGCTGCAAGACGAGCACTGCTCAGTCATGGAAAATATAGGGTCTAGATATGACATTCAGAGAGATAATAGCAGCTTCATGCTACGCTGGGCCCAAAGGGAGCTGAGCGCGGCTAATTCCTAGCAGCGCTGCTTTGATCTTTTGTTGCATCTCGGAGGTATTTTTTGTTTATTTGTTATGTGACGGTGGCCGATTTCATATCGCTTGTGCGCTTTTTGAGTGCAAGGTCATTAGTCCCCTTTTTTTTCTCTCAGTGACATCTAAGGAGCTAAAAAGGTCCTAATTGTGAACGAACACGTAGAAAAACTTCAACTGAGCCAATCTTAGATACTACCCAATGATCTCGCCTTGTTGACTGCCCCTGAAAACGCTGCTCTCGTCTAAGACCCACCGATAACCATCTTTAATGAATAGCTGTGTGCTTCAAGGAGTGCTGGCTGATAGAGATCATTTCAGGAACGGTGGGGTTCAGGTCTCAGTAACAATCAGGGAATTCCATCTTAACCGTTTGGATGTCCTCCATAATGCCACACACTCTGAGATTGCTCTCGCAATGGACCTACACCTAAATAAAACTTGGCACCAGAGAGGCATACTTGCCCACCTCAACAACTCCAAGTCTGAACACCCCCGGGCCCCTTCGCAGCTCCAGGATCTATCTGTCAATGTGAAAGCTGACTCATTGTTGGTGCTTTCTGATCTCAGGTGGTGATACCATACAGCTAACCACCTTATAAAAGGCGGGATGGCAACGCTGGCGATGGAAGGCACAAGCACAGCTCCCTGTGAGTGCGTCTGAAAGGCCCAAATTGAGCCATTTGCCTCAATCTCTTGGGAGAGTCCTTATCGTCTGCAAGATCCAGAGTAGACTGTGTATAATTTGCAAAAGACTATGCTGATACAGCAAATGAGGTTTAATAGCTGTTGAGGCCCAGTTAAGCTTCATAATGTAGGTATGTGGTCTTTGATAACCAGTAGCAGAGACATTTTCTTGTAGAAGAAAAACCAAAAGAGAAAAGTCATGGCATCAGTCAGTGGGTGTCTGCTGTCATACTTGACTGATATTTGTGGGTTGCTCATCCTGTCCTGACAAAGGGAATAGACATGAGCAACACAAGCAAACTTCTCCGTACTTTCTTCCTCCCCTGGGCTAGATGAGAACTGTAATTAGTCAAGTCTGACTTTGACAAGCTGTCAACCCTAATACTGTGTTTTGTACACCGGGGGCTGCAGTTGCTGATTTCTAACCTAACCTAACCCTAAAAAAGAGTGTAATGAATTGAGACTAAATTACTTACTACTGTAATCATGGCTAATGCTGTCATCAAAGCAATCAATCATGCCAAGAAATTCTAGTTTAACAGCTATATTTTTGCTGTCTGCCCAATATCTGATGCTGGTATTAAAAGATTACTTTGCAGGGATCTGTTTTTGTTTGCATTTAGAAATTTTGTTAGGTGACAGATTGGAGATTTATTTTACTGTGTGCTTGGAAAACGTTTTTGGAGCATCATTCAGCCCGATTACTAGGTTTAATGATGATGACAGTCATCCAATTAAAAATGTATTAGCTGATATTAACCAAGCTGTTAAAGGTATTAAAACTTGGAATAAAATATGTTGGTTTTTTTAATGGTGTTTTGATGACTGACGTAGGAAGAGACCGCTAACAAGACTAAGAGTTTACAGGGTTCACAATAACAAATGTTTAGCAGGTAGAATGTTTACCATGTTCACCATCTTATTTTAGCAAGTTAGCATGTTAACATTTCATAAAAAGCACAAAACACAAAGTACAGCTAAGGCTAATGAGAATAGAATAGTGACAAAAATGTTACCAGATGAAAGAAAGTTATTCATTTCATCATGAGGGGTACGTGATGGCTATCCATCTGATTTTCAAGACATATCAGTAAAACCCCCAGATGGCAGTCTGCTGATGGCGCTACAGGAAAATTCAGAGGATCACCAAAGTCATTAGGATTCATCCTAACATGAATTTCTGTATAAAATGTCATGGTAAACCTATGCAAAGGGTCATGTTTTAATTTTTTTACATAACTACTTTTCTCTTCCAAATGCAATACTTCTGCGTAACCTTGTAAAAACATTAGCGTTATCTCAAAATATTTTTTGCATTGTCCTTGATCCATAGGAGCAGTTAGTGTGATGGTTCAGTCCAGTTATAATACATGGCCAGTTTAGCTTAATGCCGTGCAGATACTGGAAAAGGAGAGACCATATGACAACCACTGTGAGCACAGCTGCAGTTGCTCTGCCGGGCTGTGCTGGTTGAAGCTGTTGAAGCTGTGGATATGGCTATTGCTTGGACTATGGATGCATTTGTGGTTGAATCAATGATCCTATAGACATGGCTACACTGTAGTTGTACTGTGGCAACTATTTACTGCACCTGTTAACATTAGCTAAGAGAGCATTGGCAGGTCATGAATGATTTGAATCCGCCTTGCTGCCTTTTACCAATAAGCCACAACAATCAGGAATACAGTAACTTGACTACAACGCACAGTCAGCACAACCCTGTCAAATGTACTGCACACATACAACCCCTGCATGTAATGATGTGTCACAGCCATGACAACCAAAGCACAGTCATAGCTACAGCCACAGTTGCCATGACAGCAAGAGCTAAAATGATGTGATCCTATGGTTATCGCAGCCTGGCCCAATCAGCCTCGGCAGTAATCTGTGAGAGGGCTACAATTGGTTATTTAACCAGCTGCAATGATACTTTTGCCTGAACCAGCCACAGCTGAAGGTGTGCCTGCTAGAGCTGTGATCACAACATAATTAACAAATCCATGATAGAGGGCAACCTTCCTCTATGGATCAGGCTAGGGAAAGCAAAAGAGTTTCGTAAAAAAAGTTCCCGTATGATACATTCAGTAGTGGTTGAGATATTTTGAACTGGATCAAAGTGGTGGACTGACTAACAGGCGGATATTGCAATCCTTACCACCATTCCTCTGAAAATTGTTTTTGGAGTCGAGAAATAAAGACAAAACCAGCGTCAACAGAGTGCCATCTTTCAGCTAGCATGAACATGAAACACGAATAATTGGGCCTTGCTCATTTCAGCATTCTCACACACTTTGTCTGCATCTCTTTCCTCTCATTTTTACCCTATAAGATTGCAATATTAAGTTTCACATATATCTGTTAAAGACTGGCTTATCTGTTTGAAGAGCAGATAGAGCAGAAGGTGAGACGCTGCTTTACAGGGTGTGACAGGTGTTGACCTGCCCTGAAGAAAGTAGTCTCCTCACCTCAACCTAGAGCTAATGAGGTTTCGGTTTGGGAGGCTTAACTCCGATCTAAAGATTTTTGTCTCCTGAACTCAGTTCAAAGCAGGCAACAACAGAAACCCCATTAATGAGAACTAATATGCAATCAAACAGATCCCTTTTTGGATAATCAAGGTGAAAAATTGATTAAAGATAGTATCAGCTTTAGATTATCCATTCAGGATGAGATTGGCTTCCATGAGACCGGAGATAGGCCTGAGCAAACACATTCCCATCCGCTAGTGAAAATGGATATGTTGTTGACCTGTCCAGCCACACAAAAGCCGTTGCCAGTACTCAGGTGAGTAACCCTCCTCCTGCCTGAATCTCTTAACTAAATATTGTGAGTGTCCCTCTTTATATCCGAGAGTCTGTCTGTTTACTTTCAGATCCAGAGGATTAGAGGATTAGAGGATCAACACTGCATGCAGGTGGGGGGACTCCCAGTTCTCAGGTAGACAGAGAAAAAAATCCAATAATATTATGTATTCAAAAACCAATTTGGAATTTATGAAAAGATAGACTCGGTTAACAAATTTCCCTAGAATTCTCTTTTTATATTGATTAAATATAACATTGCAATATAGTTATATTAGTAAGGAAACTTTAATCTTTAATATGTTGTTATTTATGATAGATAAAAACAAAGACTAGTTATCTAATATAAAAAAATAGTCTCATAAAGTTTAAAAGATATTAAATCCTTGTGTATCATAAGTGATTCAGTCTCCTGAATCCAGTTAATGGCTTCTCTCCTGTATTACCCATTCAGCAATTACTGTTGTGAGTTGGATTTAGTTCTTTAATGACCGAACTGAGCTGGCCTGCACTTCAGTGCTGCACAGCGAGCCAGATGGGAGCAAAGATCCTCCTCTGTGGCTAGAGCAGTGGAACGTGAGCCAAAAGGAGAATTAGAGTGAACTTCAACATGTCAGCACGTCCTCATATCATTTATTTTCCACTGGTTTGGATGGATGTGGCTAAGATGATTTTCGAAAAAGTCGTTTGCACATCCCCACAAACTTGTATAACATGATCTCTTGTGCCCAGCTTTTTCTTCTTTTTTTGGGGAACAGCTGGGAGAAAGCTGGATTTTCATCTTAGATATTTAAACATTCCATCCACATCTATGTGATACCAACCGTAAAAACTCATCACTCACTGGTCTTCTTACTACACCTATTGTACTTTTCTTGCTAATCTTTTCAAGGACCATCAGAGATTCAGGAATCGTGTGTTTTATGTATACCAATTAAAAAGAAAAAATGCCACCCAGGCAACATGCATTTTATCCTCATCGCCGTCAGCATCATTCTTTTACTCAGCCGATGCAAAACTGCCTAAATGTGCTTTCTCCTATCTCGAGAAATCTGAATAGGCTGTGGTCCAACTGATTGTGCAGGGTTTGTCCTACATGAGGGCACATTGACTTTGTGCAGTGGAGGGAGGTATCTCAATCTAGGAGACATCCACATGGGTGGTAAAGGACGAAAGTGGAAATGGTATCCACGCTCTCTTTTCCACATGCCGAAAGGCAACTAAACTGACAGTTACATGTCAACGCAAAAACAGTTTTCCACTCGACATATGACAGATAGAATTCCTGGTGCATAACTTTTCTTTTCGTGATTCATCCATAGTCCAAACCGTTCGTTTAATCTCAACGCTGTTATTGGCACATTACTGTCTCCAGCTGCTGACAACACAGCTGTACATTAACACTGACCCTGACATCTGTCTCCATAGGGAAGCAGTATAGACTGCCTTTGTGTGTATCAACACTATAAG
This sequence comes from Anoplopoma fimbria, assembly GCF_027596085.1. NCBI lineage: Eukaryota > Metazoa > Chordata > Actinopteri > Perciformes > Anoplopomatidae > Anoplopoma > Anoplopoma fimbria. The sequence goes on from NC_072463.1 coordinate 17,366,240, forward strand.
TGGGCCAAGTTTCAAGTTGATGGCATCAGTCCAGGAGATACTACTGGTAAATCTGTGTTCAGTATGTCCCTGTGGGCAGAAACGGTAATATTTTCAAAATGTATAGGTATAATGGCAGCCACTCTTGTTAATCCCTATGAGGAGAATTGTCATTCTTTATTGCTGCATGCAAGACAAGATTGCCAATCTTGGTGCTTGTATGTGTTGGAACATAGCAAGTGGTCAATGTTGTGCTGTGAATTTTTTCCTTTACTCTTGTGGTGAGCCCTTTTTTTCCAAGGACATTTAGCTTAATCCACTTCAGCTGCCTTCATTCAGAGTTGGTAAAAGATGCCCCCGTCAACGTGAAATTGTAAGACTGTTTTTCATTAAACATAAATATCTGTTTAGAGTCTGGGTATGATCCACTTTTATGAAATGATGAGTAACATTTCCTTATTGTCGCTTGCGCCCCACGCCACACTTTGAGAAGTTGCTGCCACAGATACGACTCCTGTTACATTCTGTTACCAAAGGAAAGCAATTGTGTGGCGCAGCACTCATGAGAAAAAAACTCACCAGCTCCACTTTCACAATAGCAAAATTTCCACTGCCTTTCTAAAATATAAAGCATGCGTTGCAATTCAATCCCCTTCTCTTAATAAAACAAGCATTTAAGTTGTTTTTAACAAATGGATACGAAGTGTTGTGAGATTTAAAAAGAAAAGCAAAACAGATGAAATGTCACATTTTCTTGGAACCTTTTTACTGTATTATATAAAATGTTTACACAGAAAATAGATATCAAAGATTTGGCTACTGCATGTGTATGGCAACTGGATGGACATAAGCTTTGAGTTGTGTGTTGAACTAAAGAAATATATTTCCAATATTAATGTGAAAAACGTTTGTGGCGAAACAGAAATCCTTATGTTTTACGTGGAAAAGTTCCAGTCTTTACACGTCGCCTGTTTTGCCGTCATTTTTCATTCGGAAAATGTTAAATATACACATCTATTGGAGCAAGCGCTTCCTTGTCAAAATAAGCAAATTATGTGGCATCGTCATCATTTGGGATTTGGACAGCTTTATTCCTTTGTGCTTCCTTCTGTCGGCGTGCTTTTCTCTCCTGGATGGGAACTGCAGAGAGCTGGGTACAACACTGCTGGGTATTCTACCAGATGGATGCTCGGTATGAATCAGGGCTAAGTTTCTGCCAAGGCCTGAATGTGTGTGTTGGACTGCACATTGCATATCTGGAGACCACACAGGTTCCATAAGCATGTCTAAATCTCTCTGCTGCCCTCTATCTTTGTCTGAACATGTCCCTCCGGGGCCAGGGTCGTAAGTTCAATGACAGCGGGGAACCTGTGCTGAGACGAACATATGCCGCTGTGCTGATAATTATCCTTCAAAATCTCTTAGCCCCTACTAAGACAACTATGATTAATTACACTTTACTTTTAAAACAACAAATTAGTAAAAAAGGAACCATTTGTCTTCAGTAGCATGCAAATGTATATTCTTAATTAATAACTCTTTTTCTAAACCTCCACATCTTTTTGTTTGAGCCTTTATTTGCACGCAGGTGAAAATAAATATGCAGCAATCAAATCTTTCATATTCTAACCAACCTATTCATCCAGAGGCTTAAAAGAAACCGTGTTTTCCACCACTGCTGCTTAACCGGTCAGTTGGCGATAAACAGCATGTGGTCCTGACCTGCCGCCTCTCTCATATTATCTCAATAGTGTTCAGCAACTGTGGAAGAAGAAACTCAGCAGTGTGTGAAATGGGCCCCCAGCCAGCGATTGCACACCAACAACAGTGATCCCCCCGGTCCGTCATATTCCTGCGCAAATATACAGACAAACAGATGATTTCATTACCTGTGGAGCTCGGTGTCTGGGCGGAGAGGGAAAGGGAGGAAGGCACGAGTGATCTCACTCAATGTGCTGAAGCCTCACCGTTATAAATGAGTTTGTCATACCACCATGGTTGGCCATAAATGACCTCACCAGACGTGCTGCTGTAATAAACTGAACTAATAAGAATGTGCAGGAAGAAAAACACCGCCCGCAGTGAGCGCGGCTACTAAGAAACGAGAGCCGGCTGCTAAAAACATAAATCTTGCCCTGATAAATCTCAATGGACGGCTGTCACTGGACATGTGTGGAGAGTGGAGGTGTAAGGCGGGAGCAGGTATGTGGTTAAAGGGGACACACAACCTGGACATCCGCAGTCGTGGAGGAAAAGCCGCCTCTACTGTGAAAAGAGACTTCCATATGTACTTGTACCTTCTGTGGCCCTTTAACCTAGAACAGATGTCATCAATAAATACCCCTGACCCGTGGAGGCATTCCAGCGTGTGATCGAGGCCTTTTTTTCTTCTTCTTGTAGCATGCTAGACTGGCTTGTCTCACTGGTCAACACCTGACTAAACTGCAAGGTTTACAATATAGTTGTGTAAAGCCTCTTTCGGTGTATTCATGGGCATAGGTGTTTGAGAAACACTAATGCTTTAAAAAGTCATTGGGTAAAGTAACAGCTTAGCTTATACACACTGCCAGCTCCCGCGGGAGCAGTGTGAGAACTGCAACAATCTGCCTCCTGTTACAAGGTCTGCTACTAAGTTATGACCTATGGCCTTTCCATTCTAATCTTTCCACAAACATCTGTAAGCGGAGATTTACATGTCCTTTTTGCGCTTTATTGCGACACGTCTTTAGTTTTCCACTGGCTTTGAAAAATGGGACAGAAATGAAATGTGGCATTTCCATGTTAGCATGTTTGAGTCAATTGTTCTTTCGTCATAATATACTGCTTCATGCTCCATTGTGCTGCAAAGTCACACACACTTTGGGCCATTTTGGAAACATAATTTTACAAACACAACCTGTTCGGCGACGTGTTTGTCTTCTGCAACATAGCTGTCAAATGTTTGTTATAATGAGATTCAGGAGTAGCTAACTAGCAGCTTACACATACATGACACGATGAAGTCCTTAGTGAAGGCTGGACTGTGATGCTCACTGAGTTGCGTCTGATAACCATTGCAAATGGTGCGTTTCAAAGGGACACAAACTTCCACATTTAGGGACTTCCACTCCTCTCTTTCTAAGGGTGGTCTCTCACTCTCTTTGTTCGGCCATGCATGGAGGTTAAATACATGTTCACATGCTATCATACAGTATCCAGGTCAGACAAGTATGATAATCTGTTCAATATGTAAAATGTTTATTTTGTGGAGGGACCTCAAATAAACTGAACCAATATTTACAGAGAATGGAGGCCAAATATTCTGCCTTTTTCCCAGCCATTAATGCTCCCTCATTAATCTTCTATTCTCCTGAGCAAAATGTCAACAAGGAAACTAATGCGTCCGAAGCCTCAAGGAAACTCTAACATTTTATCTGTACTATCTTCAAGTATTTCACAGACTTGTAAAAAAAATGACTCTTATGTATTAGCCTTTCTTAGAATACAGTACAAACAATAAGGAGGTTGTGCAACAATTGTATACTTCTACTGCTGCTCTTTGGCTATTATTAAGAATAGGAAGGGGAAGTAGAGGACCAGGAGGAAGGAATATCATCTTCATTATAAACATACAGTATTTTAAATTACTGAAAGAAAAGTGAACAAGCATAAAACCAAATTAAGCCGCTTTCTTATGCTTTTAACATTATATTTATGTTGGATGTTCCGATTAATCAACTAATGAACTACTGTCTGTGTTCTTTCTTTAAACACATGAAAATCTTTTTATATTCCATGCTACATGATGGAAATCAACAAATGTTGAAAACAATTTAGGTTGATTTGGTTTGTGTTTACTTTGCAATAACCACTGATAATTACAATATAATGTGATCCACAACTACATGAATAAGATATATATAGCGGGATTGGATCAGTAGTAAACCTTTTCATTCCTGCATTCTGCCTCTTCTAAAACTTAAGTTTAATACAATTCCCTTAAGAACCATTGCCTCATTTAATATCACAAACTATTCAAAGTGGCCACTCTACTGAAGTTTCCATAATCTAACTTTCATTAGCTACAACCTAATTAAAAGAGAGAAATCCTGTGAAGAATCTTGACATATTTGGTCACTCAGACCGTTGCATGCTAGAGGAGGAAACCTTGGTGGTCCATCGTTGGTCACTATTAAAGCTGCATTATTTTTCTTCCTCTTGACCCTTGGAAATGTCTACAACACCAAGATGCCCTCTCTTAGAAATAGCAGCTGTGTGTAGTTACATAACAGGAAACAGCTGTCAGAGGCAATCCTAGTGTCTGGCTCTTTAGGTCCGGGTCTGGACTCCTGTACAGGTTGTGCTGTTTGTTTTCAGAACATGCTCGGTTCTAGAGGCGTCCCGGAGTCAATGGACTGGAGGAAGTCTAGGGTTCACAGGGAGATGCTGCGTGTCTGGTTGTCAGATGGCTTGCTGGATGATCCATCCATGCATCAATGCCATTTATTTCTGCCGTTCATTTCTGCCTTCTCCCAAAGTAAATGAGGTAACTGCTGATATCTGATTTAAATTCACATGTTCTAGGAGCTTCATCGCTCCTGCACCGACTCAGTACAGGAAAAGTCCAAATCAATATTTTAATATTGACCCTGCTGATCAAATGACTATGTGGAATGTGAAAGAGGTCACTCATGGTGACAAACTCACAGAGAATCATTATATCACTCTGCAATTCCCCTCAGCTCTATAGAGTGCTTAAGGATTTTTCATTGTTTTAGTTCTACGTACCCCAACTTTACTGTTTTGGTTCAGTCTCACCGCTTTCAACAGTGTCACTTCCAGATGCAGCAGGCAGCTGTTTTCAGCAAAAACCTGGGGCCCACTGTACACTACGTGCACAGCACCAGTAAACAGAGTTAGTAGCTAGTTGGTAAATATAATGGTGAAGACCAAAACAGAACTAAAAGTAGAGTAAATGGCTCAAAATGATTTATATGACTTTTATGAAAGGTGAAAATCTGTCAATATTTTCACAGTTTGTTTGTCCTGCCCCCAAGTGGCCAAAAAAGAGCTTATGTAGCTTTTCAGTTTACATAGAAATGCTACATTTTGAGTATGATGAAATTAATATAAATGAATAAAAATATTCCTCAAACTGAGATCACAGCTGTACTTGATATGTCCTGCACTAAGCACTTCAAAATGTATATATATCAACTTTATTGCAGAGTTTTAAAAAGCTCTGAGTAAATTGCGAGTAAGCTGTGAGTAAGTTAAATGTGCCAATCCAACCAGTACTGTATTCTCTTTACTCCTTTTAGTTCCCTGTATTGTAGAGAGGTAAAATAATCTAATGTCGAAGTGACCAGTATTTTATTTAATGCTGGGATGCTGCATTGCTTTGGTGATTAATAATACAAAACAACTGACTTTTATCCAAGAAGCTAGCTTTTAAAATAAATATGTGTCCTTACTGTTAAAGGTGCTATAAATGCGATTGGGAGCATTCTGATTTCCTCTCTATGGCTCTTAACATGGCGACGGCTGAGCCGGCGGCTCACAGCTGACGTTGCTAATAATGCAAACTGCACGGGGGAGTGCGTCTTCATTCTCTGCTCTGGTAGAGATTACTCCACCATATCTTTATAATAGGAAATAGCCAATTCATTATGTATTAATGCTCTGGATCCAGTACATTGCACCTTTAAATGTAACTCTTTGTGTTTTCCCTATTAATCCTAACCAGGAGAGCAAAATTGAGTGGGAAATATGTTATGTCATGAAAATTTCCATCTTAACCCTGAAAGCAAGAAAACATAAAACTGCTCCACATTTCCACATTGTAATAAATGTTTTTTTTGTATATGCTGTATAAATTCATGATTCATGATCTTTTGATGTCCTCTTTGTGGTGAACCATTTTTTTTTTTGAGCAGTTTGAGCAAAAGCTACTTGTATTTGTTAACACATACTCTTACCTCAAAATAAGGATGTAAAAAAAAAGAGTATATAACAAAGCTGATGAGCTCAATAGAAACATGGCAATCGCAACCTGATTAGTGTGCAAGTTGTTTCCTGCAAGACATTTTGTAGGATTTTAGGCACAAATAACATCCAACCAATCTGTCTGTTTTTGTAAAATAATCTGTCCCTATAGGTGGACCTCAAAGAAAGAAGTCCACTAAGCCCTAGAGGCATCCATTATGTGTGATGGAGAATTACTAATGAGAACTGAAAATCAAACCGTTGTGTAACTGGACACTGTACTGTACACAGTAAAGATCCTCCACCTCGTTTTCCCCTGAACAGCTTCAGCACCTGATCAAAAGTTTGCTGAAGGTCATAAAAATTCCTCACCTTCAGTTAAATTTATGGCAGTACTCATTAGTTGAAATAAAACAGATTAATGCAAGTGCAATTAAATGTGACCTATAGGTTTAATAATGAAGTGGAGTCTACTTAAGCATGTCTTTTCCATTCTCCCCAGCCGTCCTGGACGCCACATAAAAACTTTTTTTAGTGAAGGTGTACACTGGAAACAGTGGTGAAGGAGACTGCTGAGGATATTCTCGCTGCTCTGGGTTCTGCTTGCAACCTTTTAATACAGCTGCTTAGAGCAAAGCTAAACCCCGGATATTGTATAACTGTTCATACTTTGAACATTTACAATATATTTATTTTGCAAATTCACACTAAAGTTCTTTATCAACACACTGGAATTGAATTCTTTCTTTTCAGTTTTTAATGTTCAGCCCTGGGCCCTTAAGTGTCAGTGTGAGATTTTTCTGTTGATCTCGAGTGTTAGTCCACATCATGCTGTCCCACAGGGACGGGGTATTAGTTCAGAGTAAAGGAAGCCACTACCTCATTATGCTGCTAATTTTAGGCACCAGGAAAAGATGTTTAGAAACTGTTGGCCTGGATTCCAAGTGCTGGAGTGGTGCACGCTCTGCTCGCTATTCCCATGGGTAAAGCAGGGGTGATTTTGGTACTTGAGCAAGCTCAAAGAAGCAATTTACAACATATACAGTGGAACTTCAAAAGTGTCTTATCAGGGTCAGGCATCAAACATGAATGATTCCATATGAAATAGCAACTTTCTGTTTACCGTAATTAGGAGAATAATTTTCCATTAAGGAAGTGAAAATAAATTAACATGGCTGTGGTTGAGAAGCTGACGTGTAACTGAGCACGCTTTTTTTTTTGCTCTCCTTAGTAGATTTCAGGTGGGTGGATCAGGCAAACTATACCTTAGAAAACTGATTTATTGTGATACTTAAGTTTGTCAGTAAGAAATATAAACCAGCATTCATTTTTTTTGACCACATGAGAGAAGTGCAATAGTGACCAAAATTATTTATTCACTTTCCCTTTACATCTGTTTTGATCTTCCCCAACTCCTGCAAAAAATATTTGACCCTTGAGCTGCTAAATGCTTCACTATCTTCACCAGGTAGTCACTCATTTTGTCTGTCTGCAGTAGTTTGGAGCCGAGCAGGTAGCATACAACTGCTGTTTTATTTTGCAGAAAACATCTGCTGTCTGCTGCAGCTTGAAACAAGTCTGATGAGAGCAGTGAAACTGAAGCAAAACAGTAAAGTTGTGGGCTGTAAAATCAAAACAAGGTGCTGAAAGATGCTAAAAGGCTGTCTGGAACTGAGAAACTGTAGAATAGGGTATGAATCCTTATGTTTACCACATTGTCATTTGATCCATTATTAATATAAACATATTGATTACAGCAGCTTTATAGTTGAGAAATTAGCTTGATAGTGTCAAATAAATAAAAATAAATCACATGCATCTAAAAGATCTCAGGCTTTACTCAGTCATCTATTTATAGAGTGTTACAGTGGAAAAAAAAAAACTTGAAAAGCATGTTGAGTGGCAGAACTCTCTTAAATCCTGGCGACGGCTCTGTGTTGACCATAAACCTGGCAGGAGCTGTGGGGAGGGATGGGGAGGTAAACCTACAAACTGGTAGTAAACATGATGGTTGATTAATTGCAGATGAAACAAATGACACTCGGACAGGGACATGTTCTTAAGGGGCACAGCTGACTAGAGAGATGTGGCGCCGGGCCTCCAATAAAAGTCTGTGATGGTTATTAAGACTCTGAAGATACTGTTAGCCATGTTCACTGGCAGAGGAAATCATACAGTTTGGCATGGCAGGGGGGACGGGAAACACTTCTCTGGAAGATACTCAATACATTTTCCTACATGTTCAGGTTAACCTTATAGGAAAAAAAAAGAAAAAAGAACTGATAAGGCAATGCTTCGAGATGTTCAGCAAGATCAGAGGTATCACAAAGCTCTAAAATATTGTGACACAAAATGCTATCTGTGGAAAATATTTGGCTTAAACTTTCAGAAAACAAACTATTAAGAACCAGCCTGTAAATACACAATTTAGCTCAATCTGGTACTTTCCTGGGCTTGTGAAAAGAAAAGTGTTTGTTGTTCTGCCTAAACATCCATTTACAGCACTGTACATCAGTGTACAGTCCCTGCCCAGTCGCGTCAGACCACCCACCCACACTGTGCTGAAACACAGTCAAGAAACGGTCATTAAAGCGTTTCCCCAGGTCACTCGAATCAGACTTGTTAAAGCTGTGAAGTGGAGGAAAGACCCTGCTAGTAGGTGCCAACAAGCCCCAGCCTCAGCACACTGACCCTGAATGATAATGTTTGTATGCTTCATTTAAAGGCCAAAAGCTTCATTGTGTCATCCGCCTAAGTAATGTCTTTATTGTGGAGTATTTATTGTCGTATGGTTCATGTAGTAATATCTTATATACTGTATCTAGAAATGATGGTGTACGAATCTGCTCAGATTCTCTTATTTGGTTCGGTTGCCACATAGATTTGTTATAACTTATAAATGCTAATAATCTAAAACACGTTTTTTAAATCTGTAGCCAAGTTTTTTTTGTTTGGCGCCTTTAAACAAAAAAGGCATTTCAAAGGAAGGCATTTCCAGGAAGAGCACAAAACCTTAAACAACTTTAGTAGTGATAAATTGTTGATAGGAGCATTCATAAATGTTTTTCATATCTAATATTATATGCAATTTTTTATCTCCAGTTTGCCATTCCTGTTTTAATCCCTACCAGGGACCAGCCAAAGTCTCTTTCTGTGTTTTTACAAACAGCTTTTCCTCCATTTTGCAATGACATGAACAGGTAAACAGGAAGTAAGTTCAACAGAGGCTTTATTGCATAATACATGTCGAGTATACAATGAGACCATGCATTAAGCTGAACTCTGCTCAACTTTCTATTGTTGCCATATCACTATGATCTCTGCTGTGTGTCGCTGCTAATCTCCCCGAGACTATGCGTGACAATGCTACTGGCTGCCTTGTCTTATGCCGTCTCTGCAGTTGTGAACAACTTCTTTGACTGACGTGATCTCTGGAAAATTCAGGGCAGAAGCAACACTGTAATGAGCCCCAACTGCAGCTACCTGTGCAAAAACCCTTTATGTGTCAATGTTGTTGTCTGCACCATCTCAAGCACACGGTGGAACATAAAAGGAAATCTAATGTAACAGTAGGCCAGATGGCCCCTCTCAGAAACACATTTATATCAACAACAACAACAACAGCTAGCAGGTCTTTTAAAAAAATCCTCAGCAGTGATGGTGAAACAGCCTTTTTTCTGGGCAGCCATTATCCATTTTGTTAGTGAACAATGAATGATTCCAGGCACTTCGCAAAGCAACACAGCCTTGATTACGATTGGATAAATGACCACACTAGCAAAACAACTGCCAAAGTCAAACTGTTGATATTCACAGCTTCAACAATGGCTGCCATGGCGCTGACATTAAAAGCCTACCCTGACACATGCAAGGAATGCTTCTCCTGTTTTGGTTTTGAGCATGCTGAATAGACGTCATCTTGACTATTGGGCTGATTTTCGCACAGATAGCGCGACAGTGTTTGCATACTTGAGGAAGCCTGTGAGAAGATTAGTTAATTGACATGAAAGCAGGTAGGGCAGGGGCCACCACATCTTTCTTTGCACGAGCAGCAGCCTGCACAGGTGAAGTGGAGTTCATGACGTCAGCTCCTCGGCTTGTCTCACATTAATGAAGAGTTCACACGACACAAGGTGAACCTCAGCACTCACATACTGCAGATAGCTGATGGTCATAACCTCAGCCATGGTTGGAAGGGAAATTTAGAATATGATACTTCAGCTAGTGAAAATGTAGTATGTTGTAAGGGGAAGGTCTTTATTTGAAGGATAAAAGTTTAAAGGGAAGTCAAAAGCGTAAGTGGGTAACCAAAGCAAAGTGTGTTACCAAATCATAGCCTTGCTGCTTCTGTTTTAAAGCCAATGGCTTTAGAATGATGGATGAGCTACATGTTCATAGGCTTTTTTCACTCTACTGAAGGAGGAATTTCTCTCTGGCAGTAGCAAAGTCCATAAATAGGTGCCAGTTTGAGTATGGTTTCTCCCTACGTGGTGAAGTGTGGGTGGCTTTCTGGAACTATACAGTTTGAGCACACAAAAAAGCAATGAGGAAAATCTCGTGCGGCCACATTTTTGGTTCTTTTTCCTCTTGCTTTTATTCTCTCTCCCTCTTTGCAAATTCTGTGCGATAATTTTCAATTTGATGTATAACAAACATGATATCCCTTGTCCCTTCAGTGTTGTCAAACCAAAGCAGGAAGACTGACAAGAACATGGCTTGAGCATTGGCGGATTGTTTCTCTGGTTGCCTCTCGGTCTTTGATTCTTGTGTATTATATGTTAACATGCATTCCTAGAAGGATTCCATTGGACTGAGTCTCATTACTCTGTGGTGAGTATATCTGAAATGCAGTCGACATCTTGCAAATGTTAACATTTAAAAGTAATCTATCGAAAAATTGAAGAAAACCAAAGCCAGAACCACAGACACAAATAGCTGTTAATAGTTTTTGTTTTGTTTTATGAAATCATGGAGCTTTAACACTAGGTCTTTATTCATGCTGATTTCAATACATGCTTTAAGACAAATTCTGGAAATATTGGAGACAGTCAGGAGGTACTGATGTATGTAAATCATGGGTTAAGTCTTTGGTGTGTCAACAAATGAATTAAAGAATCATGAATTACAGTGCTGCTTCAGCATACTCTAAACTCCTTTTCTTTGCTCACCAATGGCGCCATAGTATAATTGTACCTGAGCATTCTGTTAATGTTGAAGGAAGGTGTGCAGGCACTTGTTTCAGATGCTGTTATGATAGCACTGCACTGTGAAAACATTTGCCTTGCTCAAACTGAAAAGATTGCATGCATACAACATTAAGCTCAGAAATGGATACGAAGAGACTGTTAGAGTTCTGGCTTATCCACAGTTTCACATGAGCCATCATAGCTTTTAAAAGACATCTTATTTTATTCAACACAAAAGTTTGTAGTTTATTACAAGACGGGTTGCTGTGAAATGCATTGTGGTGTCATTTACATAATGCATCTTTGCCCGTGCATGTCCTACTGTTATTCTAACTGTAGCTGTCCCGATTACATGGAAAAACTGTCAATATTTTGTGAACATGTCAGAGACTGACAACTTATTAAACAACATCAGGGTTGCAAAACTTTAGAATTTCCCGAATTCATATGCTGCCCATCAAAGCTCCATGAGTTTATTTAAATAGAAAGTGATGATTTATGAAGACTTCTGTATAAAATTCCTTGGAGTTTGCATCACTATGCAGGGGATTGTTCTGCCAAGACGCTCACGGCCCAGGCTTCTGTGCAAGAGTCCACCTGCAATATGGGCCAAAGATAACGTGATGTTTTCCCCTCCTTCTTCAGCAGAAGGTGAGAAACCGAGCTACCAGCATTGCTCTGGTGTCTCTAAGCACAGTTCTTTAGGAGAGATACGAGCTCTGTCGAAGCTGGGGGTTGTTATAAATTACCTGCTGATGGAACTGATAATCCTTGTCAAAACAGCTCCTATACTGGAATGGGCCAGATCGCTGCCCATCTTCCCCTGCAAAGCTTTGTCACATTTGATTAAATCGTGATCTGGATGTGGTTGACTTAGGGGCAAAAGACTGCAGTCACATAGGATGGATATTAGTAAGCTCATGCACAACTGTTAAGTACAGAGTTGTATCTTTACCACCGGAGAACTGAAAAGAAAACTACTGCTACTAATGATAGAAATATATCTTTGATCTCATAAAGTATAAAAGCAAATCCTGAATGACTCAGAAATGTACTGAAGTGAACTTCCAAACCACATTTAAAAAAACATAATAGTTATCTGCCTATTTAGCAGTTTTTCAGACCCCACTAACAATTTCCTGGGTCAAAGCACAATCTGCTTACACTCCTTTAATCGAGACCTGCTTGTCACACGCAATGATTAGAGTAGAAGGTATCGTTTAAGGATTAATTACTTTGTTTATCATACATGCAACCTGAAAGCATTGTAAACCACTGTACCCAAACACATTAAAGGCTAGTTTGAACTGGGCCTAACGTTTCCCAAATTCAAACTTAGCCATTCAAATAGCCAGACATTTAACCACATAATGACCGTGGTAAGTCCCCTTTATCGGGCCTCAGAAAATGCTTTGAGGATAAGGTTCTGTAGATAATAATTAAGATGATACAGTCAGTCAGAGCTTGCAGTGGTCAACTTCATGTTTAATTGCTTAAATCAACATGATAAGATGCTCTTTAAATGTCTGCGTGGCTCTGACAAAGCATGCTGACATTGTGAACAGGCACTCACTGTTTACTTATTCAAGACCTCCATTACAAAGATCAAATCAGCTGTAAGCATCAAGATGGAGAACAATGTGAGTGCACGTAGGGTTTGTTTGGTATCTGCGAAAACAGAAATACATGTTGTGCGTATTAAATCAGATTATCTACAGCATAGTTTTCCCCATAGGAGGCAAAAAAATGCAATACTCCAAAGAAAAAGGATGAAATCGCAGCGAAAGCAGTCATATCATTCCACTCGTACTCATCAGACTAGACTGCTCAGCACAAACACAATCTCATAATCATTACCATTACAGATGAAAGGCAGGGCCCAATTAGAGTGGCTCCAATTGTTGCAATTAAATAAGTGTGGTTGAATGATAATATCTTTTCCCCCCAGAAATAAAAAGAAAAAGGACGGCAGCATTGAATAATCATACAATCAAAAACAATCAAGTCGGACTTTGAAGTTGTTGCACTACCAAATCTTAGAAATACATCTGGTGTAGAAATGGTGTTTTGGGCTCAGCCGACAGGCGCCGTTGGACCACTCTGTCGCGGGCCACGGGGTCGGGCCTACTTATTCCAGTACTGTAGGGCTGCTTTTGGGTTGCAGAGGACACTGGTGTGTGTTCCCACCCACAGAGCATTGCAGTAGACCGCCAGAGTGCACAGCCCTTTCACAGCCGTCCAAGACTTGTCCCATGATCCCATCCCTGCATCAAAACCAGCTGAGTGTGAGTGCGGCGCGGTAAGCACTCGTGCTCGCACATAATTTGTAGCTGACTGCTACTCTTGCAACCAGTTGATCATTGTGTAAATAAACATGATATGAATGGAACAAAACGTCACTGCTGCACTAGGAATAATTTAGTCTTGGCTTTATGTTCAACTTGCCATTTTGAGGTCTTTTGATTTGATTTTAAAGTCGTGAGACGTCCGTTTGTCTTGTGCTCTCACGGTTGTGCTGTATCAAACGCAGACTGTCCATTTCACAGCTGATGACCTGCTCACAGGACAGTTTTCCAGCTGGGCAGAGATCCAGTGTAGTTCCCCTTCACCCAGTGGACTTCAAGAGCACTCAAGCATGCCAAACAGAATACACCCTGATTGCTCCAGACTGGGACAGCAGATATTTCTTCAGTTGTTAGACATTACTGAAGCAAACAAACACGGCAACCAATTTACTATCTTAAAATCTGCACAAAATGCTGAGGTGGACCCATCTCAAAAGGACTAATTATCATTATGATGGTTTGCAGCTGCAGGACAGGATAGAGGGGACATTTTATGTGCAGGTCTGGGGAAGATATATATCTTTTGGGGACTTTCTACCTCTGCCTCAAGAAAAAAATAAATGTGTTTCATCAAAAACATATATAACTATTTTTAAAAATGTAATTGAAGGTACTCTTATGTGGTCCTTTTTGGAGTGTTTATAGTGGCTACTGTTTATCTTTTCTTACTTTAATTCCTGGACAACCTGTACTGTCAGCTTTGTAACTTCAGCACAAAAACAGACACAATGACTTTAACATGAATTTGAATCAGTGCTGAAACCAATTTAACATCTCCTCAATCACCTACTTTGGACAAGTTACTTCATCCATCCACTATCTTTTACTATGAATAGCTGTCTTTAGCATATGAAACACAGCTGTTCACCATGAACCCTTAAGCGGCATTATAGGACAGTTAGGAGCTTTTGAACCAACTCTAATCACGGGAAAAAATGAGATTAAATGTCTGATTAAGGACGACCAGAAGTTGAAGTTTATTATTACAAAGGTTGAGTGGGTCTAATCATAGGCTCCAGTACTTAGGGATTTGCTGCTGCTACTGGGCAAAGAAGCCATTTTCACTGTGTTTACATAAACTACCCAGTTACTTGCATAGTTTACTTTAGCACCAACATGTGGCCCACAGAGCTTTAATATTGCAGTTAGCATAATTGCTCAAGTTATTTAAAAGATTTGTTTATTATCATGAATGCTATATCAAAAGCTGCAGAAATGGTGATGGTTTAAATCGCAGAACATCAGGCGGACAGATAGAAAAGTAAGAGTTAAACATGGAGGCAATCAGCATTCAGAACTCCGGAAAATACAAAAAAAAGTGTTTGACATTTAAAATTGACATTTAACATTATTTACTGAAAAAGTAGTTATTTAACGGCAACTTTCTGACTAAATATTCAGACTTATTTTACAGAATGTGTGTCAAACTGTTGAAACAGGGTTTTTGGTGCATCTTCCAGCAGCATGCAGCTGAAGCAGGGGCTTCTGGGTTTGCGGGGTTAGAAGAGTCTGGAGAACATTTACAGCCTTTAATAGTCCTAACAGACTAAAGGACAGTGCTCAGCTTCATCACAGTCAAAGGGACATGCAGTCTATGATAAACTCATGATAGCAGTGGAGTGTACACCAACACACACTTTACATTAAACTTGGTGAAGTTGTACTTTTCCTTCCAGTGCTTCTTTGGGGGTATAGTCTGTCACATATTACGAGTTTTGACAGAAGTGTGAAGGAAATACATGAAATTGCCTGAGGGGTAACCATGGCCGACTTAACCACAAACAGACCGTGCCAGACTTCTCACAACAGGTATTTTTTTGTAGCACGAGTGAGAGGTGAAAGTTTAGCTTAAGTTACTTCAAATGAGAAAATGCTGTCGCAGGCCTTTCATGTCCTCGACTCAACCACTTTGTGTCGCCCAGCATGGTGATAGCCGTGAAAAACTGTTTTGATGATGATGTCACTATGCCCTAATCTGATTGCTCTTTTTTTCTGCCGACTTGCTTTAGGCCACTTCTCCTACATCCTGTCAGTAATGCAATCCAATATGCAAACACGTTCATACAACGGCTTTCACACACAGGTGAAGTTACCGTAAGTGATGCGACTCATCCAGCAATATTTACAGAGGCGGTTCTCCAATTCAAACAACGATGTTATCGGCTCACACATCATTTCTGATAACATTAAATTGCTGAATGGGTTTACATTGAAATACATGTCAATGGAGTATTTGTGAATATACTGAATAAGGTTAAAAAAATTTAAGACACTTAATCTTAAAGCATTTTAAATTAGTTATTTGACCTATAATATATTATTACAATCTATATGACAAACATGCTTGCAAACTGAAACATATTAACCCATTTTTACTATTGGCCAATAATATTCAATTTAATTGTTCAAATCAGTGGGCTGCAAAATATAACTGACAGACAGAATTGCATTACTAATAAAAGATAGGGGAAGATAAGGCTCTACAAACACTGCAACTGTTTATGTGTGTTGCATTTAGAAGTGTTTGTTATCCTGATATAGTATAGAAGCTAGTTGGTGTGTAGTAATATGTTCCAAATGATGTTCCTCCTTATTTTGTTGTATCCCTGTATTCCCTCACAGCTCAATGTTAAAGGTTTTGAACCTCCACAGATCCCAAAGTTGATTTTCCCAACATTGACACCGTGGCGGGGGTAAAGTTGGGATTTGCGGTTGTAGTTACCAAAGCTATTCTTTAAAACAGGTCACAAACATATATGTTACATCTTGATAAATTGCTGAATAATTTCCTTAAACCGTTGTTACTCAAACTCAAAAATTAGTAAATAATGCATTTGTGCAAAACTCCAGCAGATCGATAACAATTCGGTGTGTGGGAGTATTTATAGCAATGTAAGAATAAGCTCAAATTACACAGACAATTCTTTTTAGGATAGTTTATTGTCAGTGTTGGTGTTTTCAATGGGAATTTTTAGAGGTAAAAAAAAATATATATATCATCAGACTCATTCTTTAAACATTTTTTGAATTATCAAAAATGTGGTAAATTTCTTGTTTATCGATGAATTTAATAATTGTTTGAGCAGTAACAGTAATTATATTTTTGTAGCCAAAATACTCTCAGTACCCAGTTGTTAATTATCACTCGACATGCTACATGACTTGCATGTTCATCAGACAATGATTTACCAAAGACACATGGAATTTAGAATCAATGCTTTAGATGCAGCAGTTGAGTTGATCAATAATCAATCATCCAGAAAAGGAGTATTACTCCTTTAACAGTGAACTGTGTTCAACCTGGCAACACTCTTAAAAGCTGTCAGCACCACCACCATTGCCACAGACAGAGCTGAGCCTCTGACTCACTCAGCTTCACATTGACTCTTAGTATTTTTAGAGTGAGATTTAAAGTGTCATTACCTCACATCTGTGGTTTTCTTAAAGGTCTGCTATCTTATAGGCAAAGTTCAAAAGAAATTACCTTCAGTATAAACATTCCTAGTGTACGAACATCTAACAGTTTCCTGCTACCCTTGTGCAGCATAGATTTCCTTTCCCCTTGTTTTTGTATTTTCCATTATTCCTAACTCACTTTTCGGTGGCATGGTACTTCCTTCCTGACCCCGAGCAAAGTGTTTCTGTGTACCTTTTCGCATGTCTCCGGGCTTATTTCTGAATAGGGCCCTCTTCAGTGCAGAAAATTGCATTACAGTCCTGGCAGGAAAACATTTGAAATCCGACTGTTTTCCTGGCTCAGTTTACCGCTTTTTGTTGCAGAAAGGTAACCTAATCTTTCATCCTTAATGAGGACATATTTCATGGCAAATGCATGATCACTTAAACAGTTCACCTCACCTTATTCAAATCACATTTTTCCTGATTGGGACAAGTGATACCCACACATTTCAAATGCTCAGAAATCTTTGAAGGCCAAAGGCTTAACATGATGTACGGTATAAGGAGAAATAATAAGAGTGTGGTGTAGCTGACATACTGAGAGCATTTTCACATCTGAGGTTTGCTTCAGAGAGAACTGCCCAGGACTGAGCTGTGCAGTAAGAAATCTTCCTCCTTGGCTCTGTTCCATTTTTGCATATCCTTCTCTCATGCTAACAAGGTGCAGTGTTTGCTAAATGTAGCCCATCACTTGTGTCTTTAAGTGGCGCATGGAGGGGAAGAAAAGCATATACACCCCGAGTGCATCGTGATCTGGTGTTCATTTGATAGTTTTGAACATGAGCAGCCCACCTGGTTCTGATTTTGCAGCTTGAATGCTGGTCGGAGTTGCCTTGTTTTATTGGGAACCTTGTTCATATATCCCCAGCCCGGTCCTCGCTGACCTCTGACAGCTCCCATGGGGCTCATGGGTACATCCAGGACCCTTCCGAGAACGCGGATGTTACTTGCTAAGATGACACTCGCAAAGTTGTCTGACAGCGTGGGTTGTGTTTGCGTAGGCATGCTATTTAGTCCCTCGCGGTTCCACATAACAGGGAGGGGGTGTTGTCTTGTCATTGAACTGTGAAGAGCTGTTTGACTATGATTCTTGTGCCAGAAGCATAATGACATGCTGGCGTGTCAGCATGTTTACATTATTTTATACAGGCTTTGTGGTGTAAGGGAACTGTTTTCTACTGTATGCGTCAGGTACACAGGAAAAGAAATAGGCACTGAATGGGAACTTCTGTATAATCTCTGCCAATAATGTTTTTTTAATATAAATATTAAGCTTGGCTTTTGTCAAAAAAAGATGGAGGTTTTCATTAGAGTTGGACTGTAGGTTTGTATAGGTTATTCTCAAATGTACTTTATGGGTATTATCTATTAATTCAAATCTAAACCCAGTTTCTCATTCACTTCCAGCCACTTTCAGTGGTAAAGACATGACAGAGCCATAAAGTAAAATCTTTTTCAGTAAAGTTATTTTCAGGCATGTACCAGGTATTGTATATGAAGAGTCTTAGAGCTTAGATGATAAACTTTTCAAAGTTTTTGCTTCAGTCGTATAAAACTCTACAAAGAAAAAGTCAAAATAAAGTTGGCACAGATTTTAAATATATCTTTAAAGAGCGCAGAAACCTAGATCTCCCGTTGGTCCCTCTATGTGCTGCTGTAGCTATAACGGCAGAGCACGAATAGTAAAGGGTCTCCTGACATATTGAAAATGACACAGCATTTTAGATAAGATCTAGGGGGGGGGGATAGAGTGCGTCTTATTCCATACATTACAACATCAATGAAAAAACTGATTACAACTTTACATAAAATGAGTTGGGTTTGTTTTGTGTTATTATTTCTTAGTTTATTGGGTTCCATGCAAAAGTTATCAAAGCTGAAATGTGATATTGCTGTTAATCTTTGTAAAGATGAATGTTAAATGCTACATTGCTTATGTCTGCGTATTGTGCCCAACATTTGTGTTGCATCTGTTTTACACATTACAATGTAGCATGGCATTTGGCAATATATAAGATATATCGGATATTTTATGTTTTTTGAAAAAATAAACTGCCACAAAGCCAACTGTGTGATTTATTAACCATTGCATTTCTTTCAGTAAGGCTTGGCCAATTCTGTGTTTTTGCTGAGGATAAAACATACTAAATCATTTGAGTCCCCACAAAGCTCTGTCGTACAATGCTCTTTCAGGAACAGCCTATACCCATGTGAGATGTGAAATAGTAACTAATAGCCTTGGACTTAGCTGGGATAGACCCTGACACTGGGTCGTTGCTTTGCTTCAAACATAACCTCTCTTTCCCTTGACATGGATCACTATCCTGATGTAAAGCTGGCATTCTGTTCTGATTTGGACTAATAATTTATTGCATCTGGCAACAGGGTCTGCACAACAAGACCAAAGGCGCAGCACAAGCTTTCAAAAAGAACCTGATATTTCTGCACCCTAATCAGTTTAAGATGACCCTCTTCTTTGTGAAAAGCTCTTTTTGCGAGATCTAGCAGACAAAACATCTTTCTAGACTTACAGAGCCATTAATATAGATATAATCATGGGTCTCTTCCAGAGGATTTTGCCCTCAAAAGGGAATTCCTCTCTAGTGAGTGCCCAGCTCCCTTCAAAGCCAAAGTGTGACTTACAAATGACTTGCTGTGAATGAGTGACGGAGGACATGAGAGATGACCGACATCCCCTTTGTGGAATATTAATTTTGCTCCAAGGGTTTCATGAGACATAAGAGCACATGCATTGAACACGCCCAACCACCATAGTATATTAAACCAAAATTGAATTTCGCTATTAAAACACCCTCAAAAAATCTAAATAAATGGTAGCTTCTAAGGGTGAGAATGTGGATAAATCTTTTAAATCTCATCTTTGCTTCACAATTTCAAACATTTAACATTTAAACTTAAAAATGGCTCTCAATTAAAAAAAAATTAAAAAAATTAAAAAGTAGAAACTAACCACATACTGCACTGGTTCACCTTACAATATCATTGAGGTTGCAAGACTCTTCAGATCAGAATGAAAAGAGACTCATTAGAATGACAAAGTGAAACTCCGGCCAGCTTCCTGGCCATCAAAGCAAGTTCGGAGCTGCCTTTTGGAAAACAATGGAGCAACAGCTAATGTGGCTCATTGAAACGCTCGGCTGGCTGTGAATGGCCACATTTCCCCACGTTAAAAAGACATCTCCAGAGTAAGGCTTAGTGGAGGTGAGACCGTCACTTCTACTGGCGCCTGTCCTCACCTGGCTGCATAACTTCACCAGCGGTGCGCCAAAAACCTCCATAGCCAAGCACTCACTCCTACTGTATATATGAGTGCTGCTAAATACACACATTTCCTTTCGTTTAACAGTCTGATGGTTTGCTGCAATGCAACATTTTCTGAAAGAATGAATGTTTGCAGGGATGTATTTTTATTTAAATCTTGCTTTCAAATAATAATGATTGTATTTAGTGTATGGCAATTTTGCCCTCTATTTTAAAATTGGTTTTCCAAACACTGACTCTGACTGATTTATGTGTGTGTTTTAGTATTAAAGTATCTGGGTGTATATATTTAAATGCATGTATTTACTCATATATGTATTGTATTTTACTTGTGCAAACAGTATGGTACCACATGGAGTGCGCTCGCCCTTGGTAGCCCACAAAGAGAGGGAGCGGTGGGCCACAGACTTTGGGCAGCTCTTGGCTGAATTATACAGCTTGGTGAAATCCACTGAGGGTGACCCCACGTGTTGAAAGCGAACACGCAAATAAGATTAGGTTTCTGTGTGCTGCGACAGGCTGAGAGCTGCCTCAAAAACACTTTAAAGTTCAGGGAATTCTGATTTCATTTAATTTACCTCCCAGGTATACTAGAAAAATTGTTAAAGATCCATTCCATATATTATGATATTTTTATCTCATGGTTTTTTAACTAAATAATCAGTTTAGATGGGTTACAGTTCAGTACAATTGCTCTTTTATCATCTTTGACGAAAAAGAAAAAAAAGCATATCAGGCCTTAAGAATTACATTTTTAAAAATTGTAATTATTATTATTTATACTATCTTGAATAATTCTAGTTGTCCCAAAACAGCAAACGCTCACTTCTTCAGAACTGTATCACAGACGCAAACCTGCCGGGAAATATTTTAATTAGTGTTTTTATATTTACTGAGCTGCAAATGGAGCATTGAAATGAAAAAAATGTCTTCCAGTTGTAGCCCAGAACAACCCATAATGTTGGCAATTAAGCTATTAGCTTGAAAGAAGAGAAAATGTTGGGAGATTAACAAAAATCCCAAAAATAGAAAATACTTTTCAAAAGATATGATAATCTTTACAATGACCTGATAATTCAGAACAACCATATATATGAGTTTACTTTCACATATAAAGGCTTTTTCCATACATCTTTTAGTTTTTAATTCAGCACATTAAGGGGATGAAAGAAGCATTCACATGATTGAATAGTGAACGATACAAAACAATAAGCAGTTATTATATAAGATCAATGAATATTCTCCACTTAAGTTAATGTTACTGTACAATCTTTACTGCACATTTCCTGGTCCTAGTCCAGTGGTGGGACATTAAAGCAGCATCAATACTCCCACCTACTGGACTGTGCCTGTTAGTGTGCAGCCTTTGAATCCTTCTGCCCCTTTCCCAACCTCCACACCGCCCACCTCGAGGCTTCCCTTCCTGCTGAAGGAATGGTAAAGTGATCTGTTGGTCCCTAAGTGCTTTTTGCTGTCAGCAGTGTTGACGTGGGATGCAATAGAACCCCAGCTGAGGCCACCTTGATGGAGCAGACCTGTTGGTCAAGAGACACAGTGTATGCGTTGGACCTTTTATTTTTGTCCGTCTGCTCAAATTCTGTTAATTTCTTGCTTTATTGATGCAACAAAAACATTCATTTTTTAAAGTTTAAAAAAAAAGTTTTACATTACCCAGGTGCATACAGTAATAGTTGCATTGCTGTTTCTGGTATTAACAATAAATTAAAATTATAATATTCTAGTACGTATCGTTAATGTGTGTTTGTGTTTCCATCAAGCTCCATCCGGGAAAACAGACATATTTCAAGGTCCTTACGGAGCGATGGAGTGTATGGGAAAATCCCCCCAACTGTTGGAGGAAGCCGTTGACACAAACAGAGGAGAATTGGGGACTACCTGCTGTTTAAACAGATAGCAGGGCCTGTGTGGCCAATGCAGCAAAGGCCCCTGAACTTCGCTCCACATCAGATGTTTAAGAGTCCCAGCGAGGGCATCGGAGATCTCCTGAGACATAAGCAACTACTTGGCCAGATCAGCCTTCGGATCCCAGAGTGGACCGCCAGCGGCGATGCAGAACCCTTTTGCTGATTGGTTAGCGGAGATGCAGAACATCCTCCAGGGAGCTGATGCTTGGGTGGTTCAGGAGATTTTCAAGGCAGCCGCGCAATTAACCCAAATAAGCTTGTGGAGAATGACTTAATGTGCATCAGGCCCTTGCTGAGTATACAAATTATGCAGAATATCTACTGTTGGGGGAGTTCACAAGAGATTCACATTAGTGTACTGCAAGAACCAAAGAGACAAAAATAACTCTTACTCTAACTTACATTAGACTTAACATGTTAATGACAGGAATAAGGATATAAAACTGCATGTATTCCAGTGCTTTGAGTGATATAGTGAGATCAGTTTGACTCTAGAAGGAGGCTGTACTAAACACCTGTGGTCCTGTGAGAGGAGCTCTGTACTTTGTGCGCTGTGTGGGGGCCAAGGCCAATGACTGGTCAGGGACCGGGAGAAGCACTTGTAAAAATAGATGTAAAAGCAATACATTCCCAGTTTAAGAAGCCTCCAGTGTTGAGAGAGAAACAGGTGAAGATGAATTAATAGAATTTAGGTTAAACTAATCCCCGCAGAAGAACTAAAATAGTCTTAATTTTAGAAAGATAAATAAGGACTCTGCTTTTTTACCATTCCTTCTCAGTCTTTGTTTTTAAAGCTCGAATTGTTGATGTGGACCAAAAAAACATCATATTGATATGTGGCTGCATGACCACATGAGCTCTTTTTATTGCACTCATTCTGTGGTTAGCATTTATTTAGACACGTGAAAGTGTCAATAAGCAAAAGTATTAATTGGGAGCCACCCAACTTCACCTCAACAGTACCCTGTTGTAGAGGCAAGCGCCTCACCCCTGCATTTCCTCTGGTACTGAGCTAATCATAATATATTAACTGACCGTACAGGAAGCCTTGTCCCACTGTGCCGTTTTTCGTTACCAACTATGCCTTTCACTTTTTAAAAAGGCCATTTAAGGTAAAGGCGGTTAAGACCAGCATTCTTTTCACTAGTCTATTTGTTTGTGGATGCCAAACGCCCACAGCCACTGTTGAACAAAGCTGCTTTCACCCTAAAACTCCACCTTTAAAATAAACAATTTTATAGTGACTCTGTGACATCATTTACAAGAATTTGTAGTTTAAAATCCAAGAACGTCCCGTTGTATATTTGATTTGGCCTCAGGCACCTCAGATGACCAATACATCACATGCCTTGGGCTACGACTATTTAATGTAGAATATCCAAAACTCACAAATGCAGTATGACCAAATGTTCCAGAGATGTACCAGTATACTAAACAGGTCATACATCTCGCTCTGCTCTCCAAACAGAAATAGATTTCGTTGAATTGTTTGATAAATTTGGTCTAGGTTTTCCAGCCATCCTTATTGGAGCTCCTACTGTTTTTCTGGCTGTTGGTGGCCTAAGCCCTAATCACCCTCCGCTCCCTCAGAGGCCATAAATTACTCCGATGAGATGGTGCTTTGTGTTCCTACTGCTGGGGAGCGGGGCGAATTCACAGCGGCGTATTTTGACAACCCGTACTTTAAATCATTGTTTTATGACAGATGGGAAAACTTCTGCACTTTCACCGGCCTGATTTATGTTCATTTGGGTCTGGAGGACACTATAATTTGCAAGTAATGTGAAAACAGATGGATAGAGAGATACCAAAGGGTAAGACTGACCTATACATTCTCAGTGCAGCTTACAAATGGCATCCATATGCTGCTAGAACTCTTCCAGTTACATCTCCATTACAGTGAGCGTGCGTCCCTGCACATGTTTGAAGGAAGAAGCCTGAGAAAATGTAGTGTTGAAGCAGATTTCTGTTCAAGGAAGTTGGACATTCTATCAAATCATCTAGAGCATTTTTCAACAGCAAAAATCAGCAGTGTAATACTTTACATGTACGTAGCCCTGTTGCACTGTTAATCCTGATCTAATATGCCAGTGGCAGTTGCTCACTTGGATATGTTTAGCATGAATGAGCAGATTATTTGACCTTGGTTTACAGTGCAGCTTCCCATCTCCGGTGAGGCATGGAAAATGGAAGTGAAATAATTTAAGCCATACTGGTGCAGATTTCCTCCCTGGTCAGATGTCAATTCAGAAAAATTACAAATTGGTCTGCTTCATTTCCACTGCCTCAGGTCATGTAGCAAGGTCGCAGGCAGATCGCTGAAAAAAAAGCTGATTTTCTGTTCTTATCCACACATCACAATTACATCAGACACACTCTGGGGCAGGTTTATGTATCACCTCCAACCTACAGGTTCACATGGCAGCAAACTGGAATCATGACACCCTTCTAAAGGGAGACCTCAAAGACTGTTTCCTCCAGAGGAAAGTGTTCCACTGGGTTTTTCATAACACCGGGACTGGGATGTTTTTCATAAATGATACTGAGCAGTTATTAATGAACTATAATGACAAGGTCAATTTGTCACATCACATCTACTCTGACAGACGAAGATTGATCCATTTCATTCAGTGTTCTGGCAGAGAACCAGCACATGCAAGGTAATCTGTGAGGAAACAGAAAACTCAAAATATATCATGCACAGCCTGGGAGCCCTGGACGACTCGTGTTTTATGGCTTTTCCCAATGAGGCAGGACAGTATGTGAGTGAGCAGTGTCTGGTGCAGTCATTGTATTCCAGCGAGGGAGGGGACCACCCACATGAAGTCAGTGATGGAGTAAATACTGTTGCATCGCCACGTCCCCTTCCATCGCTCGCAGAGTAAACTGTGGTCGAACTGCGGGGCTCTGCTATCTCAGCTTGCCTCCAGATCACGGGGGCAGAGGTTTGAGGCGGAGGGGGCGATCACGTCAGCCCCCCCACCACCACCTCCCTCCGTCCTGCTGAGAATCCCCCACCCACTGCACTCCCCGTCTTGGTCAGGAAGCCAGCTAATAGTAGTCGATGTCTCTGGGCTGGGTTGAACTTGGCAGAGCCTCGTTTCTTTCAAGCAGAAGACAAACCGCTCACGCCCCTCTGGAGCCGAAGGCCAAGGGAGGCCCAGAGGGAATGAGGTGCCTACTGACGCCCCTGTCACAGGATGACGCCCCTTGCTTTCCTTCCCTTTAATACAAGACATCAGGCAGAGTGCATCATGGGAGGGAGCAACATGCTCAGATGATACGTATTGAAGCAATTGGTAACCCGCTAGTCGTAACTTTGCAATCATAAAGCTAAAACTATGTAAAATACTGAATTAAATACAAGTGAACTAACACAACCCGATCACTTATGTCCTACATACCAGAGCCCCTTAATCATATCCTCTCTTTTTTGTTTATTTGGGCTGTTTGGACATCAAACTTTTCAAGGGGGAATAATGTCCCAGGAGAACAGAAAAGAGCAAGCCAATTGGCCTCTTTCTTACAGGAGGTCTTTGAAGACCACATTTGTGTTCCAACAACAGGAACACGCAATTTTCCATTTTGACTAAATGCAAGGCTGATTACTACCGCCATCAGGAGTGCAGCTCCCAGTTTGCCAGGAGCCAATTTATCATGTCCTTGCCTGGTTCTTGTGGGAACGGACTGTAAACTCCCTTCAGGCAAATCCCTGTCAATCGGGGAATCTGAGACTAAGGAGCTTCATTTTTCTGTCTTTTACATGAGAATTGTTACAGCCTTGTTGCACCTTTGTGGTGTTTCTGAAACACTGCGACCCACAGGGTGAAACGTCCAGTGACATGACAGTTAGTGACAGTTATATGTGAGGAGGCTGTTCCTACAAAGGGGAGCTTTATTGGTCTTAGATGATAGCATCAACCACAATGTCTTTTGCTTTCATAATGATTTACTGCTGCCTGGTGGGATGAGCTCAGTGAATATATGTGGTTGGCTGCCAATTGCACTTTTTCCTCTGTTTCTTTTTGGTCTTTGTGAGCCCTGGAGGTTTCTTAACTGTTATAGAGCCATTTGGAGTGAAGGCCAGGCAGTATAAAGCTGTACTTGGCAAAAGAACTCACTGCGCCTCCAAAAATAAGAGAGAGCAGGGTGAACATATTTGTCTACGTCTCTGTGTGTGTGTGTGTGTGTGTGTGTGTGTGTGTGTGTGTGTGTGTGTGTGTGTGTGTGTGTGTGTGTGTGTGTGTGTGTGTGTGTGTGTGTGTGTGTGTGTGTGAGAGAGAGACAGACAGACAGTGAAATACTGGTCCAGTAACACTGGTACCTAAAAATACAATTTTAAAGTAAAATCTACTTGCAACTTACCAGAACATACAAATTTGAGTTGAGTTGTCAAGTCCTCTCATTAAGCTTTTATATTGACCATACAAGCTGTGATGTGTGTTTTTAGCCAAGCCTTTTTGAAAGTGGGGAGGAATTAAAATTTTACAAATGTTTTAGCACATTCACAAGACAGTGTTATATTTTCCGCACCAGCTCTGGTTAGTCCTCTAACTGCAGCTGTTCCTTCTGGTAGCCATATTGAGGAAATGTCGGTAAAAAACAGAGCTCTGACCCAGCCATCGCTGTTGTTTTAAAAGGAAAAGAGGGGAAGACCTTCCTCCTGAGGGACCGGTGGTCTGACCCGAGGACCAACGGTCAGGGACGTGAACCACAAAGAGCAGGCAGAGGGCCGTGTCTTTATAGGGGGATTCAAGCTGTAGAAGGGGGGGAGGGGGCAACACATTGCTGCAGGTGAAAAAGATTCATCCCAGATAAAAAAAACATTACACATTGTGTATTCTTTTATGTTAATCAAAGCAGTGAACTTGATTGGTCTAAGAAATAATACACAATCCTCCATATTGTGATATCTTTAGATTGTGGACACTGAACTGAGGCATATGTCATTCAAGACAGTCCTATAAAGGAATACAATATGCAGGCCTGTCTGCTGCTGGCTGATCATGTGATCAGCGATGTGGCTGTTGCGACCTCCAGTGGTCTCTCTATTAACTGCACATCCCTGTGCCATATGGAACTGGTTTACATCAGCGGTTAAATATGTTGCACCACATGACATTGGGCATGTTGGGAAGAAGTTGAGGCAAGTTCTTCCTACAAATCATATGATCTAAAAAATTTGTTGCACAAAGCCAACTCCACTGTTAGCTTATTTTGGGAATCGTGTCAATCGTGTAGCAAGGGTCATATTCAAGGGAACTGAACTGGAGCCAGCTCTAAACATTATATTTATTATGGTCATTTTCAAGCTGCTCTGTATTTTCCTGGCATGAGTCATCCCTATGACAAATGGTCCAAATGCATAAATTAGGTTGGTAATTGTTATTTTTTTTGTGCTCAAAATGGCAAATTGACATAATGCATAATGGATGTGTTTCATAGCTTGTTCTGGAGCATGCTGCAGATCCTTTAGCTTGACAGACGTCTACACTCCCTTACAACACGCTGACCCCTTTGCTCAGTCAGCACGAAGAAAGCCGCAAAAGCCACTTCTGTCTTTCACCTCACCCGAATTTTTATGACCGACTTTCTGAATACATAAAGGCTACCCAGGCTGAGGCCGCCTGCCTGAGCAGCAGACAAACAGAGCCCTGTTCATCTCTGTTTTCTCTGGCCACCCTTGAACACAGCGCTGTTACACCATACATGAGTTCTCTTTCAACAGGAAAGTGCCATTTATGTTGCGTTCATCCTCCCTTGCAGCACGTCAGATAGTGATCACATCATGTAAAGCCATTTGTTTGGAGACTCTGTGTTGGTGACCACCCGTGTTCAAGCGGGGGCCCTGGGCTGAGGCCTGCTGATGACTTTTCCAATCCTCCCTTATAGGTTGGCAGGCAGCATGGAGCCTCAGTCCCATAGCCATTTTAGCCCCAGACCTCAGTCAGGGACCAGCCTTCATGTTTGTTCTTCTGCACCTTGACTCCTGTAAGAGTCCACCATCTGATGTACAGGTCAAAGGGAAAGGAAATGGCAATCCCAGCTGAGGGCGAGGATATGACCTATTAACTTTCTCATCTGTGGGAGGGAAAAATGTTTCACTCAGTAAGTCTTCTCTTCTAACTGGAGATTGATTTTCTTCCCCAAAGGACATGAAGAGTTACTGTAGAAGTGGAAGGTGGGAAAAACTGCATATGTGTGTGTGTGTGTTTGTGTGCGTCCATATGCATGCATTTCTAGAATACAAAGAGATTGGACCATGTTGAACAAGGCAATAATACACTATTATCATGGTAATCTTTTACTGCAGTACATTACAGTATACATTTGCATGTTTTGTTGTGATAATTCTAATGTTTTTTAGTTGGTTAGGAGATAAGTTAGTAACTTTTTCCCAGTCTTACTGTAGGTTTCCTACAGCAGCTTTGGAAGCTCTTGCCTTCCAAATAAAAGTAGGAATTCAGTGGTGATTTATGACTATTTAGACAAGTGGTTAACAGGGAGATGCAGGATTATGGAAATACTGCTTTCATATGAAATACACAGAACATGTCATGTGGTCTTCAGTGACCACTTAAATCTTTTGGCAGGCTGAAACCCCCCCCTTCAGCTAGTCAGATGCACAGGTCTCCTTTTCAATCCTCACTCTGAATATTTGACTTCCTTATGAACTTGACAGTTATTGCTAGTTTCAAGTCTTGACTGGAGTGACACAATCTCCACCAATGAGAGGCTATAGTACAACATCTTGATCATCAATTAATGTTTAAAAGATTTGGGAATCATTTAAATAATATACAGGACTTAATCACTAAGGAAGTGTGATTTGTGTAATGTGATGTCTGTAAGGAGGACACTCAATTAGCCAACATACCACCAACATCAAAAATATATAACAATGTTTTAATTTTGTAAAATAAATAAAAATGTAAATAACTAAATAAACTAAATATTTCATTGCTATTTATTTTGTATGACCATGGGCTCTTTGAAAGGACAAATGGGATAGACAAACATTGATTAATAATCTATAAAGGTTCTCTTCCGCTTTCATGCACTTTTAGAAGAGGTACGTGTTTGGTTGTCAGCGGCAGTCCTTGCTTCTGATGTGGTGAGAAATGAAAAGTAGGAGAGGATGTCACAGGCTGCAGAGAGATGACCATCTGGCCCACCTCTTCTCTAACCCCCATCACTCAACAACACTGAGGGGCTTTTCTCATCCAGGAGGTGGGAGAGCCAGGAGATGACCAAGGGTCAGACTGACACACAGACATGAATTTTTCACCGCCACATTTTCTTTGGGTAAATAATCCATGTGAGTGTTGCCCACAGGCAGATGGTAGCTTATAAATCTTGGATCCGAAAATAAATACTTTTCAAAACAAAAGAAGGTTTTTGGGGGGTTTCCCTGCCAAAAAGGAAAAATGGTTTACTTCTTGAAGGGACTTCACTGCAAAAAATTGTAGTTTTGGTCCAATTTGTATAAATACATGTTTTGATTATTTTTTTAAAAACTGTCAAAGCATGTCATAAAGTCAAAATTACAGAACATTTTGCTGCCATCTTTAGATCTTGTTTAGATTTTTGACTAAAGACACAGTCCAAACTTTGCAGCTGTTGGATAAAGATCATCTTGATTGTGGATATAAAGGCCAATCAGTTTCTTATAGGGGCCTAATCAGCATCCTATCAAAACTTCTCACTTGTAGATTAGAGGTAGTCCTGATAAAAATTGACCAAACAGGTTTTATTAAAAGGGAGATTGTCATTTTGTAAAATTAGAATGAAGAAGGTGATCTATTCCCCCTCTGATTTTAGCAA
This sequence comes from Anoplopoma fimbria, assembly GCF_027596085.1. Classification (NCBI taxonomy): domain Eukaryota; kingdom Metazoa; phylum Chordata; class Actinopteri; order Perciformes; family Anoplopomatidae; genus Anoplopoma; species Anoplopoma fimbria. The sequence continues at coordinate 17,396,204 of NC_072463.1, forward strand.
TCCTTCATCAAATGTTTTAACTTTCTCATACTCTTCAGATTTCGCTTCATGACAATTTCATTAGTTGGGTAGAGTTATCACCTTTACCATCTGTCTAAACAAACTAAGTCTCCCTCCCTTATTTTCTTAAAATGTGGCACAAGACAAGGCTGCTCGCTTTTGACACTTCTTTTTTGCGCCTGCAATTAAACCATTTGCTCTCCTTACAAAACAATGACAATATACTGGTTATTGTTCGTGGCGGTGTGGAACAAAAAAAATGTCCTCATACGCAGATGATGTCTTCCTCTTTATCTCAAATAAGATTTCCTCCATAACGCAGATTCTAGAACTGATTATCAATACAGGCCCTTCTCCTTATAAGTGTCAACAAGAGTGAACTATTCAGAATTTATATCAATGTTAGAGATTTTCCACCCTCTGTATCTTCACCTAAAATAACCTTGATTATTTTGAATATTTAGGATTAAAATTTTCTAAGCAAACGCCACACCTTTATAGGCTAATTTTACCTCACTCCTGGTTAAAAATAAATAGGACTTCAACAGATGGTCTTCCCGTATGCTTTAATATTGCGTTCCTATCAACTCTGTTAATATGTTACCTACATTTTTCTACTTAGTTCAAAATTTGCCATTGTTATTCCCAAATCCTTTTAAGAAAGTTGATCAACATATCATATAATTTATTTTTGAATAATCATCCCGCTAGAATCAGTAAAGCTCTTTTACAAAAACACAAGACTTCTGGTGGCCTAGCGCTACCTAACTCTGGTCAGCCAATGTCCATAGTCCTCTTCACTTGTTTCAAGGTCACTATCAGCTTTTTTGCAAGGTTCCTGTATGGGTTACAGAAGAGGAACATCTCGTTAATCTGTCCCCAATCTCTTGCTCTATTTTCTGCTCATACTGGCTCCAACTCTATTGTGAAACATCTCTTCAGATATGGGGTCAGTTTAGGAGGTATTTTGGCTAACAATTAAGCACAAATAAGGAGCTACATATTGACAGTGTATTTAAATTTTGTTTGGACCCTCTCAAAAATCCAATCCTCCACATGGCATTTTGAGATGATTTCAAGTTTGCCATTTTTTGAGAAAAACACATATCCACAGTTCTGATGGCTCTTCAATGCACCACCCAAATTGAGTTGCCTTTGCAACACTACAGGCTATATGAGAAAATTAGATGCACAAGGAGGAATGGCTTAGAGAAGTTTGTTACAATTGAATAACCTTTCTGGTCTCATTTCATTTCCTTGAGACCTAGTGAGTTCTCCTCTCTCACCTAAGACTGTATTGTAAATATTGTTTCTTTAAAATATGTCAGACTCAGGATAACCTTTACCTGCACTGTTGTAATATATATTTATCTTTGCACCCCAGTTATTCATTTCGTTGCATTTCCTGCTTATGTGTATATAAGCGCTTTTGGCTATTTCTGCATGAAACCTTAATTCTCTATGGGGTGTTCTATTTTCCTTTATCTTTTATAACCATCATTATTATTTGTTAATATTATCTTATTTTGCGTTATTTTATGAAGTTTTAAATAACGTAGTTCGGGAACAATGACCACGCCCTGAACACCTAATTGTCTCTGCACAAAGTATTTAAGCATGACGGATCCATCCACTTCCTCCTTGACTCTGTTTCCTCATGACGTGAGAATCGCGAGACAAACACAACAAGAACCCAAAACCGCTTACCCAGCACCATGGACCAGGAACTCTTCCTAAACCCTTCCGACAACGAGTTGTTCAAAGAACACGAGCTCACCCCCGAAGTCCCGAGGCTCCAACCTTCTCCCACCATCCTTCGTCGGCAGCAACCTCGGCTACGTTCCACCATCCACATTCCTCGTGGCTCCCGACATTCATCCGAGGCCGTCGGCCCCTCGCCTTCCAACAGCCCCAGGGGGAGAACTCGACTTCGGCGCGCGAGGGACATCGTCCCTCCCCGAAGCTGCTCTCCCATCCGCTCGAGATCCAGGCGCTCGAACGACGGGCAAAACCACCCTGACCCTCCTTCACCACGCCGACTCTCCAACAGCCCCAACACGTCCCACATCTCCAAGTGGTCTCCCGTCTAAAGAACTTACTCACCCAGCGCAACATCCCGTTCAATAAGTCCGACAGGAAAGCAAAACTTTTCACGGACTCCCAACACAACAACACTCAGCAAACCTCCCGAGCACTTCCGGATTCCCGCCGCCGCGTCAGCCGCTACGCCGATGACGTCACAACGCATCCGACGGCCAGGGAAACCCTGTCAGCCACAGCAGCCCCCGAGAGGGCCAGGTCGTATTGCAGCAAACCCTCTCTGACCCAGAGACATCACCTTCTGCATTTGTTTTCCCCCAATCTACACTATCAACCCATGCACATGCATCCTTTCATCCCAACATCCTTTCCTCTTCTCTCCCTCCTGCCTTTCCTGCATCATCTACCTTGGCCAACTTTGCTCCGCCCTACATGAATCCAGCTACCTCAGCTGCTCAGACAGCTCCAACAGCAGGGGCCCATAGCGGAGCAACCGGCCAAAACCTATTCTTTCCTCCTGTTTCTCCCTTTTCCGCGACACCATCTGCTCGGTTTTTCCCGACCGCAGGCCCGAACTGGATGACTACTTGTCGTTAATCCTAGACCTGGCCTTGAGGTTCGGCGGCAACGGTTTTTACTCCTACCATGTCCTCTTCACATCCGAAGCCGCTGCTCGAGTGCAGCAGTTCAACCAGGGAACTTACTGGGGTACACTAGACCCTGAATTATATTGCAGAGTCTTTGCAGCTCGCTCCTCCCTTAACTGCGAGTCCTGTGGCGCACCTTCCCATCCAGCCACCACATGCACCCTCACAGCCCCCCTGCCTTCCACAGCCGCTCCTAGAAGACGGAGCCCCACTGGTTACCGCAGCCTGCCTCCATCATTTCCCCCACCATCCATCATCCCAAAACCAGCCACCAACCAGCCAACAACCACTGGCCCTCTCCCCAAAGGGGTAGACAGGAGAGGCAGACCAGTCCTCTTCCAGGGCGGGAGAATGGTCTGCAATAACTTCAACGATTTAGGATGCAGCACCTCTAGCTGCCGCTTCCTCCACACCTGCTCCTTCTGCGGAGGTGCCCACTCCAGACCAACCTGTCCCCACAACCCCACCAAGCACAGCCTCTGTAAGTACCTCAATACACCAATCAAGGTCAAGCTCTAGCTTCCGCCTTACAGAACCACCCAGACCGCCAGTTCACCAGCTTCCTAATACAAGGTTTCACACACGGCTTCCACCCAGGTTTGCAGGTTAAACCAGAACAGTCCTATACATGCCATAATTTGAAATCCGCCATCTCCGAGCCCAACATAGTTGACAAACTCCTGGCTCAGGAAGTCAAAGACTCTTTCATGATCGGCCCTCTCCATAGCCCACCTTTCCCCATATTCAGAATCAGCCCCATCGGCATAGCTACTAGGAAATACTCAGGAAAAAAGAGACTTATAATAGACCTCTCATCCCCCCACGGCTCTTCCATCCCAAGCATCAATAGCCTAATCCCGAGCCCGGACTACTCCATGCAGTACACCACAATCACCAACGCCGCATCCCTCATTCGCCTCGCAGGATAAGGAGCCTGGTTGGCTAAAGCGGACATCATCAGCGCCTTCAAAGTTCTTCCGATCCACCCCGAATTCTGGCATCTTTTCGGCGTCCATTGGAAAGGCTCTTATTACTTTGCAGTGCGCTTGACCTTCGGGTGCAAGAGCAGTCCAAAAATCTTCGACTGCTTATCCGAAGCTCTCTGCTGGATCCTGATCAACGTCCATAAACTTCCGTACATCATCCACCTCTTAGATGACTTCCTCACCATCACGCCACCTTCCTCACCCCCAGCACACGGCCTCAACACTTTAACCTCAGCGTTCAAGGAACTCGGCGTTCCTCTGTCTCCAGAGAAAACCGTAGGCCCCAGCACCTCCCTCGAATTTCTCGGCATCACCCTCGACTCAGTTTCACTCCAAGCATCCCTACCTACCGAAAAAATCAATCGGATCTCCTTACTCATTTCAAATTACCTCCTGGCCCCCAAATGCACCAAACACCAACTCCTTTCACTGTTAGGCCACCTCAACTATGCCATTCGCATCATCCCCCAAGGTCGATCCTTCTTGTCCCACCTCCTTTCGGTCACCGCCTCTGTCCCAAATCTCCATGGCCACGCCTCCCTGGACAAAGCATGCAAAACGGAGCTAAAACTGTGGCACCAGTTCCTCTCCTCATGGAACGGCATCTCTTTATTTTACGATGACCACATCACCAAGACGGAAGACATCCAGCTGTTCACCGCTCCATCGGCTTCGGCGGCTTCTACGGCAGCAAATGGTTTTCAGCCGAATGGCCGCACAAATTCTCATCCCTCACCCCTTCTTCGGCAATCTCTGAAATGTATCCGGTAGTCATAGCAGCCATTCTTTGGGGCCGGGAATGGTCCAAAAAGACAATCGTTTTATATTCAGACAACAGCGCCGTCGTAGACATCATCAACAAAGGACGGTCACATTGTCTAGACATAATGCAGTTCATGCATAGACTCACCTTGGTTTCGGCCCAGCAACAATTCATCATCCGAGCCTATCACATCCCAGGTCACAAAAACTCCATAGCTGACTCACTTTCTCGTTTCTCTTTACAGAAATTCAGACGATTGGCGCCAGCCGCGGACCCTCTGCCAACTCCGGTCCCACTGTTTTCAGCCACCATCTTCAACTGACCCCGCTACTAGAACACCTAATCTCTGCCTCCCAAGACGCCATCCTCAACAGCGTCGCCCCCAGAACACTCTCATCATACCTCACCGGATGGAATAGCTTTAAAGCCTTCCACGCTTCCCTCTGCCTTCCATTCCCCTCACTCGACGTCCTGACCCTCACGAACTTCATCACGTTCGCCCATTCACTCCTCAAGATCAAGCCTTCCACTATACGGGTCTACATAAGCGGAATCAACTTCTTCGCCAAACTTTCCTCAGGCACTCCTTGTCCAGCTGCGTCCCACTCACACATCACCATGTTACTCAAAGGTCTCCGTAAAGCCGAACCACACCCCACCCCTAAACATCTGCCCCTCACCTCGGACCTTACCCGCTGCATCCAAACACTCTGTTCAGGCTACCTATCTTCCTTCATGGACAAAGCATTGGAGTCCATGTTCTTGCTGGCCTTCTTCGGCTTCCTGCGCTGCTCGGAATTCACGCTCAGAACTCTGACCACCATCCATTGCAACACGCCACCATGTCCGACATCTCCATCCACCATCCGGACACCATCATCTACCACCTCAAACGCAGCAAGACCAACCAGTCTGGTCCGCCCCAGCCCATCTACATCTTTCAACTAAACTCATACCTAAGTCCATTCGAACCCATATGTGACTACATAAGCGCAAGATTAGCCAGCGGAACTTCTCCACAGGACCTGCTTTTCATCACAGAGACAGGCAAAGGGGCCACAAGAACCTGGTTTCACCACCACTTCTGCCAAATTCTCCATAAATCCGGTATACACCCGGAATATTACTCAGGCCACTTATTCCGCATCGGGGCCGCCTCCACCGCCTCAAGCCAAGGAATCCCCGACCACGTCATCAAGATCCTCGGCCGCTGGTCGTCCCCCGCGTACCTCACCTACATCCATTCCAACCTAAATGACATCAGAAACGCACATCGGCACCTGTCCTCTTGAAGCTGTCTTTTGGGGACTCTGCGCCACCTGACCTTCCGGAGAGACAGCCCCCACCCAAGAGTCTCCAATCCCCCTGTTCCTGCCAGCCACCGGACACCATCGCTCTCCTCCCACCATCAGTCATCAACCTTCTTTACCCTCCCTGCTTCTCTACCCTACACCCCTCCTTCCCTTACCCTCCATCCCTTACCCTCATCCCTTCTTCCCTCGACCCCTACCCCTTCATCCCTCGACCCTTATCCCTTCATCCCCTCATCCCTCCAACCCCTTCCCTAACCCATCCCTCTGACTCACATTCGTAATAAATCAGTCATCATCTCGTGATAAGCGTGGTCTTTGTTAGTGAACTCTCCATATGTTGTTTGTCTGCTTACTTTTTTATATACTTGTTTTAGGTTTAAGGAGCCAGAGGTTGATGAATTTGCTTGAGGTTGGGTGAGATGGGTGAAGTAAATTCTGTTGTTCATTAATTTTTATTTTATATTTGCCTGCGTCATGGAAAAATGAATAAAGCGATCTATAACATTTTACAGCTGTTGATCCTACAAATGGTAAATATCGATACTGTAACTTATTTTGCAATGTCACTGTTGAGCGGCCACAGGGAATATGTAAGTAAAGTCTACGATGATTGATTATTTGCAATCAATAGGCCTACAGCATTTCCACTCACAAATTTAAGACAATAATCCATTTTACATCAAAGTCAAAGTCTTGCACATCTGTAACACTATGCAACATTGTTATTTGTCTGTATTGCATATGAATCATATCCATAAGAACCACTTAGAAACATCAGTCAAGAAAAAAAATGATAACCAGTTTTTCAACAAAAAGATCATTTGGAAATCCTGAAGCCAATGAAATGCTGAAAGTACAGTCCAGGAGCATACTTGTTCCTCATGCGGTCTTTTACACGGGTATCCCTACCTTTGATGGTGTATCTGCACCATGTCAGGAAACTGTGGCGCTGCGCCAGCGTCTCAGTGGGTGTGTTGCAGAGGCATACCACTTGTAATGAGTTCCACTAGCAGAACAGAAGGACATCCCTGCAGAAGACTGGGAGACCTTTATTTCTGCTGAGACGTCCCCAAAAGCGTTCCTGTAAAGAAATACCACGATGACTATACCTCCTATTTCTGAAGTTTACAGCTTCTTTTAAAACATATATTTGAGGCTAATGAAATCATGCTGAAATCATATTTCGAGCTTTTGGCAAAACATCACACACATTCCTTCCGTGATAAACTCTGCTGCCTATTTATTAGTCTCCCACTGAACAGTAAATGTCAAACTTTGGACGTGTCCTGCAGGGTTCGGCTGCTCAGTGTGTACAAGCACATGAAAAGAATTTTCAGGCAACATAAAAAGGTTCTGCTAATAAAAAGGTGTGATGTTATGTCAATTTCCAGTGAGTTGGTTAACCTCTTGCCTCTATTTTCTTTTTCAAAAGCAGGGCTCAGTTCTTATTCTTAATACCACTTTTCTCAGAAAGATTCTCCACTCCTTTCATTTCATGAGCAAACACTCACGCTTGGAGGAGTCGTGTGTTTTTGATGACTGTTTTTCCATTTTAGAAACTCTGAAACATCCCTTGTTTGCTTGAAAAGGATAATCACCTAACCCATGAAATGTTGATGAGCAAAATGAGCAGAGCCGTATTTACCGTACGGAGAGGCTCATTAGAGAGCCAATCCCAGTGACGAGTTGTATGAGGTGGCAAGCACCTGCCTTCTGTCTGAGGCATGCCTCTCTTATTGCACTCGCTTTTATTTACTCACTCTCAAATTATTTTTGGCTCTTAGTTGACAAAGATAAATGGAGGGATTAATATATATTGGACTAATCTGGAAGCTTGCAGTGGGGGTAGCACAGAGCCTGGATAGTATTTCCCTCAGGTAACCAAACGCAGGCCCACTGGATTAAGAGCCATTTGAGGTAAGGCTTAACCATGATCCAAAGCTATTAGCAGAACATGGCTGTAGGAAAAAACGAGGGGAGGGGAACCAGGAAGCTTTTTAATTGCCTCCAACTGATTATAATTCAGAGATGCTACTTAATACACGATTGCACTCAAGAGACATGCATTTAGTTAAAATCAGAATCAGGTCTTCAAAGTAAACTGAAAGCTACAAATTTTTTTATTTTGATCAACCTAAGATCACCTAGGAAACGACCATTTCTGGAGATTTTGAATTGTTTGATTGTGACCACTAACACAAAATGCCCCTTTCCTCATGATTAAATTAATTTGGCATTTGAAAACAACCTCACATTAAACATCAAGTTCCATACTGGCATACTGTAGAGCACTATGGCATGTTTGGTTATGTTAACACAGTGAAAAAAGAAAAGCGAGAAAAAAAAAATCTTTAGGCTCCACCAGCTCATTGTGTCTTTAATTATGTCAATAAATGGCACGTGGTTAGAGCCGATCTATATGAATGTTCTACACTGTGAGGTACTTGTTTTCTCACAATCTTTCAATGGTAGAAAGACATGACTGATTTTGAGGGAATAAAGTTTCATCAGTTTGTTGGCCTTTCATGAGTGTTTTTAAATTGAAGAATTCTACCACATTATTCCTTTTCAACAATTGTTTGGTCCACAGGCTTTAACCTCAGTATAGGCCTTTGGCAGACATTCTGACTAAAAGCACAGGTGTTACCAAAAGCATCAATGATGGCTCTGTTCTATTCAAGTGTTCCGGTAAGCCATGACAGTGAGCAACACTTTATCATACTGTATGCAGTCAAACAAGTTTGGGGGTATTTTTGACAGCAATGAAAATGGAAGAAAAGGCAGATTTCTTTAAGTAAATGTATACATTTTCTTTCCACAAATTAGGAAAAGTTTGACCCTGCAAACTGAGAAAGGATCTAAAGCATTGTTGCTAAAACAACATATCTGGGTTTGATGTTCAGTTATTTGGAGCTCTTAATATTCAACATAATCCCCCTAACAAAACCATGTCTCTGTTTCAGTCTGTGTTGTAGCTCATGCTTGAATGTTGGTTTTAGGAGCTAGGCAGGTGCAGGTTGTTGAACTGATAAAGACTATGGTGATCAGTGATTGGCTCATGTAAAGATGGCGTATGAGTGGTAATGTTGATTGGATGAAGTTGGGGGGGTGATAAAAACAAAACGAATAGTGTGATTGAGAAAGAGTATGAATCAAAGAAAAGTAGAGGATTTAAACATAATCTTACTGACTAAACATTCATCAAAACATATATATGTAAAAGCCCTGAACACACCCACGGTCCACGACAAAGGTGTTTTTAATTGCCCGATTAGACCTCTTAAACTGAGTGGGCATGTCCAAACTGTGATTGACACATTATTCTCTCCTGAGCAGAGAGGTCTAATCAGCCACCAATCAACACCTGTGTGGGTGTTCAGAGACTCTTTAAAGAAGGTTGTGTTCATTGCCTCACTGTTGTGTCAGAGTGTCAAGTGTTCTGTTATTGAGTTAGGAACATAAGCATTGTAAAATTAAGAGATCAAAGTGCGAGCAAGTTATCAGACCAAACGTTGGCATAAATTCATTTTGACATAAATTAAATGACCTACAATGATCAAATGTGACATCTAATGAAGACAAATAGTCAGTTTATAGGTGAACACAGCTGAAAGATCTGACTATAAAAACAACCAGAATGGTTCCAAGAATGGCACACAAAATTGGTTGGTTTTTTTCCAGTAGTGAGGGATGGTTAAAAGACTAATACAAAAGGTTTTATGAGAAGCAAACAGATTTAAAGGAACCTCATGCCACTATGATGGAAATGTTGCGGAGTAGAACAAGAATTTGGACTAGTTGGTGAAAAATAAAGAAAAAAAGTTTTTTTTAACATCACAGCATCTAAACATGTTCTAGTTCAAGTATGAACCTGAAAATGAACACAATATGTGACCTTTTAAACAATCAGGACTTGTGATTTGACTTCCACTCATCTGCTTTTTTTTGATTCGCTTGAAATGTCACAAAAAATCCTAAATACAAAAAAAAGGTAAATCATTTGTACTCACATGTCATAAAAAAGCGCACATACTGTGTCTGATAATGTTATTTAGACTCTTTTTTTGTAGGCCAACCTAGAAGTTAGCATCGCAATGGTTACTTTGAGAAAAAATGATTTTATTTTATGTAATTTTGAATTATTGCAGAAAATAAGCTCTATTTCAAACCAATGTTTTTGATACTTAAATGTTTTGTTCCGCACAATAATCTTCACAAATGAACACCACGTTTTATGATTTGAAGTGTAAATATATCCCCAGAAGTATGTTTATTAGACTCATTTGTTAGCAACCGCCATTTTTAAAAAACATGTAAAAGCTTCAAATTTCATGAGGAGTATTTATTGACATATTTGATGTGGTAGAACAGAGGAATAATATATCATAGGTTTAGGCTTAGGCACAGACCTTAATTCAGGCATCTAACCAAAAAACCCATTGACTTAAAAAAATGCTAACTCATTTCTGGGTTAACGACTCTTTCTTGCAGCACGCATAGTGCACCACCGTAAAATAGAAAAGATTTAATCTGAGCCTTAATAACAGTCTTGATATATAGGTACATGTGTTGTTTCTTTGTGAAGTGCAAGTGAAAGTCATGGCTCAATGTAATAAAATTATTTTTACAACACTGAAAATGTAAATGCAGTAGAATAGCATTGTGTCACTAAAGTGGCCTTTCAAAGACAAGAAAAAGTTATTTTGTTGACGTGCAACGTTATGACTTGACATGACTACAGAAAAAGTGATCTGTAGTAAGGAGCATAAATCCATTGAAAGTTAATGTTTAAAAATATGTGAATCCAATATCTCCTGCTACCGAAACTGACATAAAAGGTTATACATCATTATGAATCATTAGGCATTCCTAATTTTTAGACAAGTCTTCCACACCCCTAACCCCAACCATTGATTATTGAGCCATGGTGTCAGAAATGTTTTATAAAAATCTGTGAGGTTGAAACAATTTAAAAGGTGTCATTCTATTGAGTTTTGACAGCCTTTACAAATCTAAAGCACAGCTGCAGCCAGTCAGCCTGTGGCGAGGTCTAATGAGCCTGGTTAATTGAAGACACCTGTGTGAAGAGCTTGGACAGGCGGAGGATTTAAAAAACTTCTAAATGCATTTTCAAACACTTTTTGTTGCCGTTTACCATGTAACCTAAAAAATATGTGAGATCTACATGTTATGTACATGTTAATGGTATCAGCATGTAGAGTTATATGAAAAACAAAGTCAAACACAAGCTCATTTGACTCACTCTTTCTCAAAACAAATTTTTAATTTCTTCTTTATACGACCATTGACAGCCTGCTGACTCCTCACTCACCACTTTTTGATAACAAACGATAACACAGATCAGCGCATCGCCCACCCCTCAAAACCCTCTCTAAACAATTTCAAAGTAATACATTTAAATTGGAAGTATATTTCGTGCCTGCACCCTTTTTGTCAGTCGGAGGACATTTCCCATCACAACAAACATTAACTTTAGACAAAAAAAATCATGGTTGGGCTCAAAATAAATATGGAAACTTAAGCAAAAAAGAAAATGTGTAAGATTCTGGAAAACTGTCCTCAACATGTCACATCACAACAACACATTGGGATGCGTAATCTCAAACACCAGTGTATTGGTTCAAAGTTTTGTTTTGTGCTGAGCGACATTCACAACATTTTTCATTTGTCTATATATCAATCATTAGATTTAAATTTGGTGACTATTCCACCAACTGGTGTGAAACTGGGTTGGACAACCAGCCACTACCCTGCACTCAGAGGGTTTTGGACGATGTGTTTGGCTAACAGCTAACGGAACTACATGTAAAAACACCACTTGGCTCACTTTTTTTGTTTTGGACGGTGTTTGGCTAACCGCATAAAGCTAGCGGTACTACCAGCACACACACCACTGTGCCTCACAGTCAATGAGCTTGGTGACTTTTTTGGGGGGAAAGATTGTATGAAGTGTTTTATTTGATGACTTTAGGACGATTGCCTGTATACATCATTGATTTATTTCAAGTTATAATGAAGTGTGTTTTATCACGTCTTACATCCAATTGGTGTCTCGATGGGGACCTGGCAGAGATCTGCACTCTACTGAGAGCACCTTTCTAGTTTGTTATCTTCTCTGATATTATAAATTAGTCATGTTTGACAGTATGCAGTGACATATGGATTTTGGCCAGTTACTGCATACAAATGAGTTGTCATTTGTTTGTCATTAATAACGTAATCCAATGGACAACAATTTTTTTTAATTTCATCGGAATACTTTTGGATTTCTTCAAAATTAAATATTGAAAATATTGCATGTTTAACTAACAACACATGCAGGCATAAACATTTCTTTATCTTTGAACATCTCAAAACATTTTCCATGCAAATAAAAATAATTTAACATGTTCAGCATTTAAAATTTGTCAAATCAAATCACCCTTACAGGTTTACTCTGTGTGTTATACAATATGTGGACTGCTGTTTTTTTTGTGTTAATTTTAGTTGCTGCGGCTGTTGATCAAAGGCCACATGCAGGAATTTCCTCTTGTAATGCAAGAGGTGCACTTACTCAAAATGTTCATCTTTCATTTTCATTGTAGCCTAAATAAAAAAGGAATTAAAATTCCATTATCAGTAAATCTTCATGTGAAAAAACAAACAAATTTAGTTAAATTACCATTAACAAAACCAGCTACCTAAAAGGATTAACCTCATTTGACAAAAAGTATATTTTAGGGACTTAATCAAAAATGGAATGTAAAGTTTTTCTTAACAATGTAACAATAATCTGATTGCACAATTTTTCAAATGTAATCTGGCTTGATTATAGTTACTTGATTTTGTAGTTTGATTACGTCATCACAATTCCATTGAACCCTTTACTATCCAACCCTGGTTTACTGAAAAACATGATTTATTTAATGTATAGAATGCACTGATAAGAAAATATGAATGTTGTATATTATCCTTGTTTTGCTATAGTAGCCATTCAAAGGCATAAAAAGGTTCTTTGTTGACTTGCAAGATAAGATTTGTCTTTGAACTCTGATTTATAGTAAGGGGCATCAGTCCAATGCACTTATGTGCAAAAACATGTGCATCCAATATATCTTGCTATCAGAACTTAGAAACTGATGTTAAAAATAATACATTATACTAAATCCCCAAGCATTCTTCTGCTTTATATTCTCTATTTTAGACATGTCTTCCACAACCCAACCATTGTTTCTTGTGCCTTGGTGTCAGAAATATTTTTTATATAAAAAATAGTGATGGTAACAAATTAAAAGGTTTTCAAGGCCTCAGCTGCAGTCAGTCAGCCTGAGTTGAGGTCTAATTGCCCTGATTAAGTGAAAACACCTGTGTGAAGAGCTTAGCAGGCAGAGGAAGATTTTAGCAACATTGTCATACTTCTTAATGCATTTCTGAATACTTTTGTGTTGCTGTTTTCAGTGTAAAATGCAGTATGTACTAAAAAGATTAACATATCATTTGTGTGCTACTCACATTAAATGTTATCAGCATGTAGCTTGATTTGAAAAGCAAAGAAGCAGTTTTTTAATTGATTCATGAACCTTTATTTACAAGCTGATTTGACCTAGATGAGAATTGATTTAATTACAGTGTTACTTGACCTTTTTAAGCTTATGTTCCCTGTATATCAAACTCTTTTTAATGTGAAGTTGTGGCTGTGGCTTTCATTTGTACAGTTTAATAACAAGAACAACACCAACACAATGAGAAAAATTATACAGACTATTATTTAAACTTGGCCTACGAGAAAGTTCCTCAAAAACATGTCCGAAACTGACCATCATGGGACTCCACAATATTGAAGAACATTTGGGCCCAACAGGTTTATTCAAAGAGAAACTATTGCAATACACCACATCAAACACAAGGTGGTGCCACAGAATAAGGTTAGATGAGACCTGTTTCACTCCGTCATTGGAGGAACTACTTCTAGAGACAGAATTGGCTTACTATTGTTGTCACACAGTAAAGCTTGACTGATATAATCTGAGCGTTTTAACAAATACAAACTCTGTGTCGCACATCCACATCATGACAGGTTCTCCATTTTCCCCCTGACCTTTTCTGCCAATCACCGCCACTGTAAAACAAGTGCTATAAAACACTGGCCAGCTGGTGATAAAGAGCCCTCACATCTAGCAGGTGGTGCTCTGTATGTAACGTCCCCTCCATACAACCAGCCGGTTATGGCTTTATTGCCCTACACATCCCCTTCATATCTGCCTGCTTCCCAGCCACAGCCAGGTAAGACCACCTGTCGGAACAAAGATAAGACAATAAGAGGGATTGTGTTTAGTGATAGCCTGGCAAGCACTGGATATGGCCGCAGTAATAATAAAGTGTGTGTGTGTGTGTGTGTGTGTGTGTGTGTGTGTGTGTGTGTGTGTGTGTGTGTGTGTGTGTGTGTGTGTGTGTGTGTGTGTGTGTGTGTGTGTTTGTTTCACCTGCCTTGTGGGGACATAAGTCTGATTACACATTATGGGGACCTTGCTTTTTATGGGACAAAATGGGGGCAATTGCACATCCCCATAATGAAAATCCATACATTTTATGATAGATGCTTGGTTGAAGGTTAGGGTAAAATTTGGTTTAGGATAAGGTTTGGGTAGATTTCCAGGAAATTAATGTAAGTCGATGTAATGTCCCCAAAAGTCTTGAAAATATGACTGTGTGTAAGTGTGCATTGAGTTCGGTAACAAAAGTATGATATTTCCAGAAAGATAATTTTTCGATCTTCTTTCATTACAAGATGTAGCAAGGTTTCTATATGTGCAATGATCCAAGATGTCCACTGGAGGGCAATGTTGCTCACTATAACATTAACCTTTTATTTATTTGTATCTTATTATTTATTAATTTGGCTGATTTTTAATTATCAGTGGTATTTTTTTAGGTATTTGAATTTTAAAAAACTCATAAATTCTAAATTAACTCGAAAGAATTTGACTATGAAAGCTTTCAGCATATGAACACAGACTGGTTGCATGAAGCAGATATGGTTCACGGTTGTCCATTTTGCTAGCTCGCCTGCACGCCCTCACTGCTGGAGTTGTACACAATAGTCGCTCACTTGCAGACGTTTGGTTGGCTTAGCACTTATACAAACAGGGCCGGCTGATTATTTTCCTGCTTTGATTTACCAACATGCCACTGAGATCAGCAGATCAACAGCTAGCTTTTTGAGTGCTCTGCTTTTCAGCGTGATGTGCAGTAAGTCTGAGGATCTCTGTGCAAACAGCCTCTTTATGACAGAGAGCGAGGTGAGTGGCTTCAGACACTACAAGCCAGACAACTCATCAAACAAACACACTAAAGGCACTGAGTACACTCACTCTGTACCATCTGATTTGTGTTATTAGAGCATTTATTCACACAATATTACAGCTTGCTATCAATCACCCAGTGCTGATGTATTCCATTTTGATGTATTGTGGTGTGCATTATTTCCTTTACAAAACATTGTGTTCCTGTATGCTATAACACTTAAGTATTACACCACGCTGGTATTTGGTGTGAACATGCATTCTATATTTTCCTCACTTTCACTCTATCTTGATAAGCCAGGGACTTGATTCCTCACTTGACACTAGCAGTATCAAGAAACATTTAGTGTTTATACAGCACATAGGGAGGTGCCATGTTTTTTTACATGGGTTTTAACACCTTTCACTACCTAGCTAGTTCGCTCAACTTGCTATCTGGATCTCACCTGATGAATCCGCACAACTCCCAGCTGCAAGGTACAGAGGTTTCTTTTCACCAACCAACCTGGCAACAGCTTTAGCGCTAATCTCCCTCTAATGATTTCTCTTTGAGTCATTTCGCTTTATTGTTTCTCGAATGTGAGAGTTGATGACTGATTATTTTAGTGTTCTGCCACCTTCCAAATCTCTCAGCATTTCTTATCTCAAGATAAAAACACAGTGCATGTTAATGGTTGAAGTAAACACAGGTGCACATGGTGTTCATTGCAAATCGTAGCGGGGGAAATGAAGCATGTTTGCTTAATCCTTACAACCACAGAGATCCAAACCTAAAGCGCACCGTATACACTTTAAAGAAGTGTGCTGCAAATGCTGCCTCACGAAAGCAAACAAGCTTAACATTAAGAGTGCCTGCTAATTTGAACTAAATTAGTGTAAGCAGTCAGTATGTAGCATACACCCTGTAAAATTCTGACAACTATCACAACACAGAGTTCAAAGCTGATGCGACGGTGTCATGGTCCAGGCAGCATCCGCAGGATGTGAGTGTGATGATGCTGTAGCGTTATCGTGAACGTTCTCCTAGTGTGCAAAGTTTCATAGTGAGAAAGTGAGCGCTGAGATATCAGAAGGCCCAAACAGGAAGCATCCCCGCTGCTTCACAACAGGCAATCACGTTGCACACACTCTGGAGATGCTCACCCAGACAACATCGTTTTTCTCACATCCATAAACGGATGTTTCTAAGCTACATTTAAAGCGCTTAACCAAATTAGCAGTCAAATGAGCAACAACATCTGGTGTACGTTAACGTCACAATATTTCCCGGAGACAATGCAAAAAACGATGTGACCGCAAATGTAAATGCTTCCTTTTCTTTTTCAATTCCCGGATTTAAAAATGGGGCCATCAGTCCGAACGCCATTGTGAGGAATAGGAAAATGTCATTCACGGGAATCAATATCTATTTCCATAATGGCATAAGAATAAGAATAGGACCACAGGCTCATACAGATGGTCCGATGGAAGAAACGGCGGTTAGGAGGTGTTTCACTGGGTCGCGTGCATGAAAACACACCGTACCATGGTGAATCTTGTGGTCTACTGTTTTCTACAACACTGAGGAGTGAAGCAACTGCCACAACTGTCAGTCTGGTGCCTTGAAGTCAGCCGTGAGCAGCTTTCTAACCGCCAGAGGCCATCTCATTCACATTCGAATGGCCTCCGCAGAATCATTAATGCAGCTCATTCTCTTCTTTTTCAAAATGTTCAGGCGCCCAAAATTGTTTACGTCCCCGTCAGTTCCACTAATGCATCTACCCTGAATAACAACCCGAATGCCTTGATGGACATCTTGGTGATAAACACTGAGATGGCCTTTTTTCTGTTTTGCTTGGGGTCTTTCCACGGTGCCAAAGTGGGCCTGGTTTGCAACCATGTGTGACCGGGGCACTTACTGGCTCAAACTAATGACCCTAATTGGGAAAGTGGGCTCCGTTTCAGGGTCACTGACAGACTGACTGGCATGTGAGGAATGTGACCGGTTGGCACCCGCCTATTGTCTGGGTTCCCCCTATCAATGAACTGCTTACTGCAATTGACACCCTTCCTCTTGCTTGTCTCCGCTTTGACCGTTGTTTATAAAACTAGTCTTTCAAGCAACAGCTTTCTTAGCAGGTGTGCAGCAATGTGGCTTGTGTGCTATACCCGAGTTTGTTTGTTTGTTTGTTTGTTTTTGGTTTCCTCTGAGTGACTGGCAGGTTTTTAAAGAAATATTCAACAGTCTAAATAATCTCACACTTTTGTCTGAAGCCTCCAAACTTGTCTTCTCTGTAAAGGGAAACTTACTCTCACCTGACACGGGAGGTTTCTCCTCTGTCTCCCATCGGTGCAGAGCAGACATGATCCATCCCTTTTGTCACACAGCTCTGGTACAGATAGATGGGCTTTGTTACTAAAGGGAGTGGTGGGCTATTTGTTAGTGTTGCACTCTGAACTGGAATCAGGTGCTGCACTGCGTGGGATGAGGGTTCAGGTGAGTTTCACACTAACAAGCCATTTTGCAACCCCCCTTCGGCATCACATCACCAATTAATCAACCATTTGATGTGGTTGGCCTCTCTTTGTGCTCCACACCCTCGAAGGCCTTCATGAATGAACCCGTTGTAGCAACTTCAGGACGCAACTTCAGTCAGGAATTTTGAAACATTTCTTTTGTTTTCCGTGTAAGACTAATATATTTGCACTAGTATTTCGGTCAAGATTGCATGCTTAAAATATGGACACGCAGACATGTTTAGTGCTGCTGGAGTGCTTTTGATTAATAATGACAATGTTTTTTAAAGATTTTAGCATTTAATTAAGGTGTGAGAGAACACATATTGACTAGGGTTTGATACCGTTTCATGACTCAAATGACACAGAGCACATTAACTACCAGTGCCTCACATTATTTGGTCACTTTTAACCATCTCAAAGGCATGATGTGTGAAGCAAACGGGGTTCTGTGTGCGTCTGTGATCTTTTTTTGGCTGCGGTATCCATTCAGCTCTCTTTGTGACAGGTTACTGTCGCTGCCACCTGCATCCCTGCGGTGCCGCTCAGATGTGGCTTTAACTAATACCTGCACTATAGTCCTCTCATTTCAAACTCAGAACTGGCTTACATCCGTAGGTGTGCATTAAATCAAATAGAAATCCCCTCTTTGGAACACCCAGACTCTCACGATTTGAGGACAATATAAGTATTCCGTCTCACCACAATTCAGAGTGCAGATGGTCACATCGTAGCTTAATGTGGCTCTGAAGAATACAGCAACACACACAAACTGTGGTCATGTAAATGTGTGTGAACCGGTTGGGAAAAGTAATTTTCCCAAAGCTTGTGTCCGTAACGTCCTCGCTCACAGAAGATCTTTCCAAGAAATAATCATTGCCAAACCTTTTATAGTGAACGGTTTATATTCTGTGATGATTTTTGTTTTACTTGCTAAAGCTTAGCACAAGTTACTGAAAGACATGGGTGTGAGCCACGCGCAATCAGGTATGTGTGTCAACAGTGCTGGCCCGGAGGTGAACCCTTGGATACACCTTGTGCTGAGGGAGAAGAAAAGGGAAAGGCAGAGAGAGAGAGAGAGAGAGAGAGAGAGAGAGAGATGGAGAGAGGCGGGTGTGGCCCGCTAAGTGAGTCAGCCGGAGCCCGAGTCTGCTGAGTGACAAATCAAATGCCAATTGACAGAGCGCACTCTGGCTCCAAATTCACTGGCTCCCTCCACTGCACAGGTGGTCTTTGTCTCACACATGCACACACACGCACAACAACACACCAACCCACCCATGCAAACACACACACATCGACAACCTACACGGCGGTGCAGCCTCAATGGGTGATTGCTCTCTGCATTAAACAGGTTAATCTCTGCAGGAAAAACAATACTATTTGAGTTTGACAAACATTCCTGATCACACATAGTGAATCAACAGGAAAACAGCAACACAAATCTCTCTTTTTTTATATATATTTTTTCCATTATTAAGATATCGTGGATCTAATCCAGTGCCCTGTGTGTGACCTATAGCAGTTGCAACACAACATGCCAGAATCTGACCTCATCCACACACAACTGTCACACTTGATTAATGGGGCTCTGAGGTGAACCCTGTGCGTCGGTCCCAGGTCAGTCTTTTTGTGCTGATCCTTGAAGGGAGTGGTCAAGTTGTCCCCACTAAATTGATGGTGCTTCCAGGAAGGAGGGAGGTAAAACAAGTGCCACATAGAGAGACTTGCTGAACCTCTTTATGTACGGCTTTTCTAGCCCGCTCTCTCTGTCCCCCATACACACACACTGGAACAAAGAGAAACCACTTTCAGTTGTCAGTCACAGCTCCAGTTTACCTTGATAACTTTGGCATACTGTCAAACTTTAATCCATAATAGGTGTGTTTGCAAAGCAAAGAATCCCTAAGAATGATCTATTTGCTCATTCCTTGTGTCTTGTTTAAATAAATGCATTACATAAACTCTTTCTGTATTTGTTTGTAAACATCAGGAGATGACACGCTGAGCAAATTTACTCTCGTGTGGTTACGAGGGGTGCTGAAGTAGCTCCCATTAGTAATGCCACCTAATAGCTATAGGACTTTAATGCATATTGCTGTTTGTAGATTTTCCATTTTCAAAATTGAAAAATTGAAGATGAATTTGTTATCACTAGCTCACTCTTGGGTTTTATAATAAAAACAAAAGAAGAATACAACTTATGTCTAGTTTGAAATGATGAAAATAAAAAATAATATTCCGGCATTCATCAAATACAAATTAAAAGTGGTTGCAGTGAGAATTTTTAACCGCAGTCCCAGTCCTAACCATTTAACAAGTTTCACAGCATCTGCAGGGTCACAAATGAAATCCAGTATATGTCCCCATTCTGCATCTTTGAACTGCATGCATTTGCACATTATCGAATGAATCAGGGTTTCCACAAGCAGATATAACCCACTGAGACCCACTGCAGAAATTTTGTAAATGTGAAATGCTCTGTCATGCTCGGCGTGTTAAACATCTTATGAACAGACTTGCAACCCGCCCGCCTGTCTGCTTCCCTGTCTGTACTCCACCTCGGGAGACGGGGATTAGAGGCCTTGGAGGACTGACTGTATGGATGGTGTATGAATAACTTGGAGAAGAGGTGACAGACGGGACAGATCGCGTCTCATCACCAGTAAAGCCTCGGGGCTCCCATAGGGGACCAGTGCATCACACAGAGAGCTACATAAAGGGCCGCCGCAGACGAAGGCCTGGTCAAGGCCTAAGCTATAGAAGCCCTGACATCTGGCTTTCTTCTATGCTTCACCGCCAACCTGCTACCCCAGTCTGGCAGCTATATGCACTTCATTATTGCGCCTTAATGCGCTCTTGAATCACAGTCAAAATTTTGTCCTGATATGTCTTTTTATTGCCAATATAAATTTATTTCATATGTAGTATCTCCCATAAGATATACAGTACGTTATACCATCCTACAGTATATGATGCGTGCAGCCCCATTATATTGCCCATTTAAGTACAAAATGTGCAATGTGTGTTGCATTTTGGCCAACAAACAGTAAAGATAAAATTATGATGAAACAATAAAGGCAGGCTCAGTCATTTTGAGGGGAAGATACACAGCAGGTGGTACGAAAAGCTCTGACAGAACCCCTGATTTGTGCAGAATTGTGTTGCTTAAAGGATATGGCCACCAGATGCCCATTTGGATGAAAATCTAGGTTTCAGTCTAATCTGTCAATTTTGGAAGCCAAAAACGTGTCCGCTTCGTGAGCAATGCAAGAAACTTTGGTGTGAACACTGTTCCAAAACACTTTTTTACTTTAATAGATTGATAATTGTCAGGCGTGTGTTTACAATTGTATGATTACAATTATATTTTATTAATCTTATTTACAAATAGCAAGCTATACAGTTTTTTTTTTTCATAGGAAGAGTTGGTTGCCTTTGTGCTGGGTGCACAGGACCTCAGCAGTCCTAGGAACATAGCCATAGATGGCAGTGTTTTGCCTTATTTTTAACAGCCCACTCAGCTCTGTGGCTGTGCAGAAATGTTAAAAAAAAAATGTGTGAAGTATGCTTTCTGATTTGAGTATATATTTAAAATTTTATTCCACAGTTATATCTGGTCTTCACTAAACTGCTCAAGGTAAATTTCCTGAATGAGTCAATCACTTAATATAATAGAAAATAGTGATTTTCACATGGTGCATTGATAAGAGTGCCTCATGTATTGTGTGTGTCTTCTCATAATTATAAATTATACATCTAACATCAGGTCATATCTTTTTATGCTTTATTTTCACACGTTTTACTTGGACCCAATTTTTGGTATTTTTTGTGGCTTCAAATGTGGCAAAGTGATTCACCTAAATCACCTTTTAGGGGAATCGAGCAAAAATTTGTATAGTGTCAAATGTATTTTTTAGAAGTGTTTATATTATTTAATAATTTTGCTATAAATTGTCATTTATGTGATTAATTTAAGGTGTTCCGTAACATGGCACTATCATATTTACCTCGAAGACATAATTTGATTCACATTTATTATAAGTGAGTATTAAATAACAATGTTTACTCCTTTTGCATTATCTAGGAAGAGTAAATGATCAAATAGAGAAGCAATTAGGGGGTGAACTTCAAGATGAGGATTCTCTGATGCATTTCTATTTGAAAAAAAACAACTCCTGATTTTCTTCTTTTATTCGCCAAGTTCTAAGATTTGTTGCCAAGTTCTTCTTGAATAACTTGTGTTTAAACAACAGTACATTTCCTTGGTCTCTTGCTCCGACTGGGCCAAGGTCGGTTTTATATTCTACTGGAATCATAAAATGACACTTGAGATAAACAGAATGTTTACCCTCCCCATGTGAGCTGAGGCTGATATGTAAATGCAGCCTTATTCTTTCATCAAATTTGCATTTACCCTCTTAACCAAACACTACAGGGCTCCAATTCAAACAGCACTAATGATGGCTGGCCCTTTATGACCGATTGCCGTATCGGCGAAAAAGGGGAAGAGCAGTTTAGCCTAGAATGAAAGGAGTAAAGCATAGTAGCTATCTGTGAGTGGCTGACAATAATTGGATCAACTCTGCAGAGAAATGGATGTGTTTTGATGCTCTAGTGGCTGACTGGCAATCGTCTGGCTTTTCGCCTATTTATCATTCCCCTTTTATCTGCTGCTGCCAGACCTTTCCACAGCCTCCATTCCAGGGCCGGCTAATCAAACAACTTTTTAATAAGACTAAACGGCATCTCCACAGCCAGAGAACAGAGCAGGGCTTCACAGCACCGGGAAGAGAATCTTGGGATGAATATCAATTAACACTCTGACATTCTGTTTTTTCTTGCGACGAGAAGTTTGACACAGTATCAAGAAGATGCAGCTGACTTTGTTTACTGCTTTCAGATGTGTCAGGAAGGCAGCAAGGCCACAAACCGTCTAAACGTTGGGCTACTTACTGCTCATCAACAAAAAAGCTCAACTTAGCTGGACTTGAATTTTTAGCTGGACGTCCTTCAGAGCTGCTCGTCCGTACACCTTTGCCTTTGTCTTTTGCCTTTTCAAAACAGAACTAATCCCTGTAGGAACTGTCAACAAACTTATTTTTATATTTCAATACATATCCTTGGTAAATTTTGTTCAAACTATTTCAAAACTTTTTCAAAAGGTCATTTTCTCTCAATGTAGAACATTACCTGATATTGCTTCTGGTACTTTAGCACCTTTACCCAACTCTCTGGTCAATACTCTGTGCCGGACTTGCTTAATCTTATGGCTGCTTGGCAACATGGACATACGGCATTACAGTGAGAAGGTTCAAGGTGCTACCATAAGCAACCCTGGCCTGTTTTCCCTCCTTGTCACCGGACAAAATTGATGCCTCGCAGCCCACTGCAAGCTCACCAGCTGCTGCTTGTCCATGCGGCTATAGAGAAGTTAACAAGCTCTAAACAAAACAAGTGACAAAATGCAACAAAGGGCAGCGGGGAGTGAACGGGGCCTAACGGGGCTGTCTTTAAGGAGGATCTCCCTGTTGGTCCCCTACCACCAAAGGAGGGCAGGGCAGAAAAGGGGACCTTGATTCGAGGCCTTGCTAGGTAACTGAGGGTCTTATGTTTGGAATGTGTCTCCCTACGCCTGTGATATCCCACCCTGCGAGTCCTCCGGCCATAGGTCACACAATTTGTCTTTGTTCCCCATGCCTCAATTATGTATTTCCTTTTTGACCCCCCAAAAAAGCGGTGCCCTTGGAAGGGAACAACAAACTCACATTTTGAGTGTGCCTGTCAAATTGCTATCTAATTGTTGCAGGGCTGCAGGGGGAGCTGATATCTGCTTTTCTCTCGCCGCCGGCTGCCGGCCCTGCCGTTCACAAAGCCCGGGGATGCCACACACATTCTGTTTGTTCTACATGAGCAAACAGATTGTAAACTGGCTGATAATTTTTGTACTGACAATGTCATTTACGGCTGTCAGCCTTTTGTCTGCTCTGTTTGCTTTATTCAAATATGAACCGAGTGGACCTCCCCTCCACCGCTCACTTCTGCATTAAAATCACATCAATTCACTTCCATTTTGTCTTATCTGAAATTCATTGGAGGCAATCACTTGGTTGAATGCCCTGCCGTTGCCATGGAGACCTAAGGTCCCGTGTGGACTTCAGAAGGATTAGGAACTTGTAAGATTTAAGTCTTGAAGTACACAGTTGCTTTGTTGCATCTCCCTTTGATTTGATGGGGAGGAATTTGCCTTTTCTAACTTGCAACTGAGGTGAAATAAATCTGTATATATATTAGCATCCTCCTGGCAGGATTGATAAATATTCATCTACTCCCCTTTGCACTGATTCATCTCTTCATTTACCAGTCTCTTTAAAAGACAATCCTATAGTTATTTGCCTGAACCTGATCTGCATTCATATGGAATGACCATCCCAACCATCGACTTCTCTGAAAATGTCATTTTATTCCTGCAACGCTCTGCTTCATTTGTGAAGCAGCCATCTTTGTGCTGATACTATGACAGTCCAAGTGGCATGCAGCGCCGGGTGCCCCGATGGCACCTCTTCGCCCTGCTGGGGGACAATAACTCCAACTCAGCAAACGAGCAGGGGTGCTCTCTGGGCGCTCGCCTCCCGGGGCATCTCGCTCCTTTCCTGAGGCATCCCCCCCCCCACCCCGGCCTTTGTTCGCCAAGGTCAGGGCACAAAGTGCTGAGTTATTCACATCAAACTGTCTGGCTGGAAGCGGCTGCAGATGTTACTGTTTTTGTGTTTAGTTTTGTCTCTTCGTTCCCTCTTTTCTCTCTCCCCTGCATCTTGTCAGCGCTGGCTGCCAGGACGCTTGGCGTGTGAGTTTTTAAAAAGCTGAAAAAACGTGTCCTGTGAAAGAGGAGTCGAGGTCTTGGCTCCTGCGCCTCGTGAATTGTTTTTTTTTCTTCTTTTTTTTCTCTGCCTTCACAGCCAAAAGTACAAAGTAAACAGTCTGAAGTAAATGGATTCATTTTTAGTTGCGCCAGGCAGTTTGTGCACAACAGCGAGACGCTTCTTTTTGTCCTCTTTACCATCAAGGCTAACATCTATTAGGCTACCCTTTATTGTCGGCCATGACAGGCGGTTTTCAGAACTTAATGCATTCCAAATATTTCCTCCACTTTCTCTCAAAGGTTAAGAACAAAAGAAATCGTTTGAATAGTTTGTGCATTTTAACTAACAAAAGGATAGTGTAGATCAAAACACTGAATAACGTTCCTAAAATATGCTGTAGATGTTTGGAGTCATTTGCATCTCATTTCCTTATTGAATTGCACCGTACACATTGGCCTTTTGGTTGATGGTGAGACAGCCAAGGGAATTACAAGGATGCCTGGTTACTATGCATTTAAATGCAGCGCTGCTTACAAATTATGTAAACATCACTGACTATGTTTGGAAAAGTGCATTTTTTTGTAAGCATATGTATGTTTCTATGATGTATTTTTTTCACAATTTAAGAATGATTTTTATTGACAACGTATTGCAATGAGTCTTCATATTAACATTTTAAAAAATTACATTTAATGTGATGCATGGTCTTTATTCTGCAATCCCTCTTTACGACACTAGCAATATGTCAATAATTTTTTAGTGCCTCTTCAACACTGTGAAATTTGAGAGGTAAACAAAAGTTCTCTCTACTGGCAGGGTGTCACCTGGAGCATCTAAACAATCAATGCACATTTGCAACTTGGTATTTACCTGGTGTTGACATCAATGGCAGCCCTTTAAATTAAGGTCATTTTGTCAGATATTGCATGACATTACACGTGGCATTTTGGAAGGATAACTAGACGCTGAATATAAAGTAAAGTCCTCTGTTTCACTGGGTCAACTCAGTGTCTCTTTCTAAATAATAGAAAATTTGTGATGAAATACATAAATTATGTGTAACACGAATACAATTAATTTTCCACCGTAGAGGAAAGCATTCATTGCAACAGCAAATATCTCACTGCTTACCTGGGCTCTAATTGCACATTTCCTGTATCCAAAGCCAGATGGCAAGTTTACATCACTTGTTTTGTCATTAACAAGACATTTTTCAGCCTAGAACACTGCAGATCTCACAAAGATTCGCTTCTGGAAAAGGTTTTGACAGAGTCTTGCCGCTGCCTGTCGAGAGACTATTGCATCTATGGAAGGAGGATTATTCTCAAATACCAGCCCCTGTTTGAACAAAAGAAGCTGATGATGGCAAATTAGGCCAGGGCTTTTTCTGTTGGGAAAAGAGAAGAGAAACCTCTAAAGTCTAACTTGGTGGTCTCCATTTATTCATAATGATATATTCACCTACAGTTTACATGATTACAGAGGGGAACGATCAAAGTGGCACTAATGGACAGTTAAATCTGCATTTCATTCAACGGATCATTGCACCATGAGCCAGCCTTTTACTGAGTTAAATGCTTCAAAGTAGACATGCTAAAACGGCGTGGGTTACACTTTGGTCAAGGACACATCTCAGGTCCATTGACAGTCTTTATTGTGCCAAGAGGGAATGGGAAATCAATGGAACTGACCTGTCCAATCCAGTGTACCTATAGGCTGACTGAGGTCACTGTCAGGAAAGATCTGGCTCAGCAGAGTAAACAGAAAACTTTGAAAGGTCCCTGGGGACATTTTCAACTAAATGGAGATATGGCCCGTCAATATTTCACCTCAACTGCTGTATTCCATTTCCTGCTAAAATGCAAACCGGATTGAAAAGTTCCATTTAATAGCAAAAGGGCACACAAGCAGATCAAAGATACAGATCAGACAATGTGTCTGATCAGCTTTATCTTCTCTCTCTTGCAGCTCGGTGGTGGTGGTGCTGCTGCTAATGCCGCCGCTAGCTGCTGCACAGTCGGCCGTGCTATTGATCTCAGTGTGGCTAAAGACACTTCATGTACCCTGAAAGACTGCTACACAAAGCGGTGACATTGATAGGGCCACACTGAGGTGGGTCTTTTTGTCCCTGCCTGTGTGTGGGAGTTGGGACTAAGGATGGGGGTGGGGGCAGTGCTTTGAGCTGACCCACACAGAACATCTAAACTTCCAGCAACAGAAGCTGCTTAGGGGTTAAACTCAAATGTTGGGCTGTTGTCTAATCTGTCCAACACTTTTTCTCTTTGACTCACTTTAAGTCATCACATTTGCACGATGACTAATCCATTTAATCTACTTTGTTGTCGAGACTTGCCATCTCCGAAGCCTCGAATGTTTAAAATTGAAAAATGTAATAGATAATGTACATCATCACATACATGAACATTTTACTGAAGTTCTGCCAAGTTCAACTCTCACAGTGTCAGTTATTTTTGTACATTTTGTTAGGACTAAAGGGTTAAACCTTTCTTTGTACACAGTCTGAAAGGGAAAGTCAGTTTGCACAGCAATGGCTGTCGACAAGGCTGCCTTTCGTCGTCACACACAAGTAGCCTACATGTAGCCACATGAGACTCCTGCCTGCACATCTGGCCTTTATTATCGTAGCTAAGGAGTATCTAAACAGTGCAGAATCCAAAAATGGCTTAGTTGTTTTAGGCCCAGGTGGAAGGGATGTCGGTCGTCGTACCAGGAATTTTCATCGCACGCTGATTACTGCCTCCCCTGCATTCCATGTCCTACATATCACTGTCGTTAGTGGGCACTTGCTTGTATTGTTTTTCTAAAAGGAGTCCATTTTGATAGGATTAGCCATTGCTAGGAGCCTTGTTATAGTAGACTTAGTTTATCCAAATGCAGGAGCTGTATTGTAAAGATGTGAAAGAGCCGTGGCCACCCAGATTTCTGGAGTTGCAGGGGATGACTCTGCAGGCAAGGCGTGACTGATGCGCCTCCCAGAGGAGAACAACAACTTCCGAAAGGAAAGTGGGTAATTGATTTGGTTCTTTGTTATTAGCTTAGGGCTAATTGGGCATACCATGAGTGGCAAAACCAACAAAAGTACAGAATTGGTCAACGCAAGTCAAAACTATCAAGAGTCCTCAATGAATATCCCCTTTTGCCCGCTGATGAAGAAAGCGCTGCTCTCTTTCTTACTGTGGCTGACATGTAGTGAGACAGTGCGCCACCACGGGTGACCTCCAACCTATTCATCTTGCTTTATGTTAGTAGTGGCCTCATGCTGCCATGGAACTTCCCCCCAAAAAACTGTACAATCTATGAAATAAATAACACAACCACGTCGGGTCTTTCTTTTTTAGTCATCATTGTAAAGGAACAACATGTAAAACCTTGTGTGATCATATCTTTACCGGAAAAACTGAAATAAATTAAATGTTCTTAACTCGCTTATATCTGGTTAATTTGGCAGTACAGCTTTAAATTAGGATTATACCAGAGCATTACATTCAGCCTTCTTTTCTTCTCTCGCATTTCAATGCCATCCTTTACTATTTACAATGCTCTGGCATTTCACCTCAGTGGCACATAGGGTGTTCCTAATTAGATCATAATGCTGATCTGTTGTCCTGATTAGCATTGAATAGACTTTGATCAGCATGTATTATCAGATTACTGTGATAGCCCACCTTTGGATTAAGACAAGGTCCACGCTCATTGTGCTCTCCTGCTGTGAAGAAAGAAGGGGGTGTGGGTTGGCCGAGGATTAAGCCCGATGCCGCCTTTGTATGCGGGAAATACCACTTTATCAGGGAGGGCTGTGTCGAGCCGCGGGGTCCAGCAATGAGAAGGGGGGAGAGAGGCTGCTCTTTCAGGGGTAGCAGTCTTCTGTACCCGGGCCTCTCTTCCAGGCCCCAGCCTCCTTTGTGGAGGCCCAGTGACCAGTGAGGCGCACAAGGGATGACACACCCCAATCTGGCCTGTTTACCCAAGGAAATAATCACTAATTTTGGAATAATCATGCCTCCCGCTGACCAAGACTAATTGAATGGTGGCATGCCATGGAGGCCCTGGACCAGCTTTGCTCTGCTTCCACCTTGTCAATGGTGTTTGGCCAGGCTGCACAGAGTGATTGATCCCCAGGGTCGGAGCACACCATGGAGATCCGAACACAGAAAGGCGGAGCAGAAAGATGCAGAAACATAATTAGTCATGAATATGCCTCCATACCCCTGCTGTGATGATCCCGAGATTTTAGGATCGTGGAATGTTGGATTACCCATCAGTGCTATTTGGACAAGTTGGGTGCATTGTGGCGCACAGGGATAGTCCGAGGAAATATGTGACCCAGCCTGACCCTCTCCAGAAATCCAAATTTCATATGTAGAGATTGCCTATTCATAACAGCCGAGAGCACTTTCAATTCTTCATTATTACGTGATGCTTCAATGTTATTGGCAGCTTTAGAAAATAAAGAACCATCCCTTGCCAATAAATGGGTCATTCCTGTTGACATTTCTCCCAGCATGCCGCATTATGATCACCCATAATATTTATGAGTTCAGAATGTAAGAAAGAGGAATTAAGAACCTCATTTCGTCATTCTGCTGATAGACAAGGTACCATTTCATCCCTCGGCTTTTTTACAGCTGAGCTAATTCTATGAAACTGAAAGGGAAGCTTTGAATGAAGTAATGGAAAATTTCAATCCATCTTTTCTCACTGACAACCCTTCCCTCTTTTAGACGGAGCTTAATACAACAAAAGAGGCTGATGCATGTGTTTCATGCTTTGTTTGGTATTTTTCTAGAGGGGAAAAAATGCCTCTAGGTTTGGATTATTACAAGGGAGAGCAAAAGTTCAATGTGGAACAAAGTCAAAGAACGTTTTATTAAATGTGAATCTAAAAAATGCTGCTCCTGATTTATATCCATCTTATGTGTAATAGCTTTTATCTATTGTTTGTAAAATAGAGTACACACAGGGCCCATTGCAACATCAACTTGCAGCCTTTGCGATCTAGTTTTAAGGTTAAGGCTGGGGAAATATTGTCTTTGGAGTTGTGGCCAGCAGTTTAGTGAGCAAAAAAGGTGAAAATATGAATTTAATATTATCCCATATTCCCATATTACTATTACTTTAAGCATTTTTGCATTTATGTATTGTAAACAATTATTCTTCAAAATGAAATACTACAGTCAGCCCATATGCATTCATCTATATTGCTAATAGAGGAACAGTCCCTACCATCATATGCTTAAATCTGATATTGGAAGTGAAATATTCTGGATTAACGTCAGGCAAAACAAACACGCAATAAGTGCTTTTAAAATATTTTCACAAACACATTTGCCACAAATGTTCCAACACATTCACACACACATAAGAATACACAGGCACAAGAAAAACTGAATGGCTGATATCAAGGTTCCCATCTGCTGTCAGATCAATATTTTGTGCAAGCCTTGTAGGCCTGTCTGTTTACCCTAGGCATCTGTGCCTAGCATACCAACCCAGCGCAATGTTTGAGCATGTGACTGTGTAATAATGGCAGATAGGGGAACTAATAGCCACTGCAATATCTGTAGCTTGACCCAGTGTGCCTCTCCCTAATTGATCTATAGATTAACATCAGACACATCAGTCAGGGGTTAACCTTTTCTGTTAGCTGCACTGTCTTTGCTGTGGATTATCAAGCAATTGGAAAGGCTGACAGCGATTGGCAAGACGGAAGCAATCCACAGTCTTCATTTTAATGTCTTTTTAAAGGAAAGGTGAAAAGAAAAATAGCAGTCAGAATAATCACATTAATTGATGCATGAAAAAAAATGTTTAAACCAGTATCATATGTGATAACCTAACACATTAATAATGATGTGCATTTTTTTTCTGTTATTCCACAATGTGCCAACGGAAATGTTATCTTCAAACAATCTCCCTTCTTGGCCCGGGTCTTTGAGTAATCTTCTTCCTCTGTGGCTTCTCTCACAAAGTGTCTATATTTCATTGGCGCAGACTCACTGAGGTCAGGCCAGTCCTCTCGCTCGGCCCCACAGTTCCCTCGCCCTATATGTACACTTGGTCCCGCTATGTAAACTTTGACATGTGGGTGTCAATCTCTCCCATATTTACCATGGGCTTTATCAGACCATGATTAGTTTTCCGAGCAAATTTGGAGGTAAAAGAAAAACACCACTAGCAGTGTGTAAGCCAACAGTGCGTGCGCCACTGTTGGGCACTGCATATTTACAAGGGTCCTGCTTGTTTTGCTAAGGCTTTCCCTGTAGGTACATGTCAACTGAGGGCTTGTGGAAGAAGCATGGGGTTTATCAACAAGCAAGAACCCGTGCGTTCACTCAAGCCGTCCACCCCGGCAGGTTCATGTTTGTTCGCCGTGCCGTTCCGCCATTTGTACTGTAAATACCTAATTTATTAAATAAATAAAAAGTTGGATTTCAGTGAAACCATCAGAATGTCATGAAGTAGTTTGTCCAGACCCACTTGAACAAATATAAGATAGAGGGACTTTAGGAAGTTCATGTTGCACAAAAAAAACAAAACTGGCTCTATATTAAAACAAGATATATAGGATTATATTAATGTATTGCATTAGGAAAACAATAGTGTAGGACATCCTAAGATTGAACTTGATAGGATTATATTTGTAGACACTGGTCAATGACATACGAGGGCCCTAAGTGTTTGCCTCAAACAAATGGTCCCCACTAAACGTGTACTCAAGCCAGAGCAAATTTGATTGTGGTGAATGGAGAGAGGAGGGGTGGCTCGGCCATTCCTGTAAACACTGGAGAAAGAGAAACATTTGCTATGACACGGATAAAGCAAAGATGATAATAGCATGCAAATGTTGGCAGATGCAACAAAAGCAATTTGCTTTTACGGACCTTGAAGGGTCCTCGTAGAATAATGACACTGACCTTAGTAGTACAGCTGTCGGTTTGCACTGATGTGAACGAATGCTGTCTTTTAATAAATATTTGACAGGCACCAAAGCCTTTTGAAAGTACAATATTGTGAATCTCACTGACTCACAGTGCAGCAGACCAAATTTGCAGCCCTTCAAAACCCAATGACTAGCCTCCCTGTGGTGCACCTAATCCAGAGTCAACTCTCCTCATCCATGTATGATCTCATAACCATTGACATGGATCTTATCAAAAGTTATTAATATTGAAGTTCGACCATCTCTCTCCCATGTTACCATCCAGCCTGGACTAATCATGTGCCGCGCTGCGTGGTGCCATGGTAACCGAAGGGAACGCTTGGTCTCTGTTTAATAAAAGTGGTCGGACCAGAGCGAGGGTCCCGTATTGACCACTCAGGAAGAGATTAAACGCTGGTGACATTTCCGAGGTGGAATTTGCAATTTCCACAAATATGAGGGCGTCCTCGAGACCGGCATGACAGCACATAAAATCAATACAAATAACCTGAATCCCTAATACCTTGATCCCTGTTAGTGGAGGGATGCATTACAACTAAGACACTGGGAAGTGGGAGGCACAGCCCTCCATAACCCCCCCTACCACCACCACCAGGCTCACTGCTGATTCCTATCGACTGTCTCCAGGCCAAACACAGGCGCAATAACAATTAGGTGGGATACTGGCCCAATTCTCTCCCTCTCACACAAACACACACATATATGTTGGAAACACACACTCACAGACTCATACAACACTGCAGACATCATATAAATGGGAGAAATTACACGATATTATTTGCTGATTTACCTGTTTTGTTCAAACATATAGATATATAAGAGATGTTCAGCAGCCATTAGAAGCTATTAAATGCCACACAACATGATTCCCAAAGCCAACATAAACATTCCTATTGATATTCAGACTGTGGAGAAGATATCTTTGGGAACACATTGGCCACACCCGTTGTGAGTCATCACAAGCGGGATTAGTGGGCTTACCCCAGACTTAGCCGAGGAGAGACACTGAAAGGAAAACAGCTCTCCTTCTTTATATCCTCTTTTCTGTCTGTTGCAAGAGCCAAAACAGGGGGGTTGAAGGTGTACTGCACTGTACAGGAGCTACTGGGTAGGCTCTATCTGAAACTGGAACTTTGGGAGTTTTCATTCTCTAAGCCCTCACAGAAGGGCAGGTGAGGGGAGGCAGGTGGCTCTTTTACTGCTTGGAGAGCAGTTGGCTCCTCTTCAAAGCAGGCGCCGGTAAATGTCACACCACTTTGAGTCTACATGGAGCGCTCATAAACAAAAGGGATACAACTGCAAGGCACAGAAGTTGGGAAATGTTTCCCTTATCACAAGCGTTAAGTCCTCAGTGATAGATTCAAATAGATAGAAGCGATAGTCAGCTGCTGTCAATTGTCGGATCACATAGAGTCCAATATAGACGTTTATAATGTTGTTGGATGTCGGCGATCAGCTGTGCTGCTTCATTTCCTGCTGATTGTGATGTGGATTCATTACCTTTCTATGGAGGCGATAACAGTGCACCTGCTGTCTCCGCTTCCTGTGTCTGACCACAGCTAGCCGAGCTCCTCCCAGTCAGCACTGTTGTCTGCCTACAGGTGGTGGTGGAGCTACGGGCCCTGCGGCGCTGCCAGATGCACACACTTATAGCAAACAGCTCTTATAATGACCGTGTTTTTATTTAGGATTAGCTGGTTAGAGTCCTCTTCCTAGCCAAGAGTGAGGAGGCTATTCCAAATTCTGCCTTAAAGGGGCACTCCACCAGTTTAACACATTGAGATCAGTTTACTTGTCCTGAGGTTTACAACTCAGCCTGATAAAACAGTTGAATAAGGTCTTCTGGTTCTTTAAAGGGAGCTCTCCAAAGTCTGAAAAAATAACCCTGATAATGTCATGTTAAAGAACCTATTTTTTGTATTATGGATTATAGGATCCAGCGTTTCTTGGCGCTAAACCAGGAACTAGGACAGTTAGTTTACATTCAAAATAATGCACAGTATGTATGACCATAAACAATCTTCTTTGAGCATAAAAAAATCTGCTTTGCGATATGCAAATATGTAAACAACATTTAACAGGAATTAAAATCACTCCAAAAAAAGTGAATGATTTATCATTTCATGTTTTTGACTATAGAAAGTGTGAATATGCAAACATGTGTATGATGGAAACAAATACTTAAATTGTTTCAATAATTAACAGAGAAAGAAAAAGAGACCTCACATTTGCTTTGCTGTTTTTGGGGCCCTTTTGTTACTTAAGACACAAGACACTACTCATTTGTTTTAATAATTTCATATACGGAAACAAAGTGCTCCTTTATCCCTTCCCCATGCACTCTTTCCTTGTGCACTTTTTCCTCATGTGCGCAATGAAGTCCACATATTTACGTGAGTTGTTTCTTTTTCCGAGCCCCCGAGATGAGGGATCACTGATGGATGTGAGAATCTGAGACCTGGCTCTAAAGCTCGCCTGTCAGGAGGCATTACTGCTCCGTGTTGTGCAGGAGGACAGTTGGAATCCTTCAGCACTGATATCTTAATCTGCGTCTTTCAGGAGTGCGACTCCTGATGAAGTGGTCACTAGAAAAGGTGGGGGGAGGATGTGGGGGTCGCAGGGAATCCAGGTGACCTGTGACGTTCAACGGGCAGGTAAATGTGAGGTAAAAAAACATGCCTGGACACAGAGGCACCTTACTCCTTCTTTTTTTTTCTAAACTAAGAAACCTTAGCTTTTACCCCCCTTCAGTGGAGGAGGGTGTTTGCAGGAGAGGGGTTTTAAAAGCTGTGCCCCAGTTAAAGCTGCCATCATCATTACGCTAAGGGGTTGAACTGTGGCGGCGTAATGTGTGTACCGAGTTACTCCGTCTGTTTGAAGGGCCCTCAGCAGGAGTGTGTCTGCTGTTGACACTCCCCATTTAATATTGTTTGAATTTTTCATCAAGATCCCAAGCCCTGTTACAAGAGCCCTTTTGTTTTCCGACTTGTTTGTACATTCTTTGTGTCTCTCTGTGTGTATGTGTCTGTTTGCAGAGACATTATAGACATTTATTTAGTTTTGAAATGTAACAAGTGTGGCTTTACATGTCTCTGCACACATGCTCATGTCAATTATTTTGACAGTTTTACTACACTATTTTCTTTACTAAGTATTCATCCCGGATGGTGGTCTAGTGGGGGATTCCAGGCTCTGGACTGGACATCCAGCTTCAGACATCCCAGTAGCCCTCTTCTCCAGCTTCTTTTGTGCATGGGACCCTGACGCAGCCTTGAATGCAGGTCACTGCAGGTTACTGACAAAGCTTGGTGAAAGGGGGGTTTTGTGTGTGTGTGTGTGTGTGCCTGAAAGAAGTGCGCGCGATTAAAAATAGCCTGCCCTCCTGTCAATGCATCGCCATTAAAAACAGCTGGGCCGGGCTCCTGCCTGCATTCAGCCACGTGAAAGTTGATTCTCTCTTTGTGCCGCTATCTTGTCACAACTCCCCCTTTACTGCCGCCCTTTGTTGGCTGCTTTGTGCAAGCGCCATCACGGAGGCAAAGTCAGCCTCATAAAAAGAGTTCATTTTGGATTCACTGGCCTCCGATGAACACTGGGAACTTTCTTTTTTGTGCCTCCATCCATAAATTGGCGCTCACTCACCGGGCCCTGTCAGTCCGTCTGAAAAGATTCTTTAAGAAGCATTTCCTATTTCTACCCTTGGACACGTTTTGTCAATTCACCCATGTAGGTAATCAGCCTAATCACACTCGGCTGATTTTTGAGGCTGCCAGGATACCAACAATTCAGCCCACAATGCAGCACGGATGCCCCGCTAATTCAATTTATTCAATAGAAGGGGAGAATACAAAATCACTCAATGTATTTTTAATTGTTCTGACAGCAATAGATTTAGAATAATCGACTCAAATCTCATCATGCTGTCAGGTGATCTTCTGGGTCCATGACAGTGTTTTTATTTTGCTGTCACTTATGACACATTGGAGCTTTCATTGGCTTTAGGATGAGTCCTCTGAGTCTACAGGTAAAAGTAAACACACAGGATCCCACCCATGGAGCAGCTGTCAGTGCCTTCAATGAATCAGCCTCTACCTGGGCAACCAGGCGCTCCGAGGGTTAATGGAATAGGAGGAGGAGGACGGTCCTGTCTGTGCGGCACGGCCTCCTCTGTTAGATGTGGTGCTCTCAGGAAGCCCTCCTTTACCAGGCTTGTCATTTTCCACCACCCCTTATTGTTCCACTGCCTCTCTCTCTCTTTCCCTCTCCCCTGGGCCCTCTCTTCACTCCGTCCAAGGCCTTTTCTGATGCCAAGAGAACACACACAAGCAAGCAGTGACATGCACCCTCACTACAACACACACTCATAAAGACAGACACAGGAGCAGACCAAGACGCAGAGGAGACGCACACACACACACACACACACACACACACACACACACACACACACACACACACACACACACACACACACACACACACACACACACACACACACACACACACAGTCAGAAAGTCTCTAAAGGGCTTTCTTATCTTATCAGTATTGTCATCGCTCTTTCATCCACAGCCAATCCTCTTGTCTGATTGCCCAGTGACTCCAAAAAAAAAGCTACAATTTATACTCACAAGCAACAATTTAGGGAGATTTAGAAGCCAAAGTAAGATGACATTCAAATCAAAGATGACTACACAGAAGCATATGTAGGATTGAATTTAAAGAGAAGGAAGAGGTTCTTGTTTGCTCATTTAGGAACTGTTGTTTGGCTGTTTTTCTGTACCCTGATCTTGATGTAGTTGAGGATGTATTTCATTTTGTGTTGAATGCACAGTGACCTGGGTTGGCCACTGTTATAAAAAAAAAAAACAGTTAAAGAATCCAGATTAGTTTTTGTTGTCTAAAGGTAATAGATATAATACTGTATCCAGCATAATTTGACACGTCTCTTATGTAACTTGACGTTTTTCAATTGTCTCTTTGTGAAACTTGATATGATGATTTGTCATGATACCATCTTGTTTTTTGCTGCCTCGTGTCTTATAAGCCTATACAGCCTGTGCACATCATTTAAATAAACCGATCAATAAATCAATCAATAAACTCTTTTGGATTGATTTTAATATAAGACAACAAGACTTTCTCTGAGGCCAATATGTAAATAATGCAGTCTGTGTATTACCATTATCTATCTCTTTCTCTATATTGTATAATGAACTGTAACTTATAAATGCATTTTAGGAGTTGCTATACTAATTCCTCACTGTAATATTGGTCCCTCCATTTTTTTAGACGTTATGTGTTTAGCCATTATAATTGGTTTTATTCATTTCATAATAAATATCAATATCTTCATCATTCTAAAAATGTTGCACGAATGGCTCTATGGCCTAATGAACATCCTTAGGATTCTCATTAGTAGACATCATAATGCATTATGGGGTGTTACAGCAAGTCTAAAAGATGATTTCTATAACATACTGACAATATGGGCTTCACAGAAAGTGTAACCACCTCCTCTACCCGTCCTGCTCGTTTTCTCCCACACGTTGCTTTTGTTCTGTCTCTCGGTCTGCTTTGGCCTCTGCTGCTGCTGCTGCTCTGCTGCTGATGGAAGGGATTGTCTGGTTTTATTAATATGACAGGTGAGCCTGCCCAGCTGCTACCTGAGTGTGTCTGTGTGTGCTGTGTGTGTGTTTGCATGCGCGTGCGTGCGTGCCAAAAAGCAGCAGCTGTCTCATACACGCAATGCACACATGGTCTCACATGAACCCATTCACACAGGCATTATTGTGGCATACACACTTTTATTTTATCGCATAATTTAAATCCGTTTACAAGATGCTGTGATCTGAAGTACATTCTTCTCGTCAAACTGGTGAGGGGCAGCAACAGCGCACAGATGCTCTCCGCACTGGAACCATATTTGTGCGTTATTGCCCTCATATATTACCACTTTGTTTACTTCCTGCGCTGCAAATCGCCAGCGTAATTTCCCACTGCCCCTTTGAGATGGCCATAATATCCCTGTTCTTGTATATACACTTTATGATTTGACTCATATGTTGGGGTTCAATACATCCATATTGACTCAGGTAATTGAACACGAGGGACGGGGGCTGTATTCATAAAAGAGGCAGAGAGACAATGCAGTGAATAGAGGGATATTGGTACAGCGGCGAGAAGCTTCTAGCAGTTTGTGCTCTGAGAGCGCCGTCGGGCTGTATGTCTGTCATTGACTGCAGTTCAGGCGTGAAGATGGCAGCACAGAGGTCTTCCACCTGAACAGATTGTGTTCCAAGTCGCTCCATTACCTGAGTGGACCACCTTTGTCTTATAGCTCCATGTGGAAAATGAATGCACAAGAGGACAGCAGTGTATGTGTATGTGTGTGTATTTGGGTGGGGGGGGGGGGGGTTGAAGGTCGACAACGTTGTTGAGGGTTACTGAATGTATACGCTTTTTAAAGGCAAGCAACACCTGCTCTTTGGTTTCTCCCATCTGATCATATCATAGGAAGATAATGTGGTTTCATGAGTCTTTAGCTGTTGCCTGCATAATGGACTCAAATCACTGCAAGCCAGCTTTAAAAGTCTCTTAACTTGGGGATTTTTTAAAAAGCTGTTGGTGTAAGATTCAATTAACCGACAGAAGTTAAAAGATGCCGCACTTTATTACACCAGTGTCTCAAAATAGAAGACAGTTATATTTTATGAGCGCTCTCTCCAGGGAGTTGATAGACTGGGTGACTGATGGGGCGGAGATAGTGCCAGCCCACTTAGTTAACAGAGTCTGGGGACAGAGTCGTCCCTGCACTGACCCATGACAGACATAGCTGGCTGCTGGGTAATCTGTCAGCTCCAGCACGCAGACATTAAGTTTTTATCACTCTTCATAAAACGAGAAGGGAAACTTTGAAGTATCATTCTGTTGAATCTGTGATCTTGAATTACTTGAGGGAACGAATCTTTGAACGACTTGACTTATTGTGATGCCACTTTTTTTATGCTGATATGTTACATAGAAATTACGCAGAAATACCTTGATATGTTAAGAAATAAGTGAAAAATGTAATACTAACACACCAAGAGGAGGTTGCTGTGGCAAAGATCTGAATACAAGCCAGCTCAATCTGTTTTTTTGATCAGACAATGTCCAAAAGAAGCAGGTAGAATTAGCACAAAGGTCGCCTCAGCACAAGGAGGCCATTACTTGTGAACTACATTTTCTATCGAGCGGAATATTACTTCTTTCTAGGTGCGGGCCTGTCAAAAGACAAGGTTAATGCGGTGCAATGCTGCTTAAAGCACACTTTGCTCTTTTCAAATTTTACCATTGTGCCTGGCAAGATCAAAAGGGCCCTTTCAACTTGTCGCTGTGTTCAATGAGCTTTCATGTCTTACCTCATTACTGGAAAACTTTTCTTTGATTGAGCCGAGGTCTGAGCGGAGTTTGGTCAGACAATGGGGCTGGACGACTTTCACCGGAACACAATGAGGAGGCAACAAAGATGTTGTCTCAAATCCCTCTCGAGATGTTGGGCCCCCACGCTTCACTGCGGCCGACAGGCCTGTGAATTACAGTAAGACCCCTAAAAGTGAGGATTTGTAACTCCTCTGATCAGACTCAGCTCACGACCAGCGGAGGCTAAATCCCTGCAGAGGACCAGCGGCAGAGCAGGGGATGAGATGAGCTTCTCCGAATACATCTCTGCCCATTTAAACCATGTCTAGTAGTCCCTGAAAGAAGAAGTGAATTCAACTTCATGCCCATTTTAACAAAATTGACTGTTCATTCAAATGAACTTTTTAGAGAAAATTACATTTCAAAAAACACATGAGACCTTTGCTTTTAAAAAAGATGTTTTATTCATGCAATTTCTTCAAAATTGCAAGTTTGTTATTAAAAATATTTTTCTAAGGAAGTTCTTACATTTGGCGCCAGGGCACTAATATTTTTTCCAATCATTTTTTGGCAATAGAGCAAACAAAGCGCTGAGTGAATCCTTGAGTATACACACCCCTCTCTGACTCTTAGAATTGGGCTGCAAAAGTAAAAAAAAAAACAAGAGAGAAATGGCATTTTACTGATCAGAAGAAGGTCTCTGAAGAAACAACTTTTGACCTTCTTCTCTCTCCGTCTTTCCATCTTTTCCTCTCACACACACTGTTTTCCTATTCTTTAATTTCTCTATAAACATGTCCACAGTTTATATTTTTTCAAACACTGCTCCTCAGCCTCTTTCTCACTTTTACAACTTAATTTCCTCATCTGTTGATTTAAATTGTTTGTTCTAAAGCATTTTTTTTAATCATCTTTCCAGTGATAATAGCTGCTTTATAGGCCCAGGTAATTGCAGATTGGGAAAACAAAATCCCAGCAAGAGACAATATAAATATTTGAGTGATTAGGGAAAAAAAGCTGTTCCTGTGAACTGGGCTAAGTAGAAAATTGAAAATGAAATAAAATGCACCTATTGTGGGTTTTACATCCTGATCATTTTTTTCCTTTCTTTGGAGGAGCCAGCCAGTAAGAGCCAAGCTTTTGTTCCTGTTATCACACACTGTTCATTTGTCCCTCGGCCGGAAAGCCATGTTAAGATAACGCCATCCTATCATCTGATTGTCTTATCAAAGTTGAGCGACACAGCACCCCCAGTCACTCTGAACAATCAGTCAGCCTGGATGAAAAGGTTAAGAGCTCCACACCTTCAAGTTTGTGGTCAAAATACACAGACAGCAAAAATAAACCATAAGCGTTTATTACACACAATTTATTCAAGAGTTATTTGTCACTTTGAGGTGTTTCAACACAGCAGGTTCATGTAAGCCAATGCTCAGGCCCTCTGTTTAATTTCTTACGGCCTCCTCTCTGCATTTCAAGTGCAAGAGTGTGCAACCCTTATACAGCGTTTGACACCAGGGTCAGTGGAATTGCCCCACTTGAACTAAAAGACATTTAGTTTGGTTTGGAAAGTGAAAACTCGAACACCATTAATTTGTTTGCTCTCCCACTAGTCATGACCACAGCAAATGCCATCACCTCAAAGAAGTGAGCGGCCGTCCTCACTTTTATTTGTTTGTTTCTTTGGAGGGTGTGAGAAGATGTGGAGCGGCGGCTGTAGCGGACATCGGACTTGTCGGGGGGGGAGGGAGGCTTTCCAGAAGGAAAGGCTTTGCAGGGAGAAGGCTATGGGGAGCTAGCAAACAAGTTAGCTATAGCGACAGAAAGAGGAGGGGGTGGAGGTGGTGATGGCGCTGGGAGGGGTGGGGATTCATTTAGCCAGGCATAGCTGCTCTTGTTTGTGGTTGTCCCTGACAGCGTCGGCAACGCTGCTCCAAAGCACCTGTGTTTGCTCACTAGCTTTCCCCCAATCTGCTCGAAAAATGCTGTGAGCATGTCACATGGTGGCCAGATAGCCTGGGCACCATGGGAATACAAAAGCCGGAGCTTTTAGAACAGTTAATCATTAATGGAGGCCTCTCTTTTGTTCCCATTCAGCTCCACGCTGACAGAGGCTTTGATATTACATATGGCAGACAGGTCAGACGTAGATATAGCCAAGTACATCGACAGGGAAGTGCTTTCAGGTCGCTGGATTCAGGGTGGTGAAAGCAGACGGAAAGCAGCCTTTTAAAAGTGTCCTTGAAAGAAGGCCATGTGCATCTGTAGAGAGAGAACACACAGGTCACGCTTACATAACATTATATTTAAATGTGTTATAATACAATTTAATAATTGTAAAAGTGCTATAAACTGGTAGTGGTGAGTCACTAAGTGTGTCAATATGTGTGGGTGGCATCAATATGTGTGGGTGGAAGCGCAATAAGAGTGCTTAATTACTACTAAACAAAAAAGTAAGAACAAGGACGACAAATTCATTAATATCATCTCTGATTGGCAGGATGGCAATAAACGGAACAAGTCCTTCATGAGATGGGAGGCCACCTTACCAACCCCACAATTAATTAACATGCCCTAATCTCAGTTTGTTCTCCATCTTGAACTGTCAATGAAAAGTCCAGGACTCATTTCATCGCCTGTCAAAGTGGGCTTTAGAACAGAAAAAAAAAAAAAAAAAAAGGCAATGCATGAACTTGCTTTCACAAAGCAGGGCCGAATTTATCTTGAGGGGAGATTAAGTTTACACAGCCACATTCTTATAAAGCACTAAAAGGGTCGGAGACAAACTCTTATCTCCCATTCACCTCGGCATGCCAATGGTTCTTTATTGAAAGTTAGTCGTGACCCCACCCTAACCCCCCTCCAGTGCTAATAATACTGTATGGGAGTTGGAGAGGATAGTGGGATCACAAACATTTACGGCTGAAAATGCAACACAAGAGGAGGCAAAGTGGCCACTCAACTCAGGATGCTTGGTGCGCCTAGAGTCAATCATTAACGTAGCACTTTTAGTGGTATCTGCTCTCTGGCTCCGAGTAGAAGTCAAAAGATAAATGAAGGTTGTGTTCCAGGGAATGAAGTAAGGCTCCAACTTAGGTGCTTTAGCAAACATACCGGCCCACACATAGGTTTCTCTTAAAACGTTGTTTTCTGTGGCCTGGTTCTCATGTCAGAGTCTGACTCAGACAATATGTTCTCAAGCTGGCCAACAATAGTGAAATGACTCAGGTATGTGTTTGCGTTACCATTTATGAAGCACTTCCTGAAATCTATAGAAACCTTTTTGCCTCTCAACCTTTCCACCATCAAATACATTAGGTTCTCATATTTGTTTTATACTTCCTTTTTTCTTTCATGAATAACCATTTTTACGAATGATGAAATTATATTCTGAATAAGATTATAACATGCCCACAAAAATGACTCCAACTCAAACTTAATTAGCAGAGCACTTTTCAACAGTTTAAGCATCTGTAGAAATATGCATTTTTCTTTTAATTCTGCTGTAGCATGAACAGAAAATTAATATAATTTCATATCCTCTCCGTCATGTGTGAGATTCATAAATCTTTCCTTTCCTTACATTCAGCTCGATCACCACAGTGTGTTTATTTGCTAACCCTGGTTACCGTCGATAAGGGCCACTGGTGTCCCCAAACCGTAGCTTGCAATCTCTCTTAGTGACAACACGCCCATGTTTCTACAAACACGTTTGCACTGTGCCGACTATACAATAAGAGGAAAAATAAAGAACAAAACATAGGTGCTAATAAATCCTCTCTCTCTTGGCTATAAGGAAATAAATTAGGTTGAGTGCAGTCAAAGGATGGGCTTAACAAGTGCATGCTTCAAACAAAAGTTCCTGTTTCAGGAGGGAAGGTGCATGGGTGATGGATAGCTTGGCAAACATAGTTGACATACCTGGCCAATGCCATGGGCCGGTCACAACCCAGGACTGAGAGGGACATTGTGTGAGTGTTTGACTGAGTGTGTGTGTGTGTGTGTGTGTGTGTGTGTGTGTGTGTGTGTGTGTGTGTGTGTGTGTGTGTGTGTGTGTGTGTGTGTGTGTGTGTGTGTGTGTGTGTGTGTGTGTGTGAGTGTGTGTGTTCATCAGCTCTTCAGCAGCTATCCCTCTTCCCTCTGAGGCTTCCTCTCCCTCCTCTCTTCCACTCAGGCCGTGGGGATCACTTCAGTCAGCAGAGCCCTGTTTGACAGAGACACAGCCTCCATATAAATCCCTTCCTCCTATTTATTTGATGTGCAGTCCTACTAGGACGCCTTCGATCCGTCCTCAGGGAGCCCGCATCTCAAAACACTCAAATAGTCTGGGTGTGGCGATAAGCACGGGGCTGGAATTATACTCCCAAATTCCCAAATCCTTATAGAGCATTGTTCCATTTGTTATAAGACACATAGACGGGAGGAAAAAGTGCCAGATACGGACTGGGGATTTATTGCAATTTCTATTTTATATCCTTTACTGTGTTTTATATGCTTGTGTGTGTTTGTGTTGTATGTAAAAGAGGAATAGGAAAAAGAACTGCAATTTATGAACGGAGAAAAATTCTTCCAGGTTTCTCCATGAGTGCAGTTTGGAGCGTGGGAGACGGGTCAGTGCAGTCTGGTGGATGAGTGGTAGACCTTTATGGGGAACACCCAGGAATGTTTAGTTAACTCGTCCGTCTCATTCAAGCATGTGTGTCAAAGGTGTTTACAGGGTGTTGACATTCACACATTGGCAGAGAGGTAATGTGAATGGAGTAACCATGTCTGGCTGTGCTGGGCCCTGAAAGCGTTCACCAAAACTAATATGAAACGTTTGTTCCAGCACCAACGGGGGCATTTAAATAAAGAAGTCGAAAACACTTCTGCAAATTACTTCTCCAATTGATTGTTATTTAACCCAATATTCATGCAGCAAAAAAAATATTCTTAATGCAGCAGCAATTTCAGCCAAAAAGCATTCAATTATTATTTTCCTTTTCAGTAAATTGCCAGTAAAATGAAAGTAATTGTAAATCATAAATTATAAAGAGCACATTTTAATGTTTTAATATTGAATATTTTGCTGTTGAGTTTTTGTGCTTAGTATTTTATCAACAGATTTTCAAATCATTATCATTTAAAATTCAGGTATCTACATATTGAGATAAATGTATTTTGCTAAAATGTTGTTTTATAATTAATTATTTGTTTAACTTTTTATGCATATGCTTAAAACCTTTATTGCTTTTAAATCAAATGTAATGTAGCCTGAGATCATTTGTATTGTTGAAACTTTAATAATTCCTTGACTATTAATAATTAAGTTGTATCAATAATATCACCAAGCAAAATGTACTTTTTATAAAACAACAACATTTTTTGTTATAATCTTCCTTCACAATTAGATACTAATTTAAAGATACAATCAAATATACTGGTCTACATTTTTGTTCTATTAATC
This sequence comes from Anoplopoma fimbria, assembly GCF_027596085.1. NCBI lineage: Eukaryota > Metazoa > Chordata > Actinopteri > Perciformes > Anoplopomatidae > Anoplopoma > Anoplopoma fimbria. The sequence continues at coordinate 17,440,423 of NC_072463.1, forward strand.
ATCTTGATTTTTATAACAGTTTACCTTTTTTCCAAAGGTTATTTTAAAGCCATCAGATATTTTTTGTTTTTTTAGTTAAAAGACAAACAAAATATAATGACTTTGATTGTAAATGTCATGATGTGGAAAAACATGTGGAACCCCTGATTAAACTAACCTGATAATGTGTGGTTTAATTTCCCTTTATGTGATGTCTTGGCAATAAAACACAATCATCAAGCCATATATCAGGTCATTGTAACAAAGGGCAAACACCAGATACGTAAATATATAAACGGTTTAAAACAGTGCGACTATAAATCACAATTCCATTTTTTATGTTTTATTTATTCAGTCTGTGTTTTAAGAGTTCTGATGTCTGTATTGCGTAAATTTGATTTATGATATATGATTTTTTTGGGTGGAGGTTTAACATATAAATGAAGACTTAAATGTTTGCATCAAAAACTGAGAAAAAAGGCCATTGTAGATTATATTTAAAATAAATACTGTTATTGTCTACAGACAGAAAAAGAAAATAAATTTGTATGAAGTACCCAAACCTTTCAAAAAAATGAATAAAATAGGTGCATGCCAAAAAACAAAATTTTGACACTATCCTTTACTCTATTTTACAAATACAAATGCCAAAAACTTAATCACAGTCATTCTTCGGATGAGTCTATCTGCAGGAGGTTTTCCAAAGAGGCAACCAGCGCCAGCAAGCACAAGTCTGTCTGTCTGTCTGTCTGTCTGTCTGTCTGTCTGTCTGTCTGTCTGTCTGTCTGTCTGTCTGTCTGTCTGTCTGTCTGTCTGTCTGTCTGTCTGTCCACATGACCACCCACTGAGAGCTATGGGGCATGAAGAGAACAGCTTTAAACTGACCTACAGGTGACAAAATACCTAACCCCTTAAAGTGCCTATATGTCCAATCCCGTTTTTTGTCACATCACATCACATTCAGCGACTGAACGATCCAGGTATCACTCAGGCCGCCATTGTTTAAGGTAATTGGAGGGGGTGTTGTAAGTTTCCTACAGTATGACTCACGCTGCTCATTTCTCCACCCATGAATGCTGGAAGATTGTAGGTCATAGTGAACTTAAAAACGAAGTCCTCTCAACTCATAAATTACACGGCCACCGACAACCTTAAGCAGTGTTGAAATGCCTTGCACACAGCTTTGTTTCAGCGTTGGTGGAGCGTGAAGCTGAGAGCACCACCTCACAAGGAGCTCGGCTCTCACGGGCACCAGTAAGACAGCGATTTATCTCGCCATACCTGAGGTCTGACATGCTGGCAAAACGTTGGTGGTGCACCAAAGGTGGATGTGAAAACAAGCACTTACTGTTTCATTGCTCTTTGAGGTATCGCTTCCGTAATGGGTCATACCTACTTTTTTTTTTGTGATTTGTGGCCCTTGTGAATAAAGTCTGGTCTTAAATGTAAGATTGTTCTGCCCCAAAACAAAAGGGTTCTCCTTCCTGGGATCTGTCTTGGCACAGCTACTGGCACTTTGAAATCTGATCTGATAGATTAAGAGCTTAGCCATTAGAATAAACCATTGTGGAATCCGCGTGGGTTTTTATTTTCACTCAGTGTGTAAGTTTGAAAGACCACTCATAACCCAAGATGTCACTCTATGTTTTAGAATTCATCACAACTTAAAAGAAAAGCTATATAATATACGTATTTCCAAGTGGTTAAATAAATGTGACACAGCGAGTGAATCTCTTTTCTCAAAGGTTTTCTTCCAGAACATCATATTGTGTAGAAATCATCCTCAGTCTGACCACCCAGGGGGTCCCTGACACCACAACCTTTACAAAGGGGGATGGGCATGTGTGTGCGTGTGTTTGTATTTAGGCAAGTGTCTGCTCACATGCATGAATTTGCTCCTTCATCTTATGTGTATTGATCCTCCTGTGACATCCCACTGCTCCTCTTCTTTTTTTTTTTTTTTTATGTGTGTGTGTGTGTGTTAGTTTGTTTGTTTGTATCAGATACGTTTACTATTGTTATTTTATTCCCGGCAGACTTTGACTGGGAAGCACGCTTACTTCCATTTCCTGCCACGCAGACAACATTAAATGTGTTGAGTGTGAATACGCATTCAGCGGGTAACTGGTCAATGTAAATGCAAACACAAACCAACAAACCAAAACAAAAGAGCACAATATGGATCCTTCTCTCGGCCAGAGCCACTACACTTTGCTCTGTTTGCCCTCTCCTCTGGCTGGAGTTGCCATTAGGTCATATAATGACCGCATCTCATTTCTCCCTCAAGAGCCCTCGGAGGCTTTCTGCCTTTGGCTGGAAAAGTGCATCTTGTGTCGGGTTCTATAAACGGGACCCCTCAATTTTTTCTTGCATCTCAAATCTAAATCGTTATAATTTTTTCCTATTGTTAATAAAAGACTATTCAAACTGCTCTAAAATGAATGTCTAGTCTTGTGCAAAAGCCACTTGGGCATCGTTATCCCACTGTGTGCTTGACTTGTGCTGCCTCCTCCACACAGAGAAGAGGGGTCAGCCGTTATCCCCCCCTCCACCCTGCCTTTCATTGCAAAGTGCGAGTGATTCAGCCCCTAAACGAGTACACATGCTAAGGTGAACGGAGATACAAACGCGATAACCCGTTCAATTAAACAACACCGTCATGGCAGGCATAATGTGGACAGATAGATGACCATACAGTATGGTGTACAATGGGACTTAAAAGTATAGGGCAGCTGGGCTCTTATCTGGCCGGGGAAAGAAGAAACCAGGCAACAAAGGGAGGCCTAAGACTAAGAGGCTTGATGCATGGGAAAGCCATGGGCCGGCCATTGTGGCTGCCCTTCTGCTGAGCAAATAGTCCAAACTGTTCATTCCCCATCTCCCATTCTCTCGCCGGTACATTGTTTGTGTCCTTGCATTTCATTCTGACTGGGGAAGATTGCTCTCAGGGCCAGTGAGCAAACAGTCCAGAAAAGAGCCAGCTATCTCCTGCCGTTCCCAGGAGAACTAGCATTTTTATTTCAGCTCCAAGCTGTCAAAGGATTGGAGAGTTTATGTCAGGATCCTGAATTAATTGCTTTAAGCCTCGGGGCCGACGCCGGCGTTTTTATCACCAAATGTTCGGTAAAATGTTTCCTAGCAAATTATGCAGACGCCCCCCCCATCACCACCCCACTCCCTCCACCTCAGTGGCCAAACATTTGGTATTGGATACATACAGGATGAGTTTCTGCAACACAAATGATGTGTTTTTAGTTGTTGTGACAGCACAATGGTGTGAATGGTGATGGGCTATAGCGCGGCTGTCAAGGATTTGGTGGAATGAAGGCAAACAGCAAACTTTTGTGTGTGTTTTTTGCTCTCTCTCCATGACGGTGGGTGCACGAGCCAAGCTTGGCAATAAAATGAGTAAGCTTACAGATGCCTCAATAAACCATAGCTGTTCAGACATTTGGTGGACCGAGCTTTAAAGGCTCCAAACTGTCCTCTGAACTGCCAAACTGGTTTCAGAACCGTCTGTCATCCTCCTATCCATCCCGTGCTAGTCCTAACTTAATAACTATGCACAGTGTCACATACATTTGGATCTGCAAAACCCCTATATGCCTGCAAACCATATATACCAACTGACTCCTTATAGCAGCTAATTTATCGTCTTAAATATTTAGTTTTAAGGCGTTTAGTCCAAAAGGTTGGACAAAATTTCCTTGAAGGGTATTGATATCTGTATACTTAAAAGCGAACAACACGCAGTTGATACAGTCGAAAACTTTTTGGCTCTCAACACACTTTCCATTCCAGCGCATCAATCCCCAATATCCCATTTATCCTATGCTAAGTTTTTTTTGTGTTTGTTTTTTTAGCAGAAAAACTGCTGCAGTTTTTTTATGTTGCCATATCTGGATGTTGTGTTTTCATTCTCTGTTAGCTCCTACATGAACGGGCCAAAAACAACACATAGGAGGGAGCGGTCCAACAGCTCTAGTCTTCAGAGCCACACACCAATAACTGAACCTGGAGCCACCATCTGGACTTTGCTTTTCTTCACACAAATTCGTAGTGCACCATCATATTTGCATCTAAAAAGCATTAGCAATATTTCACCATGCCGCATGATGCTGTGCTATTTGTATAAATAAGCCCTTTGACAAAAACTACCTGTCATTCACCCATCGCTGGCTACAACTATTCTAAGATGTGGGTGTCTGATTTAAATAACTATGGAAGTTGTTTTGAAAAAAAAAATGAAGGGTTTGCATACAAATGGAAGTCCATCTGAGATTTGCATAAATACATTAACAGAACTGTCTGTGACACTACGTACGACCTCAAACGGTGAATGAACCCACAGTTGATTTAACTGTATCCAAGGCCGTCACAAATTAATCATGATATATAGGATATGCCCCTTTAACCCAACATTATCTTTCCGTTGGGCACTTCAAGATATCAAGGGTATCCCGGCTCTGACCAATAAATCTGCCAGTAGACTCCTTAATCTGAAAGGATATTAAGTGACAAACGCTGTGATGTTTCTGTCAACGTCAAGCAGACGAGGGTTAAATAGTGTGTATCAGGGGACTACTCTGCAGTGGGGGGAAACATACAGGCCTCATCCTTCACCATAATCTGCTCAACAGCCCTATAGACACCTCCCAGCTTTCCTCGATCCTTCAGCCGAGCATCCGCCTTTCCATTATAAATAAGGCAGCCATTTATATGGGATTAAATTGGGGATTAATTTGATTCAACTCAGGGTATGGGAATTCATTAGCGGGATGACAGTGGCGCTATACATGCAGGGAATTTAATTTGAATCCCCCGAGGGAAGCACTATGGGGGCGCTGGGGCCGTGTTGAAATGGAGGTTCTTAAAGACAAGGGGGGATATTGTTCCATTGTAGATTTGGACACTTGTAAGGTGGCGCTTTATGGCTGTTGATGGGTTGTTATCGAATTGGGAGCAGCAATGCTATTAGGTGAGAGCGCCCTGAAACAGACGAACCGTGCTGGAAGGAGAGAGTTGATCTGATGGGAAAGAGAGGGCTCAGATCTGGCCTTGTTGGATCAAGAATAGTCCTTGACACCCGCATGACCGCGAGGAAGTAAATACAGGTTTTTCACACAGATTTGGCTCTCACTCATACGGTATAATAATCAGCACATTATTTGAATGTCAGTGATTCTCATGAATGTTGAAATGGCATATCTATCGCCGCCATTCCCGACAAGCTGTGCGGTGTAAAGCAAAGGCATTAAATTCAACTCAGACGCAGATTACAGAATTCACCCCTGCAGAACACCATCCTGGCATTCTCTAAATTGGACAAGTCCCATTGTAAGATAGCCTATCACAGTGCACATGTCTGCATAGGAGAACATATGCAGGACAAAATATTCCGTAGTTTGTTATTCCGCGGACGACACTGGGGGCACACGGGCTTGTTTGCCTTTGCTGGGAGAGGAGATTGGATTGGGGGTTTAAATGAATCGCTGGCGCACCACGTTTATAGGTTTCATTAACTTTTAATGAGTTGGGTGTCCTTCGCTGTGATTGGCTGGCAGTGCTCTGCCTTCACTTCCTGGAACTGGAGCTTAGGGGGGAAGTGTGGAGATATTGCAGCATGTTGGCTTCCATGTCGTGGCCATGTGCTGCCAAATGTGCCACGCTGGGTGGAAATGGGTCAGAAGAGGGGATAAAATGTGGTACTATTCCAAAGCAGACGCCCCAGATATCCATCAGCACTGGCAGCGGCTGAATCTAAAACCTGGAGGTATGGAGTCTCGAGGGGAATAAAGAAAACCTTGGCAGATCAATCACAGCCAAGCAGGCATCCCTTTACCACAGCTGACTGACATATCGCTTTATGGCCGCTTTGCCAACAAGGTTTGATCTCAAAGACAGGCATGAGACCCGCTGGGAAATGCCTGTGGAATTAGCAAAGAGCAGCTAGAAGCATGAGTGCTGTGCGTGCATGCACACAAATGTTTCCAGCAGTCAACTCAAACAATACTTCATATTTTGAGCATCTTTAATCTCCATTCCAATACAGTATCTTTCTGCCTGTTTGACCACACATCTTTTATCTTGCATGGAGGGCTGTTTCTGTACGCTTTATGTTTCTCCTTGAGAAGCTAATCCCCTCCTCCAGTGTGCGGCTGAGCCTCACTTCAGCACTCCCCAAAAAAACAAAGGCCTTTGCCTGTCATCTCCATTTTATCTCCATCACATTGGCATAACATGGAAAGTTCTTCTCCTCGTCCATGTACATTATCTCCATCACCCTTGATTGGGGGGTTGTTCCCTGTTCGGTTGGTTTGGTGAGGTGGCGACTGACTTCTCCTCCATTTGCATGACGACAGACCTGTGTTGCAATACTTTACAAGGATAAACACTGACCATCCATCCACTTCCAGGCATATAAAAGCAGCAGGGCAGTGAGAGGCACCCCGTCCTGGCGTGAATGGATCGCCTTTAGGTCAGTGCACGTCCCACCAGCTGCTGCCTCACAGTACTCAATGGGCATTGTTGGTGGACCTCTCTCTCTCTCTCTCCCCCTCTCTCTCGCTCTCTCTCAGGACATGAAGGAGTCCTACACTGGAATGTCACATAGTCGTGTCAGAAGAGTGCGGACACATCACAGTCAGCGGCCGCATTCTCACCCTGTCCATCCCGCCATCTCTCTGAAACACACAGACACACACACACAGACACACACCTCTTCTTTCCATCATGACAGAACCCCAAACTGACCTTCCTACGTTTACAAAATAACAGCCACATATTTCACTTATTGTTGAGTGTGAAACTTTCCAAAAATTTTAAGATGAAAGTGTCCCCTTTAATAATGATAATAACCGAACGGTAACCATTAAAAATCGACCTATGTTTATGAATAAAGGCCCAAGCAGACAGAAAGTTAATAGGAAAATTTGTATGAATAATATAATTGAAGAGTATGTATCTGTAATACATCATTATACTCTAGAATGATATTTCAGAAGAACAAACTTCTCATTAAAATCTAATAAAAGGCTGTTTATACACTTGATTGTAGATTGTGTTAAATATCCTCACTGCCCAACAAATATTAACCAAACATTTAGAAATGAACTATGTGGCAAAAAAAATGTGCGTGATTTGCATATGCAAAAATGTAAACTTCAATTAAAAAACGTATCCAAATATATATTTCTTTCTTTTTTAATTAGATGTAAATGCCATTACAGTCAAACTGTTAATTTCATGCATATTCCAGAAGCCAAGTTTAATGTAGTCAATGATAAGGCTACTTTGTTTTGACATTTACAACTATCTCAATTTCCTCATTAAAAAGCAGAATATCAATAGTTTAAAATAAAAGCTTAACCCAAGCTCAAATGTTCAATAAAACTATGTGAACAAAGAGAGGATGAATTCCTTTGGCATATTTTTCTCAATGTGAAATTTTAGTTTAGTTTATTGGAGGCCTATTTTAAATCATGTGTTCACTATAAATATTAAAAATAGCATTACCATAAAATAATGAATGTATGAAAATATATTTTTCACATTACCAAATATTTTTTTGTTTAGGCCTATACTATGACAATAGTATTAAGAATGCATTTTGCTGTTTGAGTAACAAATTAACAAAGCAGCTCACAATGTAAATTCAGTTATTTTTCAAAATTTACCTGATTTCATTTTCACCTTTGGAACCTAAATTCCTATTAAGCCAATTACAAACACAGACAATAAGAGTCAATAATGGCAGCAGGATAATAAAACAGCAATCCTACAGTTCCGACAGAGGCCTAAATAATAGTTTACTCGTTTCAGATCAAAGGACAATTTTCCCCCCTAAAATATTTTCATTAAAAACTTTAAGTCTTTCCTTCTCGTCCGTATAAATATGACAATAACCACCTCTCATATATGTCTTTCAAAACAATTTTCGAAATGGGGGAGAAAAAAAGTCTAATACTGTAATAATGAGCACATGTATCACTGGTCTGTGGACACACATAGAGGCAGCACACGGACGGGACGGCGGCCTGCTGAGAAACCATGGGTGGCTTTGAGTTTTTGACTTTGTGGGCCCTTTAATATACTGAGGGACGGCAGTTTGCCTTGCTAAGATATGGGATTAGGAGTATTTCTGGTGAAAGAGGAGTTAAGTCGGGCTAGTGTGGACGGTCCCTCCCCTGCAAAAGGCTGAGACAGAATTACAGCTTGTTGGACCGGTGTCCCGCAGTCGCCATGGAGACAGATCTACTTGGGTGTTCCAGTGCGCAAGCTGCAGAGTATATATAGCGCCCATAGGTGCGCCAGGAAGCTGCTGCAGCCTAATGCCCTATAACGTATAACACCACCTTACTCCAAGCATTACATCTACACCCAATAATACACATAAAACATTACCTGATGAGCCGGAATACTCACTGCTGATAGAAGAGTGTGGATGCGTTTGAAATATTGATTATCCTGCACAGATCTCACTGTTCCGGCTCATTCTCCCTTGGTGGGGGATTTTCATATCATAATTCTTGCATTTTCAATGTGCTCTCTTTTATGCATAAAGCTGCAGTCAGGAATGATGGAGCCTTTAGCCGGCTATATTCAGTTGACGCCCATGGGTGGATGCGCACATGGCTTATAGTACTGAGTCATTCAGTGAAAACAGAGGCCCAAACTCGCCTCGCCATTAAAATGCATCGCTGTAGGGTAAATGTCTCACTTTGGTGATCTGGTACAATTACACCCTACTTAAAAACGTGAAAGGAAAAATTGTACTATAAAGTTTATTGTTATACAGTTACATAAAAATTTAAAAAAAAAAGACAGCAGACATGTTTTAATATGTTGGATACTAGGCCTATATTATTCTTTATTCTCTTTTTTTTTTTTATGTCGTATTTTAACCAAACTTTATAATTCGAAGGCTTTAATCCATTTATTAATATCTGCATAATAACTTCCAGCCGGAGTCAGACTGAAGGCTTTGTGTCCTCGTGAGAATGTCAGGGCCTTAATCAGGAAAAATGCAAATATGCGACCATAAGAAAAGCAGAGAAATCAGGTTAGTGGAGTAAAAAGGATCAACAGGCTGGACCGTCCTTTATTCAGTTGCTATAACAACAGATGTGCTTGGCTGTGATGGAGCAGCAGAGGTGGCGCACCTGATGGGGAAAGGCCTGTACAGAGTCAGGAGATGGGGAAGGTGCAGATTGAGGTAGTTTACCTTTGAACCGGCAAAGCTCCAGAAGGCCTTTCCCATCTCAGTGTGCGCCAGAGGGGGCTTGACTGGGGTTATCCCGCCTTCAAAGGATTGGAGGAGAGCCGTGTCCGGATACAATTGTTTAATATTGGCTAATGGACATTTTGGAGGGCTCTCCATCTACTTGAGATATCTACTTGACAAGATATCCAAATACGGCCTCTTAGAATTATCTTGCACAGGCATCTTTGCAAAAATATCATGGGACCCTTATGTCCGCATTATTATTATTATTATTATTATTATTATTATTATTATTATTATTATTATTATTATTATATATTTTATTTATATTATTATACATTTTATTATTATTAGTAGTAGTAGTAGTATTGAGAATAATAATCTTATTATTCATAATATTATTATGACTCATCTTATTATTATTATTATAAGTCTTATCTTTATTAGTCTTATTATTGTTATTAGTCTCCTTCCTATTATTAATATTATTATTTTTCTTGTTATTATTATTGTTATTATTATAAATATTATTATTTGTATAATAATTAGTTTTTATAGTTAATAATATTAGTATTATTATCGTTGTTATTATTATGTGAAGTATTTTGTTATATAAATAAGTTATAAATTACTATTGCATTCAAGAATTATCAAAGAGCACGCTATAAGACCTACTTTTAACATTTAAAATACGCTATGAGTTTCGATTTCTGAACAGGAAAAATATATTATATATTATATATATGTATATTACCTTATTTTAATACACAATCCCCAGCAGTTTCACATATAGGCTATATATAGGCTATATATTATTTAATAATGAAAAAGTGTCCATTCCCTGAAAAACAGTCAGAATCGATTTGTATACTGGTATAATATAAAAGCAGTAGCGGGGTCATTGCTGCAGCTGAACTCGCTTTCATAACATCAACGCACTAACAACGATACCAGCCATCCGCACACTGCAAAAAATACCCAACTTAAAAAGTCATTCAATCCATGAAGTCTCATATTTCTCAAAGACCCGCTATTTCAACCTGTTTCGAGTGTCACAACAGATGATTCGATAAGATGGTTTTGTTTAAAACAATCACCAGCACTGAAAACAAGTGGAATTATCTCATCCTCTTATTTCCGCTTTTAAGTAACATTTTTTTTTAAATCATCGTTGAGACTAAATCACCTGTTAGTGGACAGGTTTTTGGTTTTGCAGTGCAGCAGGATCTCTCTCCATCACACAACTCAAAAGACACACAGAAACTTGAATCAGCCTCCACCACACAACCTGCAGATCCCCTCAGCTTTGCACCACCCTGTCGTGAAATCCAATACGTCTCCTTTCTCTTGAATTTAGGATATCAGCCTCTTCCACCACCACCAGCACCCCCACACCCCCCCACACCCACCACCACCACCACCACCACCACCCCTCCTCATACATGTCGGCCAGCAAAACCACCTCTCTCCCTCTTTGTTAAAAGAAAATACATAGGGAGTTTTATTTTTATTTTTTTTAAGACACCCTTACAGAGAATAAAAAAAGATTCATACCTGTGCAAAATAGCCGGTGCTTGTTGTTGGCAAGCCACACAGGAGCCCATTGTAGAAGCTCGCCTTCTGCCTTCTGCAAAGGGCTCCAGACATCACGGCATTTATTTGAGCTCAAACTCTGTCACTGTTGACTTTAGCACAAAGCAAAGATTTCACTGCCCCGCTAGTTAAAAAAAAAAAAAAAAAAAAAAAAAAAAAAAATGATTATTTTACAGAGATATCGATCAGTGTGCTAAAAAAAAAAAAAAAAAAAAAAAAAAAAGAAATCAAAAAAGAAATCAGCTTAGCATTATATGTCTAAAATGAATAGAACGAAATGTAATGTCTGTGTAAATTTACTGAGCCTCGGCGTCCTATTCAAAGTTTACACTTGTGCAATTTGGCTTGTGTGTGTACTCTTCCTATATGTGGGCATAGCCTCCACTCCATTGTTTACTGCCTTTGTTTATTCGCAGATCACGCTGTTTAAAGTGCGATCTGTAAAGAGGGTCTGGAGAATAAACGCACACTTTTAGGCCCTACGTGTTCAGAAGGCGAAAGGGTGTCATTTGGTTATAAGGGGGAGCAAAAAAAAAAAAAAAAAAAAAAAAAAAAAAATCCCTACTATAACTACCCCGGCCTTGGATTTGAGCACAGCAGGGAAGGGGCGAGCAGGAGGAGGAGGAGGAGGAGGAGGAGGAGGAGGAGGAGGAGGGGGGGGTTGGATTCATTTGGACTACAACTAGCCTATCTTATCTAACAAGAGGGGAGGGTCCGGCTACTTTAAGAAATAGGAGGTAGACAATGAACCCCCAGATTGTGGGGAGAGAAGTTAGAGCATCACATTCAGGCGGCTCTGTTCCCAAATCAGCCCCCTTTTTCCAGCAACTATTCTCCTGCTCCACGGGGAGGCTGTTTTATGTGACAATGACACTTAATCTTATTCACTGATCTAAACTTTGCTGTGTGTGAGTGTGTGTGTGTGTGTGTGTGTGTGTGTGTGTGTGTGTGTGTGTGTGTGTGTGTGTGTGTGTGTGTGTGTGTGTGTGTGTGTGTGTGTGTGTGTGATTGGCAGGCAGGCATGGCGTTTGAGTGACAGTGCTAGAAAGGTTTGGATCATAATGTGTCTCACTGTATGTGTGGGAATTAAATGGTTGACATGTATATCATTATTTGAGCAACTCTTCCTACACACGTCTTCCTCCAACTCTTCCTTTGAGGGGGGGGATGAAACTGAACCAAGTGGGCATGTTAGCCATTCTTTGGTTTGATTTAAATGTCAGCAGAAAACACATATTTTCATTTGAAGCCTAGTTGGATAAGAATTTGTGTTTTAGTTGGATTAGAATGTGTGTTTTATGTCCCGCTTTCTTCTTTATAAAGTGTTTCTATTTGTGGGGTTTCTTCTTCATCACTTCGGTGCCAAAGTATTACAAAGTGGCTGATGTGTGTGGGATAAACTTCTTTCTTCATAAATATCTCACTTTGCGTTTGGGATTAATAACCGTATGTTTGTTTTGTTTACATTTTCTTAATGACAGATTGAGAACATTGTTCTCGTTGTTGTCCAGCAAAGCTATTAATCCCTGTTGAAAAGATGCGCCTTATTATAAAAGCACATGGATGGGAGTGGTTTTAAAAAATATATAAAAATGTGAAACTCATTGTAAGCCCTCTTTTTGAACGTGTTAATGTTGTTATGCATGTGATAAATAGATACAACTGAATAAGTGATAAATAAACACGGTCTTTAATTAACGCTTCGTCTTAACAAATGTTAGTTTTTCCCATTTAATATTATTTAATGTAAAATATTCATAATGTTTATTTTCATAAATGTGAAAATGTGCTAATATATATTTTGTAAATATTTGTTACTTTTATTTACATTTATTTAAGTCCATCCTCAAAAGGGACACAACCGTTGTAACGGTTGCCTGTAATGGTGGAGACGCTTGTTGCCTCCTCTAGACTATATTGTTTCATATATTGTATAATAATATTAATAACAATCATAATAACAATAATAACACCATCATATTCAGAAAACAAAACCAATAACACTTTAATATAGATTCTGTTCTTGTCACTACAAGAATACACATATACAAGCCATAAATAGGAATTACACAAATGATTGAAGAAAATCCTGCGAGGCATTTAAATTCATTTAGGAATCCAGTCTCAGATGCAGATGGAGGCTATTTTACAGCAAGTTGTGGTTGTTTGTCTTTGGGGTCCATTCCTGAAGCCGACTTCTGAACAGATCTCGTCACATTATCATTACTTTTAATTATTATCATTATTATCAACATACTTTCTCAAAATAATTAGGCTACGAACAAACTCGACAACTAAAACGGTGGGAAACGTCAAAAATATTTGAAATACGTATTGTACACAAACTCTATATTTTTTTTTTTACAAATGTACAAATTGAACGGGAAGAAAGTCCACATCGCACTGAGGGGTGAAGAGTTTATGAAGAGTTCATGATCGGCCTGGAATAGACGCCCTGGTAGTAAGTCGTGTCAGGCATGGATGAAGCATCCAGACCGGCTTTCCCCGCCATGGAGCCCATGGAAAGAGCCCCGGCCATGGGGGAGCCGTAGCCGGAGTAATGCATCACCTGCTCGTAAGTCTTTAGGTCCATTTTGTGGTGCTGCTGCTCCGAGGACATGAGGTTATTTATGGAGAACGGGTGGTTGAAGGAGTAGTGGTGCTCCGGCTTCAGGTGCGCATCGTGCGCCAGGACCGAGTGATGCTGAGACATGAGGTGCTGCTGCCCCTGCGACACCGGGGAGTGGGCGGCGTGCTCCGGGCTCAGGGCCTGGCTCGCCTTCATGTCCGACATGGACCTCTTGTGGTCGTTGGAGGAGGAGTTGGAGTGCGGGGACTCGTTGCCGTTGCAGCTTTCCGAGCTGCTGTTGGAGGAGCCGCCGTCTCCCCCTTTGCGGCCGCCGTCCTTCGGGTTGGTCTTCTTATCGCACTTGAAACGCTTCTGCCTCCTCAGGTAGCAGCCGTTCTCGAACATGTTCCCGGAGTCCGGGTGGAGGGTCCAAAAGGAGCCTTTCCCGGGTTTATCCGGCGACCTGGGCACCTTGAGGAAACAGTCATTGAACGACAGAGAGTGGCGGATGGAGTTCTGCCAGCGCTGCTGGTTCTGTCGGTAAAAAGGGAAGAGGTCCATTATCCACTGGTAGATCTCGGCCAGTGTCAGCATCTTGCTGGGAGACTGCTGGATGGCCATGGTGATGAGGGAGATGTAGGAGTACGGCGGCTTGGCGTGCGTGTAGCTCCTGCGGTAGGTCTTGGGGTCTCTGGACCTGTTGATGCTGGACTGTCCGTAGATGGGGCTCATGGCGTTCATGTTGGTGTAGGACGTCAGGGCGTTCATGGACGCAGGCTGCGCGGTCATGGGACTCATGCTGGGGCTCAGGGCTGCGCTCATGGCCGTCATGCCCGCGCCCATGCCGTTCATGGCTCCGGCGCCAGGCGACATGCCGGTCATGGAGGGGCTCATGCCCGTGTTGACGTATGACATGTTCATGGAGTTGGCCGTCATGTTGGCAGTGGTGCCCATGCCGGACATGCTCATGTAGGTATTCATAGAGTTCATTCCCAGGCCCGTGTTCATGTTGCCAACCGAGGTGTAACACTGTCAGTGAGGGAAAGAGGCAATCATGAGTTTCATCATGGCATAAAGAGTTCATTACTTTACACAGAGCTTCTTTCTTTTATATTAAGATGTATACATTGATAGCAATCATTTCAAAATAAGATTACAGTTATTTGAAACGCGCACTGGAAGATACAAGTTTAAATGGACACGTATGATCCTGCTTAGGCGTCAAAATCGTTTTTAAATTTTTTTAAAAACACAGCTGCATGTGTTCAACAACTGGTATAAATGAAGTGAAATAATCCGCTAAACCGCTAAAAATGCGCACTGTCGTTGAGAACGTTCACACCTAATATGACTGCGCTCACGCACAAAAAAAAAAAAAAAAAGCGACCGCAACACAAATATTTGAATCAATCTCCCCAAAACCAAACAGTTCAGGTGTTTGTTGAGTGGAAACATGGCACAAAAATAATAATAATAATAATAATAATCTGATTTAGTAAAGAAATACGTATAGACCTATGAAATTATAATCCGAGTAAAAAAAGTTCTCCCCCCCCACCCCCCTCCACCTACATGTCAAGCAACTTTGTTAGGTTAGTGCGCTGTGTGGAGATGGGGGAGGATTTGGAGGCGCCTCAAGTCAATATTTGATCACAAAGTTAATATTATCTCAGGGCTAATATTGAGTTGTATAAAATGGGATTGGCTTTAGACGGGAAAAAAATATATATTTAAGGTACCCACCTCGGGCTCTCCGTAGTAGGTGCTCCAGTCGGTGTGTTCGTGTCCTTCCATTTTAACTGCTCCAAGCATCATGGAGGACTTCCACAAAGCGTCTCCCAGCAGGGGAAAAGCCCGAAGTCTCTCTAATAGCAGGTGACTGGGGACCACTGGGTGTGTTTTTGGTCGTCGGTGGGGTCCCTTCGTCCAGGACTGGCGTTGATGTGTGTCTTACGGAGCCAGCCGTGAAATGCGTCTGTCAGTGAGTGGAGTTGAAATGACGCTCCGTGCTGCCTGTTAACGCTGTGATATAGCTGTGAGCGCTAGGCAAGCCTCCAATCCCTACTTCTACGCCTTGGGCCCTATTTGAATAATCTCCTCGCACCTAGGCGTGAGACTCCTCCAAGCTCAGCCCCCACCATCACCACCACCACCACCAGCACCACCCCCCACCCCCCTCCCCGCCAATTGTACACCTGCACTGACTGAAAAGAACAGTTTCTTATGAAAAGCTTCATTATAAACTATTGTATTTTGGCTGAGGCCAACACAACAAAAAAAAAAGAGATAGAAAAAAAAAGAAAGAGCTATAAAAGGAATGTCTGGCGCTCTTCTTTTTGGTGTGCTTTTCATGACGCACATCCTTCCAAAGGGTTTATTCCACTTCAACTGAGCTGGAAATCATAAAGCGTTTTTATTGCGTTGCGTTCAAGGAATTTATAGCCCGAAACCTATAACTGCTAATTAATTTATACTATAAACTAAACAAAAAAAAAAAACATGGAAACGTTCATAAATGAGATTCAGGTTAATTAATCAGAACGCTTAAATGAATACACTTTACAACTATAAATTCATAATAACACAGTACATTGTCAGGGTCGTGTTGCTGTTTTGTTCCAGACACAGCTGTTTATGTTACTCTTAGAGTAACATTATTATTTTATGTTTGTGATTTACGACAGCTTTTACCTGCAGAGAATATTGATATTGTTGTCGATGTGGGCCTGCATGGATGTATGCATGTACGCTCAAATTGATCTTTTATAAGAAAATAAAAGCCAATATATTCATGTTGCCTCCAGCTGTTTAACAACCATGTCCTGCTACATATCAGTTGGCCTCTGCATCTTTGTATCTATTAAAGTGTTTTTCTCGGAGATTTCACCCAAAATATTTTCAAAAAGGAGAGATTCGATGCTGCTTTACTAACCTGGATGACTGAATTTACTGTTTCCAAATGTTTTAATTAGTGTTGAATATGCCAGGAATAGCTTCAGGGCGCCCTCTCTCGGTTATTGCCCCGAACTGTTATTTTTTTTTTCTTTCTGTTTGTGGCACATAAAGCAGCCTCAGTTTTCGGTGACATTTTTAAGAATCGACGGAATTTTTATGTACACTTTCTTTTTTTTTTTTGCGCACCAAATATTTGCGAAATAATTCAAGCTGCAATGAACAAATTTGTAGTGGAGGCAGTCACCCTCCCACCTTTTTGATGGACTGAATTTTACAGTTTAGCCTAAATAATTCTGAATTGTACCAGAGTATACATCGCTGATAGGTAGATCGAGTTTGTGGCATCCTTTTTCACCATATAAGTCCACCTAATGTGTCTGCACCACCACACACAGACCAGAGCCGGGGCTGTTGAGGCCCTTTTTTTTTTTCCTGTACAGTATTTACAGACACAAACATCAAGGTGAGGCTGCAGTCCGGTGCCAGCCACGTGTCAGTAGTGGTACATCTATTTGACTGCATATTTACGCAAGAGCATAACTATCAGTATAAGAGCCATTAGTAAAGGCGAGTAAACCTGTGGTGTTGACGAGGGACTAACAGAGTCTGCTTAACTTGGAAATGAGATCATGAGAAAAAAAAGCTGTGTGTGTTTGAGGATTGGGGATTTCACCGGAGAGAGCTGGAGACAGACCCGCGCTCTCTCTCGGCTTGACTCAGTGAACACACGTTTGTTCGGCTATTATTTTCTTTAATAATTAAAATAAATGATGAAATACTTTCATAATGATAAAAAAAAAAAAAAAACTGTTAAAATAAATCACCATGTAACATTTATTGTGTGTATTGTGTATGTCGTTTTCTGCGGAGATATTTCGAGGTGTTAAAAAAATATCTGATGGAACCATTATTAATATATGAATAATGGATACAAGTACATATTTTAAAAAAATATATAAAACACTGAATTAAAAAACAATTTTGACTTTTTTCTGTTGCACAAAAAGAAACCCCAAACGGTCCACACATGCTTCTAAAGACAAACATGCACAAGTAGTTAGTTTGTCTGTTACACAAGTGTGGTGTTTTAAGGGTCAAAAAAATAAAAATGAGGGCGCTTTTTACTCAAGTGTGTAAAAACCAAGACTCCTCTGCTGGATATTTACTCAAACCAGCCGTGCCTGTTACTTGTCGACTCTTCATTTAGTTATTCCAAAATTTATTTCAACTGACACCAAATCCTTAGTATTTTAAACTGGTCCTTGACCTGCATGACACTATGTTCCTGAATGAGACATGTTGCTAATTCCACAGTTAATCATCAACCTGCCTGAGTCCTCTCATATGGGTGAAGGTCACATTTTGGATTTGGGCAAAAACAAAAAATTAAACTGGGTCTTGAGCTGTTGCTCTTTCACCCTATTTCCCTCTGGTGTATGTGTGCTAATGCATTGAGAGTGTCCCTATTTCACAGGTGAAAAAAGGAGTCGCTAGGACAATTATTGTCTTGATTACTTTTTCAAATAGGGTACAAGAAAGTTGGGCAACTTTTAACATCTCTGCTGGACTATAAAAAGGAACATCACTCAGAATCAGTTTGACAAAAGCTTAAACAGATATTCAAAATAATACAATAAATGTATCAGAAGTGTAGACCATCATAAATTGAAATAACAGATTATCTTTTCTTCATCTGTGTTTGCAATTACTACATGCCAATAAATTGTGCAATTTAGGCACAACCAAAACAACAAACAGCACCACGTGTTCTTCAGCTGGCAACAGTGGTGGTGGGGCTGAAGTCATGGTTGGATGTCAAATAAATATCCCACTGCATACAAACTGAATGTGATGAAATACAAATGCATCTCAAAAGATCAACAACATAATTTTAGGAGACATTTAAAGGTTTTATTTAAAACAATGAAATTACAAAACATCTTTTTTTAAGTATTTTACTTTAAGAAGCCAGAAGATTGGTGGTTTGAACAATAAAATCCTCTTATGATTATATGATGGTCATGTTGTGTGGACCCTTTCCATTATGTACGCGGAAAATAGCTTCCGATTTTTGTAAACTTCTGGTCAAATCTAGACAATTATTTGTGTCTTCCTTTTTTTATTTATTAACATCAAATTTGAATTGGCCACCTGCATTACTGTGTGGAAGCTTAAAAAACTGTTTTTTTAACAGCACATTAATTAGAGTATATACTAAATGTTGCTGCTGCATTTATTTTTGATCATTCTGTTCCCAGCTCACACATTCACAACCCTGAGCATAGGATAAAGCTGAGAATTGGATTTCTCTTTCTCTAACAAGGATAAGTGGAGAAAAAAATGAAGTAGCATGCTGCGTTCTTGTAGAGTTGACATGTTCTGCCCGAGAATACATTCCAGTCCAGTACCCAGACCACTACTCAAGGCTAGCTTTGTCATTCGGTTGATCAATTAGCCTCCATGATGATCAGTGTTACATTTTACACATCTGGGCATCATTCCTTTACTGGTTATTAGAAGGGCAAACAGTAAATGATGAAAGTTTAATGGGTCAGTTAAAGAAGTGAAAGCACAGACACCTGCATGAGCAAGGCCCTAAAGTGACACCACTGAGCCTGATTTTCTGGTACAGATGCTGTTGGATGGAGGGATTTGGGTGCAGGGCAGGGGGGATGGAAACAGGGTGCTCCTTGGTCTGTGAGAGGAAGGCGGAACTCTTGGAACATTCCTTCAAACACCCGGGAGTTGTTGGCAGGAATGTGTTAACTTTAAGTTTCAACTTTCAAAGTGAGGATTTCTTTTTTCAAAGTGAAATTGAAAGATTCACTTAAGAATGTCTTTTTTTTGTGTGTGCCTTTGTTTCCATCTAAGTGCACCAAGTCACACAAAACAGCACAGGGCAAAGGGGTTAAGCATGTGATTCATCAAAATAAAATTAATACCGAGAGGGTCTTCTTCTTAGAAAAGTGCTGGAGAAAAAAAAAAAAATGTTTGCTGCCAACTTGCCTGTGGTGACAGTAAACATTCCAGAGCCGGGCTGGAGTTTGGACTTGCCATTATCTGCCACAGCTGTGACAACGCCTGTTGGCCGCAGGTTTGTGGCTGGCCACACTGTGTTTACCTGGAAATGAATCTGAAAAGCGGCTGGACTGGGAAGGCACACAAGCCAGCTAAATAAAAACCGAGAGTGGTCACTGCAACGAGATGCTGTGTGGGCGGGAGTCCAAAGTTATTGCACTGGCCCCAGTGGGTCAGGGCGCAAACACAGGGCGTAAACGCACTAAGGATATCCTCAAATACGCACCTTTTGATATTGAGAGGAATGCTGGGGAGGAATGCCATTCGATATGTTTTATGTTGACTGTATCCAGGGCATTGCAGATTCAATACTTCTCTCTTGTCATGGTAAAGGACCCTATGTTGACCACTGCCCTTCATTTATCAAACAAGGTGACAGTTTATCGATTAGACCACAGGAGTAGAGTAGAACTGTGGGATCCCAAGAGATGCACAGATAGGATGACCCTAAAGAATGCATGTGCTCCAAATTAGACTGTTTAGGAGCTCACATTGTTGCAGTGTAGAGTTTAAAAGTAGGTACCAATTTCTGATTAGACACCCTTTTATAAAGGGATAATGTTGTAACTAATCACTTTGTTAGTGACAAAATGTTTTTGCTAAACCTTCTTAGATCAGATTTATAAGCATCAATAAGACAAGCTTTCAGGTTACCAGTTTGTGAAAAATCTCTTTAATGACAACGTATCAAAATGTATATCTGCAAACTGTGAGAAACCCATGAACATGTATAAATGAATTGCCAACTTTAATAAAATATATTTTTACCAAATAGAAAGGATAAACATGCCAAATGGGCTTTTCCTAACCTGGCAACCAAAAATGTGTCCTTTTTAATGGCTTAGAATGTTATATAATCATCTATTAACCATTCATAAATAATAATTAAAGAGCAACTTCTAAGGATTTTATAAAGGGATCCGTATTAAAAAGAGGAGCTCAACTTTATGCATTATTGAAAACATTTCAAGGTGAAACGTTTTACTTAATTGCATTTATCTGATTAAAAAGTATATTTAAGTATATTTAAAAACTACTAACTAAAATGGGTGATTGCTTAAATGAATTAACACAAAATGGATTGTTTGATATATTTTATTAATTGTATATAATCCCCCCCACCCTGACATAGACATGCTCAGATGCCATGCTTCCTTGCAATGTCTGAACTCTCTAAGCCACGTGGATGGGATGTGTATTAGAGCCAAAAGATTTAATATCACCAAATCAGCACATTGTTATTCATTAGTGGACCAACTGCAGAGTCAATACACATTTAATCACAGACTGAAGGCAATTAAAACAGGAGGGGGGCCAGTAGTGCTATGTTAATTAAAGTGCCAGGCTCCCATGGGAAGCCCTGTGTCTAAATATCACTACAATCAAGGGCCGTGCAATCATCCATGATGAGCTATTGCCGTTCACACTCGGCCGCCATGCTGTCAGATCCACGTCAGCGTGGACAAGAGGGCAAACCCGGCTCGGCGATTAAAAAGTTGTGTATCAGTAATGATCTTTCTAATCTTAATTGACTCAAGGCGTAACCTATTAGCATCCCTTCCATGGTAGGTAAATGAATTGGTCAACTTGTTCAATCTAGCTTTGAATAGATATAAAGTTGCGAAATAATAATCCATGTATTACATATCTTCCTTCAACTGCCACAACGGTCGACCATCTCTGACAGACCTCTTGAGAAAACACGCACATTCACATCTCAGCTCTACATCTGAGAGAGGCTTTTGGTCCATTTCCTTTTTCCATCAGTCACTCGGTGAGTGAGTGAGTGAGTGAGTGAGGGTCATATCTGCTGCCGTCTTATCTGTATTCCAGGCTGATGGGGAAAATTCAAGTTTGGGATTACCTCTGACTGCTGACCCGAACCCATCTCAGACAGCTGGCCTGCCCTGCGCTTTTATTATCCTGCATGCTTCACAGCACCGTACAACAACAAAAAAAACCTACACTCTCTTGAGCAGGAACTGGCATATCTAAAAAACAAACTTTGCCTTAATGTGCTTTTGTTTCGTATGCATGAGGGTATAAATTAAAAGCTGATAGCGGAGAATATATATCTGGTCTGCGTTAGAGGAGAACCTGTATCGACCCCCCCTCTTCTCCCAGGCAGTTGTCTCCTTCCTGTATGGACCGAGGGCCCATCCATATGCAGATGGCTAATTTGTAGTGTTTACAGAGGAGCAAAGAGGGGGCCGACAGCTCATGAAGAGGGCTGAAAAGAGGCTGCCTACGTGTCACCCCAGGAGCTCGGTGGTAAAGCCTGTCCTAACCAGAGCAACAACATAAGTGTTCAATCTGTGTTTGCTTACCCGCGGACACCGATGGCTGAGTCCTGGCCCGGGCCCCGTAAATTGTGCCTTTTTTACAGGCCCTGACAGCTAACAGGCCATTGGGAACAGGGGGGCCCAATGACACAGCCACTCAACAGATTAGCACCTCATCAGCCTCCTGCAGCTTCGAACAAATATGGTCCCTGCCTCCTTTAAGGCACAATGGGGCCGCCACCGCTAAACAGCCCCCTGCCAAGTAGAGCCCCCACCCTCCACCAGCCACAAAACTTCCTGGTCTGGTCTTTCTCCGGGGCCACAGCTGCATCAAGGGGTCCTTCCCCAGTCCCCGAGGCCCACCCCAACCCCAATTGGCAAGATGTGTGTATTTCAGGTGAGCAAATATTGCCACTTGCCTGAGAGTTCAATGGCCAGCCCTTTCAGGAGGAGGGCGGGGGGTTGCGTATTGCGCCTTGCCTGCTTTGCAACAGGGGTACATGTGGCCTCTCACACAGCAACCGGATCCATTGGATGGGTCAGGGGAATTCTCCAGGCACAGCTGGAGTCAGCAAATCAAACATACCTATATAGCTCATCTGCATTTTCCCAGACTGGGAAACCATTTCCAGCTTTCATTTCCTCTCTCTCTCCTCAGCTTTTACAACAACAGAACGTCTTGATCTCCCTACCGGCCACCACACACATTGCTTTGACCTTTTTCCCCCCCCCCTGCAATACACAGTTTTAAGCTCTGACTGAAAGACATGTCATATCTGGCATATCTTTTCATCAGCATACCCTGAAATCCCCTGCAAATGGACACACCTAACTTCCACGATTCAGGCCATTGGGTAATAGGTAAACATGCAGGGGGAATTGAAAGTTGATCTTGTCAACCACCTGCCATGTTTTTTGCACACCTTTGTGTCCAACACACACATGCTTGAGGTAAGAATGCCCTCTGCGGTTGCATTCATTTTTTCTCCCGTGTCTTAATGTGGAAAGAACAGATAGGGAAAACACATTGCGTACTGGGAGATTGTTTAAGAGATTTGAGATAGGAGAGTGTTGCTTGGGACTTGTGCCCTTCATCGAGGACAAAGGGAGCAAAAGTAAAACAGTCTGGCTACTGAGTGGGTTGTAGTCAGTTACAGGCAGAGGGCACTGGACTGGTAATATGGGAACAAAGCCTAAGTCTACAGGCTGTAAATGTGTTTGTAACTTACTGCGCTGTGAGAAACAGCTTGGCAATAATACAATTTGCTTCTTTATTCCACTATTACACTGACGATGTAATGTAATAGGATGCTGTATATATATGGGATGATGGATTAAGTCATCAAACCAATCACTTTATTTACTGGTCATGACTGAGAGACAGCACTGTGAGGATTAAAGGCCACCAGCTGAATGTCACACCAACGAGCTCCTCACAGCTAAAGAGTACAGGCCAGCTTAGGTAAAGGCCACCGGCCCGCGGCTGCAGCCAGCTGTGTATTGGGTCTAAAGATGATGTGTCAGTGCCGAGGACCACCTTGATCTCCCCCCCCTCCGGAAATCAAACAGAAGTGTGGGTAGCCGTGTCCTGGGAGGCCTTCTCTGCCATTACGGTGAAATGGAACTGGCCCAGAAAGCAAACAAGATCTCCACCCCCCCCCCCCTCCTCCCCCCCCGCCCCCCAAGCCCAGACCAACCTTGTCTGGGTGATGGGTTTTTCTGTTGTTCTGTTTGTTTGCTTGTTTGGTCTGGAGCCCATGGATACCCAGCATGGAGTAGAGAGGAGAAGCGGAGGAATGGAGGACGTATGGAAAGGTGGAGAGGTGGAGGGGTTGGGGGGGATGTTGAGGATGCGTGACACGCAGACCTCCCCTTGAGGTGACAAGAGACCTGCCGAGAAGCTACCGGGCAAAGCTGCTCGACAAATACACACACAGGACCCCAGGATCAGGACAGCGAGGACATATCGCTGTCTCTGATCCTTCGACAGATGTTATTTCTGACGCACATATAGGACAGCACAGTGTTGAGTCATGTAAGGATTGAAATAAAGTAGAGATGGTATGGCTGTTTCGACTTGTAATGTGAGAAAATCTCCAGTGGAAAGCTTGTTGCACAGGCTCATTTCTAAATGTCATCGACAACAATGCATAAAACTGATGCTCTATATGTAAAAAAATTAATTGTATATGATACACACACATTGTTTCAGAGATTTCCTACAAAGACTGTGACTATCCTATAACAATTTAGCTGGATTCACCTACAGTGAGTGACACCCTCTGGCAGCAAAGAGAACTGCCTTTTTCTGTGATAATTGACAGGCATCGTGTATACATTATGTATACAACAAACATGGGACCCTATAGCACTCATTTGCGTCCTTTCTGTTTATGTTCATTGTATCAACTATTCATTTTACCTTTTGCAGAGCCCGAATCATTTTCTTGTCATTATATTCACAATATTTTAAAGATCCCGCAGACATATACAAAATACTCTTGTTGGAATATGAATTACTTTCTGATGTGGTTTGACCACAAAAAAAATATATACTTTGATGAATTTTTTTCAAACGACTTTCCACATCACAGTTGCATACTGGCCACAATTGGCTGCCAACTTAGTTGTCACAAAATGATGCATGTCTTAAAAGGGAGATTCAAAATGAGAAAAGAGAAACTTCCCCTCTTTGAGCAGATGAGTGTGAAAACAGCCTGCTAGTTTAGGCACACACATCTCTCTGCAGACTGAAGGTCATCCTAACAAACATCCAACTAAAGTAACACATTTGTTATTCATGGTGGGGACTTTATAAATGGCCTAAAGTGAAGCATTGCTTCAGTGTTGAGGTCCTAGTTAAAGGTGGTGCTGTACTTGACTACATTACATATAATCTCTGTCTGTCCCATTCACATACATGAGGTGGGGAGAGTATTAGAAACATTTTAAATAAATTAGCACATCTATGACAGTGTAAAAAAAGCTGAACAAGAATTTATGTCAAGACAAATGTATTGGATTGCTTTAGATTTTGCAGGCGTACCTAATAAAGTGGACACAAATACTATATCTACTTAGTGTGAACCTTTTTTAAATGAACTTGTTTTAAAAGGCATGGATTACTGGAACTTTTATATCTCAGTCCAGCCAGAGGAGGGAGACATTGCACTTTCTTTCAGCAGTTTTGCTCTTCCCTCCTTTCCTTTAGTTCACTGTAGCTTAACTTCTTTCCACCACGAATCCTTACAATATAACTAAAACAAGCGACACTAAAATATGTGGTATGATACGGGGATTATTTAGGTTTTACTTCGTTTATTGCTTCATGTGTGAGGACCAACTCAGTGAACTCAAACAGTTCTTTTGTATTTGTGCCTTTCAGTCTACACATGTCTCCCTCACAGAGGTTAATGGGGTCATCTGGCCTTGAAAACATCCAGATGCAAGAGAGCAGTATCATTAAGAGAAAAAAAAAGAGTATCTTAAACCTCCCATCAGTGGCTATAAGATGATAGCATTGCAATAATGCTAGCCATGATTGCTAACAGTGGTCAGCCCGTATCTACAGTAAATGCAGTGGAGATATTGGTGAGGAATCAGGGGAAGCACATTTGAAAGATTTTGGTAAATCAATGACAGCTGTCTATTCTCTGTAGCTTACAGTAAACTGTACTTTCGAACAATAGTCCCATTCTGTACTCCAGTTCAGGAAAAAGACAATTTATTCATACTGCTGGAGCTGAGTGCACGTTTGATACTGGAAGGGATTCCATGATAGGGATTTCAAAGTCTTCCACAAACCCCCACTTCACCACCACCCTCTTTAACTATGTCATTACTCCCTTGTGGTGAGCGACTGGCTCGGCAAACTGCTCAGTGTGGTGCAACAATCACATCCAGCTGCTGAGAATGGGATCTGACATGTAAAACCACCACACACACACACACACACACACACACACACACACACACACACACACACACACACACACACACACACACACACTCGCTCTCTCATACATTGTGATGCAACATGCACAAAGCTATAAGCCAAGGCTGCTTATGCATGCATGCACACTGAGGCACTGAAATATAAAATCTACTTTTAAAGTCAGGGGCGTGAACAGAAAGACATTCAGAGCTTGAAGAAAACTTTTTTACGTTCTCATTTGAGAAATCGAGTCTTTCTTTATTCCATTGGTATGTACTGAAATATACAAAACACTGACACCTGCCAATCCAGCGGCAACAAAGAGGACAGGAAGAGGACAACAGGAAACAGGAACGTACTCCCAAAACACAACAACAGAGCAAACTAAGTACATTAAACTCCCATGTGGACGAAATTGTAATAGTTTCTACTTTGTCCACTGTCTAGACAAAAACGGCTGTTAAAACGGTCCAGACATCATAAACATGGAAACTCATACGAATATTTTGTTCTATGTAAAACCTCGGTTTGCCGGTTCCGGCGATGCAACACTTCAGATACCTAAATCAGAAATACATATTCCAGAATTGGAGTACTTAAAAAGTCACATTCAAGAATACTGCGATAGTACAGAAAAAGATGCACAGACACATGATGCTCTAACATAGAGTCCATGCCGCTTTTGCATCATGTTGAACAGAAAAAAAAATGGCTCCATTATTGCATTTAATGACTTATTCAGTGACTCAAGAAATGAATATTCATGTCAATTTAGAAAAGGTTTGGAAACACTGAAACACATTTTTGGTCAGGGTCTGTTGGTCACTGTCTCCAGGGGAAAGTTGATCAAACATGCACACTATTAGCTGCCAAACTCTAAAGAAGTGTTGGTTGAAAATACCTGTAGAGTTTTGTTATAAAAAAATGGTGACAAATCAGCCAATACCGCATGAGTTGCATCAACTTTCTGCCGATTGTCTCTGGTTAAAACTTTGCACCTTGTCTGGACACTCAAACACTGTTTGCTCTCTGTAGCAGCGAATAGTGTTTCTATTCAATTGCTATGTTCAATGGTATTATAGTGCAAAAATCTACCACATTTGAAAAATACATTAAAAAAACCATACAAATATATGTGATAGTTCCAGTTTCATGTCAAAGGACAGTCTCACAAACGGGTGGGAAATGAGAACAAAACTGATGCGTTTTAAAATTCTCAGACTGTAAATCCCTTGTGAAAAGTGCCCTTTACTCCTGGGGTAAGCTCTCTATCCGACCACTTCTCTCACATGAAGAACAGAGTCATATTATTACTCAAAGTCATCCAAAATTGTGAGTACACTAACTAAACTATTCAGTTCACCTTGTTTGGGTTTGTGATTGTTTTTAACAATGAACCAAACTTTAGTAAATCCATGGAATGTTTTGATATCGTGCAAAAAAGTAGATGGACACTCTTCTCTCCTGATAGTTTCTTAATGCGTTTCTGTGGCGTGCATCTCCACCTGCGTACTGCTTGTAGCAGTGCATCGTGCTACAAATTCTGGCAGGTTTTGTCCCCCACTTTAAAGCCTCTGGAGAGTGATTCTCCACCTGATAGGCTTCTCTCTGTTTACACAACAAACAGTTCTGGGGGGTGGGGGGTAAAACCGTCACTCCCAAAGTCTCCCTGTGAAACTTCTTGTCCGTTTTTAATACATGTGGTGTAGTAAGTCCCCCACTAGGGGTCCTCTTCCATGTCGTCCAGGTTGGGAGCCATGATGAAGTGTTTTGGATAAAGGAGACTGTGCTCGTCTGCGAACTCCTCCCAGCGTGCGTCGTCGCTCTCGTGGGTGATGTAGCGCTCGCCTCGCCGCGTCTCGAACTCCCTGAGGTCCAGCCATGTCTGATAGTCCTGAGGAAAAGAGACATGAACTTTTAAATTAGTCCAGGACTGGGCCACTTAGTGAGGAGGTGTTCCTGACATAGAGTGATTGAATTCCTTTGAACTCTAGGCTTTTATGCTTTGATTCTATTAATTTGTAGGGTTTTAGCAGAGTCATTATAACTTGATTGTCATATATTGTTATTTTCAAATTGGGCAACTCATAAATACCAACAATTTGAATGTGAGTTGTACTACTTATGTTCTTGAAGGGTTTCTTTGAAAAAAATGAAAACTTTATTTGGTTTTAGTTCCAGTGGATGGGTGCCTATATACAATCGAACATTTTCAAATAGAGAGCATTTGTTTATGGGTTTTTCTTAAAGATCTTTTCTGTAATTGCACAATTGTAATTCTCACCCATTAAGTAGGCCGCTACTATGGCAACGTCAATGCAGACGCCTCAGTGGAACAAATCAATCATCCTCATGTTCTTTGATCATGTGCCAGCTAGTAAGCCTTTCGGCAAGTGCAGACCAGATTTTACTGCGGATGGGTTGTACACAAATGATATGACGCGTCCTTGGTTGAAAACAGTAAGTTTAATGTTGCCATGGAGTCAGTGAATTGAACTATTCTGTTTTATTAAAGTCTATATGGAATATGGAATATTTTGGAAAATTTGCACGATGGAAAGTAATGATAAATTAGCTATTAGCAGTTCCTGTTTGCACTTTAACCACCGATGTACTGACAATTATGAGTGGACTGTTGATGCAATATCTTCGGAAAGTGTAAATCATGCTGAATCCAACAGTATGTATATTATGTCTATGTGTTACCTGTAACCAGGGATGGCTGAGACACTTGTCAACGCTGTACCTCTTCCTCATCTTGACTTGGAGAAGATTGTTGATCAGATCTGTGGCTGTGAAGGAAATTGGTAATGAGCAGACTGTATCCAAAACTGAACTTTAAAGATCTATCATCTCATACAAACGGCTTACTTAAGTATGTGACATTCAAAGGGGGCTGACTCTAAGCCGTTCACAGCTAAAGATGAAGATCAGCAAGAACTGAGGTTACTAAAGTTGGTTTAATAAACATCAGCACCAGCACCCTCGGTTGTTTCAACTTGTCATATCTTTCAGACTGTGTGTGTGTGTGGGGGGAAGCTGCAGTCTGGGGAGCTGGGGGAGGTTTGAGAGTGACTCATCTCGACCGCAGACAAAGAAAAGTCAGAGTAGAGTTCAGACAACTCAGACGTGTAGGTGGGGAGGACAGCTCTGAGGCTACATGTCTTGAGTATCACTTTGACATTAAACTACAGGTTTAACAAAGCACTTACAAAAGTGAAGGACGTACAAGCTAACCGCCAGATAAGATAAAGCATGGAATTCCTGCTGGAAAAGAGAAGGGAACAAACGGACAGATTGTTTTAGGTCTTCTTACCCTCCGCGGAGATGTCCTTCCAGGGCGTAGGGGGGTACATGAAGGCAGCATTCTGGATCTGGTCGTGAATGTCCTCGTCCTCGTTAAAAGGGAAAGTCCCGCTCAGGCTGACGTACACAATGACTCCCACTGACCACATGTCTAAGGAGCGGTTGTAGCCTTTACTGCGCAGCACCTCTGGAGCCAGGTAAGCCGGGGTGCCAACCACCGAGCGCCGGAACGACTTCTCGCCGATGATGCGGGCGAAGCCAAAGTCACACAGCTTCACCTGTGAGGAGACGGAATAATATGGTCAATACATCCACACACACCTGCCAGGATCAATACATATATATATATATATATATTTTTTTTTTTTTTTCACCTGAGGAAAAGGTTCCGCGGACGCCAGTAGTACATTCTCAGGCTTCAAGTCACAGTGAACAATGTTTTTGAAGTGCAGATGTCTCAAGGCCACCAGAATCTGTTGCAAGAAAAAGTCAAACAAACACAAATTATGACAATGATAAAAACTCCAGCATCTAAATGTTTTTTAATGCATGAGGTATTTGCTATAAACACTGTAATGTTTGTATAGTCTAAGCGGTAGAATCTATGATTCTGCCATATGGAAAAATAACAGCAGTATAAGCATACAAATGCCCCTAAATACTTCCATCCTGACCAGTACCTTCACATTAAGACACATGATCTCATCCCATCATCACATCTTTATTCACGAGGCCTGGCGTAAGCGAGCGCTGCATGCATGTCTGCCTATGGCCCTGCTCCAAAAACCACAGTGCGCCTGGCTCCCCTATCCTGACCCTGACTTTGACAGAACTCCTTTTGACCACATCAGAGCCGAGGCCCACCGCAGCTAATGGGGCTGTCGTTGATGGGCCCCGCTCCTGTTTGGGGCCCGTGATCCGAGGAGGCCCGGGGTCCTGCCGCTCTTCTAATCAGGCCACAAAGCCACCAGCACAATGCAGGCTGTAATCCACGGCCAGGGAGGGGGCCATGATGCCATGCAGACCAGTCGCGTAAACAATTCCCCCCAATCAGCTCACCACAAGAATAAACAGGCCCTGGAGCCACAGCAGACGCTAAGTGGGCGAACACAAACCACCAAAAAAAAAAGGGCGGACAGAGAGAGAGGGAAAGAAATCAAAAATTCTAGCAATAACTTATCGTATAAAGCGAGAGTCGGCCTGAGAGTGCTGCAATCATAATCTTTAAGACTTGAGGGGGAAAAACAGAAAGAGATGGAGCAAAGGAATGAAAAGTGTGTTTCTGCAACACAGACCTGTGTGACTAGGAACTTGGTGATGCGTTCAGGCAGTTTGCTCTTCTCGCTGGACAGAATCATCTCCAGCATGTCGCCGTGCAGCTTCTCCATGACGACGAACACCCGTTCCGGCGTCTCAAACATGCACTCCAAGTTGACGATACCTGGGTGATGCAAATTCTGAAGAAAAAGCACAAAAGACAGTGAGTCTTCCCTGATTCAAGAATAGTGAGGTTACAACTTAGGACAGTGGCTGTAGCATGTAGCTTATATGGAAAGGTTCCTGCCAAGGCCTTTCATATTTACAGTACATGCTACACTTTGATAGGTTCTTGTCATTACCTGTAAAATGGCCACCTCATTCCTTAGCTGGCTCTCCTGCTTGGTAGGAAATCTCATCTTGTCAATCACCTTGATGGCCACATCTCTGCCGCTCTTTCTATGTTTGCCTAAGACATTATGGGACATGGTATACTTAATAACTTTAAAACTAATGCAATACAATTCACAGTAGAGTTACATTGCATAAAATGTAAGTTGTAACATATCAAAAGCGAAACATACCTCCATACACGATGCCAAACTGGCCGGATCCCAGCACTTCATCAGAGAATATTTGGTACACTGAAGCAATATCCTATACAGGGATAATTTGCATTGTTACTGTTGTGTTTTTCTTTGAGTTTTTCCATGCTGAAATTGGCAATCAGTTACATCATCAAAAGCCCAGGACAAAAAATGTTGATCTGCCAAAATGTTTTCTGGTATTGCCAAATATTTAACTTTCACTCAATGCAGAAGTGGAACTGAGAAGGAAATCCCTTTACCAAAAATACAGGACAGCAGCTTCCCCATTTGTGCAGCATAAAAGCTTCCACTGAAGGTTTTGGTAAAGAAACAGTAGGAATCGAATTCTGATTTTACCACTGAAGATACTTTAATAGCACATGAATGCATGCATGTGCAGGCTGTGCTGGGAAATTGTGCAACAGCTTCCCTCAGAGAAAAAGAAGCCCCACTCACCACATTCTCCTGGATCTGGCAGTTGGACACGGATATGCTGATGGACAGCTCTTCTGGAGGACAAAACACATGATGTTTCCATTCAACAAGACAAAAAAGACACTTTACCAAAGCATGAGCATGAATCTTTAATTGAAGCCCGAGACGCATTGCTCAAATACTAGTATTTTTTCTTTTTTCCACAACTTTTGAGATTATAGCAGCTGCATGCAATAAATCACAGCCCCACACAAATTAAGCATTTTATGACACAATAAATTGGCTATAAAATTGATCTGGGAAGCTATGTGTGACCGAATGGTGCAAGTATGCAATGCATTTCATAACTGGGAATTTAAACAGCCGCAGTGGCTAATTCTGCATGCTAGCCAAAACACGATGCTGTGATCATTTAGCTAATGCTACACGCAAAAAAAAGTATAATGACCACATAAATTACAGCAATTATTTGTAGATTAAACATCAAAACTGTTTACCAGTGCATCTTCAATTACTTAACGAATATAAATCTTTGGACGACGACTGCTTAAACAGCTCATTGTCAGTTCCTGTTTTTGTTGTAAAGCACCAATTAAGCTTATTGTATTGTATTGTATGTATAATAACACCTGACTACTGTGTAGGAGGCTGAGTTTCTGCACATGTCATGTCAGTTCATTTTTTCACTACTTTCATCTCCAAACGATGACGTGCTTCACAGCCTTACTTCCTCTGGCATATAGACACTAACACAGGGGTTTCCTGCCCTATAAAGCTGGCTCCCTAAGTGCTTTTTGACCATTTTAGCCATGGTGGTGCAAAGAGGGCGCTACTTTCTATTTGAGCAAACCTTTAACTTATTGTCTCGAGACTTATCAAGACTTTTCATTTGTTGTATACCTTAGCCTTAAGTAACCTACTAGTCTCGTGTTGAGTCAGTAAACATGACCTGTGAGTGATGACTTGGAATATTCAAGTCATCAACTGACAAACTGACAACATTCCTCACTGGTGTGTTTTACAAACTATGCTTTACATCTGTCTTAATCAATCTAATAAATTCATTTAAATGAGTTTTTGCAAACCATATGTTGAATGAAACGTCGTTAAAAATCAGCGTTATTTTGTTTTTGACTTGATGAATGTTTAGCACTCTTAAATCACCTTGTTGCACATGACATTCCAGCCTCGAAATTAATATGAAAGGCCATATGAAATCCTAAAAGTTAGGATTTAGTTTAGTTTAAAAAAATAGAAATGCACTTTGCTAGCTCTAGTTGTTTTCACATATATTCCATAAAAACAATGTTTTTAGCACAAGAGAGCTGTCATCCTCTACTTACTATGATCCTTGCCCTGGCCAGCAGCACTGGCCACGCTGGGCTGAGGGGTGACGGGCATCAGGGCCTGTCTGATGGCCTTCTCCCAGCCCTGAGCCACCTCCATGCCGACTCCTGAGGCAGCCAGAGCGGGGCTGTGGTAGTGACTGCAGTTGTTCTCCCCTACATAGTAGACCATGGTGGCTGTGATGATCTCAAAGCAGTGTGGGTTGCTGCCCTGGGCCAGATTACTGTAGTCTCTGGACTGTTCCACCTGGAGGATCTCGGACAGAGGGATTTCCTGTGGGAGGGGTGAGGGACAGAGATTACAAAAAAATTAATGTGAATCAATATATAGGATCTACAATATTTTCATCAAGGGAGAGCTTAATCATTTCTCTTTCTCTCTTTCTTTCTTTAGTCCACTGCACAGTCACCAACAACCAATACACCTGAGGTATAAACGATATATTGGTGTAGGAAACAACAACACTCCTCAACAAGATAATACAGCGTAAAAGAGCCAAAAAGCAGAAGCCCTTCACATTCTACACAAGTACCACCATGAATTATATAAGTCTTATATTTTGAAGGAGAGATAAGAAACAGGAGGAAAAAGAAAAATAACCACATCGGATAATTGTGAAAATGCAAATGTTTAAATCGAAATCAATAAAAACAATCTCCAGCAAAATTGCTAAAAACTATTTGCTTTCTTAATAAAGTCAAAAAGTTTCCTTCTTGCTTTAAAATAAACATTTAATTTAGTAGTTTTGGAATACTAGCTGAATTCTTTTTTAAGGTGATTTTTCTAATTTCCAAAAATAAAAACAGAAAAAAATCTTAGAAAAGCAGAAAAATGTAAAATGATCTAATGCACAACCTTAACAATAACATGAAATAAACAACAATACAGGTAGTAACACTCACACACTCCAATAGTCTCCAAATTCCTTTGGTATAATCACACACAGTGTTGACTATGTAGTCCCAGCTCTAACTTTCTCCTTTTATTCCTCTCTCTCTTATGAGCACACATAAGAGAGAGAGGACATCCCCTTCACTGTCAAATCAAAGAGAGGAGGGAGGGTTTGAAAATTAAAAAACACAGAGAAGCTCCAGCCAATGGGGGCTCATAGAGGCACACGCTGTCCCCTCTGCGTGGCTCACCACAGAGTATCAGATGAAGTGCTTGTGGTTAGTCGGGGCCGGGTCACGTGAGCGGGTCCTGCGGCGGGCTGAAGTGCTCTGGTTCCCTGATTACAAGGCAGGGCCCGCCAGAGGCCCCATCTGAGCACGAGCCGCTGGCGCTACCGCTCACCACTGAGACGAAAGACACGGCAACTACCGTTCCTCCGCCGGGTAAAGAGTGAGTCGGTTAGGGTGGGGGGCGTGTGAGTGGGTGGGTGCAACGTTTAAGTGCGACAGGACTCAATCTGGCAGAGACAGAGAGAAGCCCCCTCACCCCATAAAAGGTTCTTCAGAGGGAAGCCACAAGTACAGGGGTCCCATCTTCAAACGAGGAGCCGTTATGGCTTCCAAATGGAGAAAATGGCTGCCATGCCTGGCAAGCAAGCCACCACGCGACCACCACACTAATCAGATTGGAGGTATAAAGAAAAGGGGAGAGGGGAGGACAGCGGCCACACGCTGATGAGCAGCAGGCTAGAAACTTCAGAGAAACGAGAGGACGGAAGGTTTCCAGGATGCACAGCGAGCATATGGAGAATCCGTGGTTTTGGAGAGGAACCCCCCCTGAAAGAACCTTTTTTTTTTTTTTACAATACACGCAGGGAGGCATCTCACATTATCTATCATTGGATAAATATCTGCTACTCTGAAAAAGCAGCAGCCATGGAACAAACTTTGGAGCATGAAAAGAAGGCCCTTACAGCTAGCCTTCAATTAGCCTCCTGAAGGTCTTAAACGTAGCTGAGTGCCAAGTTGATAATAAAGAACCACATAAAGCTGCCAGAGAACACACCCTGAGGAGTCGGTCCCTGCTGAGGTTTACTCTCCGAGGCTTTAGTGGCAGGGGATGCAGGGTGGGACAGAATCATTTGGAAGAGGAGGGTGAGGGAATAAAAAAAAAAATGGTATTACTTGTTTTCTAACCAGCATAAAAGGGAGATAGTAAGAAAGACGACTGTAGAAACAGCTGCGTATAAAACCACCTGTTTGACACACACACACACACACACACACACACACACACACACACACACACACACACACACACACACACACTGGCACTGGGAACTCTGCAGCATCCTGCACTCTGTCCCATTGCAGCACAAGTCTGACCACAGCTCGAGGAGTTGTCAAAGTCTCAAGACACACAAAGGCGACATGAACAATAAAATGATTTTGACACAACCACCAACACACATGTGGAAGTCTTTACCTTGCAGGCTCCCTCCCCGAGTCCTCAGTGTGTAATTACTGTGCTATTAAACCCCTGCGGCAGTGTAATGACTGACTACGGTGCTGGCACTGAGCGGGGAAGTGTCACATGCTCTCCGCAACTGATTTTACATATAAAAATTACAATGTTTTACTCACAGCCACCATTTACTTGGGT
Organism: Anoplopoma fimbria; assembly: GCF_027596085.1. Lineage (NCBI taxonomy): Eukaryota > Metazoa > Chordata > Actinopteri > Perciformes > Anoplopomatidae > Anoplopoma > Anoplopoma fimbria. The sequence continues at coordinate 17,475,521 of NC_072463.1, forward strand.
ATGCATGTTTTTTTTAATTTAAGATTAAGACTTCAATTTAAAACTCATTCTCATATTTCAAATAATCTATGTGGGGCCCACAGTAATGTTGGACATGGACACCCCCATATTCTGATGTATTTATTATTTTTGCTTTTGTTTGCTGATTGATTTGTTGGTCATCACCTGGCATGTGTTCACCTGCATGGCGACTAGTGATTAATGGGTTAATGTTGGGTTGCAGTGAGTGGAGCTCATGCTGGCGCTTCGGGCAGCTTGGGGGGTCCTTCGGGTGAAGAAGAGAGAGAGCAACGCAACGCTTGCGCCAGATGACCAAAGCCACCTGCAGGGTGCAGTCAGCGCTGAAGTGATGTGTTTCTGTACTTTCAGTAAAGATATTATTTAAAGACTTATGCACGCCTGGAAGTCCCTTTTTGTCCGAGTGTGCAACAAATATTGGAGGCACCGCTGGGATGATTAACGTCGGGCTCAGTGTGACAGGAACCGGGATTTGATGACGACGTTCGCGCGCAGCCACGTCAGAGAGCATGGGGAGCTGGCAGAGACCGTGTCTCAGAGACTGTGGTGGTTGCAACTGAACCAGCTCAAAGAGGTATGTCATGGAGCTAAAATCCCAAGTGGAAATGTCATAACAAGACGAGTGTTAATCAAACTAATAACAGAATCTATGGACAATGTCATTAATGATGAAGATGAGGAAATTGCAATGCAATTGCAGACCAAGCCTTTTGTGTTGCACTGTGATGCATCTCAGGAGGGGCTTGGTGCTGTATTGTACCAGAGGCAGCAAGGCAAGCTGGTTGTCATTGGTTATGGGTCAAGAACACTAACTGCTCCAGAAACTAACTACCACCTCCACTCTGGCCATGAAGTGGGCAATCTGTGACAGGTTTAGGGAGTACTTGTACTATGCACCTTCATTCGTTGTCTACACTGACAATAATCCATTAACCTACGTCTTGACATCAGCAAAGCTGAACGCCACAACACACAGGTGGATTGCAGAACTAGCGGACTTTAGGTTCTCAATCAAATATCGGCCTGGAAAAGCAAATGGAGACGCTGACGGCTTGTCGCGGATGCCGCTTGACATGGAGCAGTACATCCACACATGCACACAGGAAATGGAGCCTGAGGTGATAGCAACTGTCACACAAGCACTGCAATTGGAATCCCACGAGCATGAGCCCTGGATGTGTCCAGTCACCATCACTGCAGCATGCAAGGACGTAGAAAGGGAGCGAGTAACATCTCCAGTGGCATAGATCTCCATTGAAAACCTGAAGAAAGCACAAAAGGATGATCCAGTCATTGGCAAGGTGAGAGAGTATGTCATTTCAGGACAGTGGCCTCATCTGGGAGGAAGAGATATGTGTAATGACATCTCTGTTCTAGTGAGGGAGAAAAACAAGCTGTACATCAACGAAGATGGTATCCTGTACAGGTAGTCAGTGACTCGAGCTCAACTATTGTTACCTGCAGCATTCCATCAGCTGATTTATAGAGAGCTACATGATGAAATGGGGCATCTCGGAGTGGAGCGGACACTCAGCCTGATCCGAGATCGCTTCTATTGGCCTCATATGCAAAGGCACGTGGAGCACTATGTTAGCAATGTGTGTAGCTGCCTCAAACGGAAGCATCCAAACAAGCCAACCAGAGCACCGCTGGTGAATGTAGTGACCACATATCCTTTTGAAATGGTCTCAATAGACTACCTGCATCTGGAAAGCTGTAAAGGGGGATATGAGTATATCCTAGTTGTTATGGATCACTCCACCCGCTTCGCGCAGGCATACGCATGCACCAACAAGTCAGCAAAAACTGCAGCGGAAAAGATATTTGGTGACTTTATGCTCAAGTTTGGATTTCCTGCCAATTTGCATCATGACCAGGGCAGGGAATTTGAGAATAAACTGTTTTCCAAGCTCGAAGAATACTGTGGCATCCAAGGTTCACGTACGACACCTTACCATCCAGCTGGAAACGGTCAAGTTGAGCGGTTTAATCGAACACTGCTTTCCATGCTCAGAAACCTGACAGAAGAAGCGAAGTCAGATTGGAAGAACTCCTTAGCTAAAGTTGTGCATGCGTATAACTGTACGCGCAGTGAAGCAACGGGATATGCTCCATACTACCTTCTCTATGGTAGGAACCCACGACTTCCTGTGGACATGATGTTCGGCCTTAAACCAACTGACCAGAGCACTTCTCACAGGGAACTTCAGGGACAGAGGGGGACCCGGGAAGCTCAGATCATATTGGGAGGAGAGAATCCATGTGATCACTGAGAGGAAACACAAGGACAGTCCTGTCTATGTTGTACAGCCTGAAAGAGGCCCAGGAAAGACCCGAGTACTGCACAGAAACTTGTTACTGCCCTGTGACTTTCTGCCGGTGGAAGAGGATAAACAGGAAGGAAAGAAAATGGAAAAGAGGAAGTCAAAAACGGGTATGAAAAGGCAGCAGAGGCCCAAGGACAGAGACCATGACAGTAGTTCAGAGGATGAAGGTACCTGGAGATTCACCACCACACAGCCGGCGGAACCACTTGAACAGGTTAGGAGCCAGCTAAGAACAGAGGCAGAGGAATTCCAACCACAGTCAGCTGTCAGAGAACTGGAGCAAGACGGCAAGACAGATGAGTGTTCAGAAGAGGATGAAGGCAGGATGGAACCAGAGGTGGAGCACAGAGAAACAGAGGGAGCTGAGCAAGAGGAGTTATCGGATGGAACAGATGAGGTCAACTCTGGACAGGTGTCGTCATCTGATGAAGCAGACGAGAGGGATCCGGAGTCGCCATCAGCTTCAACCAGAAAATATCCTTTTCGACAAAGAAATCCACCAGAAACACTCACATACGACAGATTAGGTCAACCATCAGTCACAAACAGACACAAGTAAAGTTACTGCTAAAAGTAAAAAGACACCAGTTCGTAGTTACATGTTTAGTTTATTGGCTGTGATAGTTTAACGGGAGCCAAGAGTTCAGAGTGTTTCACCTAGAGTTTGAAAATGGGGAGGTTAATGCATCAGAGTACCTTAGTCCATAAGTTTCAACAAAGAGAGTACCAGAACTCAGATCACTTACACAAAGAATAATACTTGGACATATGTGACACATACAGTATTGAATGTGGGTCTGTGTAGTTGGTTGTGGGGTAGAAATAAGGTCAAAACCTTTCAGTCCAGGATACATAGCCGCATGAGTAGCGGTATAGCACATCAGATATCACCTGGCCAGTGGTGTCTGCTGCTAACACGTGACATAAAGAGGGAGATGGATGTCATGTCAAAGACTGTTGTTATGCAGAAGTACCTCGAAAGACTGACTCCCATAGAGCCTACTGCCATAACTCTCCAGTTGAAGACACAAGTACTCTGGGAAATCTGTAATGTCGGGTTGACATTCATTTTGGAGGGGAGAGTGTGGGGCCCACAGTAATGTTGGACATGACACCCCCATATTCTGATGTATTTATTATTTTTGAAGTCCCTTTTTGTCCGAGTGTGCAACATCTAACCATTATAAAGAATAATAACGCATCAAAATTCTCCTGGAAATCCAGTCCAAATTATTTTTGTTACTTGGGGGATCCCTTTGGTCAAAAGTACGACTCTTTCTTCAAAACCCCTTCAAATGCCCCATCTGATCTGATCTGACTGAAGCTAAAGACTGTTAGTGTCTTGGTCCTTTCGCTTCATGCAGGGAAGAGACCAGGCTGCAGGGTGAAAAACCACAAGGGGAATTTCAGCAGGGCCGAACTGACCTCAGGGTAGTTTACAGTTGCAACATGACAGCCCTCAAGCTGAGTCAGATAGCCAACCACTGGTTAGAGTGTCATTAGATACCTCTCATGAGTGTGCAACATGCAAAAACATTGATATGAAAATCTCTACGTTTGAATAATAAGTTAGTAGTGCAATGGTAAAATCCCAATACTAAGGAGCTATAAAGGGGACTTTATTTTTGAATCAATTTGCATTAAGCTGCTCCATTTTCTGACAGTATAATAAATGCTTCTGTGCGTTTGATGTGGAGGACAAGGACATGACTTTCCAAGAGATGATAGCTTTGTGCTTACTTTGTAGAACTTGGCTCCGGTGTCGTTCTGGAAGAGACTCAGACTCTTGCTGTCCAGCCTCCAGTAATGTCTCTTCCGCTGTTCAAGGGGGGAAAACGAACACAAAGTCAGTCCAAAGGACAACAAGCACATCACCCACCGATGTCACAGTGCTTTAAAGTTTAGTTTCATGAGGAAAATACCTTCTGTGCTGAATTCAACACATGTGAACAGCTTTGGAGAAGGAGTTTTCCCCAGCATACAGGCTAAGCACAGCCTATTTTTCAGACTGGGCTCCTTGGTTATCAGTCTTACCAGGTTGTCCCTGCTCGTATAATGAACCATCCAGCCCTCCTTCACCACAGTGGAGCTCCGCCTCTTGGTGTGTTTGATGGACTGGACCACCCGCATCAGAGGGATGTTGCTGCTGGTGGAAGGGCTAGACACACAAGTACAAAAAAAAGATTTCATGAATCAATATGAGAATTACTTCATCTTTTAGAGCTAAATATACTCAAACAGTAATTACATTTTAAAGGACCTGTAGCTAGCTGAGCAAACCTCTTATATTTATTCTTCTAACTAACCAGCGTCTGGTAGGTCAGGAAGTGATGCATTTTTAGTTTTCAGCATGGGCAACACTTCTGATAACATAAAACGCACACTGCTGGTGTAGAATAAACATAGAAATTGGGCAGTTAGACCTGGTGGTTTAAAACATAGCCGCAAAGTCCCCCATTTAAATCGAGCTGCTGACCTTTTGTTGCTTTTTGTTACCTTTGTTTGTTGTCATGTCTTCCCCAACTCTCTTTTGTTTCCTTTTCCTTTCTACTGTACCGGCCATAATGTTTGTCTCAGAATGGGGTAGCAGAAACGAAAATGTGATAATGTCAAACAGGATAACCTCTACTTAAAACCGACATCTTCATACCTAATAGTCTTGATGGGCTCTTCGTCCTTCTCTCTATCCAATAGGGGAGAATCCATGTCAAACATCCTCTCATCTGGGGTGGAGGGTTCCTCGGGGTCGTCCAGTCCTCTGCCGCCATCCAAATCGCCACTGTCCACCTCCATATTATCCATGGTGGTGTCGGAGTCTGGGCCAGGGCTGGCTGGCTCTACACACAAACATCAAATATGCAAATATTTTAAAAGCGCAAATATCCCAGACATACCAGCGTGACTGGGATCTTGGATGTAGAACTTACCTCCATTGAAGTCCACCTCCCCCAGACAGTCCCGAGGTACCTTTGAAGCACATCGCTTATGGCAGTTGAATCTGCAATCTGGCAAATAGAATTAAAAAAGATAAGTGTGGCAAAGCATCACTGACAGTTTCTAAAAGTAAACCACTCATATAAAGTCCTACCTTTACACTGCATGCCCTGGCGAAAGAGACCCTTGAGCAGACGCTTGCAGTACTGGCAGATAGTGGGGCGAGTGTAGGTGTGAATGGCAAAGGTGTGCGGCACCTTGACCCGGCCCAGCACCATCTTCTCCATCCAGATAGGCCTGCCGCTCCAGGACAGGATCCTCTTCCCTGCCTCCTGATGGGACCTCTGCTGCTGGGGGTTGGAAGAATGGAAAGAAAAGAGAAGAATTAAAAACCATATGCAGGAAGGAAGTGAAGGGAAAAATAAAGGAACAACAGCCTCAAAGGGAGGATTTGAGTGATAGCGAGAGACAGAGTGAATAATCGCATGGCAGTAGAAGAAGAGAAAGAAATCAGTGGAAAAAGGAAAAAAGAGATCTGGCATACTGAGTTAGCATGACTTTGCAACACAATCCCAGTGGCCGAAAAACGATTATTAGATTTGTCAGGTTTTACCACATGAGCATTTAGTTACATTTTTTAAGGAATCAATCAAGCTGGAAGTTGTTGACAGAAATGGGAAGGAAGCTTTCTCCATTTTCATAAATGAGTAGATACATAAACATTGACTTTTTATGTCATCGGCATAATTACATTTCCTGATGATCTTTTTGAGGGGACACAGACAAGAGGGGAATATTCCAGTACGGCCTACTGCAAAAAACCTGTTTCATAAGAAGGATCTCTCCACTGAGCGCTGCGCAGCTCAATTAAATTTTCTGCATCAGTGGTATTCTACAACAGGGCCCAGGAGCTTCACCCATGGAAGAGAGCCACATTTGATAAGTGAAGACACATTTAGCAGTTGAGACAAAGCTTGTGAGCGGCGTGCGGATTGACTGCCTCACATTCTTGGCCAAGTCACCTGGCTCCCCGTCGGATTTAGGATGATGTCTGAACTCCCAGCCAGCTCATTTTAAGTGAGAGGATGATAAAAAAAAAATCATTACCTATTGTGTCTTGCTTCATTCAGAGAACAAGCAGATACTGATGTCTTTCCAACTTTTCACAAAGCTCTCTTTCTGTCCAATTCTAACGAAGCCCATGCGTTTATGCAACCACCAATCAGAACTCACCTCGTCCAGGACGACCACGGCATTCTCCGCAGGTGCCGGTCGGGGGACGGAGAGCGAGGGTCCGGGCAGTGAGACATTGGACAGTCGCCTCTTCCTGACACCAGTACAGTTATTAGGGATCTTAAAGGCGCAGCGCTTGTGGTAGTTTAGCCCGCATCCTTAAAACGTGAAAACACAAATGACATCAGTCACAAACACTAAGGTAGTATAGATGCTACAGATTACAGCACATGGACCTGTGAGGTGAAAAAGGTGTGAGCATATTTTCATTCTGCAAATCGGCCACACGATGGCACCACTTGTAGCCTGATAGGAGGATTTATGACCATTTCACTGGTAAATAATTCAACCACGTCATTTTATTTCACAGACACTTGGGACTTCAGAGGCAGCCTAATGATATGAACTTCCACTCGGATCTGAATTATCACTGGCTAAAGTGCCATATCTTTCTTGTTTGCTTGTATATCTCCCTGATGCATTGTTGAGGTCAGAGATGTGGTGTGTTTGTGGATACAGTAGGAAAGATGATGCATTTGCTCTCAATAGTGGAAGGTCTTAGAGTTGGTTCTCAACTCAAAGGGTTGGCAATGACACATGGTTCTGCAGAATTCAAGAAGGTGTCTTTGTGTGTGTGTGTGTGTGTGTGTGTGTGTGTGTGTGTTGTGTGTGTGTGTGTGTGTGTGTGTGTGTGTGTGTGTGTGTGTGTGTGTGTGTGTGTGTGTGTGTGTGTGTGTGTCTAACCTTCACATTTAAGCCCCTGCCGGACGAGACCCCATAGCATCTCCCCGCAGTAATCGCAGAAGGTGGGGGCCTTGTAGGAGTGGACGTAAAGGGCATGGGGTCGGATCTGGAAGTCTTCAACTGTGGCTTGAGCTAGAAACAATGAACAAGTGGTAGAACTAAAAGTTGGTGAAAGCAAAACAAATCTGGAAAACAGTTTGTTTCAAAAAAACTAAAGAATAGAGCAATCGAAAAAGAAAAAAAATGATGACAAAAGATGAGAAATAAATCAAAAAGACAAGAAGAGAGCAGCCATTTATCAAATGTATTTCACACGTTTTTTAATATAAAACCAATATCTAAAACAATACTAAGTCTAAGGGTATATAAATGAGCAAGGTAATCTAACAGAACTGAGATTCTCTTTGCAAGTGCTCCAATACAAACAAATAAAAGTGCTATGTCTGCACTGCTGTAATAGAGGGCGCCACATCTGCAAAAACAGAATATCAATGTCATAACTTTATGTATGAAAGTGATAGGGCGCACCCATGAGACACCAGAGAAAATACGGAATGATCGTGTTATATCAGTCCATCTTTGTTATTAAGAACACAATATCAAAACCAACAGAGCTGAGTACGCGTCCTCATTCCTGTCTCTCTAGTATTTTTCCTTCATGTCTGCGCTGTTTTGTGTCAAACACACACACACACACTGAACTCATTGTTGGAAGCAAGCAATGGTTAGTCATTGCTGTGAATCATCAAAGATGTGAGGATGCGTAAGACTGCTGCCCCGACCTGTGTGTGTGCAGCTGAAGCTTCAGAGCTTCAACTAGCAACGTGCTCCTCGCTGTTCCAGTGCAATCATTAAAGCGTCCGCAGTGACCAAAGACGGACCTGTTAATCTTTATACTCGGGTTGAACAGCCATACCTGTGGTGTGGAAATAGTGATGTCATGGTGTGTGTATTTGTGTGTGTGTGTGTGTGTGCGTGTGTGTGTGTGTTAAATTTCCTCTGAGGTGACTCAACCAAACACATTTGCTATTGGACAATTTAGGAGACGTTCTCAGCTGTTATGACTGTGATGGGATTCAGACTTGAACAACAATCTGACACGTGGCCTGTAAAACAAATAGACACTTTCTTTGCTAATAATCTGCTCCATAAAAGAGAAAGTGTAAACATCCTTTAAAAAATAAATCAAGAAGAGATTTGGAGCAGAAAAAAAAACCTTTAAATGTCACAGAAATCCTCACTGAATAAATCTGATCTGTCAGGAACATTTCCAAAAGGCAGGATAGGTCAAAGGTCAACTTTAGGGTCAACCCAAATAACAAACCTTATCTTCATTTTCAACGCACTTCCTTGGTGTGCTGCTAATAAATCAACCGAGGTATTCATATCAATGCACACCATCAACCCAGGCATTTCTTTCTCCATTTCAGAGAAATATGATGGCTGGTGTGGGGATTTTTGCAATTTGCGTTCAATTTGAGAGAGAAGAAAGAACTCCGGCAGGTCACATGTCACGGGGCCAACACTGCTCCCCGGCAGAGACAAATGAAAGGCGGCATTCATGAGCTTTTTCACACACGTCTGCAAAACAACTTGCTGCTTCTTAGCAGTCGCAGCGTTATGCAATGCTCGTCGTGCTAATTAGCATCAAACAACACCAAACATGAACCCCGACACGTTGTTTTGCAGGGCTTCACACGAAACGGAGAGGCTTCCATGAATCTGTTTGCTTTGAGGCACAGAGTGTTCGTTCGGAGGCCACAAGTTTCCATCTGACAAAAAAACTAAGTTTGCCATATTTATGACAAACAGAAGGTATTGTAAAATATCAATTTCACACTGCCAGCAGCGGTGAGGAAGGAGCTTGTGTGGGTGAGTTTTTAAGGGAGTGAAAAGCGGAACAAAGGGACAATCGGTCAAGGCCAAACCTCAAACCTCATGGGCCAAGATTGCCGTTGTGTCCAGGGCCTTCCCAGCACATCAGAGCGTGTTTACACTTCCCGTGTCTTCTACAATCACTTACTGCAGGAAAAACAAAGCCTCTGCTTTGAGCCCAAAGCCAAGAAAAAGCCACTTCTGCCTAACTCTCGCAGCGAGAGAGATATTCAGACCGTCTCTCTCCCACGGCCGCGGAATCCAACAACAGGTTGGTTCAGCAAAACTGAACGGAAGATGACAGGAGACAAATTGCGGGGAGGAAAAAGGAGGCTCATATTTTCTCTGAACCGAATGTGGGGGCTTGGGAACGTGGATCTCCTAGCTTGTGCTTCGCAAACAAAGATGTCTGACACGCAAAGCCCCTCTCGTGAAGAAGGCCAAGTTTATTTTGAGTGTTAAATGAAATGACAAAAAAAAAACTGCATGTGTTGCATGTGAAGCAAATCTGAGATCCGACTCATCTGTGACGGCTTTCATCAGGTATATCTCAGGCTATAAACTGTCAAGCTCCACTGCTGGGGCTTACACCTGCACATGGATTTGTTGAGGTAGGAGGGGATTAGAATGAGAGAAAGCGAGGAGGGAAAGAGAGCAACAGAGACTGACACAAAAGAGAGCACAAGACAAACAGAGAGTCAGAAACAAAAAGAAGGAAGTTCTCCAGTCTTTAGTCTACATTCCTCAGCCCTGATGCCTGCAGTATCCTCAGATCCTGAACCTATACAATCATCCCCTGCCTAAATCCCCCACAAACAATACTCTCGGCCCAGGAGAGAGGGGGGAGATATTCAGCACAGGTGGTGTCAGGTGCTTCCCATTGAAGACAGATGGAGAGCAGGAGAACGGATTAGAGCAGAACAGATACTCTGAGCCGTTTGTTGGTCTCTGCACTGCACAGGAAGCTGATTCATTCATCGCAGGAAGTCACCCAAAACCCAAACACCTGCGTAGCCGCCCGCTAGAAAGGTGGACAATTAGGATGGAAACTTTGATGAGGAAGGAAGAAAAGAAATGTATCACACAAAAAAAAAGCACGTGAGCAAGCGGGCGGAGTGTCGGGGGATTCACTGGCAACAAGACACTACAGGCTGTTTACTGGAAGGTTTGTCAACCATGACAAGGCATAAAAAATGGAACACGTAACGCTTCCTCCAGTTTATTAGTCTTAGAGCTGCAGCAACTAATTAATTAATAATTAATTACTTGTCAGTTAATAACAACTTTAATAAATATGTCCCACTATTACCTAATGACCTAAGCTCCCATGATTAGGGACATGGAGTCATTTAGATTTCTCTTTATTTGAACATAAAAACATCTTAGATTCTCAATTTAAGAGGGTGAATGATTAAATCTCTTGTACATTCTGTACTTTTGAATTTGCCAGGAGCAACAGTTCACAAAGGTATGTTGGGTTAAGAATTTATTGTAGCATTACTTTGTTCATGTTCGAACTAGTCTGAGAAGCTAGAGAAAAGAATGTGCAAAAACCAATTAGCACATTCAAAGTGGGACACTATGCATCTATTAATAGTTCTACCGCAACCATACGTACCAGAGAGCACCACCTCAATGAGGTCTCCTTCGTGGATGTCCTCCGCTGAGGTTAGCCTCTGCAGGATGTTCTCGTCACTTAAGTCATGGCGGAACAGCAGGATCTTGTCGTACATGCCAAAGAAGCCGCACTCCGGGAACTGGAGAGAGGTGGAGATACAAGTGAAGATATTAGTGAAGCTGTGAGCCTGATAAATAATGGCAGATGTAATGTGTTAGCAGAGTGAATCCACTGTGGTGGGTCCACATCTGATCCAGCAACTAAGGACAAGGAATGAGAATGAGATACTGATCAACCCCCTCGATACACACAAGGACACAAACACACAAACTCATATTACATCATATCCAGTGGCTTACATCACAATCAGTATGGGGACTGGAGTATTCTGAACCCAGTGGGTCCGGAAGAGAGTTCCTGCTCACACCTCCTTTCCTCCCTTCAGAGGACTCTACACTATAAAGCAGGAGGAAATACCACTAAGAGGACCCTTCAGTAAAGAAAAAGAAGTAAATAATGTACGTGATGTACGAGTTCTATCGTTTAATAAGTGTACACAATGAAGAATCATCTGGATTCCAGCATGGCCATGACCTCCAACTCAGCAGTCACCATCACTGACGATGTCTGGGCCGAACTAAACCCAGACAAGCCGGGTCTGACCTGGAGCTGAGTGCCCCAACGTGAAGTCACGTGATTACAAAAGGGGGCGGAGAAGGAGACGGGGAAGGAGGAGGAGGAGGAGGTAAACATCCTGAGAGGAGAATCAGCTCAAAGGAAGTGCAGCGCCAGTCAATACTGACTGAGTCACTTCCTGTGCTGAGGCCAGCCCTCAGCCTCTTAGAGAGCGATGTTCTTGACACAAGGAAAGGGCTACAACCAAGTTATATGAACACATACACAAAAAGCATATAAACACACTTAAAATTGCAAAAAGAAGACTCCCGATCTGAATACCAGCTGTCCTAACCTGCTCATCATAACATCACTTTACCATCCGGAAAAAGGTGATCAACAGTGGGTGGATGTTCAGAGCTCTCCTGCATGGCTTGTGTCAAAGTGGGAATTGGGGCGCAGTAATTTCACATCATGGCTCGGGCCTCGTCTCAGTGGCAGGCTGGTACTGGAGGATCCACCAGCTGTTTCCCCCTGAACCAGGGTCACACACAATGGGCCACATAGAACAATGCCACTGCAGCCGCGGAGCACCGGGGGGTTGGCAAAGCGTCTGGGCACGGGACACACAAGACACCTGGAGCCGTTCAACTGCCAAGAAACACAGATACAGAGACGGCAAGACAGATTGATGGCTCAGGAAAACATGGGTGTATCGGATGACTCGTGTCAACAACGCCAGAATAATGAACTGTCAGAAGGCAAAAACTTAATTCTGCACAGAAACTGATGACTACTGAGGCCTGATTTGGTCTTTCAGAAAGCAGACTGCTGGTTGCACGGAGAGACTCTCCAACAAAGGACCTTGTCCTGCTGCCCTCAACCTAAACTCTGATCTCCCAGTGGAGGAGGACAAGTTCCCTTCAGGGATCAATAAAGCACATCGTAACATAACTTCTTTGTACAGCAATGGGGTTTCCCATGAAAGGCCCTGCTTAGAATAGCATTCATGAACTGTCCATAGGTTCACTTGTGGAATACAGAACATGCAGCCAAAGCAGCAATATTCCTCAGTGTACATATAATGCAACAGTTGCGCTACACATGATTCAATGTAAGGCACATGTGAACATTCAGCCGGTAACAAGGATATGATTTCTGGAAAGATACTGTGCTGTTGAGCATTCCAGATTTGATATTTATTCAATACACCTCCAGAGTATTGAGTAACTCACTGGCAGGTATATCAAAACTAAAACTATTAGTATTGCTGGATTCCAATTGGGGTAATAGGGAATGTTTTTTGTTTTTATTTAATAAATTGGCAATTCATTTCTAGGTGAATGAGTGTTGAATTGCTGCATTATTTTCATCTCAGAATTACGCCAATAATTATGAGAGTGTTCACCCCCAAATGGGGGTAGTGAGGTTGTGTGAGGTTAAAGCTTGCTTATCAACTGTAACATGGTGAACCGCATGTTTGTTTTTTAAATTACACTGGTACAAAAAAACACAGAAAAAAAGGTCTTGTTTTCAAATTGATTGGAGGCCTTCCGGAAATCAAACCACAACGGTCTGACATACACTCACAAACACAGATACCTCAGCGCCATGACACTGATGAGGTTGATGATACTGTGGTGCAAACTAGAAGTAAGCCTTCACAAACACCGCAGGCCTGTGGTGTGTTTGAGTGTTCATGTGTTTTTTTTGCCAAATAAGAATATTCTGTGACAACACTTCAACATAAAGAGACACTCTCATCCATCCATGTGTTGCATGTGAGTCTACCACCAACCGATCCCTGTGTGAAGACTATTTCCTCTGCATCACAACTACTGCAAACACAAACATGAAAAGCTAATAGGAGAACGTTTCTGCTCTGATTGTTACACAAAGGCACGTGCCTGCATAGTGGAACATTTCCAACTCGACATACCTACATCCTAAACCCTGTCACCCTCTGCTGTGTTTAATGCTACGTGGCTCAAACCAACACCACGCAGGCAGTGGGGGCATCCTTCCTGAGCCGGCTGCAGTGTCACGCTGGGGTTTTCCTCCTCACAAACCCGCACGCACATGGGTTGATGCCCAAATCCAACCAGCTGGAGTCACCTCCTCTTGGCACCCCCCCTCCAGTGCAACACTTTCCACTGTACAGAACGGGTCCCATTCCAGAGCCGGAGCATCTGCGGGCCAGCACGTAAAGCGGCTGCTAGGGCAGAGGACACCACTTTTTTCCATTCTCCATTAAAGCAAGAGGAAGCCGGAGAGCTACAAGAACAATAGAGTGGCAGGTTTAGGACACATGTTAACAGTATGTTGTTCAGATGGTACGGATAGAGCGATAATTGATGGCTAACCTGTTGGCCACAAAGCAGCTCCTAGCACACCCTCACTCAAAAACACACCATGCTCCTGCGTACACATGCACCCTCAAACACACCATGACCCGCACATGCTAGTACTACACATCTCCGAAGCCCATAGTGACCAAGCATGTCTTTTGTCATCTTCAAACGCCAATCCATTCAGCGGAGCAGCCGCGACCACACACGCTCACCAAAGACCCCGGCGTGGAGGAGCTGTGTGTGAGGTCCACAAGTCAGGCTGGAAAGACGAGTGGAAAGGGGCTTTGCAGTAGTAAGCTTTTGTTAAACGAACTAATCCACCATTGATATGCTAAATCCTGTTATAAGGAAAAGAGAGCGAGAGGCAGGAGAGAAGAGGAAAGAAGGGAGATGAAGTGAGGGGGGGGGGGGACGACAACAGATCTGAAATATGGTCCTATTTCATTGGGAGCCAAAAAACAAATTACTTCAAGACAGCCATGACCAAATGATCTGGTTTGAATAACCATGTGTTTTATTTTGCGTTGAGTAATAGTGATGCTTTCTTTTGCAAAGATGGTACCATTAGTTGCAAAATGCTAAATAAGGGAATCAACTCATGAGTTATAAATCATCCATGTACAATGTGACATTAAAACTGGGAGAAAAAACTGCTTGTTTTGAACGTTCTGCTGAATGTCTCCGCTATTGCAGTAAAATAACACAAAACCAGAGTGTGAAGACAGGCACTCAGTCACAGAGGACAATAAAAGCTTTTGTCGAAATAGAATAAGGTTCACATGATTAATGCAGTGAGACGTTTGTGTTTCTGTGCATGGGTGATAGTGTTGCTGAGGTGGGTGGTAAACGGGAAGCAGCGTTGAGAGCGGTGCACAGGCTCTGACAGATGGCCATGTGATTGCAGCGAGGAAAAAGTATGCTGCTTGACCTCAGGCTGCCTCACACCTTTATTAGTCTGGCAGCAGGCCAGACAGATGTGGAGGACAGTTGCAGTGAAATGTCATGCTCCAGATCCGTCTGCATGTACATACTGTACATGTGTAGCTAAGTAAACAATGCATTAAAAACAGCTAGGTGTAGGTCATGTGCACACTAATGTAAAGCTGCAACTAACAAATTAATTATTTCCTGATTAACTTTTTAATCATTTGGTCTCTAAAGTGCTACCCCAGTTTCATAAACCTTGTTTTTATAGCTTGTTTTTCAGTTAGTCATCACAGAATATCAAAATGCGGTAGTTGTTGATTGTTTAGCTTTGGATAAAATTATGAATCATCTCCATACTACTTTTTATTCCCTTTCAAAGTCAGCCTTTCATTCACACTAACAGTGTTTTAGACCAACAACAATGGATCTTTTCACAAACACTTTTCCGAGTGGATGCATTTGAAAATGCAAGTTTTGTAATTCTGCATGATAGTCATGTGATCTCTCCCATCACACTGTTTTTGTGATTTTTTTTTGGGGGGGGGTAATCTTGAGTCGCTAGTCTATGCAATTTTTCCCTTCATACTTTGGATTGTAAGTAACTTATATGTAACAGCCGTACCCACTTTATATAAAACCTGAAGATCATGGAAAAGAGAAATTCAAGCACAAACAAGTAAGCTGTCATTATGCAAAATAATTAATTCCCATATAGAAAACTAACCAAAAATTCATATAAATGGTGGCCCAGGAATTCGAACCTTCCACAATTTAAAGATTTTCTCCAGACCTTTATCATCTTGGTTTGACACCGGTCTTGCTTACAGTTCTTTACCCAGTTTAGGAGATTTTTTTGCATTTAACTATAGTTTTGGCATTTTAATGGGACAGTGCACCTGGAGAAATAAAGGTGAATGTTGAGTGGATGAAAACGTTCGATATATTTTCATCCTGATGCCAAATTCGAGCTGTGTTTTAAATGAATGAGCTGGTCTCTCAATCAGCTACTTCTGAGCTGATTCCGAGCAGGCACTTAGCTCCAGGCTGAGGACTGTTGTTGTACTGGTCAGCTCAGGTGTGAATGTGCAAAAGTGAATGACTGTGCTGATGCTTGACTATGGATAAGCTATAGCACTATAACATTAGAGGGTAGAGGAATATTTAACCTCCCTGCAGAATAGAGAACCAAAAGATTTTCATGAAGGTACTGAGGTCGTGTGAAACACCAAACCAGAGTCAGGCGGAATAAGGCCATTGTTCGTTTAGCTTGAGGTGGCTGGATAAAAACTGTCACAAGATCAGTGTGATAAAAGGTGCTTTTTTCTCAGCAGATAAATAAGTCCATTGACTGATGTCTGCAATTATCTAATAGAAGAACACCCTGCCCCTCCAGAAAAACCCTCCACCAGAAGCCATAAGATGTTGGTTTCTTTTTGTTTCTGTTAGACATTTGAAGAGACTCCCTTAGAACACATTAACAGGAGCAGCTGGCTGGAATGGCATATACATTCAAACTTGGTAAACAACTCCGAGCGAGACTTGATGAGCTCCACAGCAAGTCATGAAACCATAAGTTCCACTGAGCTATAGCGAGGATGTCGCAAATAGGAAAACACTTTTTTATGCCAAACCGTTGGGGAAACAGTTGTTTGACTTTGAGGTGTACGTTAATGACCACAACAGAGAGAAATATACTTCGAGACGTCGTCAAACCACTACATAGGAAAAACCAATTATGCGCTCACGCGAACAGTGGGGGTAAAACTGTGTAATTAGTTTGTTCAAGTGACATCAAACACGGTGTGGAAAACTGTGTTAATTTATTAAAGTCAACAGTGGAATTGTATTTGTATTCATTATTTTTGTTAATGTGATGCCCTGCAAAAGTTTTCCATGCAGCATGGTACGAGAAACACATGCGCAAAGAATTATACAATTACTAGAAGTGGGCATAAACATAATTCATTTGTCACATGGAGTGAGGAGTCAAAAGAAGGCACACTGGAGACACTGTGCTTTTCCACAGTTTTTTTCCGGTGACTGGAATCAGCAGCGAGCAGAAAATCCTACACAGTTAAAGTGCTATGACAACCAAAAGAGAACACACAAACAAGCTGACAAATTGTTACTTAACCTTTTGTTAATTTTAGAGATGAAAAAGTGTTGCTAATAAGCGAATTAGAGCGTCCAGTCCATGAAATAACTGTGGTTGTTTGAATTAAACAGTCATGTAAGAGAAAAGTATTGTAATATGTATTGTATTGTATTATTTTTTTTTTTTACATAATCAAATAAATACTTTCGGACTTTTTGAGGATCCCTTAAGTTTGGTTATTACTGGGTAGGGACCATGTTATGTATTAAAGGGGTGATTTTACATTTGGTATGCACTTTGTAATGGAGACACTATTTCTAAATAGCCATGAAATTTCATTGCCATCAACTCCATGTTGCTTATCAATATACACCACCACATTGGCCACTGATAAGCCCGCTTATCGTCAATGAGCCATATCGACTGATACAGATATTTTTTGTCAAAAAAAGTCAAAAATCCTAGATGTTATCCTTCACCTTTGTTACTGTCGTCAATGGTGGTTATCTGCATAAAATCACACAATTCTAATGATTCACGATTACATTTGAACACATCATGACAACGTTATAGTTTAGTATTTAGTATTTAGTTTACCTTCGCCTAATATTCGACTAGAGCTTGAACACATCACAATGCATCTTAATGCAATCTCCGTTTACGCCTGTTAGCTTCAATATTAAGCCAAGCTGGACCGCGCTTCCCGATGGCTGATAGCATCATTTTACTGATTATCGACCGATAACGATCGGCAGCCGCTCAATAGCGGCATCAATCATTGGCATCAATCATTGGCCTGGCTAATTCTGATTTAATGAACTCATCCTTGGAGAACTTGAGAGCTTTACTCAAGGGAAACAGGTGAAACGTTGCAATCATCAGGAAACTATGTGCTGTAGGGAGATAGCATCTACCACACCACCCACTGTTCTACTCACTTAGCATGACATTTGAAATTATTTTGCAGGTTGTAACAATACACTGTGGATCTACTGACCACAATCCATGATGAGTCAAGCAACTGCATAGAATGTGCTTCCCTTCTCTGCAGTCAATGCATGCTTCTTTTCAATAATACATTACATAAAACTATTTGTTCCGTCGTTTGCTGGCATAGGCCAACAAAAACACACCACAGCTGGAGGCACAAAGAGCAGGGGGGGAGCGGCATTACCCTCACATGGTTTACATTCAAGCAGGCATCTCTGTACACTTGCTGGATCAAGCCAGCTCATCTCATCCTTCTCCACAATATACACACATTCATAACATGTGCTCCTTCTGAAGTCAAGTCTTTTCCACTGCTAAAGGAAGACTCCACAGAGTGTAACCAACTGAAGCAGCCACATGCTACGGAAGGGAAACTGGTTCGGTTCGTAGAGCGGCAAGAAAAGCTGTGACTTTCTCACTCCACGCTCTGACTTCTTGTTTCCTTTTCATGTGGCAGGAGCTCATGGCTCATGGCTCATTCATAGTTTGTTTTTTTACTGTATGTGGCTGTGTTATGGTGGAACACGGCGGTATGTTCTTCAACACAACAGATCCCGTCTGAATGGCATCTGATGCTTCTCAAAGCTTCAGCCAAGCGTGGAATGGAGCTTTACTTGAAATACATCTGCCGCTACAGTCAATTTCAATGTGCATCACACCGTAGCGATGCACTTTTAAAACTGCAACACACACCGAACGAGCTGAAAATCTCCACCATCGATCAGCCGCAACTTCTCCTTGCTTCATGCGGCTGCTTTGTACAGACAAGACGCAGCATAACAACAGAGCAAAATCTTGTTTGAGCAGCTAAACCACTCCTCACCCCTTGTCTTTCTCCTGCATGCTTTAGAGAAGTGTGCACACTGCAGCCTGACTGAAGCATAGCTGACTGGTAAAAAGAGAAACGCAGAAGTTTGAAAAAGGGCCAAGTGTTCATATGCAATTAATTCACTGCAGGTTTCCAATTCACCGTAAGCTGAGAGCTGCGTACGTGTGTGTGTGTGTGTGTGTGTGTGTGTGTGTGTGTGTGTGTGTGTGTGTGTGTGTGTGTGTGTGTGTGTGTGTGTGTGTGTGTGTGTGTGTGTGTGCAGCCTATGTGAGCATGTGTGTGTGTGTGTGTGTGTGTGTGTGTGTGTATCTCCACTTCTGGTGCAGACAAGGTGGAATCACAACTCTTAACCGCTGAGCTAAGGGGCCAGAGCTTTGTCCTCACCACGGCGTAGCAGGAGACTCTACACCTGTTATCCTAGACCTCTCTCAATCATCAGGAGACGCTAACAAAGCTATACCGCTTACCCAATTTACATCAACCACAGTGGCTGTCGGTTTTCAGATAAATCTCTTCCTGGTTTTATAAAGGCATTGCTCTCCAAAGAAAACCCCGCAATTATTTCCCCCGGTCTTTTTGGTTATTTGAATCCGGGGAAACAATACTCTTCTGTGGTCATTTGGCCTGAAGTATAAAAGCACTGAAGTGGAGGGGAGATAATGGTGATGAGGTCAGCGTTTGGTTGCTAGCCACTGTATCCCCAATGAGAGCACACATGACAGAAACAGTCTCTCTCCGATGACTTCACTCGTGTGGGTGTTTGTTCGGATGCGTGTGTCTGTGTGTGTGTGTGTGTGTGTGTGTGTGTGTGTACATGAGCGTGTGTTTGCATGGCTATTACATGCATTAACATTGTCCAGGGGCCTAGCAGAGAAGAGGAAGGCTGAGTCACAGGATCTAAGGCCTCTCAGGAAGAGAGCAGTGTGATCTAAGACATGCTTGGCCAGGCCCCCGCACGCTGCTGATGAGTTATAGCCCCACCGCGATCCTCCGCCAGCGCCTCCGCCTCACGGATACACTGCAGTACATACTCCATCTCCCCTTCTCCGGGCCTAGAGTAGCCGGGGGAACAGACGCCAGATTCACTTCCACGCGGGGCAAATAAACAGGTGAACTTGAGGGGGGGGGAATTTATGAGAGATTGATGGCGACTGCACTTTCTCTTGTTCTGGCAGAGCAGGAGGTCATGAGGTGAGCGGTAATAGCAGGATGTAGGAACATGCTGCTGTTGCTCAACAGAAACATTAATAATTGCTGCGAGGTTCGGCAATACTGAAAGTGGGAAGGCACCAGCAGCTGCTTGAGGTTTTCTCTCTCTTTATGAGTGATAATGAGGACTCACTTTTACAGAGGTGCTTTTGTTGAATAAGCAGTTTCACAGAAAAATATAGTTGTACCTACGTAAAATAACTCAAACTCAAGCTGTCGCCTTCTTCAAAACATGGACACTCAAAAAGCAATTTCTCTGCAAGTTTAAACACCCAGACAAGAATAATGTGAAAGTGCAGTGTAGAAAAAGCCATTTGGACGCAGGCACACAGACTGAACAGGCTGTGCTGCTCCGCCGACCACAGCAGATTGGGAGGGCAGTGGGCAGAGAGAATATGGAAACAGGGAGCGGCTCTGAGGGGAACCAACCGAACGGCAAGTGAGGTCGGGAGAAAGAGACACGGTGACAAAAGTTGTTTGGTGCTTTTCAAAAGGGCATTTCTTGTGACCTTTTTCCCATCACAACACAGCAGGTTTTGTGTTGTATTCTTCTAGTATCAACGTGTAATTGCACTTCCCCTGCCACCTTCCTATCAGTTTGACAGATCACTCACTACGCTGAAAGACAGGAAAGGCAAACAGAGCTGAGAAAACAACACAGAATAAGACTTTCTGCAACCTGCCCCTACTGCATGGATCAATAAAGACTCGCTGATATGACTGTGCAGCTACAACAGAACCCATGTGGTCTTAATTGCAGGACCCTGGAAACAATTTTTGGCATGTTAACACATCTGCTAAGATGATGGCTATTACATATGTTTGGTAGCTAGCCTTTGGGAAGTTCTACAGTTCAGAAAAGTGACTTTAGCGATTATCCAGGTCAAATAGGCAAGGGTTAATATCTTGTAAAGAGCAAGTATGCATGTCAATCTACCCCTCCTCTTCAGCATTTGTCATGGTTGAAGTCCTCTAAGTGTGCTGAGGTTGTCAGCGAGTGCAGCCAAGGAGGAACTCCAGTCTAAGAAGAGGAGAAACTCGAACCGTTAATGAGTAAATTAATAAGGGGAAATGACATGTCCCCTTTCAGTGACCTGTGTTATGAAATTTATGAATGGAAACTGGTGGGGTCTCTCAGGAAGTGGTCCTAAATCGCCACAGGCGGCTGGCTTCCCTAGGACAAAGTCACCGGGATCCCTGCATATTAAATGGTTCAACATAACCGCTGCCTACCACTTCAACGTAATCGCAATCAAAGCCCATTCAGCCAGCACTAACAGAGATTGAAGTGATGCAAGATTATCTTCCTCCCCCCGCCACTGGCATAAATCGAGCATTGTGAAGGGCATTTGGGCAGAAAATCCAAAGCAAAGCCACGCTTGGTGGCAGAAGCGGCCTTCTACTTATGGTTCTGGCACCGACTAAACGGCATGATGACACCAGCCGTATGGTGGCTACGACCGCCCCCCCCCTCCCCCTCTGTGCTCCATGCAAGGCCTGCCAACAGGGCCGTCCCCCTGTCCCTGGAGAGGACCACGCTTCTCCACTCTGTCATTCTCTCTAACCCTTGTGGCGGGGCCCTGTGCTCTGCCTTGCCACTTTACATTTAGAGGGGAGCAAGGCGGCAGAAATGTGCACTACAGATGGTAGAAATTACTTAGCTCACTTAACTTCAGAGATATTTTTTTTCTTCCTTTTTCTTCTCTCTCTCTCTCTCTCTCTCTCTCCCTTTTCCACAAATTACTCCAAGACTGGGGAAATTGATAGATTCCTTGTGCAAGTAAGCCTTTGAGTTGTACATGGAAGTTTTTTTTGTTGCAATCCCAATTGTGATATCAATTTAGTCAACTCCATGGCTTTGGAATACATCAGTATGCTTTAAAACTGAAGGCTGAAAACCATCTAATTTGGAAAAAGAAAGCTAAGGCCATAACCAAGAACCAACAGTGAATATTCTGACTCTAGGGTGACCTGTATTTTTCTTGAGAAGGAGCTGAATGTGCTTTCCAGGAAATGTCTGGCCTCATGTATATCACACATAAAGCACTGTGCTGTTGGGACGTCCTCTGGGGTGAAATATGTCTGCCAGCTCCATAGGAACATGCAGATGTGGGCTTACCCTGTCGAAGGGAGGGAGGGAGGGAGGGAGGGAGGGAGATGGTGGTGATTTATTTCCCGTGTGTTTCAGTTAGTTTTGGTCGATGTGAATTGAAGTCTCTCCATTTTCCATCTGCACCTTTCTTCCTTTTAATTTCTGCTTCTCATTTTCTTCTCCTTATGACAGTTTTTTGTCTTTTCTATAGATACAGTTCACCAAAGCCAGGTCTATCTTAATGACAAATCTTAGGTGAAAGGGCTTGTGGGATTACAGTCAGATACTACTTCTATATCCAAAAGCTTAATCACCAAAGCTAAATCTTCTTATTACAATAGCACACAATAACCAGCTAAACGGCACCTAAAGGCAGATTCAACACTTCACACATCATGACAGCCAACCCAAAGAAAGCCGTCTCCACTGTTGCAACTACATCTAATTCATCTTGAAAAAGGAATGTTGAGCCGATGTAGTTCTCTCTGCCAAGTGTTTTACCTCGCATCATCCAAGTGATATTACTCATTGGTGTAGAACAATCCAAACAATCCTTTAGTTTTGTATTATTCTCTGCTATTTAACTGTACGTTGTCCACAGTCACCCATTTCTGACTCAAACAGGCCTTTGTTCCGCTAATTACAGAGGCAGCTGTGCAGCCCTCAACCAGAGACTGCTAGTTACAGCACTGACAAAACCAGTGGGGAAACCTGTGGCTGAGGGCAGCTGCCTTTCACAGCATTTCCAGCTCGAGTGAGAAAAGCAGCAAGATCCTATAGACAAGCGCTAAAATTAAAAGCATTCATAAAAGTAACATTTGAGGCGAAGGCTTAATGTCTTTTTTCCATTAGCTTTGCCAGAAGAACTTCAAATTTCCTTTATCCTGCTAAGCTTTATCATCCCCTTTGAAAGCGAGAAAAGCATTTAACTGACGCCAAGCTACACTTTAAAGTTTTATCAAACACGTTTCCTGCAACGTTTGGCCAGAAAGCATCTCCACTAAAAAACTGCATTGCCTTTGTAGGATATTAAATACAGGACAGTCCCATAAAGACTGAAACTAACCTGTTCATTCTGCAATCGCCATTACAGCATCCGTCAACATTTGTCAGATGTTCAGCACTACCAAAACAAGTTCTTAGCTTAAAGTATTTCCGTTTCCTAGCAGTCTAATTCCACCCATCCAGAGCTACATCACATCATCCTCAAAAAATGCCCTGGGTGAAGAGGAATGTTCTGGAACTGGCTGGCTGGCTCTCCGGGCTGACCAGCTGGCTAACTGGGAGTCATTCTCAGGGAGTCGTGAACTTTTGTCCCGCCACTGCTCCCTTGCTGGCTGCACGAGAGGACTTGGGCGACACCAAACAGGAAGCCCCTCAACAAGTGGAAGCTATGGGTGTTTATCTCGCGCCATTCATCAAGCCCCAAGACCAGAGAGAAGAGTCGGGACCCAGCCAGTTAAACAAGGCGGTCCCGATTGAGAGTCACATGTAGCCACTGGGCGGCCTTCAATGCGCCTTAGTGGGTTAGTTGGGTAGCCGACTGGGAGGGTCTCCACGGGAGGGTTGGCTCCCTTCATCCTTCCTCACAGTCCTCAAGGAGCCTGGCTTCGAGTCGATACCCTTGTGCCAAGTGGTGACACTAGAACAGTCATAATTTGAAGTATTCAGTAGATTGCAGGAGCAGTAACCGCAATTGCTGCCCTAAGAGACTGAGACTGAACCTATCAAGATCAGGTTGCCCCGGACTGAATTTGACCTTAACCACTAAAGTTGGGTGAATGTGGTCCAAACCAGTACTATCAAAACCAACTCCAGATCAGCATAGAGAACAGAGAGAAAGCAAATCTGCTGTGTGGACACTGGCCAAGTCATGTGGTTGAGTCTTTAGCAGGAAGAGGCATGAGCTTTACGAAATCTATACAATACTCAGCTATTAGAACAGGCTGCATGACTCCCTGTCAAACAATGAGAGTGATTCAAAACTGAAGGGTTCAGGAAAGATATGAAATGTCAACCTTGAAGCCATGACACATAATCTACAATAAAATAGAGGCAAAAGCAAACATCTGGACATTTTACAGCTGTGAACTGCATCCAGAGTGCATCTGCTACAGTACACAGGCTTGCATCCATGGTTTGTCGAGTGATTTCTCTGCGTGTTAATAGGCATCTGTAATACAAAGGCCCATTGAAAATTGGACACGAGTTAATTTGATGTCATGATGTTGCTGTCTAGTACACCAAAAGACTGTGTGATCTTATAGTTTGGCAAGCCACTAAAGGAAGAGGCTCCAAAGAGGAACACTAAAAAAGAACACAGAAAAATTTGCTAACAACAGCAACAGTGCAACAAAGTAAAGCACTCACTTCAACTTTCTGTCCTTAAGCTATGGTCACAAGCTTTTGAGAACATAACAGCTGCTTGTTTTTTTCTTCTAAGTTACTGATGCCGGTGGAAACTCTTGAGTAATATTAACACAGCCATAGAACGGCATTAGTCTCCTTCTCAGCAATGAGACGATGGCGATATATAGGTACAAGTTACCTTGATGTAACTCGGGCTTCTATGTAAGTGTCTCTTTGTATCACAAGTAAATGAAAGAATGTAAACATAGTTACTGTGGTGAATGCAGGCTACTTAAGGCACACTGCGGCCTGATCATGGTCAACACGTGCGACTGAAGCGATGCGGTGGTGAGATCAGTCGTCTATAAATCGATCTACTGCTTCTTACTGCTCCAAAAGGGGTCAATCAGGGTAGTTGAGGTAGTTTGGCGGCGCACTGGGGGGAAAAAAACAGAGCACAGACAGGACACAGTATGGGAACTACATCTCCCAGCATGCCTGAATGCACACTGGGATGGGAGCTACGGCGAAAAGTGCATCTGGGTTGCTGTTCTTGCACCCGCCGCCTCGGTGACCTGGACCCAGATAACCAGCAGGAGGATGGACAAATTGCTCAGCCACAAGCTTGAAGGCTACCAAGATATCAACACGGTTAATATCATGGTCTACTAAATCCACCATAAAGGTTCACAACAGCTGACACAGCAAAAAAAACATGACACTGAATGGATAAGCATGTTTGTTGCATGGCTTAGTGGTGAGTCAGTTTTCAAAGCAGGCCAGCTCTCGGTGCAGGAAACGGCAGTGGGAAAGGGGGGAATGCACTTCCATCCAGATTCTATCTCCACGCAGATATTACTGTCAAAAGTCAAAAGCTTTTTTTTCCCCCATCTCGCCTCTGCTGACCAACACCTGAGGTTCTACTGACTGGAGACATCCTGAGACGACTGTCGACGGCTAAGCCAGGATCAGAGATCCTCAGCTGGGGAAAAGTTGGCCAGGATGAGCGGACTTTGTAAGAAGGCTCAGCATTGTCATGCATATTTTAGAACAAGGAGAGAGGCAGGGATTGACTGCAGAGCGCAGAAGGCCCAGAGTCATATTTTCCATTGATATCGAAGCCATGTGGCTGGATTTCATGAAATAGCTGAGGCAGTGCACTGCATTTTGGCAGTGTTTAATAGGAGAAATGTGGATGAATGCGCTGGATATGTTCTGTGGTGATGATGCACTGTGTGAAATCATGAAAAGGGTGAACAGTATGTACAGATATTAATTGGATATATAGTCTTTTCAAAGTTCCCATGACTATTGGTCATAAGTACATGGCATCTCTAAATGTATGCATGTTATATGAGGTGATACACAGGGATAAAGTTGCACATAGGCCAACGGTGATCCTGACCTCATCTTGGCAGACTATCAGCCCCCACTCTCCATGAACGTACTGCACCGAACTTACTTTTACGCGTTGTCTTTAAAGCATCGTATTTCTCACCCTTTTCCTGTTACAGATTATTGCGGCTATGCCAATATGTTACAGGATCCATGTAAATATGCGCAGTGATGAGATTTTCTGCTCTGCGGACCAGAACTGTTCATAACTAGCTGGTGAGAATCAGCAGACCTCGTAAAGAACAACAACATTACCGTGCTCCTCTGGAATGTCAACTGGGACAACATGGAACCAAAGGACAGCAGGCTCAACACAAGATAGCTCGTCCACTTGTAGTTCAACGCAAGTCTGTTTCTCATTCTTTCTTTTTTTTCTTTTTTTAACTCCCTCATTTCCATTATCATCATCCCGGACTCAAATATAGCTCTGAGCGACCTGGATGTTCAGAACCTGGCGGCTGATGAGAGTGCTTCGCTTAATCACCCTCTTTTTATTCAGTCAATGGTAATTACAGACACAAAAGGGAGTAATCATCATTATACACAAGAGAGGTTAGAACAACAGCAACGTGTGGATGCACACAGGAGCCATTTCATTATTCCAACAGACTTTGCGCACCATTAATCCCACAAAACTATGGAGCACATATGCATGGCTTCAAAGGAGCATCAGCACCTACTGCACATATGTTAAGAAATACTATCTATTTAGTTATCAAGTTTTCATTTTCCAACCACAACCACTTTACAATATAAAGGCATAACATCTGTGGCGATGTAGCGTTACAAAGCATATTATTATATCGGGCCACTTCAAATTACAAAAATGAAAAGGTTGTACTCTCATTCTTACTTTGCACGTTATAAACAGGCGGACACAAACCATGATCAGGACCAGCCCGATCATTTTAAGTGCAAACAAACATTAGGATTAAATCTGCAGCTGTTCATTCACACTCTGGATATTCTCACACAACTAAATATGAGATGGCAAATGATGAAGCTTAAACTTGTATTTAAAGTCAACCCTTTATCCTGAGGCTACACTCCAGTGTCATTACAACACATTACCAGTGTCATGGAAAAAGAAATAAGTCCAACACCGCACAGGCAGAGCAAAACCACCGAGTAGTTCTGTCAATGTGTGTGCAGACGACCTTGTAAGTCCGGTAACATTAAACCACAACGTAAATGACTGGCGCTACTACGCGGTGTCCTGCAACTGGAGGAGCAATCGGAGCTGTTGTGTGCACGCTTCTGCGGTGTTTGACTCATTTTGGGGCACGAGGCCCAGATGTCCGCTTTGAAAAAACAAAGCCTAAACAGATGAATATGGCAGAAGATGGCAAAACACATGTTGGTGCATCATGTGTGTCCTCCGCTGCCTTCGGTACTCCAGCTTAAGTTTGAAAACAAGCTAATTGTGGGAGGTTTGCGTGTCTTTGTGGAAATCCTTCCACTACGGACGGCATTAGAGAGGAACATTTTGATGAGAGATGTCTTTTGAAGTGAGAGGCTTACCTTCTGGTCCACTATGGAGCACACCAGGTCCTTGACAGCGGAAAGCGACAGGTCACTGGCCTCCAGGTTCACCGTCTCTCTGGTCAGTCCTATCTGCAGCAGGAAGGACACCCCGTGGAAAGAGCCGCGGGAGTTGGTGGGGCTGGGGACGCTGTGACCCCCGTTGGACAGCCTTGCGTAGAGCGGGCCGGATGGGTGGTGCGGATGGAGAGAGTGGAGGAAGGCTCGAGGTAAGGATGGGGGAGAGGAGGCAGACATTGGGTTTCTTCCAATGGCAACGAGGAGCGCTGAATGGTGGAGGTTTTTTTTTTGTTGTTAGTGAGGGCTGGAGGAGAAAAACACAGCTGACTCTTGATAGGGGGAATCTTTGGTCCTCATCAGTGGCAGTGAGTCAGCACTGTGGGGGTTTTTTATATCAAAGTGTCATTGTTTCTCATAAATTAAGAGGGTCCGCCCGCCTGAGCTTACACAACACACACTCATGCACAAGACGGGCAGGTGATGGAGGAAAAGTCTGTGAACAATCCGCAGACTTCTGCAGGAAAATCACTGCAACCAGCTTCATATCCTGGAGTGTGGCTCCTTCTCCTTACTGAAGGCGGTAATCCACTCTGACCACAGGAAGCCTGTCACCACAAACACACACAGAGAGACAAACACACATAGTGCTATATTTATAATGAGAAAAAGTATTCACCTATCTGAATACAGCAGAGACAGTGAAGGGACTGGTACACGTTAGAGGCTCTCAATCTGCTGAGTCGTGGGGCAAAGGCAGCCCGGCTGTATGAATGAAACAGATACTTTTTGTCTTCCCTTTGTGATCACTCTGAGGTTAAATTCATGTAGGAAAACATGTTTTGGCCAATTTGCCTTTTCAATGAACACACATAGATTTTTTTTATTTTATTTATTAAGACCCCAAAATCTTCATCAGTATTTGCCTTTGCGATATTAATACTTAAAACGTGTTACTTTTGATAGATCATCCCTCAGATTACTACTTGTGATGTGTGTTGCTATTATCTTGCATTGTTTTGGTTAAAGGAGCCTGCCAGCTTTAAACTAACTCACACTGCCTTTCTGTGTATGTGCTAAAGGAGCACACAGCTCAAACTTGTATTTATAATAGCATTTGTTTTCACTTTTGATAAACTCAACAAAACAGCAGTTCTTTACGCTCGCTTTGCGCAAAAACAGTCAAAACAATCGCCTTAAAAAAAAAGACGCGTAAAAGTTGATAAAGCGTATCATGTCGGTGTTTACAAGAATCCAAACTCCACAAAACATCTGGAGCCGAGGCTCCCTAACATCTGCACCCCTCCCACTTTCGATGGAAACGCACAAGCCGTGTCTACAATATGCCAGCAAAACAAGTTATACAAGAGCTGCAGCCTCATACATTCAGAGGACTTTGTTTTGTAGTTTACGTGTCGGTCTTTACGCGTAAAAAAAAAAAGCTAAACGTCGCATTAGATATGATGTCATACTTTACCTTCACAGTCTGCGAAGGGCGCTCCTCTTTCCATTGTGAGTTTACTGAAGAAACTTTGCAACTCCATCCAACGAGCCCGAAGTTTTCAAAAGGCTGCACTTTGTGAAAGTCTCACACACACACACACACACACACACACACACACACACACACAGAGAGAGAAGCGCAACTTTGCAGCGCGTCGTTACATGTAGCGAATAACAGCAGAAGTTGTACACACAGGCGTGCGCAGACTACCCGAGCCGTCCATTTATTTTTCTCTTATCTTTTATTCCAGATTGTAACATTCATGCGCATCTTATTATCCTTCCAGCTGTGTCTACTCCCCCCTGCTCGACAAGAGAGAGAGGGAGAGGGAGAGGGAGAGGGAGCAGCGACTGTCGCCGGGGGTTGGAGTCTTTTTATTATCTCTGCATAACTGACTTTCCATGTGTGGGGAGGAAAACTTGAACTACAGTCCCTGTAAAGCAATGGCGCCTCCGATGGAGCTCTAACCAATGCGCATGTGCCTTCCTTTTCCGTTATTTCAACTTGGCCGTGTCAAGAGAAAAAAAAATTAAAAAAAAAACTTCATTCTACATGACCCGAACCGGTTTGGAATTTAAAAAAAAATTGGGGGTCCTCGGGAGCCATTAAGAGGGTTCAGATATTTGCCCAGAAAAATGAGTCATGGACTGATATCACTTTACTTTAATACATGAACAACAAAGTAAAAGTATCTACTGTGTTGTTTCTCAAAACCCATAAACTGCTTAGCAGAGGTTTAAATAGAAAATAAGGGTAGGTAAGGCTTTGTCTGCTTAAGGGCCCTGACATGGAAAGTGCAGGTTCAATTTCTTGGATATGATGAATTTATCTGTTCAATTACCTGTTAGGCAACTAACTCTAGGAATTGAAAGAAAAAACAGGAAGAGGGATTTGATTCTGCAAGGATGCCTACGTGCTATATAACTGCCAGCTCATGTCTTCGATGAACTTATCTACACAGTAGATTTCACTCCACATTTTAAGAACTGGTCCATTTTTTTTTACACTCTCCATGGGATATTTTGCCATTCTGTACTGGCACTAAAGCCGATTCTACCGACAGCACAAAGTTCAGTACTCATACATATAAGAAAACAAATAAACACTGATGAAAAAACAAGTTTATTGACAGAAAACAACTTTGAAATAGATTAATACTGTGGAAATGTGGGGTCTATTTTCTTTGCCCAAGCCATGAGGCCTCCACTGATGTCTTTCACTGTGACACTGTCCACTTCTGATCCACTCATCTTCTCCACAACCTGCACGGCCTTCTGTGAGTCGTTGCCCAGCTTACAGATCACGTACACTGGAGGAATCAGCAGAGAGAGAACACTGAGGGATCAGTTCGATGACACCATTGGATCTTAAACACGTAATAAGGTCAGATTGAAATGACTAATAGCACTAAGAACCAATTAAAATGACTAAAAAAGTTTGAATTGTACACATATTAAATAATGTGGAAAAAATGGTAAATGTTCAGAGTTGTTTGTTATATGCTCAGATTTTGCACAAACAACCAAAACTGTATAAAATGCTGCGCTAAAATTCCAAAAGGCTAAATTTAGCTCATTGATAAAGAAAGCTAAACACAGTGAATATCCAGAACATCACAAAAATAACATTTTGAATATTAATTTCTCCAAGGCAGGCCAGCTGCTCGGGTTGACCGTACTTGTTTTGGAAAAGGGGTCACCTAGCAACCCCATTACAACCTGCTACTAGCTGTCCAAAGTAAGCCTGCGGTCCAGCAGTATGAGACCACACACTGGCCTGTGAATACGCTCAAGTGGCTCTACGTGCCTGTCCATTTTAAACGACATGTACCCACTCCCTAAATGGGGTTTTAACATTTTTACCTGGAAGCCGGCAGTCACCCTTCATCCGCTGTTTCAACTGGCTGATTCTCTCCTGAAGTAATTGGATATGTTCACTCTTCCTCTCCTCTAAACTTGTGAGGGGAATGTCTGGCAACAATATAAGGAGAATAATAACACTGAAACTGGAGATAAGAGATTGATTTTGTGCCTCTATCTCTAAAAAGGATACTGAGAGAAAAAGGTAGGTGGCATATATCCACCTCCACAGGAGGGCGCACATCCAACAAGAGATGGGGCTCTGCATTGTCCATTATCAATTTATAATCCTGGAATCACATCAAAGCAGACCTTAATGCACAAATAACTTCTTCATTAGAGAGAGGTGGAGCTTCATCTTTTGGGGAAAGGCATTGATTAACATCTATAAAACAGGATAACCACAATTATTCTCAGCAAATGTTGAAATGTTGCCTGGATTTAGTTTTGTGGAGTAATATGAACATTTTAACTGCTTCTCCTTAAATCACAGGAAACAAAACTGTTTTTTTGTTTTTTTTCACTGGAGCCCTTTGCACACTCTCGATTACAGCCCAATCAATCATGATCCCAATCTCTGTGCCTAATGACTCCGCGGGTTTGAAAGCACCAATTCTCCAGAAAACAGATGCAGCCAACTACCACTGCTCTCTCTCTCTCTACCAAGTAGAACATGTTATTCTTTCCATTAGAAAATCTACAGGCACAGTTTTAAGTCATTTCCCCATTTGGGGCTAGGTCAGCGCTGAGATTTAATCAGTTTATGAAGGCACTTGAAAAACTGAGAAAATTGTGGGTAATCATACAATAAACGGCACTAAACGCAGGGAGTCACGCAACGGCCGACTGTTCTGGACGATATATGCTTTACCTGTACGGTGATCCTCTGATCTCTGGAAAGGAGGTTGAGTTTGCGGCACTGAAACACATGGAAAAAGTGAGAGATTTTTTTTTTTATTTTTATGATTTGAGAAAAATGACATCTACTTTGTGTTATTAAATGGCAAAATCCAGTTGATGTAAAATCAACTGGATTTTTTTGTCTCTTGTGACCAACCTTATCTGTGGCAGCTGACCCACAGAAAGCCTCGTAGTCCACCAGCTGGGTGACACTGGGCTTCTCTCCGCACACTGCGCAGCTGGCCTGCTTGGGCCGCAACTTGATGGACCTGAATCTGGCGTCTTGAGCGTCAAACATCACCAGCTGCTGGCCACAGGAAGCTGGCACGCCGGGTCAAGGAAAAGGCAACAATGTGCATCGCATCACCGGTCTGCGCTGCCACGTCTCCCATTTGTGTGGAGGCACCATGGCAACATTCAGCCGATTTTGATAGGAAAACAGCGCAGCACTTCCCCAGGTGACGCATGAGGGCCAGGTGTTAGCATGGGTGTCACAATGCAAGCCAGAGGGGCAGGATAGGGCAAGTTTATTCTCTGAAGTGCGTCTTGATATCAGCACAACAACAACTTACCACAGCGGTTTCAAAAAGAGTTCTCATAAGGAAAAGGCAAATTAAAAGTCAGCAGAGTCACGTCTGTTTTTGCTATAGTTTATCAGACCGGCACAAAAACACCCGTACCATGCCCAACTTTGCTACACTGCTTCAGCAGATCTTTGTTGATTCATCCAGATGACTGGAAACTTCTGATGTAAAGCAACAAAATGTCCAAAGAGGGCACTGTATGTAGTTCAGAATGGAAAAGCCAAAGGATACAGCCCTGTCCAGAGGCAATCTTGAGGACTTCCAAAGCTTGAAAGCAGCCCATTATCCCTGGAACTTAAAAGGAAAAAGTGGAAAGTTTTTACTAACAACTATCATTTACGCAAGACTGAACTCTGTACAAAGTCAATGGCTGCCTGGGGCAAGTAAGGGGACAAGACTCACCCACTCCTAACACCCCTCCGTCAGAACAATTGGTCACCGTCTCCGAGGGTGGGGGTGCCGGGTACAGACATCTGTAGCAGGGGCCTCCACGGTAGTTATATACTGTCAGCTACACACACACACACACAGACAAACACACACAGAGCAAGAGGGCTTTTACTCTGATAAAGTAACATTACAAACGTAGAGCAGCTGATGGGACTCTTGCCTTTCTACCTTACCTGTCCCTCCATTCTCAGGGCGCTCGCTGACACCAGAGGCTTGCCACTGAGTACGCAGGCGTCATTCACCAGATAACGAGTGGGGACATTGTCTGAACAATCCGCCACAATGTCATATATGAGGTCAGCGAAGTCAAGGCGTGGTCAAGAACGGAGTTCATATTATCGGTTAGACACGTGTACGCATTTCCCAACTGAATATTTAAAATACTACTCATGCTATCACAGGTGTGCGATAGTTTCATGACAAAGCATCTGCAGGTCTAATGAACACATGTAAGGTCGAGGATACTGTTGAATGAGTTGCAAGGCGTTCTCCGACGAGAGCTGCAGGTGGTAGGGAATACACTCTACTGTTGAGTTCAACCTGCACACAAGAAGTCACATTCAAAAATACAAAGTCAACAAATTAACAATTAAAGTAAGAGAATGATCCGTAGACAGATAAATGGCGCCCTCATGTGGTCATGGCTCCACAATGTGTGTGCTGACCACAGTGGGCCCACTGTGAGGTGGTGTCTCTAAAATAACATGTTTACACAATATTTGCTGGGGAGAGAAAATACACAACCAAATATAACCTGTGGCGAGACTGGAAAGCGCCAGCATGTATTGCACTGCAACTAAATGGTCACAAAATACACAAAAGCACACCACTTATCATAGTTAGAGAACATTTACTAATAATATCGAAATACTAGCTTCTCTGTTTCAGAGTCACTTTTAGCACAAGTGCATGCAGGATAACATTTCTCAATCTGTACCTTTTAATCGCCTTGGCAGCAGACAGAGCCTTCGCTTGGTCCTGGTTCTCCTCCCCGTGAAGCACCTGTCTGTGGAGGTTACTGAGCTCCACCTCGTCGTAGTCCAGCAGGCCCATGCGCCCTGCAGAGATGCACAGACGAACAGGTCGGTCAGAAAGGCTTTAGAATGAATGTCAAACACGGATAACAGCAGCGAACGCTTACATGTTTTATCTGTGGTTATTCTTTGCTGCCTTTGTGACTTAACACAGATTTATGTGGTTGTCCCGAACGGGCATGGATTTGACTTTGTCTGTTTACAGCTCTTAAAGAGGGAAAACTAGAAAATTGAGCATAAGAAAAGAAACATGGAATGAACTGGTGTAAATTTTACCTGCTTCCCTTAAATTTTCCAGTTTTCCCCTAGTTGCTTGTACAGCCAAAGGTTGGCTGCAACTACACCTGAGGCAACAGGTCGTATAATTTTTCCAGCTAAAGAAAAACATATTCACAAAATAAGTAAGTCTTAAATTAAAAGCTGTGAATAAACTCTTGTGTCTTTACCAAAGTTTTCCAAGTACACCTGATTGTAATCATTAACCAGCACTAAAAAAAGGTAGTGTGATATATCTTTTTATTTGAAATGGAAATTAATAATGATAGATGCGAACCTCTCCCTTGCAGCTACATTCACCAGGAGGTGAGCCTGCTGCTAATGTTAGACCCTGCCTAGAGAAAATGACCTGCTGACAGCTCAACAGTTACTCACAGCCACACAGCACATTTATTTTGAAGGTTAATGGTATGATATGTTTGGCACCAGGTCACGCTGAGCATTAATCAACTAGACGACCTACCGATGCCTGCCGCCGCAAGATACTGTGCCAGGGGGCAGCCCAGTCCTCCACAGCCCACAATCAGCACCGAGGTCCTGGATAAATTAAGCTGACCTGCGGACAGTCAGAATTCACTTTGTTGCGTTCAGTCATGCCGTTAATCTCGCTCGACAGAATGCTCACTGTGCTGTATATCAGAATAACACTGTCTAAAGCCAATCATACCTTGTACACCGAGCTCGGGCAGAAGGAGCTGTCTGCTGTACCGCATGATGTCCTCATTGCTGAGGGCTGGTTTGACTCTCAGGGGGGTGAGGGGTGTCACTTTCTCGTGCAGCTCCGGTACTGAGGCATGGCTCTTATAATCACACCGGGGAGGAATTATAACACAAGATATGAGAAACAAGTTTAAACAGGAGCTTTGAGCCATGTGGCATCAGAGTCCCTCAGCAGCCTGCTTCTATAATATCATGAGCTACATATACATCTCTCTTTACATACGTCTGCAGCCCATATGTCTGACATAAGGCGCTATTTGGTAAAAGCTCTTCATATTAAGTGGCTTATAGTTTGCTTATTTATTTCTTATTTAGCATTCAAGACTAAACGAGTTAAGTGTGCTCTCTCTTTTGAGAATTTCCTAATTTATTTGGGACTTTTTTCAACTTTTTGTCTCCCCTTTGTGATAAGGAGGCATGTGCTTCTGCACATTTGCCATTGATTGTTGTTTTTGTAAATTAAAAGGCATCTGAATGTATTACTATAGCACTGCATTCTGGGATTAAACTCACATGATTTTAGCATTTAATGTCCGTTTAATGCAAATGTTCATACGCTATTCACATGGATGTTGTGTGATCACTCCCAGTAGTTTGATAATTGGGCATATTGTTCTTCTATGTGTATTATAAATAGATGTATAATATTCTTTTTTTTATGGTTCACTTATCTCTGCTCCATTTCATATTACAATGATCTATTCATGCTGTGCTTTAAGGTGTGACCTGTCCTAAACTACATATCACCTTCAGCACAATTAGGACGTTCACTAGACATCTAACCAGCTAGTTACCTGTCCATCAAGTGTCCAGGTTCATTAGAAGAAAGGAGCATGTTCCATGTCTTATACAGAACCAGTGAAAAGTTTGTTCACACCTTCTCATTCAACTACTTTGAAGAATCTAAAATATAAAACATATTCTGGTTTGTTGAGCATTTGTTTGTTTACCACATAAT
Organism: Anoplopoma fimbria; assembly: GCF_027596085.1. Taxonomy (NCBI): domain Eukaryota; kingdom Metazoa; phylum Chordata; class Actinopteri; order Perciformes; family Anoplopomatidae; genus Anoplopoma; species Anoplopoma fimbria. Next base: position 17,510,946 of record NC_072463.1, read on the forward strand.
TCCATATGTGTTCCTTCATAGTTTGGATGTCTTCAATATCAATCTACAATGTAGAAAAAAATATATATATATATAAATAAAGAAAAACCATTGAATGAGAAGGTGTGTCCAAACTTTTGACTGGTACTGTGTATGAACAATGTTTGCTGATGCTGTGTAGGTGATAAAAACACATTTCTATGTAACAGAATGCACTTTTAGCACTAACACACTGCAGTACCTTCTCCACTCGGGCCAGTCTATTCTTCAGAGCATCAATCTCTTTCTCTCTCTCCTCCAGCTGAGCCTTCAAGCAGCGCACCTCGTCCTCCATGTCTGCTGCTACCGCGAGAGGTTACTCAACGATAAACACGTATAACAGAAATACCTGTCACAGCTCAGACTGAGCTACTGTGTGACTGAGAGTGATGGGAACATGCTGTCATGTTGAGCGCACGGCAAAGACTTCCGGGTTGACCACGTGATCAGGAACCACATGACAGGTGACGTAGGAAGCGCTGGTCTTACTCTCACCAAAAATAATAGACGACTAAATATACATTAAAAAAAATAATAAATACACATATGTAAAGCTATTTACTCTTAGAAAAATAAAAACAAGTGATTGCACGTTAAATTGTTCGTGTGCTATATCAGAATCAGAATCATCTTTATTGGCTTAATTGAATGAATTTGACTCACTAATAACAGAAACAGAAAAACAAAACAAAAGTATGCTATACTATATACTATACTATTCAAGTATGTATCTGCAAGAATTATGTCTTAATATACATTGCTTTAAATTGTTTTTTTGTTAAAAGTACAGCTCGATATTTGACTTTGACCATCGATTGGTCCATTTAATTGTCCCGGGACCTTAGTGTGCTGTAAACATGTTGGTCTGTTGTTGATAATGAGCAATTATCAAAGGAAAATATGGGGTCAGTGTGTCATACTCATCTTTCGGTGCAGGCTGAAAACTCACCTCTTCAAGAAGTACTACCCTGAGCCTTCCACTGAGCACTTATTGTATTCGTATTAGTTTGTTTCTGCACTTATTGTATTCGTATTAGTTTGTTTCTGCACTTATTGTATTCGTATTAGTTTGTTGCACTTATTGTATTCGTATTAGTTTGTTGCACTTATTGTATTCGTATTAGTTTGTTTCTGCACTTATTGTATTCGTATTAGTTTGTTTCTGCACTGTTTAGTTTAGTTTAGTTTAGTTTATTTGCACAATTGAAAAATATAAAAAACATAACATTAATAAATTATATTACAGTACAGGAAGAGGCAGAAAGCTTATTTGAAGCCTCCACCTATATAATATTTAAAAAAATCACAATACTATAACGAATACAAAAAGAAAATACATATGGTATGAAATATTGTTGAAAAAGCATTTTTACAAGATATGATTTATAATAATAATACATTACACACAAAGAAAAAAAATGCAATTCTACTTTTGCTCTGCTTTATGCTCTTTAGATGCTTGTTTAAGAAAGGAGATGCACTTATGACTTCTGGTGACTAGTAGTTCTCTTGAATACCTATGTTGAATACACTTCCTGTAAGTCTCTTTGGGTAAAAGCGTCTGCTAAATGACTGTAATGTAATGTAATACTCAAGTGTTCCTTGGAGTTGACGATGCACACACACACACACACACACACACACACACACACACACACACACACACACACAGAGAGAGAGAGACGCAGCAGTGCAGTGACGTGCTGTGGTTTACAGAGCCTCGGGTCCTCCCTCCTGCTTTTCACATGATCTGTAATCTCTCACAGAGGAGAGACACAGGAATGTGCAGAGGAGCGACAGCAGCGATGGCCGAGCGAAGCCACGGTCCCTCCAAGGTGCGTTTACTTTACACCGCGACCATCTGGGTGACATTTGTCCACTGCACCGCTGGGATCCCCTGGACACAAGAAAAGGTAAATAAATCAGCATGATCTGTTCACGTTTTGTTGTCTAAACATATTGCCAGGCATTCAAAATTGTACCAAAAAAAAACCGGTTCCAAGAGTGAAACCATATCAAAACTATTACTGACAAGGCTTAAATGATTGCTTAAAATGATTGATTACCTGTTAACATCATGTTTGCTTTCTTTTTGTAACTTAAACGCTTTTGAACCAAATTTATTGATTTTTCTTTGGTTAGAGAAATGCTTGATTTTATGAAAAAATATTTACTCCAATTTTGTTTGTATTGTGTCTCTGTGTGTGTGTGTGTGTGTGTGTGTGTGTGTGTGTGTGTGTGTGTGTGTGTGTGTGTGTGTGTGTGTGTGTGTGTGAAAGCTTTCCTTTTAAAGTGTCAATCTCCCATTAGTAAGACTGTTTGTTATAAGAGACGGAAAACTACAGGTTCCAGAATACGGTTGTGAAATTCATAATATACGTATTCATGATATTGCAACAACCCTCTGCACTGTCTTCCCAGCACTGTTGTGTAATTCTCCTGAGACACACCTGGGTATGCCTGGCCACTGGTGTTCCTCATTTGTGTTCTTCTTCTCCTCTCCTTTTTGCCTAGTTGCCATGGCAGCACAGTCATCATCATTGATCCTCCAATTGCATGTCCTGATATTTATAGAGCTTAAGTGGACCCCTTTTAACCCTCTCTGAACCCAGTGAGCCCTAGCGCTTTGAATGACTATATACAGTCTGTTTGACCACATAATTACACATTTCACACTGTATGCCACTCTGTAATTACAGCCGGTCACTATGGGCCCAACTCGTGAACATGTTTTGTAAGTGAATGTTTATGCTTCCATTGTAATGAGCAGAGTTGAGGAATGTGCACTTCCCTATTGTCTGAGACGGTAAATTGAAACCAAATTAGGAGGAAAAACAAATCCAGTGTGATTTCCCATAACAAACCAGAAGACTTACTTTGCATTTCAAGAAAATCATTACAAAATGTGCATTTTCCAGCTTCTCAAATGAGATGGTTTGCTGTTTTATGTCAATGTGAGTTGAATATCTTCGGGTTTTGGAAAGTCCGTCAGACAAAACAGGCAATTTGAAGACGTCACCTCGGGTACTGTGATGGACATTTCTCAATTTTTCCCGACTAAACGATTGATTAAAAATATAATCAACAAAACAATTGATCATTCAATTAATTCAGTCAGTATGTATTCCACAACCCCACTATATGACATTGTCAATTAAGGACTACCCAGAGGGCCGATCATTGGAGAGGCTGGAGCCTGGCAGAACACACAAACATGCTCTGAATGTGCTCTGGTATACTTCATCAGCTCTCTACCTATTGCTCTCTGTCCTTCCTCTCGGCCCAGTTCGTTACCAGGACAACCACTGTGCTCAGCAGGTGAACTTTGAGACCAAACGAAGAAAAAAAAGAGCCATGGGATCGAAGAATCAATACGTTTTTTAAACCTATGGCTGTAATTTAGCGTTTAGCACCATTGAATGGACAGCTTGAAACCAAATCCAAATCCATATTGTGTTTCTTAAACTACACAAACTGGTTGATTTGTGTTTCTTTTTTTTTTTTTAAACCACTGTGTCTATTTCTTAGAGTAAGGAAGAGCATGTTAACATATGCCTTTTACTCGAATGCCATTTCATTCAATAGACAGCTGCTTTTCTGAAGTAGCCTTTGTGTGTATTTGAATACAATCAATGTCTATTCACACTGGTCTAATTGACCCATGTGTTTCTCTCTCTGAGGAGGTGTTAGAGTGAACTTCACAGCTCATGTAAACACAACGTTTAATGCAACCTTACCACCAGATCAAATTGTTTTTATCTTTATGTTAATGCTACAACAATCTCAAAGATCTCCGTTTTGTTCTCTTGAAGGCGCTTTTGTCAATAAGCAGTAATTGCAGGTGTGTTTTTCTCACTTCTCAGCAGAGATCCAAACCACAGTGTCGGAAATTCCCGGCAACTGCAAGGGCTTACATCAGTGGGTCATTGGCACATTCGCCATTGTGTTCAACTCATTCAACACCAAGACTTAACAGACATTCATTGAAAGGACAATCCTTAGAGATTAATTACTTCAACATGTATGGCTTTTGATGAACTATGTGACTAAAAAAATCCCTCCTAGATAGATAGATTTTCTCCTCAAGTTTCCCTAGCAATTTAAATACTGTTATGGAACAAATCCCCTGTTAGCGGTAGTGAGTGGTTTCCAGTAACATGAGAGAGTGTTGTGACACACTAAAATCAATGAATGTGTATGCTGTGTCATCCACATTGTTGCCCAATGAAATGCGTCATAGAAATACTTCCCTTTTTCTATACAAGGAAGTTGTTGATCTGAAACTGTCCAATGGCAGACCCTGACTGAAAGTAGGAGAATATTCTACGTTCTTTACGCAAATCTACCTGAACACACTCAATTCCTTTCTAAATATTCATCGAACCCAAATGCTATTTCTCATCCATTTTGTATTATCTCGATTGTTTTCCTTTGGGTCCTTTCAGCTCCATCACCGAGCTGCCACTCTGACACAAGATGAGATCCGTGTCGCCCTGTCTCACACCGACCTGGAGCAGATGTGGCAGAGGGACCTGAGGCCGCTGCTGGTCACCAGGTACCCAGGCTCTGCAGGCAGCCAGGCCGTGCAGCAGGTGAGCTCACAGTCCCTTCAGAATAGCATAACAATGCCTGAATCAGTGTCAAATACAGAAACACTTGTACAGAAAACATGTAACAAACGTAATTGACCATAAATGAAAAGAAAAATGTCAAAATTCTGTTACTTTTTCCCTCTTGGAAGACATTATTTTATTGGCAACGTCAACACAACTACAGGCATAGATAAACATTGTACACTGGTTAACATTTGTGAATGAGTCCTCCAGCTTTTATGTCCTGATATGACGTAACAGTGGGAAAGAAAACCAATTCAAGGAGTTATCATAACCATGTTTTTTCCCGTAAACATTGAAAGCAACAGGTTTAAATCAGAAAACAAGTCTTATTGCCACAGATAATCATTAAGGTGGTGATAAGGTGAAGCAGAGGCGGAATGATGCTCTTTACAAGTCATAATTTGGTGTGTTCACAGCATATCACAACCACCCTCGGTGCCCTCGGAGCAGGCTGGGAGGTGACGGAGGATAAGTTTGTGTCACAAACACCCTACGGCCAACTCCCCTTCACTAACATAGTTGCCACCCTCAACTCGTCAGCTAACCGCCGCCTGGTTCTGGCCTGTCACTACGACTCCAAGTACTACCCACCACAATGGCACGGGAGGGAGTTCCAAGGCGCCACTGATTCAGCCGTTCCCTGTGCCATGATGTTGGAGCTGGCACGCGCCCTGGATGAAGAACTGAAAGCTCATAAGGTGTGACTTAAATCTGCAACATAGAATACGTTAAAGGGTATATTACGCATTACTGGTCCATCTGTCTGTCTGTGACACTATGTGAAGATGCCTCATTCCCTCCTGTGTGCGTTCAATAGGCTTTAAATTTGGGGGGGATGTAATAGTTGTTTGTGGTTGTGGCCAACACTGACTTGAGATGTGGTGATGAATCACAGGCTAGTCAAACAACAACAACACCGATGGGACTGAGCTCTGGGAAAGACATGGCCAAACATGTTGCAGACGGTTCCAGGAACAGGTTAAACGTCACTGTAAAGTTTCTTCATTTCACTTAAACATGAGAAACAACTACAAGAGGGATGAAGGTGGTACTAACGACATATTTCCAAGTATAATTTAAAGGATAAGGCTGGTGTTATCTATATTTTTCTTATTGTCAACAATTTCCATGTAAAGACCAAAACCAATCTCTGGGTACTTCCCAACTGTATTACTTGTCTGTGAAGACGTGCATCTTTCAAAAAATGATTCACAAATGAACAGGTTTTTTTCTTAAATGTAATTTCCTAAAACAGCTGGGCACTGTAAATGCTGCATATGTTAGGGACTATTTTAAGCTCCAGATTAAAACACATCTCAGCTACACAGAAAACACTTGTTTGTAGCATCAATTCCCTGCTGATCATTTTGTTTAATTTGTTCACAATAACAAAAATGTAAAAAGTAATCCAGTTTTTCTCTTAAACATTTTAATTTAGTCAGTCAATAAGAGGGTTATGATTTTGCTAGATATTAGAAAAATGTGTCACTTTGTAGTTGAAGGCGTAAGGAAATTCTCTAATTCTAAACATTTTTTCAAATTAGATATCATTTATTGACACCCATCTAACCTCATAAACACAACATCAACAACAACATTTTAACTACAAAAGTAATGACTATTTGTTCCGTTTTATGGAAAACAAAACAATACTTCATTGCTCCATAAACCAGTGATTCATGAGGAAAACACTTAGTATTCATGTAACCTGCTCCTCTGCCCTTTTCCTGTTCCACAGTGGAGCTCAGGCCCCTTTCTGTTGGGCGGACAGTGACAGGTCCTGTGACAGGGAGCGACATGTTTATCAGACTCAGCTGTCCGTCACAAAGGTCACGGTGGGAATAGGAGTCCCATTGAATACAAATGCATTAGGTGCCATGGAAGCGAAGTCATTATCAATATCATAGCTGATAAATGACCACTTACTATTACAGAAGCATATTTTTTGGGGTGTTAGAAAAACTAAAAAGGAATATTTCACATAAAAACAAAACAAAAAAAAGAAACACAGGCAGTTCTTGTCAAAACCACTAGGGGGCAGCAAAACCCTGAGAATGCCTTGACTGTCTTCTTTTTACCTCCCATGCAGAGCACTAATCCCGACCTGACCCTGCAAATGCTGTTCTTTGATGGAGAGGAGGCTCTGTTCCAGTGGACCTCCACAGACTCCCTTTATGGCTCTCGCCACCTGGCCCAGAAGATGGCGACCACCCCACATCCCGCCGGAGCCACGGACACAAACCAACTGCACGCTATGGTACAAAACAGATCTCTGCTCACACTGATCTGCCTAAACCACTTTAGATTAGCATAATCACACTCAAGATCATACCTTTATTAGAGCACATTATTTTTCGTACAATCTGTTTAGTTCCGATCTCCTCTTCCTTGCACAGCCCACACAGACACCTCGACCACCGAGGTGCATGTCTTAAATAGTTTTGTAATTCAGAGAAAATCACAAATCGTAAAGACACCCATTTCATCATATGGGAGGCTTAGGTGTCATGATATCAAATGTAATTTATTATACAGTCTATCATAACAACACGTCACTTTAATTGGTATATGTTTCTGTATATCAACCATGGGGAGATAGTGAGACTGACTATGTATGTAGACATTCCTATGTGGACAGACAGAGCAGAGATAAAACAGACAGTGTATTAAAGAACCTAGCGTGTGTGTGTGTGTGTGTGTGTGTGTGTGTGTGTGTGTGTGTGTGTGTGTGTGTGTGTGTGTGTGTGTGTGTGTGTGTGTGTGTGCATGTAGACAGACAGTCAGGTGTGATTTGTGTGTCCTGCAGAGATAGCATGGAGCGTTGATGTCAGTGTGTTGTACCGCCGCTCCTCTAAGCAGGGGCTCTGAGGTTTGATTATAACGGGACCTGGCTCCTTGTCAGGAACTTATCCTCAGGATGTTTAGAGAGAGTTTCTCATGAGAGCTCACCGACATGGTTTCTCCGGCTCCTCCCTGTTTCTTCTCCTCCAGGATCTGTTTGTGTTGCTGGACCTGATCGGGGCCCCCGGACCAAGCTTCGGCAACCAGTTCCCCAGCACAACGCACTGGCTCTCCAGACTGCAGAGCATTGGTGAATAATCAAATTGTTTTTACTACTGCTGTAAACACAATGGAGGTCTGTTTACTTTGGTGAAGGTGTGCCACAAAAAAAAAAACACAAGTCCCTTTAATCATAAGTCATTAATACGTCAATCATATTGCAAACTTTCATCATCGTATTGAGACCAATGTTGCAACTGTGCAACACTCAAATCGCTGCATATTGGTCACATTGTATCTTTTACTTTTTTGTAACTATTGTGCTGGCATGACTGCACTGTGGAGATGATATATTTTTTGTTTATCTATATTGTAGCTCAAATTGCTAATAGTCTCTAAAGACATTTATTTCTCAATCAGTCTTTTTCATGTGTGAAATGGTTTAGAATCAAATTTAGAATAGTTTTAACTTACAAATTTCACTATTGGTATATTTATCCTGGCTTTTCTCATTTTCTTTTAAATGGACAGAGCTTGAAAAAGGTGACGTCACGCACTTCCCCGCACCAATCAGAATTTTGAATGTTAGTTCAAAATGAGTTGAGGGGTGTTTTTGCTTATGTTGCCAGCTCTGTCATCAAAATTTAACAAATTACACCATCACAGTCCTGATAAAGCAAATCAGCAAATCAGCAAATTATTGAATTATTTATTCATGAAACTATAAATAAATAATATCTTTGGATTAATGTTTTCCAGATGCTGGTTTTTAACTTGTTGTCCTTACTCTTATAACTACAGAGAAGCGTTTACACTCCATGAACCAGCTTGTGGATCATCCTAACAACGAGCAATATTTCTGGCCCAATGTACCTGTTGGCCACATACAAGATGATCATATACCATTCCTAAACAGAGGTATACACACAATGTAACACAAGTAGCACAGTTATGATTACATATATTGTGTCGCTCATCCTGTGCCCCTCTGTCAGGTGTAAGCGTCCTCCACCTAATCCCCTCTCCGTTCCCGTCTGTGTGGCACACGTTTGATGACAACGAGCAGAACCTGGATCGCTCCACCATTCAGAACCTCAACAAGATCATGCAGGTTTTTGTTCTGGAGTACCTCAACGCCAGACCTGCCATCCCTTCAAACCCAAAGAATGCCCCATAAAAAAAGGGCATACTTATTCGACAACTTTCTTTCTTTTGATGTTTCACTGTAGTAAAGATCTTCAGCTGTTGTTTTACAGACTGAAAGAATAGACTGTATTTAATGCTGTTTCAACGCCAACAAAATGTAGAACTTGACAATTAAGATGTGAGGTTGAGACTCGACTCTGTACATCAGATGTGTGCAGCTGCAGAAAATATTTCACATAGAGAATATGTAAGTTTTTTTATCTTGAAATCTTGGTCTAAACATATTTTTGCCCATGTACTTACAAAAATAAAATGTAATTTCTTCCTAAATGAGTTCATAAAAGGCTTCAAGACTCAGCTTAAATCCCCAGCAACAAGATCAGCACACAGAATCTTCTGTGTGTGTTTTTTTTTACCACACTGCTCTCTTTATATCAGCCTGAAACGCTCCTCTACACTGTGATGAGGCATCTTAGTGTCAGTGGTGATGTCTAGGATCTGGTGCCCCAAAGAGAAGGAAAGGAGCAGTGCAGGGGTAAAGGAAAATGATAATTGTGAACATTTCAAATGCTATGATTCCCTTTATTATTTTTCACTTTAAGTTACTGGGCAACATTGAAGTACATGAATGCATTGCAAGTCCAAAATCTGTGTTAATTTCATTATGAATTGCTGTGGGGACAACTGTAGCCTTAAAAAAAACACTTGCTTAAAGTCATGTAATAGCAACCAAAGTCTCTGATCTGTCATGTTGTGTGATGAATATATAAGATATGACAATCCACACTATCCTACCAAAACGCATGGGGCGGAGTGTATGGCGACACACATGAAATGGTGACACACTGTGGGTTTTAGCTACAGGGTACATGACGTTTCCTCTCCTGCAGTAAACTTTTGAGAGCAAACCTGTCAGGGGCAGGAAGTCGCTTCATTTTATATTCTTTTGTCTACATCTTCAGCCCTTCATATCCTGTCATCTTAGATAGTGAAGTGGATAACTTCCTGTGTGGATGTTTTGCCTGCCTTTGTTTATATGTGGCATTATTATCCCCATCTTAATGTAGATCCCAGAATAATATACACTGCCAAAACTGGAGGTCCTTTATTTTGAGGGTGAAATAAATGTTGACTCAGAATACAAGCCAGATCATGCAGAGTTTGCTTTTCTATTTTGGGAGCTGTGAATAACAAAGTTGCTCTGATTCATGCTCCTTGTGATTCTTTAATGTGACCTTTGTCATGAGGAAGTTTTAACTATTTTGTTAATTTGAACCTAAAACAACTATAGGGTTACCGCAACTGATATTCAAGTTTCCCAGTTGCCATCTCTTCCTCAACAGACCAAACACCACTTTCATTCCCTCCGCCTCACCTCGACAATCCCATGATTCACTTAATCCTATCTGGGAGGACCTCCCCTGAATCCCACACCAGCCAAATCCTCTGAAATCCAGCCCACTCCCATGAGAACTCACCCTGGATCTGAGTCTCCCGATTGTCAGTCAGAAATGTTTGGGGTGCCTGGCAACGGTGTACACATAAACATACTGTATATCTTATCTTGAAGGAGATTAAAAGTATAAGAGCTTCAAGGGGCATTAGACACCAAAAACTACAATTTGTTGTATGGTTTCCACACAACCTCCGGTAAAACTGTGTTTTAATGTTTTCTTGTAAACGCTGGTTAAACTTTGTAGAGACATGCCGTGTATTAATAGAGATATCTTTTTTTTTAATAATGTGCTAATCAGGCTCACCCTCACTTCCTTCGTGTTTGGTTTTGTATAAAGCTTACCTCAGGCATTCTACCTGTCATCACCTAAATTACCTGCTTAGGCTATAGTGGAGAAAATATCTCTAATGAACTTTAATCTAAAGAAAGGACTCTTATTCAAAATACTTATTGGCAGCAAGAAAACCAGCATTCTGGAACAAGGAAAAAGAAGAAAAGTAATTGTTGTGAAGCACTTTATTGGGGCTGACAGTGTTGTTTTTTTTCTGTGCTTGACAGCAAATTGATACGTGCCCAGGTATAATAACAGCCCAGCTTAAATCTGCAGCTGATTACAGTGCACAGTGAACAACAGCTTCCAGCTGTTCAGTAATGGAGTGATGGGAAGGGCCGGGACTCTCCCATGCAAGGTGTGTTTCAGATTGTTAAACACAATAAGCCAGGAGAGGTTACTTAATGTCACATACCATAAAAGTAAAACTATCAACTTTGCAAAGCCTCTTTAAGAAGGAACATAACAAAAACATGCTGGAGTTTAAACAATTGTATGGAATAGATATACATTAAAATCAATCACAATTTTTCAAAAGAAAATATTTCCTTACGCTACCTGTAATAATTTATCATCTTTAATCTATACCTAGCTGTTGCCACACAATAAACCTGTACACCTGTCATCACTGACCCCGGTCTACATGTTTCATATAGCATATGTCACCATATCAGCCATAAGATGATGTTTGTTCAAATGTAGATATTGTCACTCACAATCCAAAGGGTTTTTAATGGCTGTTTCAACATTACAGCAGTCATTTTACTGTTCAGAAATTTCAATCACACACAAATTAGTTGTTATAAACAGTATAAATAGTATATTTCTAACTGGGTCTCTGGGCTGGCAGTATGTATGTATTTATTTCTTAATTACTGATATTGTATCCAATGTGAAGTTTTAATGTGAACAAGTGTGTAGAGCCTGCTTCTACATGACTTGCAAAGAGTCTGGTCACCAACAGAGAGCAGCACTGGGCCACATTCAGTTTAGTGGAAGGAAAGAGTCTCTGTTGCTTCTGATGTTTTTTCTTACATAACATTATACCTTGAATGCAAATATGATTGCAAAAATTAGGAAATAGAACAATAATGAGTTAATGTCATGTCAGTAAGGCATTATAAATATCACCCACGAATATAGACACATGTTTAATGCCCTTTGTACAAAATTAAGTAATGACATTTTTAACTTTGATTGGCCATTTATATTATGTTGACAGACTCAAAGTATAATCTGTGTTCTTGGACAGTTTTTTTCAGGAGCAACACAATATAAAGTGGGCAGCACACTGTTTGATATTTGCCCTAAGTACCGACATCACACGCTGCGTTCAGGTGCTCTCCGTAAACTATGGCTTCCATGTCCCGAATTGATAATGACTGTTTGGTTACTAAGTGGTTTTTGACAAAAAATAAGTATAAAGATGGCTGTTACAAAATCAATCCAAAAAAATAAAAATACATGCACGTAAAAGGGAGGTATGCATCTTGATAACATTTTGTTTCGATAAACATGCACAATTAATCCATAAATTCATAATTATGAATATAATTGTCACAACATAAACTGTGAGATAATGATGTGACCTGTGTTAATGTTGTGTATAAATAATACGTGGCTGATAAAAGCTATTTTCTTTCAGGGGCTTGCTTTGGTCGTTTCTTAGAAGTGTAATGGTGTTTTATCCCAGTATTCCCGGTAGCACGTGAACGCAGCATTGATCCCGGAGCCGTGCGGTGAGGAGGAGCTGTGTGCGGGGTTTCAGTCCAGCCTCCACTCACGCGTGTCCTCCGAGATGTTTAGTGGGTGAACGCAGACTGACAAACAGCACCGATATCTTGAGAACAATGTGACATCATTTATTTATTTCATTTTTTTTTTTCCATTTAAATTGTACAACCTCATCGCCAGCCTTTGGCACACGTTTGTCTCCGTGTTGCGTCAAAGAAGCCATGGAGCCGATAACAAAGTGGACGCAGAAGCAAGTCATCGAATGGATGAGAGGTAAGTTTTGGACACTTTGATTGTTTGTTTATTTTTATTTGTTGGACACATTAATAACACATGAATGACAGTATTGCTCTTTGCGCGCTGTTCCGTCTCAATTAACACCAGTGGCTGCGTCTCGACCTGGTTTCGTAGAAACTGCGCCTGTGTGACAACATACCTCCACCGCAGCGCTCCACAATGGGACTGCATTCTCTCTCTCTACTACTACAGATGTTAATATTAACTATTAGATAAAGAAATGTCTGATTCCCTCACAAACACACTGGTTTACAAACATCTCAGAAACCCCGAAGTCAGTAAACTTACCACTTTTTAGACCACAGACTATTTATCTGTCAGTGTTTGGCCACTCTTATCTAAAACCAGTTTCTATTGAACTGGTGAGTGAATGAAGTAAACACAGCCTAATACACTCTTCTTACTCATTGTTTTTAATTAAGTAGTACTGATCTGTAACCAGTACTCATTTAATTACGCCTTCTTCTTTTTTTTTTTTTTTAATCACTGCCCTGGTGTTGCAGTCTCCCAATGATTGGAGCTTTTATCAATCACTCTGTTTTTAGTGCTTTTATTTCCAAAACTTTATAAAACCATACCTGTTTCAGATGATCAGAGGAATCCTTGCTATGGCAATGACATCAGAACTGTTTGAACCTGAGTTCAGTCACAGCATAGGAATGTCTAGTGAGCGACACCAAATGGTATGTGAAGTATGGATGGAAGTAGTCAGAGAGTGATATCACTCCAAACCCTTAAAAGTGAAGGTTGTGTGTATTTAATGCCAAAAAGAGTTACGGGCTGTTTATACGACCAGCGGCGGGGATGAAGCTCTTTGTCTTTGCTTACTGTTTAGGACATCTGGAAACTTTCCAAAACAAACAGATGACTTCCTTTTTATTCTCATGTTGTATCTCAGGGTGAGCTCTTTTTTTTTTTTAATTGTTTGGGACTATGATGATGCTTATTGAGTCTAGCCTGCCGGTGCTCATCTATAGTAGGGAGCTAAAGGGGATTGTGAAAGGTGTGAAAGGTTAGTGTCAGTGTGTCCAGTTTAAAAGAGCCGGGGCCAGGGCACGCATGGATGGGGGATTAGCGTTCTGCACTGGCCCCATGGCTGTCACTCAGGCTCCATTGCTGTCAGTCTCCTGCAAATCTGACTCAGCAGGTGTCTGTGTAGGTTTTAACCAGTGGATTAGCAGATTCCTTCAAACCATTACCAGTTCACCTGGTGCATTAACATGAGATGTTGAACACAAGGTCACGTTTTTTGGTGAGTAAGTAGGCCCATTAAGAATTGTTCATCAGGGTTGTAATGAATTTGACCTTATCAAAAGTCCTCACTGCTGCTTTGTTTGTACACTCCAAACTTTACAAAGCCAGATGATGCATCCTTGCAAAGTCATCCCGGAAAATCTAACTTTCCTCATTGTGGTCTAGTGAGGCCAAACAGCCATTTGCGTTGGTTAGAGGCGGCGTCGTCGGTGGGTGTAGACAACAATTACTTTGCAAGAAATCGGATCTGCCTTTTAAGCAGTCGGAGCCACAAAGCAAATAGAGCTCTCAACTACAACTCTAAATACAGCGCTGCTTGTTGTCAGAATCTAAAGCCTCTCCACGGATCACTGATGGGTCCGTCAGACCACCAGGTCAGTCAAGTCTTTATGAATGTGTTTAAGACTTAATATCTTGAGGTAAAAAATGTAGCTCAATTTAACAAAACAAAAATACAAAACATTATTTGTCCTAAACAAGGTTGTATTGTCCTCAGTGTCCAGTGTATAGCACACAGCCACAACAAAGCATGTCATCACTGATGATGTTCGACTGAAGAAAACAACTAACACAAGCAGGATCACACCAAAAGTAAAATCCACGTTGAGAACCAGGGTCACGGCCTCATATTGACCCGTTCACACCGAACGCAAACACAGGTGTTTCCAGAGAGGTTGTGCCTGTGTTGAAGAAGTAAAATGAAAACTCCCAGAATGCACTGTATGAAGAAGACCGTCACTCCCATTTTGCCCCAGGTTGTTTTCCTCAGTAGGACAGGGACTGTTGTTGTGTATTGAGGCTGTTGTTAATCACTTGCATTGTTCGGGGGGATCAAGCAGTGGTTGGCTGATGTTTATTGCCAGTGAAAGGGCGTTTTGGTTCTTTCATTTTAAACACTGTTGTGTTTTTTTTGTTGCCCCGAAGCACATTTTCTTTCACCACAAGCTCTGATCTTCCAGCTGAACCTGTGGTGTGGTGTGATAGGTATCCCATATGTCATGTGTGGGACTACTTACCCTGGGGGGGGGAATGGACTCTTCTAATAACAGCATACAAGGACAACTTCTTTTAAATCAATAAATAATTACATTTTGGGTTTGTGTGACCCTTTTTCAAAGTTAATTAACAGCTGAAGAACGATCTACAGTTACATTAATACAGTGACCCACACGCACATGTTCACAAAGTCATATGCTTCGAATCATTTTCCAAATATAGTGCTGAATCCACACGCCATTGGCAATGCCTCTGCTGAGAATGGCTGGCACTGTTGGGGGGGGAATGTTTAGCCCTAAATTAGATGAATAGTTTCTCTTTTTTTCCCCCCTCCCCACTTGTCCACATTGTAGTTACTGGTAGTAAGACGGCCAAGTTTTAACAAGACATCCCAAACATAAGATGTGCACTACTACTGTCAGACAGAGTGGCTTTTATCCAGCTCTTGAACAAGCCCAGACTCTGCAGTTCAGTACAAGCTGGAATCCTGGATATCCTCCAACGTTTTCTATACTTACATACTGGCTAATCAAATTTCAAAGCGCTGTATCTGGACATGGATTAAGCACGTGCTGGGTTTTATTTTGAGCAAGGAGTCATTGAGGCCCTGTCGATCTCGTGGCCCACATCTATCTCATAGCGCTGTCAGACCCAACGGCCCTGTTGGGCACACACATTTACAAGGCCCGGCTCTCAGTAGCTTATCAGTGATGTGTACAGGGAGCTACAGTTTGCGCAGATGTGTGCGGACGTTACCCATAAACAGAAGTCTGATATGAATGGCCAGATGCAGGTTGAACACGTGTTCCTTCACCACGTCATAAAGCGTGTTTTGTTGTAATGTGTTTGGAAACTTAAGAGCCGTAGCAAGCCCGTGTGTTGCTGTATCCTGCCTTTCGGGTAGCACCAAAGTGCCAAGGAGGCTAATTAGCTTGTCAGAGAGGTGTCAAACGTGCTGAAGGCGCTTTTGTCTTTGACCAAGTGCGTGCTTCAGAAAATAACAGCACTGTGTCTGAGTCTGCACATGCTGAGTGATTCCACTGAGGGGTACCTTCAGCAGCCTTATCTATAGAGGTGATAGTGGGGTGTTGGCAATGATGGCTCAGGATCCTTATCTGACTGAAACAGAGACTTCCTAAACAGGAGTGTGAACAGACGTTTTGCAGACACCTCACCCTTATTAAGGCATCCACTGCCTGTCTATTTCATGCCGGCTCTATCGGACAAGTGAGGTTCTATGTTTGGATAGCCTCCAAAGGCATCATTAAACCGTTTTAGCAACCTTTACTCTGTAGGCTGTGTGTATATGCATCAGAGGGGACAGGTGTTAAATGAATCCAAACATAGGCTTTAAGAGCAGCGGAAATCTTGTATGCCCCTTCTGGTGGCTTCATTTGTTAGGAGGTAACAAATTGAAATAATTCATTCAATTGAAAGTCAATCTTCCTTTCATATCCCTTAGTTAAAACTCCTGTCTTTGTCGTTTACCAGTTTCCAGTCATCCAGCCAATCAGCTTTTAAAATTGACCTATTGTGTTTCCTCGATGGGCAGATAACCATGTTACCTTTCCATAGAAAAAGGCCTTAAGAGTTCAGGGGAAGTGCTGTAAGAGGATTCCCCCTGGGGAGAGGAGACTGAAAGGGACTGCTGTGGTTTCGTTCCTGTCGGGCCCCCTCCGCGGCCCGTTTCTCACACAGCCTGGTGTCCCTGCCTTACAGCCCCAGGAGCTCTAACATATGGGGATTTAGAGAAATCATCAATAGTTAATGGGACCAATTTAATCTCGCAATAAGGAGACAAAGACAAAACAAGAGTCTGTGTTCTAATCCAGCTGAAGGTCTTTCGTATGGTGATTGAAAGTTGTGCTTCAGTGCAGTGTATTTTGATGTTGTGTTTGGGCAGCACACACATATGATCATGTGCTCACCACTTTACAAGGGTGTTGATTTTTCTTTTATCAGTAAACCAAAAGCAGTTTGCATTTGCATGCACATCCAACAGCTCTTCCCTCGGGGCCAGGAAAAGAAGACCAAGTGTCACCTTGTACGCCTGCCAACCTGGGCTAGACCAGTTTGCTTTCTATTCAAATCTAAAATGTGCATTGCAAATCTCTCAGATGATCTCAGCTTAGCAGGACATGCAAGCTACTTGGCCCTGCTCTTCCCTAAGAGCATTGGCCTGCGAAGTGCCATGCTTAAGCCAAGGGAATAAAAGCTCCAACCTGAGGTGGCACAGCGGGTCACAAGTGCAAACACGGGTCACAAGTGGACCGACTTCCTGTGTAGAGATGCCAAGTGCGTGCGTCTGCCCACAATCACTGGCTTATTGCTTGCCATGACGGTTCACTGTCACAGTCATGTGATTTTAAGTTATTCAGATATAGTTAGTAGTAAGTGTCCACCTGCTACCGCACCAGATCTGTGCTCGTATGGTGATTTAAACTCCTGTAGAGAAGGGGGGGAAAAGGACGTGAATGGCTGTGTTGGTATTGCTATCAAAGCACTGCTAATGCAGTTATGCTCAAATAACCACAGGACATGAGAGGAATGCAGTCAACTGCTGTTTCTCCCCCCCCACCACCACCACCAAACCAAACCAACAGCTCTGCGAACGAGCAGTCAAAACAGGTCACACATGTCCTTTGTTTCGTCCGGGGCCACCAGTTGCTTTTAACGGATTTTTTAAAATGCTGAAATCAGTCGAGATGAGTTGATGGTCTCGCCGACCAAATACACACAAAGCTCTTTCATCCTGCCATCAGCTTACACCGTAATGGAGTGCAATGTCATTATGCTTATGAAGTGATGTGTAGCTTTATGAACTGTTACCCACTTTTGGGTTGAGCCGGGCACTTGGGTGGATGCCAGATCAGAGCTTGTTCAGAACGTGTTCAGACTAGTCCATATGTTCCAGGTCCTCTACAGAGACTCACTGGATTCCTGTCTAGCTATTCACACAGTTTAAAATTGATGTCCCCTGTAGGAAATATAATCTTATGGTTAAATTTAAAGAGAATCTACTGACTTTATGCCCTCCATGCTTATATTTGCATTCTTACATTGTGTTGGAACGAAATTAGTTTTGCATGGATGCTGTTCCTGTTGTAGGTCTCTGTACTCTTGTTTTTACTTGCTGTGCTGGGTCTCTGAGTCCATCAGCTGTCTTGTTTACTTGTTACATTAGAGACTGCTGATAGATAAGGCAGCCGCAATGGGTTAGTCTGTGTTTTCACAGCATTGTTGCTGCATTGATGAGCTCACAGGCCCTACTACTGGCATCGCCCCCTGAATGTATGAAAGTGTTTGTTTAAACCACGAAACTAAAAAAACACCTGGATGAATAAAGGGAAGCCCCCTTACTTTCTTTTGTGGTTATTTTTACATGTTGTTTTCCTTTCAGGTCTAAAGCCCACAAAGGCGCATATTACTCTATTTTGAAGAGAGGTCATAAAGCTGGTAAGGGGACAGAACTGTGCCAAGCTTCTGTTTTCATTTTGTTACGGTTGAAACTCACCCAGGGAGTCCACAGAAAATTCCACAAATGAAAAGCAGTGAAGTCATGCTTACTGTGACTTTCCACAATATCTCTCTTTCGCTCTTCCTCTGAACTTCCCCATCACAGGTCACTCTTCATGAAAAAACACACATTTGTTGTTTACTCCTTTTAGTCCCTCCCAACAGGCAAAGCATCACCCGTGACAAATCCGACCTGTTGTGCTTTGTCATATTTAAATTTTTCCACCCACTGAACTTAAATTCATCTGCCAGATGCTGGAACTCGACAAATCTTATGTCATATGCCAGCTGATCTTGACTCAAGGTTGAGCGTTGGAAGGTTTAAGACAAAAAAAATGTAGTTCCCTTGATCTCCATTCAATAGGTTGTTGGATAGTAAAGCAAAATGTGGGTTTTGAATTTGTTCAAGCAGGGAGTGTCGTCTCTTCTTTATAAAAAGATATTGGACCTGAGGAAACAATGATATGGGATTCTGTTGATCTGTCCTTTTTGTTTCCACTGGTGTAGTCACCTGGGGGAAAAGCCTCTCACCTGCTCTTCATCTGTTTGGATGTGGCACCCTTTCCAGTCAACAGCTCATTTATCATGTATAGGAAACACGACTGTCCCTTTCTTAACACGTCATGGCGGTGAGGGAGACCCACGACAGGTGCTGGCAAGAGCACAAACAAACCTCACCTGGAAATGGGCGGTGTGTGTTTTTTTGTGTGGTGAGAGAGATGTGTGTGTGTGTGTGTGTGTGTTCATGAGGAATCCATCATTGGTTTGGATCATCAAAACCAAACGTAAGGACGCATCTTAAAAACACCGGAGTCTGTATTGTAACCACAGCACAACTTGCAGTGTGTGAATGTGTAATCATAATGGATCACCGTGTCCTGGCCCGAGGGTGACACACTGTCGCTCATCACTACTTTTCTTTGAAGATGACTCACCCCCTCACCCTCCCTTGCAGCAGGGAGAACGGGATCAGCTGCCCTAGGCCTGTAGGCTGATGTCTTACATTGCATAATTTCTTCAACTAAGCATTATTCCCGCTCCTCTCTGTTGTATTATAACAAGTGTGTCATCTAAAATGATCGTGGGAAAGCTGACTTTGTGTTCAGTGTACGTCTTTTTGTGAGGCATGTGTTATCTTTTATTGGTCTACAGAGAGGATAGATCAACTAATCATGCTTCCAATCTTTTTGACCCCCGTCTCTTCCTCCCCTGACCTGGACACAAGCAATGCTATAAATCTTTGGATTGTGGTCACATTGTTTTCTCCTCTTCCTCTTCTCCCTCTCTCCCCTTCAGCCTCCTACAACTTCCTCAACCCCCCAAACCTCTTCCCACTTCCCTCTTCCCTTGTCACCATAGTAACCTTAACTTTATTTGCATATCCAGCCAATGTTTCAGCTCTTTGTTGGCAACAATTGTGACCACTAGTAGCAGTTTGTACTGCCACAGTGAAGCGCTCCTGCTGGGCTTAGCCTGGGTAGAAAGCAGTGGACAGGGCCGGCTTAGGAGCGGACCTCCACTGTGCCAGGGTCAGAGATGGACCCGCTGTCGGTTTTGATCTAGTAAATCCTCTGCTTGACTTGGCAGTGGAATCTCTCTTTCTACTTTTTAGTCAGGCTTTTTAACAAGATTCGAGGGGGGGTTTACCCTCCGGGAGATTAATAGCAATTAGCGGGTTCTTATCCAAAGTTGCTTTTGGGGATCCACATTAGGCATTGAGCAAGTACTGCACCACAGGGGAAATAGGAAGCTATCTTTAGTTTAATTAACAGCTTTCATTCTGTCTGTCATATCTCTCTTTTTCATTAAAGCATTATCATACAACATAATAGCACAATGGATGCAAAAGTTTAGTTTGGCTCTGGGAAAAAATATGCCCACATGCAGTGTTAGCCTGAGTGCTAGCACACCATTTCCCATGGCGAACTAAATGAGTGGGGCACATTTCCTCCCAAAAAACCTTGTTCATCTTAATTGTGGTTTCCATAGGCAGCTATTATGGTGCTGGTGAATTGCTCTGTAATCAGCGCGTAGGGCCACCCTGATCATACACCATTCATGTGATGGGATGAAAGCAATAAACTGAGTTCCCTGTGCTTTTTTTTCTATGACCTGTTTGTGTCTCATTGGCTTTGACTTTGGATCAACGGTTAAGTTTGATGAGGGATGTCGTGTTTTCTGTTTTTGTCTTTTCTCGTCTTTTTCTGTCTCTGCCTTTTTGTTCCCCCGATTTTTGCCTCGTTCCCTCCATCTCTGTCTGTTTGTAAAGAGCGACAGTCTTTAATTATAGTTTTGTCTTCGGGAAATAATATGTAGGCTGTAGCCGAGTGAGTGTCTTAGAAATCCTGTTGACACACAAACAGCGCAGTCTTGTTATGCAACGACCCACTTCAGTTGTGACTCCTGGGCCACACGGTGTGAGTGTCCTTATTGCTTTCTGATGTCACACCTATTGGGAATAAAACTGGAAAAAAACAAGACCATTCCAAACTTCCAAAAGTGAAAGGATCTGTTGCATCGTGCACCTCAAAGACACAAAGACTGCGACTATCTTGGGATACATGTCAACAGGCGGAACCGCGACAATATGAATGTTGGAGGGGGCCAAGGAAAGATGTGAGATTGTGGTGGGTGGAGAAGCAGGACCAGGACTGAGAGGAGAAGGAAGGAGGGAGGAGGGAGGGGGGTCGTTTGAGACATTTTTGAGGTCTTTGTTGCTTTCTTTAGTGAGTGTTTATTCTAGTGGTAACGAGCTGCAGCGTGGCCCGGCGGCCGACTGGCTGGGGAGTGATGGGTGTTGTTTATGTCGGCCTGTGGAGGTTATTCCTCCAATCCCTGCCCCTGTGCTACACTTAAGCATTGGTTCTCTTACCTGCACACAGTATCACTGACACTGACTCATGTCTTACTCATGAATGATAAGCTGCATGTAAACAGTCTTAACAAACCTGTCTTTGAATATCCCAGTGCTGACGTACCCATGATTCAATCGAATATCTCTCTGTGTTTACCACCAAGTGTATACAAGTCACAACTACTTCAAGACAGTGCACGATTTTACAACAGACATATTGGCACGACATAGCAGTAAGAGCACAGGTGTAATTATCCTTATTTAGAGCTGCATTACAGTTTGACATTCACTTTCATTGTCCTGTGCCTACGGGCTCATTGGCATAGCTTTATGCATCACTTCAATAAAACAGAGCCATAATTAAAGGAGTTATGTAGCTTAGCTTAGCACAAAGACTGGAGCCAGAGGGAAACAGCCAGCCTTGCACTGCCAAAGGGGGAAAAAACACCTATCAGTACCTCATAAGTTCACCAGTGAACTCATCTCATTGACATATGTCGTTTGTTTATTAAGTACACAATCTGAAGAACAAAAACTACAATTGTGTGTCGGACATTGCATTATCTCTACTGGCCAGCAGGGGGCGACTCCTTCGGTTGCAAAAAGAAGTCTGCATGTATAGAAGTCAATGAGAAAAAATGACCCTACTTCTCACTTGATTTATTCCCTCAGTTAACATCATAAAGATGTTTATTTATTAAATGATGGTCCCTATTAGAGTAAAATAGACCATAAAGCGGTGTATGCTTTAGGGCGGGCTTACTGTGATTGACAGGTTGCTGCCAATACCAGAGTCGTATACAGTGTCTCTCTTCTCCATTCTAAATATTGTAACTTCCATTTATGGGAATTGTAACTACATTTACAAACGCACGCCTAGTCTCTGCTGGTTGCCAGGCAGGGTTTCCCCCTGTTTCAAGTATTTGTACTAAGCTAAGCTAACAGGCTTCTAACCTTATATTTAACAGACGGACGTGAGTGGTGTCAATCTTCTCATTTAACTTTCTCAGAGTTCAAATAAGTGTACTTACCAAATTGTTGGATTTTGCTCCTCCTACCATGATGCTTGCACTGAAATGGAATACCAATCAGACTGGTGCACATGTTAACACCGGTCAGTATCCTGGATAATACTGGTATTTTTTATTCAGGTTTCCCTTTATCAGAATACAAGCTGCAATTTATTGGCATGTGTGTATATATCCTGCTTACCAACCCAAGAATCCTCAATTTTTAATGGAATGTAGGCAAAGGAAGTTCAGGCCCTGTGAAAGAGCTGCATGTTAAACTGAACTAAAACCTAATTATGTTTCAGGTTGTAAACTCAGTGACCCAGACAACCAGTTTTTCAGTTTTTTGTTTTTTTTCACGCCCTTAGCTTAAGCAACAACTTTTTGGGTTGATGCGGGTTTGCAAAGACGGTCACTAATGTGCCTGCAGCAGTCTGCTTGATCTCTTTCACAAGTGTTCCATCTTGTTTTTCCTCTAACCTCTTATCTGTTTATGACCAGAAGTCATCATGTATCAGTCATAGGACATTTAAAGTACCTCTCATAACCTCCAGCGCTCCTCTGCTCTGATCTGCTTTACTGTCAGACCTCACCTCTCACCCCAGTCAATAATAACCAAGCCGTCCACCCACCCTCCCAAAACCCACTTAAACTTGGAAAAATCTGACAGGTAACCAGCAATGTGACTTGGGTTCCTGTGCTTTTGGAGTTGAGGATTAACTGAGCCCAGGGGCTGGTGCTCATAGTAGCTGATGTGCTTCAACCAAGACAGCCCCGCAAACTTTGACCCCCCCCCCCCCCTTTTCTATCTCATCAGTCATCGTCCATCACCCTGTAAAAGACAGAGCTGCTTTTGTCTGCCTGGGCAGGGACTAGCCTCAGCTGCTTTTACTCACTTAGGAAGCTCACTCTGGACCCGTCACAGCCATTTTGTAGTTATGTACATTAAGTGAAACACCCTTTGTTAGCCGTAGGAAGCAACGATGAGATTAAAACATGGGTCGCACAGGGTTCATAGCCAGTTAAGCTGTCAGACATATATGTATTCAAAGCTATCTTCATTAGAGTTACAGCTGGAAGCAACAGCCATTATGTTGAAACATGACACAATAACGCTTATCTTTGCCCTTTTATCAGAAAAACAACCGATCCAAACCATAAAACAAGACGATTAGCCCCCGAACTGACTCGAGTGACCAGTCTCATGGAAAGCTGTACCATTCTACTATCTCTGATGAGGACACAACATGCTCGATGGAGAGATGTAGAACACCATTGTGTAACTCCTATCCCCAGCTCCCATTAGAAAGGGTCAGCCCAGTGTGTGTGTGTGTTTGTGTGTGTGTGTGTGTGTGTGTGTGTGTGTGTGTGTGTGTGTGTGTGTGTGTGTGTGTGTGTGTGTGTGTGTGTGTGTGTGTGTGTGTGTGTGTGTGTGTGTGTGTGTGTGTGTGTGTGTGTGTGTACAGGCTTTGTTGTCCTGTGAAGTCATGCATTAGGGGATAGCTTAGCAGTTGCCGAGAGGAGCTTTTTCTCTCTTTCTAATTACAGCACGGCCTGGTCCGGCGAGAGACCATTGTGCCAGGGTGCTGTGAATTCCCACAATGGAGCTGCTCAGCAGAGAACAATGAGTGAAATTCCTGACCGTTCCCAGCAGGTTCAGAGGCCGCGCTGACAAGTAAAGACAGCAGAGTTACAGTGGCTTCGCTATTCTACACCCAGTAGCTTTCCCAGTGGCCGACCCAGTGGGGATATTGGGTTGTTTTTTTTTTGTGCGTGCGTGTTTGTGTGTCCCTGTTTATGTGTGTGTGTTGCGAGGTGGCTGCATCTCCCACTGGGAGCACAGGGAGGGGTTGAAAGATGGGGGAGGTGAAGAGGAGGGAGCTTGTTTCGTTCTTTCTGTTGGAGGTGAAAGACTGTTCGCTCTTTTCTGGTGTAATCAAACCCCTGAGAACCAAAAGTTGGCAACTAAAAGCTGCATTGAAAGCATTGTTGATCAAAATTGATCATGGATCAGACAGAACACTAGACTGGTTTAGGACTACATGTACCAGTTTTGATGACTTTTTCATTGCACAAACGTACTTGGCCACAATTAAACACAATCTGCTGTCTTTGTGCTTCTGTATAGATGGGGAATGTTGAGATTGTGACAAGAATAGCCGAGCCATTTGCTAGCGGAAGGGTACTGTTGTTTACATTGCCAGAAATGCTTACATAGCCTTTAAGTGGGCTGCAGAGCTCAAGGGCCTCCAACAAGGCCTGGTTGCACTTGTTACATCCAGACAGGAGTTTGTGGGGTTTCTTGCTTTCCCAGCTGTTCAGAAATACTGTTGAGCAGTGTGTGAGTCTGTACGAGTATCCATTTATACCCTGAAACTGTTACGTTGATAACCTGTTCTTCTCATAATCACTGTTGACTGAATGGGAGATGGTGGGTGGTAAGAAAGACCCCACAGTGAACAGCAGGTGCCCTACTGAGGCACACACACATACTGGCATCTGCCAGTCAACTCCTATTCTGTGTTTGTGTCTCGGTCACAGATTTAGACAGATTTCGTTCAGATGCCCTCTTACATGCATTGCATTATAACGGTTTGTCATGTTCAATGCTACTATCGGACCATCTTTTTTATAGATTTTGTATTCAGAATGTAGTCAAAAGAAGTCCATCATAATTGGTGATGTCTTCAAATTGCACTTTTCTGTCAGACTAACAGACATTTATCCAAAGGTATTCCATTTTCAGTAATACAACTGGACAAATTCTCAAGCTGGAATAATCCTTCACCATTTGTGCCTGACAAATTACCTAATCAATTATCCAAATATTAACCTAAATATTAATTTTCTGTCAATTGTTAGTACATTTCCTTATTAATTTGACTCTGTTCTGGATCTGGATAAGGATCGAATTTTCTGCTGTTATAAAAATAAGGTCCATAAAGAGGATTTTCAGCCTTTGAGTGCCTACTAGTTCTCTATTATCAATTTGATGAAAATACCACCTTAAAATCATTCAAGAAACTGACAGCTCAAATTTAAGTTATTTCTTCAGTGGGATAATCTGATTATTGTTTTTATTGCCACATTGTACCAGGCTTTCATTAGTAGTATTGTTAAGGAATGTTTGTCCAGCTTTTTGGCTATGCGGGTGAATTTGACATTGATGCTGTGTGTCTGTGCATCTGCTGCACAGTCACACCCACTTGCTCTAGTTTGAGGACATTTGCCAAGTGGTTCACACACAGAGGCCATAAAACTCCTCAAAAAGCGTTTCATCCTGCGCAGGCTTTTGAAAAGCGTTCACACAGTCCTCCCTTGTCGTCGTCCCCCCCCCTTTGCCTAATTCACAAGCACGTGACACTCTATCTCCTTTACTGGTTACTCTACCTTTTAATGAAAATTGATAGTTTCACACACGGACACAAACCCCAGCTGCCATTGATCCGGGCCTAATAAATGTTTTATAAGCCCCACTGTAAGGACACCCCTCTTTTATTCAGAAGGTGTCAATGGTTGAGTCCAGAGGGAGCGATTGCTGTGCTAGTTTCTTCTTACGGCCCCTGAATTCAGTGTGGGAGAAATACATTTTCTCTGCAGTGCATAATTATCCCTATCCTCAATCACTGGTACTTTTTGGAGTGGTAGGTGTCTTTAACCAATGCACGTAAACAAACTTACAATTGTTCCAATTTAAAGCAAATGCAGATCAGTTTGGACCCTGGAGTGACCTGGAATTTCTAAACTCTATGAAGTCAGACGTCTAGGATCAGGGATAGGATATGTGGGAGGAAAACACTTGCCAATGAATGAATAAAAGTGAAAACAGCCTAGAGGAGAGGAAAGGCCATTCACCAATTAGCGGGTGCAGATTCATTCAGCCCACAATTTTGTTTCCAGACTCGTCTGTCTAGTCTTTTTAACACAGCAGAGGGGAGAAACGTCTCACCCTCTGGATCTAAGTCTTTGTTTATATCTGACGGCATTAAGAGACTGGCCCAGTGTTTGTGTTCTTAACTTGTGTTGGTGCTGTCGTGGGTTCAGGCCAGTTCAGTCCCTTTAAGTCTTACTATGTGAAGAAGATCCCCACGCTGTTGGCCAGCCAGGGGTTAAGCCTAAAATTCTCTGGAGTCGTGCTTCTGAATTAGCATGCCAAGGAATGATAAAAATCCAATGAGCCTAACCGGACTTGACTCGCGGAGGCTAATGGTTAACAAGCCATGATGGAATTTCCCCTTTGATTCAGTGGAAGTGACTTGAGCTTTCACAGATATTTTTTTTGAGGATTGGAAATGTTGTCACAAGGGGAACTTTGATGCCGTAATGGAATTTTAATGGCCTTGAAGGGAGACCTATGTAGGTAGTTTGACCCAAAGGCGACACCATGCAGCATATTCCGATGTGTAGTGTAACTGCAATGTCAGTTTATTGGAAAAAAAAGGAACTCAAAGGGGCTGCAGCACCTGAATGTTGAAGAATCACAAAGCAACTAACTTGGCTCCTATTCTTTATTTGCCTAGCTTTGTTAGCACTGTGCTAACAAAGTATGTTCATCCTGTGTTATAATTCAGTTTTTTCAAAAAAGGTATACCTCAAACTAGTGAGAGGAAAACAGAGAAATCCAGAAAAAAGCAGAAATTTTGAATATGAAATAATCAAAATGGTTCCAACTTTGGCAAAAAATATTGAGTTCATCGCTCATGGAAACTGTCTGAGAAAATAAGTTTCCAGAGCCTCTAATGTCTATCATAAGAGTTTATCCAAACCTTAATTTGTATTTTTCTCTCTGCTTCTTTTGTCAGCGGAACAAAACAGAATATTAATCACTGCAGAATATAGGATTTGGGCTGGATTGTTATTTTGCTGTTAAATTTGAAATAAATTGGGTTATAACTTTTATATCAGAGAAAAAACACAGTTCTTTTCAGGTTATGCGTATAACATGTTAAAGCAGTGTGTATATTGTGTACTCTTTACATATACTCTGAGGCTGATACATGCAATGGAATATCTAGTTTAGTCAGCATTTGACTACCATTATACATACACACAAACACACACACACAGACACAGATTATCACCTTCTTTGCATACTCTCTGTAACACATGGAGAAACTGAGTGTCATAGAGGCGTGAAGATATGAGCTGCCATTCACAAAAAAATGTCTCAGTGACCACAGAACACACCCAGTGGGTCTTCAAGCATAGCTACATGCTCTACATTTTTATACAGATGCCGTTATCTGCTGTTAAGTTTCATGTTCCTGGAAAAAAGCTGCATTTTTATGACTTGAATATCAAATTGGAAATGGTTCGGCCAAACCCTGCCTCGCACTGAAGAATATTATTTGTGAGAGTGTTTGTGTGTGTGTGTGTGGTACGGTTAGAGTGAGTGAGTGTGTCTTTCAGCTGACAGGTCTTTCAGAAAAGCAGGGCACAGGGCCATGAATCTGCAGCTGCCCCCTCTCTGTGTGCTCTTTGATGGGGAGAAAGATGGCGTTGACTTCTACGCCCACAACTAGAGACACACACACACACACACACACACACACACACACACACACACACACACACACACACACACATATACACAGACTATGAGTTTATTTATGGCAGTTTACCGTATAGAACTCATTCTACAGTATCAGAATAGCCTGTCACAGTTCACTACAGCACACGCTGTATTCATGCGAGTTACATTCTTGTATGACCAAAGCAGTTGGAAGTGCACTCATAACGCTCATTTGTTGTCGGTGCTCCAAATAGAAGCAAGGGGACGCCCCTGACACTGGGGCGTTTATTGAAAAGCCTACACCCACACACACATACACACACCCACACCCACACGCTCACAAATATAGCCATCCATTGTTTAACCAGCCCAACAGACTTAAAGGTCTCAACCGTTACTCTGTTTGTGGTGTGTTTGTTAAGCAAAGATAGCAGTCCCACCTGTTCCTTGTGTGCACTGTACCTACACACCCACACTCACACTATTTGGTCACTAGCTGAACTACTGTAACCGTCATTCTTATATTCTTACAAGTCTATTTTTGCTTTGAATTGGGGCAAAGAACTCTTGCAAATGTTGAATTGAACCTTTCTAAAAGAGCACACCGCTCTGTATTTTTTCAATGTATGTCTAATGAATCCCTCAATTTTCTTTTAATCACGTGTGTCCAGGTTTGGATGACAGCCTGCAGCAGTATGTGACCAACTTTGAGCGGGAGAAGATCAGTGGGGAGCAGCTGCTGAAGATCACACATCAAGACCTGGAGGAGCTTGGCGTGGCCAGGATCGGACACCAGGAACTGGTGCTGGAGGCTGTGGACCTGCTCTGCGCTCTGGTCAGTAGACATCCGTTGTGCGTATGTGTGTGGCTAATGTGACATGTGTCCAGCTACAGTAGCAGGAATATTACAGGTAAAAGCATAATCGTGGGACTTCACTGTATTTCCTGGAAGGACTTGGTCACTGTCCCTTCACAAAAAGAAACGCCACCAAGCCTGTAGTTTCTGGTTCGGCAGCTAAAGGAACCAGCGATGCAGAAAGGTTCATCATTTCCCACACAGCTCAGCGGGGTGTGAAGGCACCACAACACATGAAGCAGCCCGAGGACATAGGGGAACAGCAGTGTCACTCAAGAAGAGGAGGGATTGGATCAAAGGGGCCTTGGGCTTGATTTGTAGGCCGTTAGAAACTGTGTGAGGCAATAGAGGCAGTTGATGGTAATCGTGAAGCAACGAGTGACAGTTTGATAACTGATAGATAAGAACTCCCCCCCTACTTTCCCTCACATGTAAAGTCTCCTTCACACACAAAATACATAAAAACACAAGGTATATTTGCTTTTTGGGCTTGTCAGACAGGTTATCTTACTGCTGCAGCCATCTTCTCACCTGAGCCATCTTTCTCGGTTGAATTATAGCTGACCCTTTGTTCATCATCACAGCTCCCAGAAGAAGTGCCAACAAAAATATATCTGCCTTCTACTAGAGAGCATGAAAAGAGTCCATGCTCCAACTATAAGAGAAGCAGGTTTTCCAGCAGATGGGATCGATTTGGAGTTTTATCACTTCCTGTGCCATTAAAAAAGCCCCAGATTGTGGTCCCCTGCGTTTTGATCAGTGTCAGCGTTTCTGCGTTTTTACGCTCTCTTAAAATGCTTTACATTAATCGTTCGGGGCATGGTTATTTTTATACTGAAGAAACTTGGATATTCCCTCTCCTACATGAGGCTGCATCTTGCATTGATGCTGATGTGAAAGATGTAGGTCCAACAGGTTTGGATCAAACTATTTTATGGCTCAGAAAGATGGGATTTCTTTGTGAGTGATCCGCTTCATCAGCACACTGAAGCTATGCATGGGCTTTCTAGGATCCTGTGTAAAGCAAGAACATGTGTGATTAAGTGTGTTGTCAGCAAACGACTCATCACTCAGCTCTAAATTCATGTTGCGGCCATCTGGAAACCTATGCTGGAATACTTTTCGATGACCAAGGTCAAACCAAACCGTGTACAGGTTTAACTTGGACAGGGACATTAACATTTGATTCCCTTAGACCCAACTATCACTCAATCAATACACTCTTCCATTGTTTTTCATTCTGCAAAATACCAAGACACGCAACCCATCCTATACCTGTTAATAGAATCTCCTCTACCTGTGACTACTGCAATTGACACCTGGAAACACTTGGCACATACATGGGTGCCTTTTTAGTTCTGATAGATTTACTCATCATAGAATATGTACCATATGGTACATCCTGTGGTCCATAACCTTTTTTACCATCACGGTAATCAGGCCCAGATTTTTTGTTCCCCCCTTGAACCTTGACATCATGGCAATGAAATCTCCAATCATCTTCCAGTTGAGCGGCTTCATAAATTAGGCCTCCAAAGTGCTTCCTCAGCATGGCTTTGTTATTTTAAGTAAACCCCCTTTTCCTTGCATGTGAACTTTAGTCTCCCCTTTTAAAATGCACTGTTAGTTTGTAATAATGTGTCTGTGTGTTTGCAATGCATAATTTAGTACCAACGTATTTGGCCCATTTTATTTTAACCCCGCCTCTCTGTTCCTTGGAACTTCAGGCCAGGAATGCTGGACTCCCAGCAGCCTTTCACCTCTCACTGAAGCCAGTGCGGCTCAATGTTTTTTGTCCGTTAGGGCTTTCCCTATTAAGAAGGAGGCCTTGGCCTTCCACAGGCCCTGTGGGAGGAAGTGAGGCCCCCCAATTCAATTAGCTTTAACTGAGGCAAGGTCACTGCTGCCAACAGGAACACAGGCCACCACCACCCGGCACCCCCGCAAGCTCTCACACTCCCCCTCCCCACTTTCTCTCCTTTTTGTCAACCATCAGGTCAGACTCTCCTGTCGCTGCAGTCACATTCGTCTTTGTGACACTTTGCTGCTCGGCTTTGCCCTTGAATTTTAAACATTTAAACATTTGCACGCATTGTAAATATTTCACCTTTCATATATCAGGGACCTGAGCTGTCCTGTTAGCAGTTTCAACCCTATATCATGATGACCAATGGCCTTAAACACACAACCCCACAGCCCTTTAGGAAACATCCATACTAGTGCTTCTCTTCCATCCAAAAGCTATCAAGAGCAAACTGCCGTCTAGGGACAAAGAGAGAACATTTCAATTAATTGTACTGGACTTCTCTGACCCATGATGTCTTCTGCAGAGTCAGTGTTGAAACCCAACACTTCTTCATTTTGTTCTCAGAAGCCAGCGACCCACACAAAGACCTACACCACATGATATCCACGCACACATTAGCAATCTCCAGCAGCCATTGAACATACAGTATATGACACATCATCTGGCCTCGTGAGCCACAGAGCTGCTGTAAATGTATTTTACCGTTACCTCGGGGGGGAATCTGTCCAGGGTTATAATAAAACGCTAAACCTTAGATGGCACATTATAGCAACAGACACACACACACACATGCACAGACTCTCTGTCTATGGTACATATATATATTTGTATCTTTTATAGTCACGTCAGATCCATGTAATGCCTGTGGCGTGGGCAGGAAGTGCTGTGTTGTGATAGCAGTTCTACGTTTCTCCAGAGGACACTTATACAAGTATACGGTGTCTTCAAAGGGCCTCCACAAGAACAGCTTCTGCCATCTTGATTGTAGATTAACTTAATGTCTATAAAAAGGTACTGAAAGGACGTAAATTTGGCTTGAAATGTTGTTAAGTGTATGAAAAATTGCAATTTGACTGGAACCACAGATTTTGCTCAGACGTGGTTTTCAGCTCAGCCGGCAGTGTGGGACAAAAGCTTGCTGGACATCTGTGGGCCGGTTAGAACCTCTGTGACTGTGTGATTAGCCTGCTAATGAAAAAGCCAGGAGAGATGTTTGATCTGGGAAAACACTCTCAACTGCCTCTATGCTACACTTCCCTTTTTACTGTGTGGATGACCCGATGAGAAACCAAACCATCACATGGTTTATTTTCTTTCTTTTTTTTGCATATATTCCCTGCGTATGTTTTGTTTGTCTTTAATGATGTTTAAACAATCCATTTTATGTTTATAGTACCATGACTAAGGCAGCCTACAGCTACTGTTTAACCAGTCCAGTTATTCCAGTGATTCCTTGAGGACTGACTGAATGGATTTGTATTGTTTTATTTTGTTTATTTTGGATAGAGGCAGTGGTTATAAAGAAAATTCCACACTAAGCACTTGCAGATCCTGTTCGCAGTTTCCCCGACACGTGCTGTTTTACTCCTTGCTAAGCATATTTAGCTACTGGCACGTCACACATACAGCAGCATTGCTGGCAGCGATGCAACACCATGTAAGCGGATATTTACCAGGACAGCAGCCAGGCTACCCTTTCTTTGCTTACCTTCAACCAACACATCAGTCCCAAACCCATTTATTTAGTCAAAACATTGCAAACACTTTAAAACAAGCTCTTTCAAATATTTGACAAGTGCTCATGCTCGGTCTCCAAGAAAAGAGTACGCACACTGTTGCAGGGCAGTACGCTGCAGTAGCTAAGTTCCTACGTAGCTGGCTCTGTGGTGTACTTAGTGACCCCTGCAGACACAGATCTCTGCTGCTTCGTGCATCTGAGTGATCTATAAATTGGAGGAATGCAGAAGCAGGAAACAGCCAGGGCTCAAGAATGCACCGCTTGGTAGGAATCAGGTGATGGCGTGTGCACACACTCCCTGCACGCCCAACAACAATCCTCAAGACTGGAGGGGGAAATTTCATGCTAGAGCTGTCTTCGCATTCAAGTGCACTTAAATCATATATGTCAAAGAAATGATTACAGCTCTGCATTGAACAGGAAACAACACGTTTTCCTTGCAATAAGACTCCACTGTTTAAAAAGCTCTAGACTGTGTAGAGGAGGTTGTAAGCTTTGATCTTGAGTTTTATTGGTAACAGATATAATTTCGGCTTCAATCATGAGTGCGTGCTTTTCCATTTATATTAAGTTAAAATGGTGTTTTGATTTCCCCGTTTCAGAACTATGGGGTGGAGACAGACAACTTGAAGAACCTGGTTGTGAGGATGAGAGCTGCCACCAACAGCCTGCACATGGCCACAGCTGACCGCAGGAAAAGCCCCGCGTATGATGACAGCATCTCACGCAAGCCACCCAACGACTTCCTCACCTCTGTGGTCGAGCTGATCGGCGCTGCGAAGAGCCTCCTGGCTTGGCTTGACAGGTAAAAGCAACCACCACCTGATTGTGCAGGTCAGATAAGACATCAGAGGGGTTGCCATAAGAATAATACGAGTAGATACAGGCATTTATCTTTGGCATAAAAGGAGGTTTTCAAAAAGTTAGCGATAACCATTGCACATCTCGATGCAGTTGGCAAGGTTAACACTATATACAGTTGTAAAGCAGAAATGCAACCCCCTGTGAGCTTTAAGTACGGAGCTGGCAGGGTCCCCTGTGCTCTCCTGGCGACCTGCTCCACATCACACCATAAAAGCAGAGCATACTAAGCAGGATGCCAGGATTAAGTGTTAGCTGGCTGAAATTAAGCTTCTGTTTTTGTGGCATGCTCGGCTAAAGAGGGTGAGATGACGTCCTTTTTTAAATGGTAGTTGTGCTGTTTTAGATGAGAGCAATGTGACGGTGTTTAAAAGTGCTGTGCTTAAATTACATCTGTGTAGTTCACATTTATACATGCTTTTATTTCGAAATTAGCAAAACTTGAAGGACTGCATTGAGGGTTTGGGACTTGATGTTTGAGGAGCTATTTTGGAAGTCATAAGCATATGTTTTAGATGGAGTTGGGGGGAGAAAGAGACACAAAAGAGGAAAAGATGGCACCAGAACGGTGACATCCTTGAGTTACAACCACTTCTGTCTGTGGCAACGCACCCAAACACAGCAATCAGAGCACGATTAGCTGATTCTATAAAGTATAGTGTTAGTAGCTTATAGCTGACTCCACAGTAAATAACTTGGGACATATGTTCCATGGCTACTTTATTAGGTACACCAATACAATTAGATGCCATCCAGTAAAACAGCTCTGCTACATTTTCTTTCTTAATGAAGCTTATAATGGCTAGTTTTTGTTCAAACTTTCCGACGTGTGTTAATTCAGCTATATGTTTAGCATTGAAGTTTGAAAAAATCCAATAATCTTCTTCACTCATTTTTGTCAATGGGGTGGTCAAAATATCGGACACATCTATCAGTATAATCCAGCTGAATTAAACACCCGTGCAGACTACAACGTCAGTAATTGATATTTATTTAAATAAATAATTTTCTGTTGGTGTCAATCAAAACCGAACATTATTATCTTTGTGAAGGTAGAATTCATGGATGAGCTTGTACTAGTGTACCTAATAAATTGGCCACTAAGTGTTGCGATAAACATCAAACATTGGTGTCAGATGCTACGATTTAAAAAGTTGTTGGGCCATGTGACTGACTAAATCTCAACCCAGCTCTGCAGTCCATTACTGGTTCCTAATGCTCTCCCTTACCTTCTTTGTCTGCTTGCAGGACGCCTCTTACAGGGATCAGTGACTTCACAGCCACCAAGAACAAGATCATTCAGCTGTGCCTGGAGCTCACCACCACAGTTCAACAGGTCTGCACGCCAGTTAGCTCAACAGCACACATGTAGCTAGCTAGCCCCTGGGAAACACACACACACACACACACACACACACACACACACACACACACACACACACACACACACACACACACACACACACACACACACACACACACACACACACAATAGGTTTTTCCACACCGAGCACACACTGGCCCAGGGGCACAGACATGCAAGATAAAGCGTTGGAGAAGAGATTTATGGGAAATGTGGTCTGGCAGCCATGACGCATGCCTGAAGCCAGCAGTCTGAGCATGTTATTGCAAATGCTGATGTTTTTCTTGGGATCTTTACCTGCTCATGCTGGCTAATGAGGAGACCCCCTTTGTGCGGGGACGTTTAATGGTAAACGTCGCTTTTGTGTTTCCAGTTTCATAAAACCCACTGGCGGTCTTTTAAAGGCGGCCGCCCAACATTCCACTGGCTGGCGTAAACTTTCAGCCATGTGGTTCCTGTTTTTTGCTCCTCTAAGATGTGCTCGCAGTGGGAGACCAAACTGTCTGAAAGCACTTCCTGTGTGTTGGTTTAACGCAGGGATGAGGAGGTGGTCCATCTGACTGCCAGATAGAAGGCTAACGTTTAAAACAGAGCATACATCCACTATGTTTCAAAACTCTCTGCTTAGCATTGCTCTAGCATTGCATTATGATACAACCAGAAGTGGTTGGTCATATGTCTTAAACAAAGGGAGCTGGTGAGTGGCCTTTTCTTCAGTATCAAAGACATGCAATTTGTTCTCCCTAAAGGGTTTGACTTAAGCATAGCCCGCTTAGCAACACATTTTACACTGCCAGTGAAAGTGGCTGCAGAGACTGCAGGTGTCATTTTTAGGGGGTTATTGCATCAAAATAAATTCCTTTCCCAGAGTGCCCATTTCCTCGCCAGAGTCTGGGATTTTAGCGCCTCTGGTGATTTACTGTGGGTGTCTCGGTCATGGTCTTCCAGGAACAGTTTTGGGGGGTATACATTTCCCA
Organism: Anoplopoma fimbria; assembly: GCF_027596085.1. Classification (NCBI taxonomy): domain Eukaryota; kingdom Metazoa; phylum Chordata; class Actinopteri; order Perciformes; family Anoplopomatidae; genus Anoplopoma; species Anoplopoma fimbria. Next base: position 17,546,288 of record NC_072463.1, read on the forward strand.
CTCTGCCATGTGAAGCGGAGAGGTTATGGTGTAGAATAAACTCCTGATAGGTGCTGAAAGAGTCTCGTAAGACTGGAGAGATTAGTTTCCTCCAACAACTGGAGGAGAGATGCAGTTTGGTCCTCCGTTCATAGCTACGTATGCAACTGCAGAGACACTGATGATGAGTTTATGTCCAACTCATCACATCATTTAAGAATCTAAACTGACACGAAGTTAGAAGACTCCTGGCTTCCTTTCTCATTTCCTTATTCTTTTACTTGGTCTCCCTTTTGTTATTCATAACATGTAGGCCGGAGTATGAGCCACTGGTTTAATAAAATAGGTTGTGCAGGACTGCCGCAGTGATTAGTTTTATGATGGGGGAGGACGGCGTGAGGTTTGCCCAGCTACTTCATGAACTTCAGCCAAGAATTACGGCTTTTCAGATCACACAATTTATGTGTTCTGCCTGAATGAAGCCTGTGTTCACACACACAATGGGACATGGCCATAAAACAAGTGGGCGCATCAGCCATCTTGGCTGACCTGCCAGTGTGGAGGTCATTCTCTTTCAAAGAACGCATTTTTCATCGATTCCCCCGTGTCTTTTATCAACGCCTCACACTTCTGAATTGTTGGCTCAGATAAGAAGTTTATAAGTTTATATCTCTCTTTTCCATTAAATAAAAAAAAAAGATTCCATTATATCGGCCAAACACTGAACTTTAACAAATGTATCCATCCCATGTTGATACCTTATGAATAGCAGGACGTCACATGGTCAGGTCTTTATTTCACTTCAGTATAAAGGCAGCTAAACTCCAGGTTCCCGCACAGTGCCAGCACTCTTCTCTCTCGGCCACTTCATTGCTCTACCATGCAAATCCACTCTAGTGGCAGATCAAAGGCCCAGAGAGCAGCACAGGGAGTCATCTGATCCACACCGGCTGTGGGATCAAGTCCATAACGTGAGGGATCAGTACACCCAGGGAATTGTCCCTCAGCCTCTCTCAGCCCTTCTTTATGCTGCGGCTCCTTTCTACTAGAAGGACTTTGGTTTTGAAAAAGATAAAGGAATCATCTGGATATCACAAACAGATCTTAGAGGGATCATCTGCGATATTGTATTCACATGATTTGATGGAACTGCGGGACAAGATAAATGTTCCATAAATGCTAAAACTTGATGGGATGTATGCCAAGCCATGTCTCTAGCACACACTGATACTGCTTTTGTTTCACAACCTCTAAACACCGAAGTATGTATTTTTAGTTCATCCCTCTTGGCTCAGTCAACAGGGCAGTCATCCAAACATGGGCCAGTCTCTAAAAGAAATATGCAGTCGCATGTTTACGTAAGCGTAGCCAAATTCTTTCTGAAACCACCATATGTTCTTGGCTGACTTTAAAAAATGTATTGTAGGGAAACATTAGTTTGGAACAAGTATATGTCAAATGAATTGAAACCAATTATTGTGTTTTTCCTACTTACTGTTTATATTGGCTTTTTTTCCCCCGAAGTAAGGGGAATGTTGCAAAGTCACGTGTATATTACTTTACCGAAAGAGATTAGTCTTTTAGTAAGGTACTCAAACACGAACCAAAAGTCATATTTAGGGAGCCTAATATGTACTCTGCTTTGATGTGCAGCCATCGCTCACGGCCACGGACAGTCATTCAAATCTTTTCAAGGCAAAACAAACTAACAGTATGATAAGCCAAGTGCATTTTGAAAACAGACGCTCCCCTTTAGCCCAGTGGAATGTGCAAACTATGGAAATATGGAAAAACTTGCTCGACCCCCATCCGCTGTCTGCACAATGGATCTACAATGACCAACAGAGCTGTCTTTGTACATGGCACATGTCTGTGCATGCCACTAATACGGTGAGGGCCACAACACCAATATCCCTTTATTTTGCATTGACACAGGCTTGTGTGGCCTCTGGAGATATAAGAGGCTTGTTGAAGTAGACTTTCTGTGTGCTCTAGTTATGACAGAAGCATTTCACCTGTGTTTTGATGGATTGCCTCCCTTCGGGCATTCCCAGCACAAAGCCAATTTCCGGGGCCCCCACATGCACCGTGAACCCCCTTACCCCGAGCTGAACCAGGGGCCCTTTCACCACCAACAACACAGTTGTCAGGGGAGGCTGTTGCCTCAGCTGTGGCCAGTCCAGCTGCAGTCAATGAGTGCCGTGTCGGGACACTTGGAGGGGACGGTGGTCAGTCTCCCAGCTGACTTTGCAGATTTTATTGTTGGATCCTTCCCCCTAACAACCATGAGCACAGCTACTGTGTCTTATTCCAGAAACCCCTGCCTCACCCAGCCCACCCACTTTCAGCTGTGGAAAGCAGTGATGCATCCAAATGTTCGGAGAAAACCATATTTCTGTTTGGATGAGGGCTTTCTGAACATCATCACATGTTTTCTCCCCCAAAAATGTCACCATGTCATCAGCACATTGTTACTGTATGGGTGTTGGTATGGTATTTGCGTTACAATATAGTTTACTGAACCACATAGGGGCATTATGCAATTATGGCCTCCCCCAGAATTTAGACAGAGAGGTATTTTGAATCTAAAAGCTGTTTATTTGAGGCTGTTCTACATTTTTTCTCAGTTCTATATCAGGAATGCTGATTATATCGTATCTACCCAACCCCTATACTTTTTTCTTCCGCTTCCCTGTTGTTTACTGCTCACACTCCTAATCTGTCATCACTGTCTTCTGTGTTACAGGACTGCAGTGTTTACGAGATGGAAGAGAAGATCCTGGAAGTTGTAAGTACACTGTATGTCTTCTTTTTGTCTCTGCTAATGTAAACTATACAAGACCTTGAAGTTCCTATATGGGGTGGGGGGATCTGGTAGATCGTTTGGGGAAATGTCTTTTTACACAGAGATTGTGTGACATGCTCTCAGCAGCAAGGTCCGTTCTCTGAGTGAATAGAGCAGACGGGTCTATGGGATTGCCAACAGAGGGGGCGGCTCTAATACGCCCCGGCCATCAATCAGTGTTTCCTGCTCCTGACGCTCTCCAGACCCCTTTGGGCTAATACTGGGCTTCCTCTAGCACTCTGTCTCTCTCTCAGACTGCCCAACTGAAGTCCGCATTAGAGCCGAGTTTCTACTTGTCTCATGCTCACCATAAAGTGTACACCACGTGTTCAAAACAAAATGCATGTGCCCGAGAAGAGACGTCAGAGAAGAGACCACTCTAATGATGACAAATGACAGGTTTTTGTCCTGAAAGAAGCAAGGAACTGCACAGAATAAAGGGCCTGTCCCATAGGACTGATCAGTACTTTGTGTGTGCACTGGAAGGTCCAGTTAACAGCACACTAATGGTCTCTTTCAGCCCATTAAGCGCAAGGCTTAATGGGCTTGCGCAGAAGAAGTAAGACAACTAATTGATGAAGGATAAGGTCTTTGCATTGCAAGTAGCAGTGTTACCTTACTTGTTTCAACATGTGCAACACATATTGGTTATAAAAGGCACAATTCACAAGAAGAGGATTCAGCACACCGCTTCTAATCACTGAGAAGTAGAGTATTGTGGAGTTTTAGGCTTCTTATTTTATTTACTCATGAACTTCCTTTTGCCCTTTCCTCCGCAGTCTAAGATTTTGAACAGCATCTGTGATCAGACCGTGAGAACAACCTCTGACCCCCTGATGAGCCAGTCGGCCTGCTTGGATGAGGTCCAGCTGACCGATATCAATCCGGGAGAGGGTCTGGTAAGGAATGCTGCTTTGGTTTTCTTCCTTCCTTTTTTTTTTTTAAACCCAAGGTCCGCCTTCTGGGGTTTGCAGGCCAGGAATGCATGCAATGTGTGTGAAATTGTCAACATCACATCGCTGTCATATGTGTCTCTCCCTATGGGGGTATTGGGTTTTTACTGAAAATCTTTTGGGTTTTCTTTTTGCCCTAGGGGATGTACATCAAGTCCACCTACGATGGGTTACATGTCATCACGGGAACCACAGAACATGTAAGTACGACCATATGCTAACTACAAGAACGCATTCAGCCCCTTTTTAATGCTGGAATTATTTTAATTAGTTAAAAGACAGTGAGAGATACTGGTTGTCAGCAGTTATCCATTTGCATTGCTTCCCATCATTTGTCATATGTCTGTGTCATTTATATGGCCATCGTAGAATTTTTTTTTTATTACCAAACCTTACTTTTCCATTTTTGGTTGAAAACAATACCTCCCTCACACGCTCTGTTTCATCTTCCCCTTTATTCTCCTCCTCTACTGAGAGCACACTGAGTTATCTGAGGGAGTTAAGAACTGCTGATCCGTAAAGGGAACTGTTTGTCATATTTACCGATGACTGGAGTACAGAAGCCTCCACTGCCTCCACAGAAAGACGTCCTACCTATCCCCACACTGAGACAACCAGTCAGTGACTAATACACCAGCATCACTGCCACGGTCGGATCCTCACGCCTCCGGTGCTAAATTGTGAATCAGGGTCTGAATCATCACCAGTAATGACTAGTTAATCCCGTTTGACATCCGTGTGACACGGAAAACAATTCAACTGATATTCATAAACGCAGAAAGTGTTTGTGTTTTCTCACGGATTGAACTCAGAGTGTTTGTTCAGATATTTGCTCTCTGAAAAGAACATTTCAAAGCTAGGCAGTTGAAACTAGACAGGGTCGGCAATAAAGTAGTGCCAATTTCAACAAGGTTTTGTAAATAGTAAGTTGTGTGTTAACAGCAAGTGTCAGTGTTTAATGAAAGTTGTTTATCAGGCTTTGACCTTTTACTTTGTTTGTTTTTTAGTCACCTGCAGACCTGACCAGGAAGATCCATGCTGGTGATGAGGTGATCCAAGTCAACCAGCAGACAGTGGTAGGAACCTTTTTTTTTCTTTCTTTGGATAATTACATATTTGACCATGCATACTGGTAATTTGAGTACACACTGTAAATATTATTGGAATATTAATGGTGTGTGTGTATATTTGTTTTAATCCTTCTTACCAGGTGGGCTGGCAGCTGAAAAACCTGGTTGTCAAACTGAGGGAGGACCCCAAAGGTGTGGCTCTACTCCTTAAGAAGAGGCCCTCAGGAACAACAGGATTCACCCCAGCCCCGCTCAAGAACATGCGCTGGAAGCCCGCAGTACAACAGGTACATGCACACAAGCGCACACACACACACACAAACACACACACCCACTCTTCCTCCTCTCATTATGGTAGATCAACAAAAGCCTGTGCTCCCAGTCATTGTCAACCAATTATCAGCTTTTTAGGGAGTTGGTTCTAAAACAGCAAGTTCAGACACAACTGTCACAGAGCCACCCTGAAAGTGCCGCTGGCCAAATCGACCATAACATTGAGTTTCCCTTCATGCAAAACATCAGAGGCAAACAAAGTCCCATGATGTCATTCAGTCTAGGAGACAAAGCTGGCAGCCGACAGTGTTGGAGCCTGGTTAGATTGTATCTGGGTTATTAGAATGAAAATTGCCCCAGATGTTGCCATCAAAAGAAGACAAGGGGAATCACGATCATTTTTTGGTCTATTGTTCAAAGAAAGGTCAGGGGTAGCTGATAAATATTGTGCTAATAAGGTTATGTGACTGCAATCCAATTTGCTGTTCTCCCTCATGTGAACACATTAGGCGTCACTTAGCTTTTAACCACGTCTCTGCACCTGAGTCCCGTTTAACAAAGAAGGGAGACAATAAGCCCGTTGTAAACTAACACTACCAGATTTCAGGCTCTTATCATGCGTAGCCTGTTTTATAGTTTGAGAAGGTAAGATGAGAAGATATCAGATAAGAGTGGGTTTCTCAATACAACAAAAGAGCCTCTCAACACAAAGGTGTCCAATGTCAACATCATCAGCAGCATCTTGTCTTAACAAGTCGTCAGGGGTATCCGAGTCAGTCATCTCAGTTTATCTGAGAAAATAGGGCTCCAGAAGGCAAAACGGAGACAAATCATACACCCTGATTCAGGAACGGATTACACTGGCTTTGTAATAGATAGATAGATAGATGATAGATATTTTTTTATTTTCGTGTCATGCACAAAAACGTGCCCAACCCTCATGGGTTTACAAGACACCATACAGTACAGCTGCAGTGGATCCACATCTCATCAGGTCACATTTGATTACAAGATGACATGTTGCTTCACCGCTCCATCTTAAACAAAACATTCTGCCTTCTCTCCCAGGCCTGGCAAATAAAAACTGCTACAAAGAAGGTTCCTTTCCTAAAACACAACTCAAGTTTTTCGTAATCATCCAGCCAAAAGAAATCAACATAAATGGAAGTCATTTTACTGAAGAGGACATCCCTTATGTCCTCGTAAACAGGACAGTAAAACAAAAAGTGCACCTCATTTTCAATTTCCCCGAGCTCACACAACAAACAGATTCTGTCCTCCTCTGGAGTGGAATGAAACCTACCGGTCTCTAGGGCTAATGGTAATGTTCCTGAGCGTAACTGTGCACATAGGGATCTTTGTCTTTTGTTTAAATTATACTTAACATAAAGTTCTGAATTATAGTTGTTTTTTATGAGACAATAATACTGTATCATTTGTACACATGGGAGCTATTTGGACAAAGGGGGGGATGATTCATAAGATCCCAAACAGGATGTTTAGTTTGTCATCCATATATCACATCTACTACACTGTATTGACAGACATATCATTAAGGTCTGATGAAACTGGCAGTAAATATGAGTCCTACATCTCGTCAAGGCCACAATGATGTTGAGTGTCTGGAGACATAACTGTGGCAAATGAGTACAATTTTAAGTACATGTCTTGCAGACTATTTTGGACTTCACTTACAATCTTTCCATACCTCAAACAAGAAGGTTTGTACTCGGGGAGACGCACTTAAGTGTCTCACCACATGTGGTAAACTCCTCCCAGTTGCCATCAAGTCATATTTGGTCTTAAACAGAAAGCAATGACTTCATTTGTTTTTCAACAGTAAACTGACATTGATGTATCGTGCTGTATTTTTCAGAACAATTCCTCCCTGATCAGAACCCAGTCTCCCTGCGGCTCAGCGAACGGGTCAACCAAAAAGGAGAAGTCGGCTATCCTGAACCTGTACATCCCCCCTCCTCCTCCAATGCCGTACACCCCACGGTGAGCCGTCCTGTTTCATTCGCCAAGATTATGTTTTTATAAGGTTTAATATTATTCAACAAGTTGAGTTCAGAAGCCTTGAAACAACTCAAAGATCTAGACCAGCCTGCAGTAAGCGACCCCTACTCACCCCCAGTCGACCTCTGCCACATTTAGAAACCTCACATCACGTTGATAATGAGTGTGTCCCGGACCTGTGATCGCCTTACCTCCCTCTCCTCCTACTGCACATTCTGTTCTGCTTTAGTTCAGCCCACTCTGCTCCCACCAGTCCCACCATAGACCTTATGCAACGGCTGATTCATCTTCCACCTCCAGAAAGATGACAAAGCATGGTCACGAGACTGAACTTTAATATGAAGTTTTTACCCTTGTCATCTTTATTTCACTGGAATTACAGCAAGATAACTTAATGTGCTCACTCTTCTTCCAAATGGTTGCACTGCTTTAGACTGTTAACTTTTGGAGTGGGATGTGGTGTTGTAATAAATAAATGAGCATTTGTTTCTCCACGTAGAGAGGAGAGAGCAGACTCCTTCCGCAGCATCAGTAAAAGACCAAAGGGCTCTGAGTCTCCCAACTCCTACCTGGACCAGGAGAGCAGAAGACGCTGCACCATCGCAGATTACGACAAGCTAAGCTTCGGCTGTCCCATCGAGGCCAACGTGATCCAGCCCAGAATGAGGGAGAACAAGTCCTCTCGTGGTCAGTAGTTTCTCATTCAGGAATTCTTAGAAACATTCCACCAATGGATGTTGACAAAAATACGACTTGAAATGAATGCAATTGTTGAATATGAAACTCTCGCCCCTAGGTAAGCCCCGCCCCCTCTCCATGCCAGTGGACACCTGCGTTGGAGTGGTAGATCCCTACGCAAAGCCCTGGACACAGGGAAGGAAAGGTACGCACAAGCACGCTTTCACTTATAGGTGAAACCCCTATGGTTACCCCTATGTATCATGTTTTTTCATACTCATGGTCCATACAAACTATGAGCAACAAAAGCAGAGAAGCGTAGCACACAACACTGTCATCAATTGCCCTACAAGTGACATTTGAGCACATTTAAGTTGTAAAGAATATCATAAAATAAACAATATAAGGGTAGAATCAAGATTGTTACATATTCACTGCCAATAATGGTACATTTACAACCAATTAAAAATAATTACCAAGAACTTCATTGACCATTACATGCATCCATTATATGATCTTATGAAAGTGTTTGAAATATTATAAAATAATTAAAGAATACGTTATCTAAATTCACAGAGCTAGGTTAGCTGTTTCCAGCCTTTATGCTAAGCTAACTGCTCTCCTCAGTTTCATATCGAACAGATGGATATGACAGTGGTATCGTTCTTATCTAATTCTGCAAATAGGCACTTTTCCAAAAAGGTCCAACTAACACTAAAGAATTAACATTAGAGCTGACCATGCTGCACACTGCTTTGGTCTGAATTAATAGTTCTAGACATTAAACGCTAGAAGCATGTTACTTACTGAGTGCTGGTCTCAAAAGCTCTGTTGTAAATTAGTTTATGATTAATCCTAATATCATGTCATTTTTTTTGTATGTGACTGAGAGATTGATTAAAAACACCCAGAGCCTCCCTTTCAATGCTGTTGACGAGCTAACTTCTCACCTTCTCTCTGCCTCAGGTGAAGACCTCCTGTACAGATACCTGAGCAATGAGAGGATCCCCACCATCGCAGAGGAGGTCCCCTCGGTGTCTCCGCCCTACAGGCCGGCAGGGGAACGCCACCTCGTCAGAGTGGACCACATCAGGGGCAGCCGCTACTACTCCAACTCCGACCTCCACAACAGCGCCACCATCCCCTACCAGGAGGACATCAAAAAGGCCCCCGTAGGCCCCGCCCCCAAGCGTGCAACGGCAGAACGCTCACTACTGGTCAGTTGGATCACGCGGCTTAAGCTATTGACTCACTGATGATGCGCTTCCTGTACCGAGGCTTCGTGTTCCTGTCTTTTGTCCTTCCTCAGTGCCTTTGATTTTTAACGTCCAGCTGTTTGTTTTTTCGGCAGCTTCGGGCTTTTTCTCACACTCCTCTCTCCCCAACCTCCATATTTCCCTGGTGTTACTACTACTACCAACTACTACTCCTCAACCAAACTCGCTTTTGTGTAGAACTCACTACATTACATCATCACCCCTTTAACACTGCCCACCACCCTCCTCGTCTCTGACTACAAGTCCCAATCGCTGCCTCAAGAAGATACAGTTTGTTCAGGTTTAGGACACTTTGGCCTTGTGTGCTGTCTATGGACCCCTCTGTACATATTACGCTTTGTCATGTTTAAGTTGAAATGCTCTCTGGTACCATTATTTAATACTTCAGAAAAACTTGCCTGCTGTCACTTCAGCTATTTGCTTACTTCGATTTTATTTGCATAAATACGTTATAAGAATACAGCATATTTTGTTGGTGAAACTGTGCTTTTACTTTACACGTTACTTCTACATGTTTTCCTCAAATTACACTTTTGTGATCAGTTAGTGACATCACTCTCTACCAAAGGTTGCCTGTTGTAAGCTATGCATATACTTCAGAGAGATTTTTAAAGTCACTTTAGCTGACAATGCTGCATCGGTTGTTAAAAGGATGTTTATATCTTGCCACGAGCAAATATTTGTGCTGGTTTCAAAGATATGCACTCTATTTCAGTAAACTTTTATATCCTGTGTTTCCCTTTACTCTGCAAATAACCCACCTAAAGGGCCTATGCACACAGCTGGTTGACAGTAATAAATGGTCTTTTTAAGCCAATCTTTTAGGACACACTGGTTTAAATGGCCTCCTATTAGCTCAGAGATCACAAGAGACAGAATGACAGTATTATTTAAGAAAATACAGGGAAGAAGTGTCTATTGTTGCTTTATCTGCCTTTTTGTAAGTTTTGAATAGCGTTTTATTAAAGATTTGCAGTTCATGTGAGTGATCTTTTGTATTGTCTTCATTTTACCATTGGGTGTGGAATAACTGATTAACGTGTAACTTTAATGGAGCGTGTGGTATGAAATCTTATTCTGATAACTACATTGCTGAAGTATGCTGTTCTAGTATCAGTTTACATATTTGAAAATTAGATAATGTATCATAACAATCCACCAGTGGAGGGCAGCTTTAGTCATTATTCACTTCCAGGACCGCGCTATTGAGCCGGCGGGCTCTCTTACCTGCTTTGACCTTGATGAACCCTTCTTCTGTTTTTTTAAGCATGCGGTGAAACAGGATAGCTAATGTCATGTTACCTTTTCTCGGTGTTTTGGATGGAGATGGTTATGCAACTACTTCCCTCTTTCATGAACTTTAAATTCCAGCTGGTCGACCATATGGTCAGAGCAGGGTTTTTCCATCAGGGGATCTTATTCCTGCACATATGTTGCCTTTTAAAGATTTAAAGCCAGGTTAGGGTTACTGTGCCTGACAGCTTTCGCCTCTTATTTATTGATTTAAAGAAGTGTATGCCTGGGAAGGATCAGCCCCTTTCATCTTGGGACCGAAGATGTGGCTGCTGTCAATAACGACCCACCATTCTTCACCTCTTTCCCCTTTTGCCTGTGTTTCTTCATGCATGTATTCTACTGATGGAGACGGGCCTCTTTTCTTATCTCTCCTCCTATTCTTCCTTGTGTCTTGCTCTGCCCAAGTTCGCCAAGCTATAGTCGCCTGCGGTCCTCACTAATTTGCGCTTTCTGAAAACCCTGTGGTCTCCCTAAATACTACCTGCACTCTGTTTAACCCACTGCTAAGTTTGCTAACGACTAACATCTTCTGCCTGCAATTCACAAATGGTCACATGGGAATGGCGGGCTGAATTGTTTGTAGATTGTGCATGTGGAATGTTTTTTTTTGTTAATTGATCACAAACGGAGACGAATGAATGTGATGGATGTTTTGTTCTTTACTCCTTATTCCCCCTGTTCTGGAGAGGATTTCCATTATTGACACAGAATTTGGAGAAAAAATTAATTATAATAGAGATTAAAGGACACATGCTTTTAAATAGGTTTATAAATGAGCTGTGCCTGCAAGATAGGATGCAGCAGTTTTACAGTAATCATATACTTATTGCTACATAAAGTCATATGCTATAGTCTTAAAATGAGTACTGATCAACAGCAGCAATGAGGATATATTAAGTATATCTCAATGGAGCTGAGGCTTTCAGAGCAACCACACCACAATAGTCCGACTCCATCACCAGCGTGCGTTAACTCATAAATCTTTATGTATCACAGGGACCTGACTGGCACTCTAGCAGTGACTTCCTCAACCGGTGAGTTCCTCGCTCTCTCCCTCACACACACACTCACACATACATGTACACACAGTGTTGCTTAGTGTATAGGCCAAATGAGAAACATGAGACCAGGGTGGGTCTAATTTTCCTACAGGGAGTGACAGCCAGCGGGCTGTGGAATCTTTTTAAAACAAGCCACGGGGTGCAGGGTCAGTGGGTGGGCTGCTTTTATGATCAGGGGAAATATGCCGTAGAAACCTAGGCTGAGATTCATACAGGGATCAGAGAGCGGGATAGACAAGAATGGATGGTGACGGCTGTAGAGAGAAAAAAACGACACGGTTACAGTCGGAGTGTGACATTATCTTAATTGTTTAATGGTAGTGTATTAAATATTCTTAGTCAATTGTAAGGAACTGCAACAACGTGGTTAGAACTGTTCTCTTCCTACACTAAATATCACGGCTCTGCTCCAGCCTGACTGAAACTCCTAATAGATTTCACCATCTAATCAGAACAAAGAATCCTCATAAAACTTTAGTTATTTTGTGCTTTTTTGGCTTGTGAGCAATACTTTAAGTGTTGAAAAATTGAATTGAATTTTTTTTTAACCTTTTGAATTCTAAATCAATTTAGAGCTTATTATGAAATCATTTTTGGTGTTTTTTGAGACAGTTATCTCTCAGGACCTCCTTTATGCAAGATGTTCCAACATGGTCCCACACACCAATGTGTCCATCCTTCGCCATCCACCCCCTAGACACATTCACAGGCTCCAGAATCTTTTGAAATGTCACTGTTATGACAAATCCTGATTCTTCTACGCTTCCAACTATAAATAATCCCAACCCACTTCAAAATATGACGACATCCGAGGATCGCTGGTCCTCCCGTCTTGTCATCCGTGGCCCCTGTGTCTCCTCCGGTCTAGGATGTAGGGCCTGAGGAGGTGTGACTCCCCACATTAACACCGTGATCGATGACTAAACGCCTCGCACAATAACCCCCCCGCCCTCCACAGCAGTTCTATTCTAAGAGCCGCGCACAAACGCATGGCATCCGGTTTGCCGCACGCTCGATCAAAACACATTACTCAAATTTAGAATATATATATATATAGAGAGAGATGCTATTGTAAATCCCGCAGATAAGCAGTTGACTCATCGAGGGTGGAGGTTTTATAAACGTGTGACACTGATGTAGGCAATAGAATCTGATTGACGGCAAATATAATCAAATGTCATTTTAATTTTGGCTCATTAATCCGTAAAAAAAAATTAGCCAGTTTTTCCTCGTGACAAAGCATCAAATGTGATGGTGCATCAATTTCATTCCTATGTTATCTGTCAAATCCATCAATCTGGCTCTGAGAGCAGAGCATGTCTACAGAAGTATTTGAAGTTGCAACACCTGCATACAAAAACAACAGTATTTCCTTTAGCAAATTAGTAATTAAAGGACAAATACTTGAATATGGATGACAGGAAGAGGAAAGCACCAATAATTTCAGCAATCAAAAGGCAGGAAGAAAATTAGCCGGAGACAATTTCATACCCTGAAATTGCAGGGTGAGGCCCTAATGAGGTAAATCGGGTATTTTAAGCGTTGGGAACAAGTTCCGTGTCTACCCATGCTAGTGTGGCTGGTTGCCAAATCCATTATCAGAACTGCTGGCACACAATCTAAACGCTGACCCTTAAGCAGACTCCAAAGGATCCGTTTTTTTCAGGCCATATTAAAGTGAGCTTGATTGGAAAACATAGATAAAGATCATGGCTGGGAAGCAAGAAGTATGTGTTGGAAATTTTCACGAGCCACTTATGTCTGATAAAAAGTATGGTGGCTAAATAAAGCTTCTTAGTAGTGCTTCACATCAGCTTTAATGGTCTGTTTAAAATCATTAATCACAAGTGTTTCCCTGTCTCTACTTTGTTCTTACAGGTATAATCAGCCACAAATACGATCCTGGTCCTTCTCTCAAGCAGTAAGTATCATGTGAAGGGTCGGTCTGTCTAAACCTGAATGCTCAATCAATCCCTCCCACCAAAGAGTGATGTGTTTGTGATCATTCATTGGGTGCGTGCTGTGCGTGCAATGTGAGGAATGCCACTGGCTTCGGCCTGGGCAGGAGGAGGTGAAACCGGTAGCCTTAATTACAGGCCCATTACATTTCACACACAGTTATGACAACAAACACACACACACACACACACACACACACACACACACACACACACACACACACACACACACACACACACACACACACACACACACACACACACACACACACACACACACACACACACACACACACGCACACACACACACTTTCTTTCTTGCGCTCTCTATCAGACACAAACCACCAGAGCAGTATACAGCGATGCAACATGCAGGTCTTGTCAGCCTGAATCAACACCATGAAACTCTTACTTTTTCATGGCAATGCTGCTCAACAAAATGGTTCCAGATAAAAATAGCTCACCAATTATTGGATGGATTACAATAACATTTTGTACAGATATTAATGGAGTCCGTCTCACTTTGGTAATTCCCTGACTTTTCAATTCCTACCAACTATTCATGAAATGTGGTATTCACATTAATGTTGTCCTCCGGATAAATTGTAAAAACATCTGTGAGTCTTTAACGTAGCTCAGAAATTCCAGTACCTACAAAACTGATGACAATTTCACCAGACCAAGCTGTGTTTCGTGTTTGGTACTAATTAGCAAATGCTATCACAATAAACCAAAGATAATGAATGTAAACATCAGCATGTTGTCACCATAACCATGTCAGCATGCTGGCATTAGCATTCAGCTAAAAGCAGTTTCTACACAGAGCTTCCAGCATAGCTTTGTCTTGAACCTCATTGGCCGTGCTACAAGTGGAAATTGATTCAGCATCTATTGGCTGTGGCAGAAGTAGAAATGAAATGACCTCAAGCGTAAACTAAGGTTCCCTTTGCTGGCTTTACACACACACACATACACATAGTCATGTACCACAGTACCATGAGTTACGGTCAATCCCATAGTGGCACATTCACCTCCACTGGGGTCAGATGGATTAGGCACATAGTCAGTGGTGGCATTTGAACAAACAGCATTTGTACAGATTTATGTTCTGGCGATTTGTTCTTGGACCAAAACAAGAAAACCTTGACCCCCTCTGTCAGCGTTTAAATATAGGGTAGAAGGGGGAATACAGGGGCGAATGGAGTACTTTACTGCTGTGGTTCTTTTTAGTGTGTATACCTGAACAGATACATCTGTTGCATTGAACAAAAGTAATTCATCTCAAATCCTCATTAACTGTCATTCACTACTGCATTTAGAGCTGCAGATCTACAAAAAAGTACCACCAACAGCAAGTGAGGGGGCTGCGGCCGTCAAACTGAGCAAGCTCGAATTTGATATAATTTCCAGCCCTGCACCCTTCCCCCTTTACTCTGTGTGAGAATCCCCTGTTGAATAATAGCCACTCTGTTTCGCCCCTCTCCCATTTCTCTCCGTCACACACACAGTTTCTAGGTGGGGCGGAGGGGGGGGGACACTAGCTAAGTGCCGTGGCAATTCTCAGCATGGATCGTGATGGGAGATTGAGCACTACAATGGTGTGACCAATTTGCATTCCCGTGAATCCTTCAGGCCTTTGACATGAGTCGCAGGCAAAATTGCCTCACTTCCACCCAAACACAGCTTCAGCGAAATGCCCCTTTAAATCACCCTAAAGTGGCATGCTGAGACTCTTTCTCCCCTCATTGCAGTAAAGAGAAGTGTGAATTGTGTTGGAATCCTTTATTTGATTCAACACGTTTAATTGAAATGTCAAAGGGGAAGCTTTTTGAAGGGGGTTTAGGGGTAACACAAGGGAGTTCCTTGATATGGATGTGAAAGATAGGGTGACAAATGGGAGGGGAGGCATGGAGGAAGCTACAGTGTGAGAATGTGAGCGATATAAAGCGAGGGGGGGGGGGGGTCTCTTCATAGTTACTTCATTCCACTCGCTGCAGTACAATGGCAAGAGGAGAGAGAGAGGAGGCCCCTGTCTATTTAAGCAGAAATGAAATGGAGACTATAATAACGCAGGATTCAAGAATGTGTCTGCTGGTTCACCGCCGTCCAAACGCAAGCCAACCTTGAACCAGAACATCCGAGCATCTGCACAGATACAGCTCGAGATGTTATGGCTACAAACCCAGTGATGGGTGTTGATAGTCAGGCCACAGCCTCAGGGTGGACTTTGTAACGTGAAACATTTCTTTTTTCTCCCTATTTCTGGAAGAAACCAAAGTGTGTTTTATGAGTTTGTCTCAAAGCAATAAAAAGGAATAGATGTTTTGACGCTCCAATGTTCATGGGTCCTGGCTTTAACAATCACATTACACATCACATGAGTGTTATGTGAACTTAATCAGTAGGCGCACTCTTTATGTGGTACTCTGTGAATGTCACATTTAGTTACTCTTAGTGGTGATACAGCTTTTTTTTTTTGCTGCTGATAATATGTTTTGAACATATTAAAACGCTCAAACGCAAACTTTTCTTTTTTTTTTTTGAAAGAGTAAAACAAAAAGTTAAACCTCAATGTATTCGCCACTTCCTGTGCTGTTGCTGACTGCCACTGTTTTGGTAGCTCAAAAAAAGCTTTTACATAAGCGGTAACCTAGCGACACCTAGTGGTGATGTTTGGGAACGACGAGGACTTACTGAGATAAACTATGAATTTAACTTGAACGTAATACATGAAGAGTGTAATACCTGACGCAACAATAGTTAAAAAAAAAAAAAAAAAAAAAATCGTTATAAAAAATAAAGTGCCATCACAACTATTGTCACTCATGTTTGAGAATGGGTGTCACCCTCTTTCTTCACCTGAAAGGAGGTGACACCCAAAGAAAGTCCTGAACTCACCTGAAACCAGCCGAGCTTCCTCTGAATTTATTTCTTTGTCTCTTTCCGACATGCTCATCAAGGTTTGGTCAGACCTTGAGCAGAGCTTACGGACCAGTCTACAGTCGTTGAGGTTATGGTGGCAGGTAGGGATTGATTTAGTTACAAATGTCCAAAAAGGATTAATTAAGGCAGCGTTTGACACGAACGCTACCGACCAGGACACAGCGTATTTTTTTTTAAGGATTTAATGATTTTAGATTTACTTATTAATTTAGATTTACTTTCATAATCTCTGGCTTAATTGCATTGGAATGTTATTGACAGCCGTTTGAGTGGTTGAATTACATGTTTAAATCTTTCAAGAATACTGGGATATTTGATTTTTTCTTTTTCTTAAAAAACAGTCATATTTCAAAACACACCTTTTACACACATGGTTTTGCATTTTTAGTTAATAATTGTATTGGTAGGATTAGCTTTTCTTTTCTTTTTTTGCTTTTTATAGAGAAAGTCAAGAGTTTTTGGTTTTTTTTCGTTTTTATTTGGCACAGTACACACATTTGCAATCAATCATGTGAATATCTTTTTCTTACCTACTTCATTGTGGCCTTGAAGTTATGTTTCTAATACAACAGAAAAAACATTCCGGTGCAGATAGAATGTGGTTGGCACATAGCTTCAAACTAAACCTACTGAAGCTAGAAGGGTGAAGGTTTATTAATCTCCTGTTTCCGCACACTCACAGATTACATGTAGGCCATCATCTGCTCAGACATTTGTTCAGTATGGATCTCAAAACTACTGTAGAATTACAGGTAACCTTTCACATCTGCTTAAAAAAAAAAAAACCAACAGGAACTTGGTTACTTAACTCACGCACACGCACTTGTGCTGTGGTTTATGTGGTGATCATCATCATCTAGCTCCCAGCCGGTTCACTTAAAATACCCGGAAACAAGATGTGATGCATAGTGTTGTGCAAGACAACGAGACACACACACACACACACACACACACACACACACACACACACACACACACACACACACACACACACACACACACACACACACACACACACATACATTCACAGATGTTCAGTTTAGATAAGAGCTCTTTGCAATGCTTGTCTGTCATTGTGTGAGCTGTTAGAGTAACAGAGGATACCGGCACTTACTGGTGTTTGGACTTGAGGTGAATCTGTGAAGTTTTAGAGCACCAGGTATGAGTCTTTACTCTCTTCTTTTGTTGTTCTCACTGGGGATTGAGTTTGTGGCGAGTGACTGAATGCGAACAACGGCAGTGGGACTTTAAATCGAGAACCTGTGAACAGACTGCTTTCACATTTCCTGACCTCAGGGCTGTTTATTTCTTGCGTGTTGCGCTCGATCTGACAAGGTATCACATCCATGTTGTATGATGACTCTCTGGGAGACGTTTCAAATCACTGAAGTGTAATGGGTGGTTGAGATTCTTAATTTCTGTGAAACTATAACCAGATTTTGCTGTATTGTATCATGGCATGTTGGTAAACGGTTGATGTGTGTCTGTGATTTTCCCTTTGTTTCTCTCAGGCAGCTTTATAACTGATAAATAAGGAACTTAAGTATGCAGAGGAAGTTAGTCCATAATAGCAACTAAGCTTTCTCAATATCTTACACGACATTGGTCCTTTTAGGTTGAATCATTGCAACATGTCATTTTCCGATGGCGCTTGACACTGCCAAAAAAGGTGTTAGGTGTTGAGGTGTTATACTGCAAAAAAGCTTTTTAATCGTCTATGCTTTAAGGTAGTTTGGATTCTAGTGTGTGTGTGTGTGTGTGTGTGTGTGTGTGTGTGTGTGTGTGTGTGTGTGTGTGTGTGTGTGTGTGTGTGTGTGTGTGTGTGTGTGTGTGTGTGTGTGTGTGTGTGTGTGTGTGTGTGTGTGTGTGTGTGTGTGTGTGTGTGTGTGTGTGTGTGTGTGTGCGTGCGTGTGCGTGTGTGTGTGTCATAGGCTGAAAAAAAATCTGACTCTGCTCTCACTTCTATAGAATATTTAATGTAATTCTGCTTTTTCTACTCCCTTTCAACTCACATTTGTGTCTAACTTTTTTCACTCTGAAAACAATTGAGAAACAATGTCTGTGCCCATGACATCACTTCCTCTTATCGCGTTTTGGAGCAAAGAATTGCTCATTTTTCTGCCGATTCCGCCTCTCGGTTAGTAATATTGTCAACCTACTCATCAGTGTACAAGGTTTATCGTTTGGTTTATTCCAACAGGCTGCCTTCCCCATATCTGTGCCCCCTTCAATGGCTGCCGATGACTACAACCCTGTAAGTGTTTATTCCTTTTTTTTCTGTGTGTCTGACATTTACCCGGGCAGAGGTGGCCTTGTTTTCACAATTAATGAAATAAAAACCTTTGCTCTCCCTTTTAAGTGGTGGAACTACTTCTGCTTCTCCTATTTCATGATGACAAAGTTAAATGTTTATAGTGACAAAGATTCATACTCCACTGACTACTTAGCTGCTCATTGTCTAGTTTGGATTCTCTTGGTGTTTTAGGTTTAATTTGAGAGTTAAAAGAAAAAAAGGAGAGCAAAGAGCAGAGACAGACAAAGCACAAGACAGAGAGTTAAGTCACAGATGAGGATGTTTCGAGAGGAGTGGGGGTGTGCTTATGAGCGTGTGGGGAGATAAGCGAGAACAGCAGAGAGAAAGTGCATGTGACACTGTGTGCGAGAAACAGGATGTTCCGGATAGCCTCTCCTTCTCTGCTGTGGGGTCTGAGACTAGCAGATGTGTCCCTCTCGCCTCCTGCCTCTGACTCTCTGACCTAACACTTGCCTCCTCCGCTCTCTCTTCCCAAAAGGTCTCCCTCCGATACAAATCCAAGAGGAAGACTCGAGGAGGTAAGTTGTCACCCTTGAGCTATCATCACTTTGTCTCCCAGCGTGCCCTCGACTGTAATTTGGACCCTCTGTGGGCGTGTGTGAGTGAAGTGGCAGGGCAATTGGTGTGTGCAGAGGGCTTTAGACAACGCTCAGTTACGTTCGCTTCAGTTCTTCTCTATTTAAGCTCTCTGTGGCTGTGTATGATTCCTCTGAGACGCTTACACATGTGCTGAATTTTCATGTTGTTATCATTGTCTCTGGCTGATTCATAAGTGGAACAGGTAGGTTGTGAATTCAGGATGTTGTTCAGTGTTTTTTTTTTTTTTAGAGTTCATTATCTGCTTGACCAAACACTGTGGCCCATTTTGACTGAAATGGAAACGTATTTCAGACACCGCAACCTCTTGCTTCCTCTAAAGCTATGCTTGCGGGGGGGGTTGGCGGGTCGGCGGGTCTCAGTGCATTCATGTGCATGTGTCGTCTGTCCACAGGCAATGGTACAATGAGCAGAAGACGGATATCGGTCAAAGAGCTGGGTCAGCCGGACCACCAGGGCTGGCTGTACAGGAAGAAAGAGAGCAAAGGCTTCCTGGGCATCAAATGGAAGAAGTACTGGTTTGTGCTGAAGAAGACGGCGCTCTACTGGTACACCAACCAGCTGGTGAGTGAGACACCCTTTCATCATGAGACCCATTTATGTCACAGCTCAGTACTGTTTACAGAAAATCCAGTCAGCAACTCTTGTTCCTCAAAAATCCTAAAAATACCAGTGAAGTAAAGTTTCTGTTTCTCCCTCTGATCTGCTCTGTCTCTCTCTAATTAAACTTTGCTTTATTGGCTGCTCTAGCTGCTCTTTTAAAGAATAAGGCTGGGGGTATTCTATATTTCTGTTAATGTTAACCAATCACATGGGCAGACCAAAACCATCAATGCCTTGATGTGGTCTCTGGATACTTTTGGTCTGTCAGATCACAGAAATAAACTTTCATTTTTGTAGTTTTTGGCAAACATTACTCAAACAGGAGTAAATATTACAGAGTTGGGCAAAAGTATTTGATTTTGGGCCATATACAGAAAAATATAAGGAGTCACGGGCCAAACAAAAGTAAATGTGTAGGTTTAACCAGTTACACTGCAAGAACATCGGTGTGTAGACATTGCTGTCTACACCAGCAAACCTAATATGCCATAGAAAATTAATTTTATATCAAAATAACTAGGCTACACTCCTTGACAGTTTAAGGTTTCACATAACAGTAATTTATTTAGTGTGCCCAAATATTACAAAAAGTATATCTGTATGTGTATAATATATGTATGTTTAATATTAAAACAGGCAGATAAAGTCAAATATGTGTTTGTTTTGTTAAAAGATTATGATGCGAATGTAAACGTAAGATGTAAATCTGTAAGTCTAATATTAAGATTTAACAAACAGAGCGAGCAGATATTTGGAAAATATTGGTTTATGTACCAAGAAGTGAAGACACAAAAGAAATTCACAAATTTGGGATGTTCAATGTTCATACAGTGCAATTTATTAGAAATATATATCAAGCCATATTCTAATTTATTTTTAGCCACAGCTGGTCGTATATTGGCCACGCCAGAAATAGTGCATTTGTAGTGGATTATCTTCAGTGCATTGGTGTGCCTTATTAATGCTTTTGTCATCGTTTTTGTAAAACTTAGAAGGTATACAGTGCAGGGAAATAGCTTGTTTAAACCATCAAGTAACTTTTGCCATATTATAATTCACTTCTGTTTGCTGTTTGATCCAGAAAGCTATGAAATGCATTTAAAACAATTAAGTTTGTATCTGTACAAATAAAAGATAAAAAATATTTGGGGTAGGATGGTATTTCTATATTTTCTCCTTTACAAGCTCATGAAAGAGAATGAAAATAAATGTGGTTTTAAAAAAATGTGGTATACAATATCCATCTTTATATGCAAATTGTAAATCAACACATAAATGCAATAATGCAGTGACTCATTTTCAACATTTAGCAACAAAAAAAGGTAGAATCAACACATGACACAGCACATATGGAGCCACAGATGCACAGTGTGAGGCAGCGGACGCTGCAGATGAGTCATGCTGGTTTCTACCACAGCTGTCCTCCTGCCAATCTGTTACTGAAGGAAACCACCAAGCAGTGTCACTGTGTTTCCTGAAGTTGACGGTGTCACTAAAAGACTATTATACAAGCATATGTAACTGACGTGCTTGATTTACCGGCATAATGACTTCAATCTGATCTACTGTATGTCACCATCACATGGCAGGTTGGAAATAGAAGAAGTCGACCTGCTGCAACATAAACAGCAGGTGTCATTGTCAGGAAGTGGTTTGACATCATCCGGCTGTTTTAACGCTCGCTGTTGTTCAATATGTGTGTTTGCAGGCAGAGAAGGCTGAAGGCTACATTGACCTTGCCAACTTCATGATTGACAGAGCCATAGAGTGCAAGAAGAAACAGTAAGCTCATGGTTCAGTTTATGGCTCACTGAAGTGCGTATTAAAGCCATCTGAAAATGATCAATGAAGAAAAAGAGAAAAATTCCAGTAGAAACTTATTTTCGCTCCGCCTCAACTGCTCTCCATTTACTTTTCCCTCATGCAGTGCGTTCAAAGCTTGCCACCCAAACGTCATGATGTTTTATTTTGCTGCCGAGAGCCACGAGGACATGAACTTGTAAGTCACATACAATTGTATGCATTTCTCCAAGATCTTTTCTTGTTTTGTTAAATGTAAATTAGTTAAATATTCTATTGTTTTTTCAGATGGTTGAATAAGCTCGGGCTAGCCTCCATTCAATATGAGTCAACCGAACGCAACACTGCAGTCGGTAAGCACACATGTAACTTGGTAAAGAGGATTTGTTCTGATTTAATCAAATTGGTTTTGGAACTGTTAGGATCCTGATAGGCAGGTGGCACCTTGCACGGTAGCCCCTGTCATCAGTGTATGAATGTTTGTGAATGGGTAAATGGTTACATGAAGTGTTAAAGTGCTTTGAGTGGACAGAAGACTAGAAAAACGCTACACAAGTACAAGTCCATTTACTATTTACCATAAATAATAATTGAAATCATTTTCCTCTGGACTCTGGTTGTATGTGTCATGTTATGAATTCTGACTTTGTGTGTGTTGTGTGTATCCCATGCAGAGTGTTATAGTGAAGCCAGTGACCATGAAGAAGCTGAAAGCACAGAGATTCCACCTCCACCATACTCTGAACAAACCCTCCGGGACTCCGTGGATGCATCCGGTCCACCTGGAAGCACCCATCAGGTCAGTTTTTAAATGCACATAATTTATTTTATTCCAAGTGTATTCAAACTGCCGTTATTCAACTGAACTATGCCCTTTTTAATTGATGTTAGATTATGTCTAACCGAAGTGTAATTGTTTTTCAGGGTACCCTTCCTCCACCCTACTCCTCCGCAGTCCCCAGTGAAGCCAACGGTTCGCTCTCGTCCCCCGTCAGTACAATGACATCAGAGAGCTCCACCTCCTCGCTCGCCAAGCACCGGCAGTCCTGGTTGGACCTGGTGTCGCAGGCGTCCCCTCCCACCGCGGAAACAGCAGTGGTGTGCTCAGTTCAAGTACACTCACAACGACCTCAGCGAGAGGAGACGGAAGAAGAGGATGACCACCAGGTGCTGGAGAGCTCGTCACAACGGGACCCTTCGGAAACGGGGTCCAATGAAGAAAGCCCTGCTGCAGAGGGGGAGGCACGGACGGTGGTTTCTGGTGCTAAAAATGAAGGTGAGTCTTTATTCTACTCCTTTAAATGGTTGTGGTTTTGTGACTTGTATTATTCAAAAAAACTTGAAGAAAGTTGGTTCTGTTTTTGAGCAAACTTCCATTTTGGGTGATTTGCATTTTAGAATTCTGCTGTATCATTTCCACTAGTGAGTAATCATGTAAGCAGAGATGTTAACCTGATGTTAACCTGTTAACCAGAGTGTTTCTCAGAGGAAGATGTGTCAGTAAATGTATTTGCTGGCACATTTTGATTCTGCTTCAAATTTTATGCTTTGTAATTTGTGTCCTTTGGCTGTAAACTATCTATGTTTTGTTAAGCACCACTGATATATTGTTGATCTGGCCCCAATGCATTTTGCAGTGTCTGTGATCCCTGCAGAACATGCAGCTACTCAATGTAATCTTTATGATGCATGTGGTGATAATACAGTATTACCTTATCTTGTTGCAGGGGATCGTGTGAACGGCTCGGATGAGATGGAGAAGCTCTATATTCATCTGAAAGAGGCCAGCCTCTCCCCAATAGGAGATCGTAAACCATCCACCAAAAGGGAATTCAGGGCCTCCTTCGTAAAACGCTGTAAAAACCACACTATCAATGCTAAACTGCACCATATCAGGACTCTCAACAGCACATTAAAGGTACATATTCTGTTTTTTATAGTCACACTTTGGATTTTATATTACACCATTACAGCACACCTAGTGTGTGAATTGCATTAGTATGTTGACTTGAGAATTTGGAAATGGCAATGATTTAATTATTCCTATATTCTTTACTCTCGTCTTTTCTGGCACAGTCGAAAGAGGCAGACCTACAGGCAATAGATCAGGTGCTGTCGGACCCGGAGCTTACCTCGGACAAGTTCAGAGAGTGGAAGGAGGCCAATGTGCCTTTGTTGCAGGAGATCAGTGTCAAACAGGACCAACAGGTGGCATCAGAGGCCACAAAAGCGGCAGCATCAGTCATTGCTGCTCCGGTGGTCGAGACCAGTTTATAAAGACTCCTCATGACTGGATTTACTGTGTCTGGACTTGGGAGGACTTTACATATTTCGGACACCCACACACTGCTGTTTTCAATTGAGCCTACTGTTCCGTATCAGTGGACGTTGAGTACTAATAGACAAGTAACTGGATCAATGAAGAAGAGTGTTTTTTAAGTTCCTAAATGGATGTGATGCAGACATTATATGATTAGCAAATCACGTCAAAATGTGAAATATGTCTTGGTTTTACTTCTACTGTATAATTTGTAAGGTTAGCAAGTTTTACAGATAATTGTTTTTATGTTATAATTTCTGTGAACCTATGCATATATTGTTTTAATATCTGGAATGATGGAGTACGTTGTAATAATGGACCCGTTGTTCTCTGCATGGAAACACTTGTTTTTACAGTATTTTTTATGCTTTGATTTCATCAGAAGTGAACATATTTTAACTGTTACTGCTCAGTCAATTATTGGTGCCATGCACCATCACTGCCTGTTACACATGTGTTTTACTGCCACTATTTTGAATGATCGGTAGGTGGTGTTGGCCCTAGAAATGATGTCATTGTACTTGAAACCGAACACCAGGGCCTGCGCTATTTGAATAAATGTTGGTCACAAGTCATGATAATTTCAGATTTTAACTTCTAAGGTTAACTTGTGAAATGATTGTCCCTTCAATGTAATTTAATGCCAAGACATAAGAAATCCCCTCATTTCCAGAAGAAAATGCTACGTTATGACTGAATTTACATTTTACCTAACCAAAACCAACTATTTGTAGATGGAGAATGCCAACCTTTATGCATAAATGCTATGGAGTTTTTGTAACCACAAACACTGACAGTAACATGCAAACTTAATACTTTCTGCAAATGTGACGAGGACTTTATTAATAACCGATGCTACGTACAGTCTATTGGACTTAAGGCAAGGTGAAGTAGGATTCATTTGCATTTAAACACCTGATGATGTATGGTGGATAATTCTCAGGAAATAAAACCTCTTATATATTATTCTTTTAAGGCAGACCACCCCGGGCCCTTACAAACTAGTCAAGCAGACCCAAAACCCTTTTTGTTATTCAGATACAGACATGAAGCATTTTGCATATCACCCAATGAGCAACAGGTTTACTGAAGGCCAGCAAAGGGCCTCGACATGGTGCCACCACCAGCAGGGGCCCTGCCAAGCTCCAGACACAAAGATAATGTTTCACATGTTGTGTATGTTTAATATTAACTCAGTGTAAATAGTTGGACATTGATGTTCTTTGATCTCTGTATGGAAGTCAGTGTGCTTGTTTGTGTACAGGGAAATAAAGAGAACATTTTCAGCTTCATTGTCTGGGTGTTGAGGGGACATTTTGACCACACTGTAGTGTCCCCGCAGCGACGCTAGGAGTCGTCGCTCGGTGCAGATTTGTAGCCGAGGTTATGCGCCATATTGGCAGTCTCCTCCATCTCACCCAGCGTCGAGCATGCACGTCTCTAACCGGTTATTGAGGGGACGTCTGTAAACAGTTACAGTCAGCTACGACCGGCACCATGGAGGCCGTCAAAGCCTTCAACAACGAGGTTTGTTTGAAACCACCGCACCATCACGACACACGAGCAGAAACTGTTGTTTTATTCACATTTGCGGTAGCTAGAATGCTAACTTTAGCATCTGGGAGAGGAGGGTTAGCCTCACACAAGGCCGCTGTTTGTGCACAACAATACCGCGGCTCCACTGCGTGGTTCAGCGGCCGGCTCACGCAGACCCCGCTAACTTCAGTCTGTTTCTTAACACACATCGGGCTTGGTTGCCAGGTTACGAGCAGATATGTTCCACGTTCTGTTTGGGGGGGGAGGGAGGGAGGGGGCAACGGCTAAACAACTGCTACCGTTAGCTACAAGTTAGCCAAACCGCCTCAGCGCGAGACAACTTGGTGAGCTAACTGGCGGTGTCGAATGTTAGCGTTCTGGTGGCACGCGCTACGACTGGATTGGCTGGTAGTTTAACCGCTAGTACCAACGGTCATCTAACGTCTGAGGTCAACCGTTAAAGGGGGCCACCAGCAACGTTAACGTCTGCGTGTCTGCGTCCACACTGAGGGCTCCACGTTAGTCAGTGTACATGCTGACCTTAACCCCCCCCCACTCATATACATAACAATAAATGAGTCCAATTACATTGTGAATGGTCATTTTAATACAAATACAGAGGCTCATTGTGAACCTCAATATCCTGTAATAAGTGTGTTATGTTTAGTAGTTTCTTTTGGGGACTAAATGTGTGTTCTGTTGTCTTTGTTCCCAGCTGTACTCATTGAATGAGTACAAGCCTCCCATCTCCAAGGCCAAGATGACCCAGATCACCAAGTCTGGAATCAAGGCTATAAAAGTAAGTATGTAGAGTCAGAGGACGAGGCAGGTGATGGGGAATAAAGAGAGGCTCACGAAAGAGACAAATGCTCCAACATGTCTGCTTCACACTCCAGCTCGCATGGTTTTTATTTTCTTTCTTTCTTTTTTTTATTTTTTTTGACCTACAGTACCAGTCAAAACATTCGACACACCTTCTCATTCAGTGGTTTTTCTTTATTTTTTTCTACATTGTAGATTAATATTGAAGACATCCAAACTATGAAGGAACACATATGGAATTATGTGGTAAACAAACAAATGCTCAACAAACCAGAATATGTTTTATATTTTACATTCTTCAAAGTAGTTGAATGAGAAGGTGTGTCCAAACTTTTGACTGGTACTGTAGATAAACTTAAGTACAAATTCTTAAGAGAAGGAGCAGGTCCACAATTGATCTAGACTATGGAGTAAGTCATGAGAGGTTTTCCATTCCTTTTTTAAGAGTAGTAAATGAGTAGACGGTACGCAAAAAGTAGAAATGATTATTGCCGTCTATTCCCAACGATGAACCTCTGTTTTAGCCACAAACTACATTATAGTATTTCTAGTGATTTAATAGGATACTGGCTTAAATTAAATGATGGCCAATTTGTGGTTGATGATTTACAAAAGACTTAACTCGAGCGAACCTGGAAACAAAGGAAAATACAAATGTGTACTCTGAGGACTGATTTCAGTTATACAACAACATTAAATTATGATGCCAGTGACAATATGCTGTCATTGTACTTTTCAAGCTGCTGGTCTCCCTATGTCAGTGATTTGATCCCTAACAACGTAATGTCAGCTCAGTTGAACTCATCCACACAGCCTAGTGCACTGTTTTTGACATCTCTTTACCCTTTTGAATATATATATATATATATATATATAATATATATATATATATATATATATATATATATATATATATATATATATATATATAGGATTTTTTTTTAAATAACAGTTAAATTATGCTTTCTTGTTAAAAACTGTGAAGGGTCGTATACGTATTTCAACCTCTGATGACTATGTCCTTTCATAAATACATTTGGATATTGCATTAGTTACAAATAGTACACAGGATTTGAGTATTTTTCAGATACCTCTATGTTTATTGTAAAGCCTTGAGACTGTAACACCAGTTAGGCTAACCAAACTAAGGCAGGCAGCGAAAAAACATATTTGGTTAGTGGAATGAATTAAGAGGAAAGGGTTAACAAGCAATCCCAAATATGTTAGCGTGATGCATACGGGTCTATGTTTTTGTTAATTCCCAGTTTCCATATGGGACACTCGTACTATGCCGAACCATAAACAGCCCATCTTGTGGGTACAGCACGAGTAATTTTCCATACAACTGGAATAACAATACATTTTGCTTACATTGGATAAAATGCGCTGCAGGTATTAGGTAGAGGGGTCGTTTATTTATGGGTTTGAGCAGTTTTGTGATTGCGTTTTTTAGTAAATATGAAACTAGACCAGGATACGACAGTCACTCTTTGCATAACACAATCTACTAATCTGTGTATCAAATCAACTTAAAAGCGTTTTAGATCGGGTTTCTATCTCACCTAACAACATGCATGGTTTTATTTTTGTTAAAGTAACATTATCGGTGCATCATGATGCAGTTCAAGGCTCAGATCACTCTGAAAAGACTGCTGGTCGACCATATTCACATGCTTTGGAGGATCTAAAATTAGGCACTCAGGAGACTGCTGTGTTTTTTTAAGCTATGCTGTTAAAATGAACATCTTAGAAAATATGCAAAAAAACTATTTGAAATTGCATTAAATTATGTAACGAAAATCAACCTAAATACAAAAAACTGGTCCTAACAGCAAGCTCTACCATATGTCATGTAAACAAGCCGCTTGCCTATCAGCTGTGCTCTCTCTCGATCAGACTGAAGACGTAACCACTAAAAAGATTGGGGAGGTTTACTTTATTTTCTAACGTTTTTAAAGAAAAAACACCTTTTTATATTTAGAAATTTACTAGAAAGGTCATACAATATAGCCAACAACAATAGGGACGTTTTCAGGCATCCCTCCAGCCGTCTGCCACCTTATTTTAAGTTTAGTGAAATGAGGAGGGGTTGTATGGATAACTCCTCGTGTCAATTTCATGAATCGGCTGCTTCAGGGTCACTTTTAAAGCAAGCAACAGGAATTAGAAAAGAAACAAGGTGTCTGACGTAAGTGCAGTGCTGTTAATAATTACTTATTAACAATATAATTACTTATTGACGCATATTCTAAGCTAAAAATAGTATGACTAGACGCAGTTCATTTGCAAGTGTTTTAACACGATGTCTACGCAGCAGCTTCAGTCATCTGCCAGTACTGTCGCAGTACTTTGTTTTCACCCATGTTTTGTAAGCACTCTATTCTTATTATATTATAAACAACCACTGCAGTTACACTATTGAAAATAGAAGAAACAAGACTTAAAGCCGTTTATTGACCTGTGTGTAAACAGCTGCTGAAACACATCTTTTGTAGACAGCCTTGCCTTACAGCATCCGTCATTGGCAATGGCTGCACCTTACACAACAATAACAAACCAAAAATACCACCAATCAGTTTTTTTATTTATTTTAATATTTAGTTTGAGGATTGAATAACGTTTAAAAGATCTTGCAAATGAAGTTGCAAATCCTTTACCTGATTTTGCTAAAAGATTTTCTTGTCTACTTTCTGAAATGTGGCACTATAATCATCTTTAACTCGTAAATTGAACTTGCACCACCATTTGGTCTCCTAGTCTACGGTCTGCCCTTTCAAATCTCGCAAATAGTCTCATTGTAAATGCTACCAACTGAGACATCACCGTTTGATTAAACAAACAAACAAAAAAAAAAGTATTGCTCTACTGTATTAGCAAAAGCTGTCAATTGAACAAATGTTGAAGGTAGATTGTGATATTTTGATCAACTCCTTTTATTCGTAGTTAACGCGGCAGTGTGAGACACAAATACAGGGAGTCAGTAATAAACACATTTAAATATGACATGTAACCCGATCATTTGTAGGCATATAAAAACTTTTTACTATGCATCATTTTTTCTCAAGCAGTAACATATCTAGGCTGGGTTTAAAAGGATAGTCAAAATGAATCTGATAGGCCCACATCAAAATAACTTTTAATGCTGTACTCACCTGCAATAAAACATCTATGGGGAATCCTTCCCCCTTTTATTTAGTTTTAGAAACATGCTTTTTAGAACATTAAAATCCGTTCTTACCTACGAATTAGGATTTGTTTCTATTTTTTTATGAAAGCCTTTCTGTCATTTTCCTTCTATGCTTACACTACATTTCACTAATTGCTGGTTTCCTGCAACCTGGGCCTGTTAAACGCCTGTCAGAAAGAAGGCAAACATTAACCAAGTACTTATGACCTTCTGTGGTTATAGAGGCTAAAGGGATGCAGGACAAGAGTGAAGCTATTTTTATATATTTGTTGGTAATATTATTATTACTACATGGTAATTCATTTAAGATTTCAAATCCTGACAGCACAAGTACAGGACACCAGTCCTTAATGATACATATTCTGATAATGTGTTTCCTTATCCAGTTTGTACACTTTCTTTTTTAAAGGGACTGTTGTACTTTTGGTGTTTCTGTGCCTTGTGTTGCTTGAGAATAACACCTGTTTCCCCTTCCCTCAGCAGCTCTCCCAGCTCCCCCAAAGCACTGAAAGTGAAGCAGGAGGATGGGGTGGAGAGAGTTACAAAGAGATAAGAGAATCCATAACCAGCTTAGGTAGGAGTATGGGTTGTTTCACAAGGAAGATGGAAGAAGACTTGAATCATTTAAAACTTAATTTGCTCCCACACACCTAGAGAAGCGGGGGTTTTGCTGTTTCCCCTCTGGTTATCATGCGTTGGTCAGTGTTCTTGATTTTGTCTGAAGTTAATGGTGCAATCTTGTCCATTTTCTTTTTGTATTGTCTGATGACAATGTTTGTGTTGTGGTCCAATTGCTGCACCTTTCTTTCTTGGTAGTCAAGTCAGAGCATGTCCTGAATTGCTTCATATTGAGTATTCATGGTGCTTGATCAATCATTAGTTGATGTGGTGAGATTTAACTGTAGGAGTTGTGAGGATGCAGATAGACAAGTTGCCATCGGTTATTCATACGATTTCAACCGTTTATTGGATGTCAATTCTTGGAAATGCTGATTTAACACGAAGCACACAGTTTCAGCAATTTGGCATTCATCCTCAAGATAACGGACTTCACATATATACACCTTATTAATTCACATGGTATAGGCTGTGCAGAATCTTTGAGTCGTTAAAGACTCGTTAGTATCGCATTAATGTGACAGTATTTCTTAACATCATAATCTCATTCCCTGAGGGTTGTCTGCTTCACGGTGCATAAACCGTTAGTGTTTGTTTTGACAGGTTAGCCGTGATTCATGTCTTACTGCACACACAGTGGGGCTGTGTTTTCAAAATTGGCACATATATTGAGAAAGGCTAGCTCCACCCTTACCAGCTGTAAAATGTAATTGCTGAACACATTATGCATCAATAATTATAATCCAATGATATAGGCCTACTATATTATTTGAAATGGGCCATTCTGCATAATGAGTATACTTTTGCTATTGTTACTTTCAGTACATTTTTATGCTGATTCTTTTGTTCTTTTATTTAAGCGACATTATGAATGCAGGACTTTAACTTGTTAGTATTTTTACACTGTTCTCTAGTAAACAGTTTAATCATAAACACATTGGCTGTGTAAATATGAATGGTGATGACACGGCTAGAAAAACACACTCACAAAGCACGGTAAACGAGACGGGGTCTGTGTTTCGAGACCGGTCGGGTTGGTTGCCGACATCGCCGCAGATTGCGCAATGAGGCCAGCATGCCCCGGTTCAGAGTCATGTTGGGATCGGGGGCTCCATCACTCCCGTCAGGGCGAGAGGGGACAGCGAGCACTAAGTCCTCAGCCCCCGGGAAGCATTGAGGTCCATGCTAGGGTTTCCAAGCTAACATGGCTGGAGCTGCCAGCTGCTTGTTGGTTGCGGCTACAAGGGAGACGCACTCCCGTTAAGAAGCATAAAAATATAGTTTTGGTTCATGATACATCTGTTTCGGGCAAAAAAAGACTCAAGAAGGACAGTCTAGGTAATTTATGGGAAACATTTCTCTAAAATTACACTTGAAATCGTTTTGTTCATATTCCACTAAAGTTCTTTATTCAATGACAATATACTTTTGCCAAGTATTTAATTCACCCATCAAGATTTGAAATGACCTATATTGTGACAGACGTTTGAGGCCATATTGAACAGCCCTGCCTCAGATGCGGTACAGTGCTTTTCAGCTGAAGATGGCCGTCTCTTTTCCTCTCGTGTGCTGGGTGTCTGGCCTAAATTGTTTGTATCTTCTACTCTTTTCTGCTGTCACCAGTGCTGAAATCTTGTTTTATTCAATGATTTATATTAGTGATTTATTCTTGCTTCCTGAGTAGTTTGTGCATTTGTCAAATGTCACAATTCTCCACCAGTTAAGTTCCACTCGGTGGAATTTATGACACATTCGGTCTGTCACTTTTTAGTTTTGGTTTGATACTTTTGATAGTATGATAACACAGTGACGAGCATCAAGGGTCAGTGTATGAGAGCTCATCTAGGATCAGTTACGTCTTCATTTCATTATTTTTATAGATTGTTAAATGGACTATTGTTAATGGAAATATTTGTATTTATAAAAAAACCAAACATAATAAAGTATGTTCTTTTTTACTTTGAACAGTGATAAAAAAGTGTGTATAGGAAGCTGCAGCAACACGGCTTTTCATCTCCCATTCAGCAGGGAGGTAATGTGCCGTTAGTCAGGTAGCTCTGTGAAGCCCTTTACAGTCCATCCGTCTGTTGTCAGAGCAACAGCGGGTGATCCGGTCATTTGTTTCTCTATTTGAGCTCATGTTTACTTGTGCAAAACAGGAATTACGGTCTGACTGGAACGGGCTTGTGAAAGGCTGATAAACATTAAGCATGTTTGTGAAGCCTGCGTTTTTCATTTCAGAGTAGGGCCTTATATCCGCGGCTTTAAATGGACCAATCTCCGGAGTAGAATGTTTTTCTTCGGTGGTGGGAGTGTCAGACAGCACGTTGCGTGTTACGACGTGTGGGTTGCCATGTTGAGCGCCGTGGCTCCACCGAGAACATTATATTTCACACGATTTGAGGCTGTATTTATTTTACAAATGCAATAGTTTTATTCCAAGGAAATGTTCGGTTTGTCATACGCACCGAACCGAAAGCCTCGTACCGAACGGTTCGCTACAAATACGCGCATTGTTACTAATGTTTAGTAGTAGTGGAGTAAAGTCTACCTGAGCAAAGATGCTCTCACTTTCCCGTTTTGCACCTATTAACAGCAATAGTAAATATACAAAAGATAATTGAAGCCTGAGCAACTAATTGTTTTTCTAACTAGAAAAATCTATATTTTTATTGCTTTAATTGCATATGATAAAATTGTCCTTGAAAAACTAAACCCATTTAGTGCATTGAAGTGTCATATTACCTTCTGGTTTTTACCATTCTTGAATGCATCGGCTGGCCAACTATGTTCAGTGCGTCAGCGGCCTGTGTCAGTATCAGAAACCCACCCGACCAATCTTGAAACACTGACCCCTTTGCGTTTACCTTGCTTTGTTGTTGTGACTTTTTTTCCTGTCATTACCAAAGTGTTCATGTTTAACGTGTTTATAAGGGCACAGAATTGTTTCCAAGAGCAAAATCCTGTGGGATATATATTTATATTTGCCCAGGACACACAGAAATATCCAGTATTTCAGCACAATTGTAGATAAAGATCAGGGCTCCAGACTAACTTTTCCACTGGTGCTACCAACTTTCTCAGTTGGTCCCACCGGCACATCATTTGGTCGCACCCTTTTCTTTTTTGATACAGCATGGTATGAATCAGTGGTGGAACAAAACTAAGTATATTAACTCAAGTACTGTACTTAAGTACAATTTTGATGCTACCTTCTGCTCCACTAAATTGTATAGGGAAAATTGTACTTTTTACTTATGTATGACATACAATGCATTGTTGTGCATTAAATTAAAACAATAAATATAGCTCTATTGTAACTGCATAATAATCTTATGATATAATATATTATGTACCACTAAAGAGCCTGTCTGGGTGCATAGTGAGTACTTATACATTATACTTTAAGAATGTTTTTCTTAATATACTTGTAATTAAGTATTGGAGTGCTAGACTTTAACTTGTAAAGTTATAGGCTAGAGATCTTCTCTCAGCTACATACAAGCGAATAACGCTCTGTGCACTGCTACACACGTATGTCCTTTTATTAGTGACGAAAACGTTGTCGGTGCCTATTACAAACAGGCCCAGTAGTGAATATTATCACACGAGGCTATATGCAGAATTATATTACAGTTGTGGCTTTTTGTAGGATTGTTCGCATTTCCAATTGCTCCAGAGTGTTCAAAAATCTAAATGTAGGCTCCCTAGTAAATCATATTTAATTCTAAAAATGACAGTAGTATAAAACACCACGATTAGATGTATAGTAGGTAGACAGGCTAACCTGCTCTTCAACAAACTGCTAGCTTAACAACTGGGAGTACCAACAACAGCCACGCCTGTTGTTTCATAATGATAATTTGGGGGAAGTGACTTTGGAGGGGGCCCTGAAAGGCGGTCAGTGTTGTCTGCTAGGTGACTGTTGCTAGATTGAATACATTTTGGAGCTAGTACTGCTAGCTTAGTTCATTGGAAAAGAGTCGGAAATGCTGGGCTAAGTTATTTAGTAGGATCATTTTATTTTTTTTACATCTAACTCTTGCTAGTTTCACAAGATTACCAATCCTACCTTTAATGCCAACAGTACTGTAACCAACAAGACTCTTTTGTATTGATAGACCTCTTAAAACAAATAAGATTTAATAGTGTAACTGGTGTTGTAGTTGTTGAGACTACAACAAGCTTAGGCTCAGAACTCAACTTGAGAATGAAGTCATTAAGCATTGTAATGGATTTAAACTGCACATTGCATTTGATGCACGCCATGCTGGCTGTCTAAGACCAAACGTGTGTTACTGTTATTCGTGACCTGTGTAGTTCTGAAGCATGTTGACCTATTCTCTTATCGCCTGCTCGTTTTTTTATGTACTGTTTATTGTGTAGCAATACTTCTACCAGACTAACCAACTAGTTATGCAGAAAGGCATTTGCCAATTTATTTTGACCTAATGTCAGTTGTCAAATCCCTAGTCGATTATACTAAAAGTAGGGCCTCTGGTAGTCTTAACATTAATAAAAAAAATCCTGCACAATTTTGCTAATCTTCAGAATAGGGAGAATCTCACTTTTTTGGTTGAAGAGGGATCCCACCAGTGCTTGAAGTCTTTCTTTGAAGTTTTCAGTCACTTAAATAACCACAAGTTTGTAGGTGAAAACTTTGCTGGATATGCTATTTTTTCATAATAATTTGTCAAATATGCCTCATACTTAAAAATGAGGCAGAGTAAATATTACTAAGTTTCTTTAACCTTTGCACACTCTCACAGACTATGAGAGTCTACAATATGCTAGATCAGTTGCATGGAGACAGGTCCACACTGCAGTAACTAGTGTGAAAGCAGGTGTTTTCCTTTGTGAGAGAGGCATGCCTGTGCTCAGTAGGTTTACGGTGGGTTTAATATCGTGAACTCTGACGGTTGGATTTCATTTTGAAAATTATTCTCGATGCATATCAATTCTTGATTTCCATAAATTTTCTGTATGACCACATTTACAATTATATTTTTAGTATCTCATGCAAATTCAGCTAGAGAAATGAGTCTTTTTCTGACCTAATTTAATATTTTTAGAACCTTGACTTAAAGTCTGTGCAGCTCTCATCTTTAGAAACTCCTCCAACTTTTGCACACATTTGACGCTTCCTTTATAACATTCACATTCAAATTTTTTATCAACTTTCAAATCCTGCCCAGTTTTTCTTCAGTATATCTATTGTTGTTCTGTTCTTTTTAAACCCTGGTATTTCAGAATATTTGATGATAAACGTAAGTGTTTTCCCCTGCATTCATTCTGCAGTGGCACACCGGTAGAATCATGAGCACTGCTGCTTAAATTTCACACGATTCCTCAGCTCGTGTTAAGCCTCTCAACTCAGGCACTAAGTTGAGCAAAGGAAGAGGCTTTAAATGTAAAACAAAAAAAAAAAAGCATTCCGTACAGCCCTCGAATACGACTTTAATTTGAGTCCTTTTTCTTGTTTTATTTTCTTATGAAAATGCCCTCCTTCAATAATTCCCCATTTCATAATGGCATGTTGCCCGATATTTCATGTCCCATAATTCTTACTCTGGGTTTTCTTGACAGTGCTGTCGTCGCCAGTCTCTGCCTCCTTACTTTTCAGTCAGTTTCATCCTCCCTGCCTGTAAATACATGCAGACACAGCGTCTTACCTCTGCTTTACTCTATCTTAACTTGGCTGCACATTCTACCTACCATGCCGTATTTTTATTTAAGCTAAATTGTGAGTAAATAATATTGTTGTTCCATCACTAGTATTGATGCTGGGGTTGATCAGCTATTTGGTTGATTCAGAGTAATCTCAGCGGTGTTTTAGTTCTAAAGATGTTCTGTGAAAGAGCCACAAATTGAAAAAAGACAGACGGTCTTCTTTTGTTGTTCAGTTCAAACGGGACGTTGGGTCTTTATACACCGTCCCCAGACATGATTGGGTTGGCCTTTCAAATCACTTTACAGCCCGAAATTATGATTGTGTTTTAATTAACACATTTCAAATCCCTGTTTTCTTTGTCAAGCTATCATGTTTTGCCTGTAATATAGCTGGTGTTGAAAGCAGGTTGGGTTACTTGGACTACTGATGTGTTTATTGGGTTTACACTCCACTTAATTAAGGCTCTGTTGCTCATTTTGTCATTGAGTCTGTTTTTTTTTTAAGGCATCTGTTGAGTAACTGATGTCAGATCTTACATAATTTAAGGCTTTAGCAAGGCTACTGCTTACTAGCAAGTTGACTGGTGCACTTTAATTCCCAGTATTATACTGTCAATAGTGTCTTGACACAAATGTTCAGTCACTGCTAGCCTTACTGGGGACCCATAGCTGGCTCTGAGTTAAATGGCATTGCAATTGAGATGCTTTTATTGTTTCCAGGCTGTATTACGTTTTTTGTAAATCAAATAAATTAAAAAACATATGATATACAACATAGTCTCAAGGCAGTCACAAGTATAAATTGTCTTTTATAAATACCAGTTTATTTTAAACTTTATGAATGGTGCACTGTAAACTTTGGCATTCCTGAACTTTTTTCAAGCTAATCTGTTTTCCTTGCATTGACTTTGCTTAGTTGAAAGCTCATTTTTAAATTGCTTCAGCTGCAGAGATCAATGCAAGGTGTCTTAATGTAAATATGGACATTTAGTTTAAGTAAAGATTGGAGAAATGATTTACTTGCAAATCACTGACATGTTTCCACAAAGACCTATTTATTTAGTTTTTGAGAATGTGTGATATCTTTGCACAGTTAGTGAAACGCTAACACTTTTGACAGTTGTAATACCTTTGCAACAAAATCACATCACAGCACATCTTTTAATTAACATTGAACTGTGACGCATCACTCTGATCTAGGCTCCTAGTATCCTATCCTTTAATCTGTGGCTTTTGAGCTTTATCTAATTGGAAAGATCATATTTGTCTATATGGTCCCTTTGATAAAGAACCATAAACTCTGACCACCTAATCTCCTGCCCTTTGACTCCATCTACTGGCTGATTGTGGAACTTGTGCTTTTGTTTAGATGTTGCCACAGCGGTCGACATCAATTGGTTTGATTTTTCAAAACCATATTTAAAAAAAGGGTGCGCCAATGCCAGTTTTTACTGCAATATGAAGAGGGTAAATGTGTAATCTGTCAGACATTATTATTATGATTATGAATATATATATAAAGCTTCGGCAAAGACTTTTCTCCCTCACCGCTGAGGCTTGAATTCCAGTATTTTTATACATCAACATGCGTTGTTTTTTAACCTGTGCTACATATTTTTGACCCCAGAAAGTCGTACAAGCTAGCCACACTGCCTCCTTGAGTAGCTCATTTGCATCGCAGCATATGTGCATTTCGGAACCTCTTGTGTTTTATTTAGGTGTTAATTTTACCTCAACCTTACATAGAAGCGTTTCTTTCTTTCTTTCTTTCTTTCTTTCTTTCTTTCTTTCTTTCTTTTTTAATCCTTGGACTGAATCCCTTTTGTTCTGAAATATGACAGTGTTGTGGGAAAGGCAGAAACTTGGACGGCTCCGTACATAATTGGAGTAACCGTTTAGGATTGGATATGGATTATTATTTACAAATGAGCACGCTTCCCAACCTTTTCTGTCAAAAATGTATATAAAATGATACTTATAACGAAATGGCCATTATGAAAGGCCAACTCTATGACGCTGTCTGTGTGGACGGCACGCACATGCGAAACATAGCAGTTCAGCGATTCACCATTCATGCGCTGCTCACCCTGGCTCTGCCCCGGGTGTAAGGTCGCTTTCACACCTAACCTGTTGGGCCGTCTTAAACAAACCCCCGGAGCATTTTGTCGGACAGCCCAGTTTGTTTGAGCTGGTGTGAAAGCTGTCAATCTAGCTTTGGTGCAGACCAACAACCGTACAGAGACCGCATTAAAATGTGGATCTCGGGTTAAAAAGCTAAACTACTTAGAAATTCCTTTTCTTATAAGGAAATCTGTTCATGTAGCAATTTCATTATTGAGCTATTTATGCAAATCAACATGTATGCATGTCAACGCTGGTATTTCCCCTGATTAACAGATCAAAAGCTGTTAAACTTGCTGTGCTTGTTTCGAACCCTGGGAACTTTGACAGTTGGTTAAGTTCACTCAGAAGTGTGTGACAACGCTCCCTCAGTAATGAGCCCAGACTGTACGAGGTGCCCCGTGTGTGTGCTGTCCCCGACGTTCACACCAGTCATATGAGAGTACAATGGCTTTTGTACTGTGCTGCCTCTGCCTGCTTGTCATTATTCATAAATTGAGATGAATTTGCAGTCAGATAATTAGGGCTGTAATCAACCAAAGAAATTCTTGGTCGACTGAAACCCTGAAATTTCGACTAAAAATCGTTATAAAACGAATAAACGATTATTAGACTAAAATATTGAAATATGTTTAATATGATATTAATAGGCTATAATATTGAAATATTACCGTTTTTAGATGATACGCCATTTGTAGTCGAGCTGTGATATGCAAACTGTTGTTTGCAAATTTTACATTCGACTTTTGGAAAGATTCTGCCACACTGCCGATGTCTTTGACATGGATGGTAGAGGAGGAGGACTCAAATGAAACTTAAATGAAACGCTCAAAATAAAAATAAATATTCAGCAATTAAACCACCGGACATTGAATAACATGGACCTTCTTCAGTCTACCTGTCTCTAGTGGGTTGGGCTAATCCAAAATAGTGAAAACAAGGGGGGTGTTCTCTGAAGACAGGCTGTTTTCTGTGAAACAGGGCTCTGAAAACACCCCCATTAGCACTTGGTACTTTCCTCCTGATGACGACTTTATGAAATTAACACGGCAAAAAATCGACCAATCAGAATTTTGGTCGACCCAGAACGTATCGACCAATAAGTCGACCAGTCGACTAGGACTTTACAGCCCTACAGATAATACTACTAATGATTGTGATCAATTATTTCTTCGTAACATCAGAAGTATTGAAGCCCTGCTTAAACTTCTGCATTTTAGTTCTGGTCCAGTTACTGTTCATTTTTTCCCAAATTACCAATTTACAGCTGTGAAAGCACCCTAATCTTTGCACGCTGATATTCTGGGCAAAGTGAGCCGCCATACCTCAGCAGAGCTACTTTTTTTTCTTCCCAGTCAGATGAAATTTGTTTTTGACAATCATTTAAAAGTTAAATATTAGTAGCAGGTTCAGAGCAGCCAAAGCAGCGCTGTGAACAGCAGATTCATCAGAAAAGTGATTATGCTGCTTACCATGTGTAATTGTTGATGGTGTAGTTACATAAACGCACCATATTTTACAAATATGACAATGACCGTTAGTTTAAATGTTAATTTACAAGACGATTAGTAATAAGACAGCCATAGAGATACGGAGATCACCTACTGATTAAGACTGGCTGTGATTGTTACCGTTTACCTGTCCAAGATTCATAGTAGGAATTTACATTTCCTGACATTGACCGACCTTTCATAGACTTTGGCTGTGCAGGCAAAGTGTCGTGTCGTGTTTTGTCTCCTAGTAGTAGACAAGGCGCAGTGCCATTTCAGTTGTAGTAGTCACAAACCACTCCAAAATCATATGAACTACATAGATCTAAAGTATCCTTGCTTGACTATGTTGTAAATTCCTCTAAATTACAACTTAAACGCACATTGTTTTAGAT
The DNA here is from genome assembly GCF_027596085.1 of Anoplopoma fimbria. Lineage (NCBI taxonomy): Eukaryota > Metazoa > Chordata > Actinopteri > Perciformes > Anoplopomatidae > Anoplopoma > Anoplopoma fimbria. Next base: position 17,586,113 of record NC_072463.1, read on the forward strand.
CCAAGCAGAGTTTCCCAAACCCCAGACTGCGAGCAAATATTATTTTGCATTAAAAAGAAGCTGCATAATATCTGGCTATTTCTGTGTTTATTAACTTGAACTTGGTGCGGCCTGCATCGCTTTTTCCTTTTCCTGTCTCACCTCAAAACATCGTTAAACTAAATTTTTATGTAGGCTATCAACATGAGAGGAAACCAGTATGCCTTCAACTACAATTTTGGTTGGTCTATATTGTCAGGCTGAGCCAAACTGTCATATAATTAATGCTTTGAACAGGCACAGCCATTATCTGGAGAGCTACCGAACTGCCAGCTGTCAGTTGATGGCTGTCTCCTCACCTTTTAGGTTGTAATGGCTTCATGTGATTAAAGAGTGCATTGACTGAATCAAGGACTGGACGACCTAATGAAAGTGATGATTTTTTGTTGGACATTCTGGTCTTTTAGATTTGTTAAATTTAATTTAGTTTATTTCTCCTTTCATACTTGTTTCCATAACAACATGTGTATGCTGAATATTTGTGAAATAACCTGCAACAATGATTACTTTTCTTATGTGACTGGCTACTGGAAGATTTGAGGATTGTCCTTTTAAACATTTGTCTGAAAGCTGCTCCTGCTGTCTATACTATACTTGTAGAGGAATATCTCCTATACTACTTCTTACCCAGAGTAAAGTAATACTTTTTTGAACGGTGATTCTTTGCCTCTTTCTGTTACACCCTGCAAAATCTTCAGTTCATCGATTTAACATTGATTATATATTCGTTTGAAGTCTAAATGATGATAATGGCTTGGAAGACAAAATGATATTACAGCTAATTTTACATTAAAGTTTATAGAACTGGAGTCACTCAAAATGTTCCCTTTCCTCTGCTTCTCTTTCAGTTCTACAAGCATGTTGTCCAGAGTGTGGAGAAGTTCATTCTAAAGGTGAGCTTTACTTTAGCAGTTAAAACAGTCAATATACACACCTTTTCAGGACATTTGGACATTTCATTAAGTGTGATGATTTGGTGAATTCTGTCAAAAGTTAGATTTTCCTAAACCGGTCACAAAGGACATGCAAATAAAGACAGGAACGTGATCCTAATGGCTAATATGGTCAGTGTGAGATTAATGTTCATATTGCAAAATTTCTCTTTTTCTAACAATCAATTTCACATATTGCCTGTGATCTACTTTAAGTGTAGCACTGTAAATAGATAGATTTATCACTCAAGTAATGCATAAAAGGCCCCAGACAGTAACTTCATGTATTGTTTCTCTGTGATTAAAATATCCTAACACCAGCTGTCTGTTTCTGTATCAACAGTGCAAACCAGAATACAAGGTTCCTGGGCTCTACGTCATCGACTCCATTGTCAGACAGTCGCGGCACCAGTTTGGCATGGAGAAGGATGTTTTTGCCCCGCGCTTCAGCAAGAATATCATTGCAACGTTCCAGCAGCTCTACCGCTGCCCTTCCGATGATAAGGTCAGACATTTTTAATTGGTTTTGGATGTTCTCCTCTGTGGCTTGTCATGCTTTCATGAGAGATTATATTAGACCCCTTGATTTATGCCACAGTTTTTACAGAAACCAATGCTTTGAGCAATAGATCAGGGATTGGCAGCAATCTCACTCTATTTCACTGTTCGAATAAGTAAGTGAGTGAGTGACGTCACTCACTTAACGTCTGGCCAAACCACCAGAAACTTTCCCATATACTTGTGTTGGGAAAGAAACTTCAGGAGCTCAGCAGATACATTTTTTTTAGGTAAAATGCACTAAATGGCTGAATCAAGAGTTCTTTCCGTTCCTCTGTCGATGTGATAGACTGAGACAGGGGGGCGGGATTGAAGGAAACGCTAGAGCACATGCTCCAGAAGTCCCATGGATGCAGAAGATTGACAAAAGATCTGGATATTTTCATCTGACTTCTATTTACAGAAGTTAAACTTTTTCAACTTCATGCGCCACTGAGTAATTTTCATTGGAAAGAACAGGGCGCAACCTCTGGCGCTGTATCCAGTTCTCTTTATACATTGTATATGTGTTGGGCATTTTGTTCTTGTCCCACATTATCTTTGATAAATATGAGAAATTGTTCAAAAATACCTATTTTAACCTTTGTGGAAGTTTTTGGCCCTGGACTCTCTGGCAGTCTTTTATCTTTTCAATTATTTTCAGAGTTGCATTTTACTGATATGTCAAAACTCTGTTTTTCATCTTTATCTCTGTTTTTAGAGTAAGATAGTGCGAGTCCTGAACCTGTGGCAAAAGAATGCAGTCTTCAAGAGTGACATCATCCAGCCTCTGTTGGACATGGCGGCAGGGATCGCCCCTCCCAGCATCACACCGGTCATGTCCAGCAGTGCTGCTCCAGTCAATAACACTACACCTGGTCAGTCAAAGTGCACACAAAACCATACAGTGTTGTCAGATAACTAGTTTTACACAAATATGAAATGTGCTTACTTCAGAGTTCTTTTAACGCCACTGTTTCTGTGTTTTCAGGCACCCCAGCTACCCCTGCTACCCCGGCTAACATAGTCCAGGGTCTGCCTGATTGGGCCTCCCAGATAACCAACACAGACACTGTGGCTGCTGTTGCACAGATCCTACAGAGTCCCCAAGGACAACAGGTTAGTGAGCATGTGAACCCAGCATCTCCGTTAATAAACTACGAAACTGAAACTGTTTTGCTTATGTTTAACTAATAATCCTTAAGAATCTTTATGTCCAGTAAAACAGTACTTTGTCCTTTTTGCTTGAGTAGCCTCTGCAGATTGTGTAGCCGTTGGTGTTTATAAATGTGTCAAATGCTCTGTGTTATATCACCTGTTGTAGCTGCAGCAGCTGGTGCAGAGTCTACAGATGCAGCAGCAGAAGCCCCAGCCGTCCCTGCTGCAGGCCTTGGATGCCGGCCTGGTGGTACAGTTACAAGCTCTGACAGCTCAACTCACAGCCGCCGCTACTGCCAACAGCCTCAACCCCCTGGAGCAGAGGGTGTCCTCTTTTAATAAGGTAATGCTGCAGTCAGCAAATGAAAAGTTTCTTATTCCCTGTGTCAACTGATGCCTACTAATGTGATCGTGTTGTGTGTTCCTTGCAGAAGCTTCTGGGTCCTTTTGATTTTGGGAATGATTCTGAACGCGGTGAAGAGTCTAAAAAGGACTCCTCGTCATCTCAGTTGTAAGTTGTTTTCTGATAGGAGTATTATTTCTCCCACACTCAAACTAACTTAATCCAGAGTCCTTTCAATGTGTCAAGCACTTTCATTAATCTAATTGAGTTGCTAACCACTTCCAGGCCAATGGTGTCGGAGCCCATCAACAGCTCCCTCTTCCATCAGCTGGCTGAGCAGCTACAGCAGCAGAACCTGGAACAGTTTCAGAAGCAGCTTTTAGAGCACCAGCAGCACCAGCAGAAGGTACACACACTGTTCATTTTTTCCCAAACTGTTTTATTTCAGGACTAATGGTGTACTGGAGCTTTAGAGGATTTAACAGATGGATGTTTTTCTCTCCCAAGTTGCACTATATTAACTATTCCGGGTAGTTAATACTTAATAATAGTAAATACATGACATTAATATCTGCAGTGAGATCAACTCCTATAACGTTACCTGCACATTCAGTCGGCTTATACTTGAGCAGAAGGGCCAGCACTCATACAGCCAATTACATATAAGTAATACCTTAAAATTGCATCAATTAAATAGTTGTGGTTATGATTAAATATGCCTAGACATGCCTGTTTAGATGCCTTGTTAATAAATGACACATAATGGGTATACTGTTCTTTTTATTCCTTCAGGCAATGAGCATGGAGGGGCAGGACTCAATCTTTGGGCACGAAAACTCAGTTGCATCAGCTCAGAGCAGCAGCCAGGCACAGCTTTCTGAGCAAGATAACAAGTTGGATGACACCATAGATAACCAACAGCAGGTATGCCTGGCCACTGGGCCATTACCAGTACTTGTAAATCATATTTATTTAGTTATACCTTGGTTGTATTTATTTACATTTGTAAATGGAATGAATGTATTCACTCAAGGACTGCACTAAGTACAGTACCAGTCAAAAGTTTGGACACACCTTCTCATTCAACTGCTTTGAAGAATGTAAAATATAAAACATATTCTGGTTTGTTGAGCATTTGTTTGTTTACCACATAATTCCATATGTGTTCCTTCATAGTTTGGATGTCTTCAATATTAATCTACAATGTAGAAAAAAATAAAAAATAAAGAAAAACCATTGAATGAGAAGGTGTGTCCAAACTTTTGACTGCTACTGTATGTTCATTTAGATGTAGGTCTAGATCTTCGAGTAATTACTGCAGTTTTACATTACCTTGTATTTCTGTGAAGAGGTGTGTGACATGACCCTGTCTTTTTTCAGGACATGGATCTGGACGAGGGCCCAGATGGTATGGAGGAGGAGATCTTTGAGACAGAGGAGAAGAAGATCGCAAGCACACGTTCCCGAACACGCTCCAGGTCGCGCTCCAGGTCAGTTCTACTTATTTCTGAAACCACATTTTTCTTTAAATGTGCTTGGAATGTTGCTGACTTGACTGTTGATTAAGTAGAATAAACTATGACCTCTTAGAAAAGCGCTGCCTGTCGCCCTGAAAGAACAGACGCAACAAGTGTCGATGCTCAAAAGGCGCAGGCCTGTGGTGTGATGACATGAAAATCAGCCTAGAAAGAATTCCCAAAGGTTTTGGTCGTTTTTCTCTCCGTAGGTCTCCAAAGAGGAGACGGTCCAGGTCCCGCTCCGGCTCACGGAAACGTAAACACCGCAAGCGGTCACGCTCACGCTCCAGAGACCGCAAGAGGAAGTCGTCACGGTCTTACTCGAGTGAAAGACGCGCCCGAGAACGAGAGAAGGAGAGGCAGAAGAAAGGACTGCCTCCCATACGATCCAAGACTCTAAGTGGTAAGTGGAAGTTATTGCATCAGAAATATGTTTTATAGTTGTTTGCTGTCAGTGCTTTTCTGATTTATTAATACTTGTTTTCCCCTCTTACCTGTACCTAGTGTGCAGCACGACTCTGTGGGTTGGACAGGTGGACAAAAAGGCCACTCAGCAAGACCTCACCAACTTATTTGAAGAGTTTGGCCAGATAGAGTCCATCAATGTAAGTAAACCCCCCCCCCCCCCCCCCCCATAACCCTCTAATTAAGTTACAGTATGTTATCAAGTTCTTTGACCTGTAAAATCTTAGAATGATATCGTCATATGAACTTAAATTTGTCATAACCATAAAGTTACCTTGAGCTTAATCTTTTTATGTCTATGTCATTCCTCTATGCTAGACATTTGCACTCTCTCCTTTTCATTTTCAAACTGCTCATAAATCATACTTGTTCCTTCAGATGATCCCTCCCAGAGGCTGTGCCTACATCTGTATGGTCCACAGACAGGATGCGTACCGCGCACGCCAGAAGCTCAGCACTGGCTCCTTCAAGATTGGCTCCAAAATCATAAAGGTAACATTATCTTTTTATAATTTAATTAATGGATCCTTGTACGCTCCCAGAACTTAATTTGAAAAATGCCGTTTCTTGACCTTCTCATGTCTGTGTGTCTGATCCAGATTGCGTGGGCTCTGAACAAAGGGGTAAAGCAGGAGTACAAGCAGTTTTGGGATGTAGACTTGGGCGTCACCTACATACCTTGGGAGAAGGTGAAGCTGGATGACTTGGATGACTTTGCCGAGGGAGGAATCATTGACCAGGAGACCGTTAATGATGGTATGAAGAAACACAATAACATATTAACTTATTTCACTCAGTAGAAATGCTTGTGCAGATATAAGTAGGACATGGAGGCACACATGATGAGAGCATAACACAGATTGTCTGCAAAAAATAATAAATATATATATATTTATATATATATATATATATATATATATATATATATATACACACACATTTTTACCATAGAAAAATTAAGATAAAGATTGAGTTGCAAAACTCCTTAAATCCAAAGAATTGGATGATGGTTGATAACTCTGTTTTCATTTTAACGTTTGTTTCTGCAGAGTGGGAAGCAGCCAAGAATGCTGAGCCAGTTAAGGAAGTTCCAAGTCAGCCATTAATCGCTGAGACTATAGCGGTATCGAACGCCCAGCCTGAGACCTACAACCAGCAGGTCACCATGATGCCTGTACAGGTACGCTCTTAATCTGCGGTACAATGTGAACAGTACAGAACACTGATTTGATTTTCTTGTTTGTAAAAAGGGCAGAACAGTTAAACAGATTTGAACCCACCTTTTCTTTTTTTTTTATTGGAAGACAATGTCGACAGTGCTTCCATCTTGATTTGTTAGACATCAGAGAGCATCTGCTTTTTAAAAGACTTTAATAGAGGCTTAAACAACTACTTGGACATGATCAGGAACTTTTGTTACCATATAACTTAAAAATGTGAATAAATTATAAATGTTTTGTACGCACACTCTCATATCTCTCTTATCCAGCTCCCAGTGGCCCAGGCTGTTCCCAGTGCTGTCGGTTTGGTGCCTCCTACCTTCCCTGTCACCATGGGCATACCCCCACCAGGCTACGGGCCGCCACCACCCTTCATAAGGGCCGGCTTCAATGCCTCACAGCCTCCACCAGGTAAATGACGGTCATATAAAGAATAATGCGTCTGACCTACAGAAATTCACAATCTCACACAAAAAACATTTTCTGCTGTATAGGTTTTCTGCAGGCAGCACAGACAGCAGCCATGGTCTCAGCAGCCAATTGTGAGTATTTAGGAAATGCTTACCTTTATAACTAAAACATGAATATAGATTTGAAAATGTACAATGTGTCATTTCAACACTTTTTGATAACATTTTTTTTTGGCTTGGATTAATTTAGTTGTTTCTCCTGTACCCACCTGTAGCGTTAGTGCAGCCTTCAGTGGCAAACAGCCAAGAAGCTGTCAAGGAATCACCGTTTGCTGCTATGATTCCACCGACCAGCACTATCCCCGGCGGCTTCATGGCCGGTGTGTTCAACACACTGGGAGTCCACGCTCAGCAGGCCGCCAATGAGAAAACATCACAGTCTGCAGACGGTATGGATGCTGCTGCAGAGCTTACACTGCAAGGTGAGTCAATGCCAACATGTTCCTGCCTGAAAGAGACCAATAGAGTTTCTTTTTTTAAGAGTGTTTATCTCCGTTAAGCTGAGAAGAATTTTAACATGAATTTCTGTCATTGTGTTTTGTCCCCAGGCATGCAGAATGCAGTCCGCAGTGGGATGGGTCTCCTTGGCATGCACCCCACAGCTTCGCTCACCCACCAGCTGCATCAGTCTGGTCTGACTGCTCAGAGAATGCCTGGCCTGCTGCCTCTGGATGTGCGACCTAACCTCCTCCAACCTGGCGCTGCAGCCCGCTTCCCACTACTCATGCAGCAGGGTGCTGTCCAGCAGGCTGCTGGCCTCCTTGAGAGTTCCCTCCAGGCTCAAGCCCGTGCCAGGGCTCCCTTCTCTCAGCTGGATCCCTTCAACAGGGCCCCCAACCTTAACAATGAAAATGTCCCCAAGAAAGAAGACGAGTCTTCCTCTGGAGCTGATGAGGGCAAAGACCAGGACTACCGCTTCCCTCCAATGGAAAAGCAGAGCACAGGCCTGCTGAGGACCCCTCCACCAGAGCAAAGGGAGTCCCTTGGAGGTGGCGGAGCAGCAGCAGGAGGTGGTGGAGTAGGCAGGCCTCCCCTGCTCCAGACCCCAGGGACTCAGCCAGCCAGATCCAGCCTGGTGGGGCGTCTGCAGGCTCTTGCAGGATTCACTCCTGATAACCGCTGGAACCAGACCAGAGGGGACTTTGATGAACGAGATGGCATGCGAGGAGGCCTACAGGCCCCTGGTGTTCCAAAGGGCTTCCAGGAAGAGCGACCCACACCTGTGCAGAACTTCCCCAACCGCTTTGAAAGCCGTCCTGGGGCGGCAGGAGGAGCAGCTGGAGTTTCGGGCAATGCTGGGGCTGTTGGGGGTCCACCGGCCTGGAACCGTAGTGGTGGTGGTGGTGGTGGTGGTGGTGCTGTAGCACCTTTTGAGAGCGAACAACATCAAGACCTAGACGAGCGAAGACGCCCGTGGGACAGGCAAAGAGACCGGGATGAGAGAGATTTTGACTTCAGGAATGAGATGAACGGCAACCGCCACAGCAGAGAGCGAGAGAGAGAGCGGGAAAGAGATCGAGATAGAGACAGAGATAGAGACAGGGAGCGAGGCAGAGACCGCACCAGAGAGCACGAACGCGACAGAGACCGCGGCAAAGAGAGAGACCGCGAGAGGGAACGTGAACGTGGGGGCTGGACACCTCTTCTCCCTCTGCCTACACCTCTGCTTCCCACTCCACCTCTTAATCCCAATCTGACCCTGAACCAAGGCAAACTGCTCGCACCGCTCAAATTGAACCCCCAGATTCAGTCCCGGTTCCAGTCCCCACTCTTGCCCCAAGCTCAGGGGAACCCGTCTCTCTTGGGTCTGAATCAGCTACTGCCTCAAATTCAGACTAAGTCCCCACCTCCATCTCAGAGCCAAGCAGCTGTGCCTGAGCACCAGTCAGAAACCTCAGCTCCATCTGAGACATCTAGGTCTCCACCCTCAACCCAATCACCTGATCAGTCATCTGACAACAAAGGTCAAAGCCCATTGACTGAGGCTCCCAACCAGGCCGAGTCATCACCCCAACCTGAGACCCCCCCACAAATAGAATCGCCATCCCAGCTCAAGACCCAGTCTCCGCCCCAGTCCCCATCCCAGTCCCCTTCCCAGTCCCCTTCCCAGTCCCCATCCCAGTCCCCATCCAAAACCACTGCTTCTCCAGACACTGAGACCCCAAGCCAAGCCTCACCGCTGGTTGAGGCCTCATCCCAAGACTCACCCGTGGCCTTCACACAAGCTGCCAGCCCCCCCGAAGACACTCACTCTCTGGAGGAGCAGGAAAGCCCGAGGAAGGAGGAGAAGGAGTCACAAGAGAGAGCATCCTCACCTCGACCCCAGTGGGTCAACGGAGCTGGGATGGACAATAGCACTGTGGCTGAATCTACACCCGAGTCCTCTCCCGAGAGCTCTCCCGAGCGCTTTCCTGAGCCCGCTGAAGAACCCTCTCCCAGTTCTGTGCTCCCCGACAGTGAACCGGAGCCGCTCGCCTCTCCTGAGGACGTAGACAATGAACAGAGTGAGCCCATGGAGGAAGCTGCGAGTCAGCCAGTGGTAGACACTGTCACAGACACTGAGGGGACATAATCATCACTCAGTAGGTAAAAGATCATTTTGTAAAGTTGTCTCTTCTTCTCTGTACTCATGTCAGCAAACCACCACACGGGACATGCCGAAATACTGACTCACATCAGTTATTGTCTTATAACCAATAACAAAGGATTTTATCTCTCACAAATACCAGTGTACTTAAATAGAAAGCTTGTTAGCTGATTTATTGATAGACAATTTTGTTTGTGTTTTTATTTACTTTTTTTTAAGTTGTAATGCCACCCCCACCCGTTTTTAATTAATCTAAGCTTGGCGAATTCTATTCAATAGCCGACCAAAATGTTTCAATTGTATATGGAGGAAAATGCGCTTTGACCTTCCTATGGAAGAGAGTAAAACATCATGGCTGTTCGACAATGGATTGAAAACAGTTGCACACAATACTTGAAAAAGGCAGTCGCTGGCCCAATTTCTGTCTCCTCTTCTTTTAAAATGCTGCTGCAAAGTTTCCAGTGAATGCTTTTGTGGTGTCCTGCTTTCTGTTCTATGCAGAAAAAAATAGCCTGCATACAATGAGACAAGTACAGCTGCTGATAATTGGAAAAAATGAACATTTTTAAAATGAAAACATGACCATGTTGTATCCCCAAAATAAATGTCTGTAATTTGTTTCCAATTATACAGTAAACACAAACATGTTACATGCCAGCGGGAAGAAAAGGAGGAGAAAAAAAAAAGAACAGAGGGATATTCTCATGTTGGGTGCATTTTGTTTTTAGTTTTAAATAAACATGCTTTGTCTGTTTTTAAAAACACATGCTTTAGGACTGTTTTCTGACCCAGGACCAGTGGAAACTAAGACTGCTTTACAGACTCGTACACATTGTGTGCTGTCACTTCAGTCGATTTGATGTTCTCGTAACTCAAGTTGCTGCTATACCATCCATCCACAGAGCACTTTGTTGGATGCAACCGTGGGACTTGTAGTTTTTAGTTTCTGATGACTTCAGCCTGTATGTTTCCCCCTAAGCTTTTTGCTGGGTGACTGTTGAGGATGGGATTGTGCCTTTTTGAATGGATTTGTCGTTCATGATGCTACCCAACACTACTGTGTGATGTACGCCAGACTCGGTTTTCAGACAGCTCTATGAACACAATGCTACCTGCAGAGAATTTGCTGGCCCACCGCTTGAATGGTAGCTTGGGCGCTTTGTACAGCACTCACCTAGAGGAGAACAAGTCCATGTACTCCATCGTTCTGTGCATGCAGGCCTGTAGCCATGTTTTAACCTTCTTGTCTCTCTTTTTGTCATTTCATACTTGTAGTGCTTTTTCTGTTGAGACATACTACTAGAAAAATCCATAGTCTGCTGTTCTCTCAGACCAAAATGTCTACTACAGGAGTTGTGATGTTGAATAAAAGTTAAAGGTGCATCAGATTTTTACCCCTCTTACTGTCATGAATCCTGACTCAGGCCGATAAGATGACTTCTTGCGCACAAACATCAACACTGCAGCTTCAAACTGAGATGACCGAACCATGTTAGTAGTTTAAACCAAAATGTAAAGAGATTATGGGACATGCATATCTAGTATACAGAATATATACGTTTCTAAAATCATGAAACATCTTGACTATAGGCACTAACTTTTTTAGTTAGTTAGTTTAGGCCAGCAAATCAAAAAAAAAAACATCCTGAGAAAAAACTCCCATGAGACCCTGCGATGCTGAACCAAAGTCAATACCACACTGTCAAAACACTGCAATGCACTTTATTCCACACCTAGCAATAAAGGTGTAGATTACTACAAAATGCCCTCGTCCTAAAGCGGTTAAATAATCAAAGTGCGGGTTCCTATATAAGAATATACATACGAAGCAGCCATCTGTTCACTTGCCTTGACTGAACAAAAGGGTAGGGAAGGAATATACAAATGAGGTAGAGGAGGAGGAAGAAGTAGGAGAAGATGCTGGTTGCCCCTTTAACCCCCTCCACCCTGCTGCCAGAGACCCGGCTGCTTCAGCTGGAGGAAGTGCTTACACAGCACATGGCAGCACAGAGCTCCTCTCTATGCTCATTTATGGCCCAGCTAGTTTCAAAAAGCACAAGCTAGAGGATTCGTTTAACATCATGATATCTGCTGATGCTGTTTTAGCACTTTTTTATTTTTATAGAGTAGAAACAATGTTAGAGGAGCAGCTCAATGTGCTGCATAATGCCTTTACCTCCAATTACACCCCGGCTTAGTCTGCTAATCCAAACATAAAAAAATATGTCATAGTTCCACTCTGGATTTCGCATCTAGAGCCCTGTAAGGGGATAAAGCCCGGCTCAAAATAACCAGTGTGACTCACTCTATAAATTTCCAGCTCCCACCTTGCTCCCAAAGGCCTGTGCAGTCAGCCAGGTCGAGCCTCCTGACCTCCCCACAGAAAGATTTGACAGGCTGAGACTTTGAATCAACCGCTATCTGCCCTGAAACAGACATTCACCCAGCAGTTGGCTAGCTCTCCCTTGGACAGCAATAAAAATAAATCATTAGTCTACGGAGCGCCAGCATCCTCCAGTTATTTATCTGTGGCAGAATAAAAGACATGTCAGCTAATATGGATTAGGATCCGGTTTTGTGCACTCCTCGCAGAATCAACCAGTCTGATTCTATTGGTGGTCTTGTTCCAAAAACATTTGCACATCATCGTAACACTACAAACTGCAAAGCCTTGTGGGAACAAAGCACAATGGGCCTGACCTTTTTAGTTGAGGATTACCCCAGCAAAGGCAACATAATGAGAGCACCTAAACCATAAAGGCGTGGAATAATAATCCACTGCTAGTTCATGCCCATGTGGTAGTGCTAATGTGTAGTTATGGCTGTAGGCCGGAGACAGAGAAGTTCCCTGCTGTGAGGAGGTCAATTAGACAGGATGGTGAGGGTTAAGATTCAGCTTGTAAATGCGTTTTAATGTGACGTGTGGAAACCATTAAATATCCGCGTCTTATATTTCTGCCTAACTTCAAGGCATAATTTACTCTTTAAGGAGCATTTTAATTAGTTTAACTTTCATTAAAGGCCGGTGGTGTATTTCCAACACAGCTATTGTTCTCCTGTTGCCATTAAAAAGGACCACAGTCAGCGTTTTTTCTGTCGAGGCAGTAGTACCGCGTCTGACCATTTGAGGTCAGTGTTGCACTGCAGCTCTCACCTGTTTGTGGCGGCTGTGCAGACTGGGGTTCTTGGAGTGCGACGGCTCAAAATCTGCAGTGCTCACCTCTCTTACCTTCTGTGCTTCGCCCTGACTGAGACAACACATAAACAAAGCCCACCGGTGCCATGGTGAAGTATATCACGACACAAGATATCCCCCCCCCCCCCCTTTGAAACGACGGCGTCATGATAAGGGCACAGAAAATCGCGAACATGCAGACTCTTGGCGGTGCCACTCTGCTCAAGTTAATTCATCAGATAGCGTTCCCCATACCTTTTCTACAGATCGATACAGGGGCGCTTTGATAAATGGAATGAGGTGCTTTTAGTGTGAGACTTGGCCCCCCCCCCTTTTCTCTAGCTTCTCAACTGCTGCATTCTTAATTGATTAAAGCTATTGATTAAGCCTCCCGAAGCCTCCTGACTAAAACCAGCCTCTATCTATCTATCTATCTATCTATCTATCTATCTATCTATCTATCTATCTATCAGCCGTGGCCAAATACCCAGATATCGTATTCGCACATGGTTGAGTCGGTGCCAAGTGCAGAGCTTCGGCGTGGCCGCTCACACGAATAAATGGGCATGAGAGATTGAGAAAAACAGAGCAATCTTTCTTCCGTCCACCTAGTTATGCAGGAGAGGAATCCCCTATCTCTGCTCACACTCTGCAGCCACAGTAATTACTCACCACTGCGGGTGTGTGTGTGTGTGTGTGTGTGTGTGTGTGTGTGTGTGTGTGTGTTTTTCCACTGCCTTCAAGAAGCCACTGCCCGCCCGGCTCCCTGTTATCAGAGCCAGCAGACTCATCCAGACTGGGCAGAGGTGTCCAGAGTTCCCTTTCACCCAGGAACTTAGTCTAGTCATGAGTTCGCCCTCCGCTGCAGGCCGCACCCTGCTGCAAATTAGCTCGAAAGGTGCCCCCTCCCCACAATATGGGGAATGTGTTGGTGCCGGAAGTTATAGCAGCAGCCATGGAGCTGGTTGTGTGTGGGGAGTCGGTGCCTTGCTCAGGGGCACTTTAGAAGGCTGCGTACCTGCCAACATTAAGGTTCTCACTTGATGCCCTTTTTAAGCTCCAGTAGGAATTCTTATTCTTTCAGCCAGAGGGAGATTGTATTTTTTTGCTTTTTAAAATAAGAGAAGGAAAGAAGGCACAACACTGCAGGCAAATGTGAAAATGATGATGTGGCCATTATGACTTTCATTAAATAAAAGAGACACAAAACACAGCAAACCGTAACAGGATATTGACATTGAGGCGTTTGCAGACCGAACTGAATGAATATTCTGAGTAAGGACACATCCAAAACTTTACTTTGTAGAGAAGCCTTTATACATGTTCCCAGTTCTCTTCTGTGAGATGGCTTCTGTAAGTGTACAGTCTATTATGGTGATGTAACTCCTCGTTGGCGCCCTTAGCTTTGGTCCTACTGAACATGTCCTTCAGAGTTCTTTTTTTTAATGAGCCACACTTCTGGTGTGTCTGTCAGTCGGTCGGTGCACCACTTTGTCACCATCTGTTGGATGGATTACCAGCAGGTATCCATGGGGCTCAGAGGATGGATCCTTCTGGCTTTAGTGTTCCCCTGACTTCACCTCTATTTTTTGGGGGGGGTTTCAGTGAAATGTGTCGAGAACTGTCGAGTGGATGGATTGGTGGATTGCCGTGGAAATTTGGCGCAGACACTTCTAAAAATACTTGTGTTTAGTGGGCCTACTACTACTCATTGATGATTTTGACTTTTGCAGAAATGACAAGTAGTACCATTCATATTATATAGTTCATGTCTAAATGTCCCGAAACAAGACTCTTTTGAGTCAAATACTAACATGTTTAACAAGCATAATGTTACATCTTTGCCTGCAATACACAACATCTCACAGAATTACCATCCTCATACAAATCAAATATTTAATAACGCAACACACATCCAATAATGCTTTCATGCTCACAACGTAATAAACCCTTCTGATAAAGGTTGCCAAAGACCTTTCATTTTCCTCCACACAATGGCCATTATTTTTTTACTTCACCACAAATCATAAATATAAAAACAACTCTGCTGTAGACTCTCGTTCTAGTAAGCATATGTGTACAAGTTTCTTTCTGAGGCTCCCCGGTGATAGGCAGAAGTTGATCCAATCCAGACTTATTTCTAGCTAATGCTGTCGATTGTTCTCCTCTACAGAGTGAGCGTTGCTCCACTTTTGTTTTTGAAGGTAGCAATATGTCATCCCCCCCCCTCAACTCTCATGAGCATACTTCATTTCATCCGCTCTTGGGACGAATAAAAAAAAAAAAAAAACTGGTAGCAAGTACTTTCTTTTTAACGCCATGCCAGGAGCAGGAGGAGAGAAAGCCTGTGTTTGCCAAGTCAGAGTGTATTAGCACACTGAGGAGGTGTGTGTGTGTGTGTGTGTGTGTGTGTGTGTGTGTGTGTGTGTGTGTGTGTGTGTGTGTGTGTGTGTGTATCAGTGGCCTACATGCCTGTCACTGAATACCTTTTTCCTACTCGCACACACTAACTGTGTATTGGCAGTGTGTCAGCAGTGCCGCATTGCTACTAGAATTAAACCCATTAGTGTGAACATGGTTTACACAAGCAGAGACAGCACATTCACATTTTAGGATTGATGCCTGCGACTGTTGTCTCTGTTAACATTGTTAGTCCCTAATCTTTCCCGTTCGTGGCCCCGTTTCAAAACAACAATTATCTGTTCACCCTACATCGTCTGTTTACACGTGACTATCAGCCCCCCAAAAAATGTCTGTCTCAGTGTCATTAGAGGAGCTCTGTTAGTTTCTGCTGCTGCTGCTTCTCGTCACCAAACTGTCTGCGCTCATCGTGGGGGTGAGTGTGGGGTCATCGGGGGGCATAGGAGGTTAAAGGTCACCGCTGTTGGACATACAGCGGGGAGTATGGGAAAACGCAGGAGGAGAGGAGCGTAGTCAGGGAGACGGCGACGAATATCACTGGATTTTTCGGAGAGTATCCAGCCGTGATTCGCAGCGGGTGGAGGAGTGTTGTGTGTAATGTGGTCGACAGGGGAGCTTATTAAATCTGCCAACACAAAAAAACTAGGGATATGCTTGTGTGTGTGTGTGTGTGTGTTCGTTTGGGGGGGTGCGTAAGAAAGATATGCAGGGAGGGAAGTGCAAGCATCAGCTGTCAGTCTTACATCAGCGCTGCTCTCCCACATATTTGCCGTCACACACACACACACACTCATTTTAACTCCCACCACACTTACATCAATTTTCTGATTATGTGGTCTCTCCTTCCTTCCCTTGCAACAACAGCAGTGTTATAAAGCCTTATTATGTAGCAAATATTTGATACCCTCATTGTTCACACGTAGTCTGTGTCGCCTCCATTCACACGTCTGTCATCATTTTTGGAAAGAAGACCTTATAAAAGCTTCTTATTAAAGGCTGACTCAGCTTCTTCCCCGCAGATGTGACACCTGGTTCAAAGAACAGGCAACACAAGCCTCATTGTTTCCATGAAGTGCTATTGTGTGTGTGTGTGTGTGTGTGTGTGTGTGTGTGTGTGTGTGTGTGTGTGTGTGTGTGTGTGTGTGTGTGTGTGTGTGTGTGTGTGTGTGTGTGTACCTGCACCCACACGTATGACTGTATTTGTTCGCCCTCGGTCTGATTTGCTCCCCCCCCCTCCTCCCTTGCTGTTCGTTAGCATGGCGCAGCGGCTAGCCGGTAATTAGCCCTGAAGGCCCCCCCCCCCCACCACATCCTTGTCTGTCTGTTTGTTTACGATGGAAGAAGCAGATTCCCTCCTGAGAGACGGAGGAGTCACTCAGAAGTGTGCGCAAGACACAGAGCAGACGGTGTCAAAGAAAAAGAAAAAAATAGGAAATTCCTGACTCACTAGAATCGCGCAGAAGTGGAGGGGGGGGGGATCAAGGTACTGTGATCAAACCTAGTCGTGTCTTTTACGGATGTTTTTGAACTGTGTTTATCGCTGACATCAAGACGGAGTCACATACGATGTTTGTAGTACAGTTGGACTGACTTGTAGGTTTTGAAGGCAGACTCTAAAGTTTTGAATGAAGCTGCTCAATTAAGCCCAGTTTTAGGACAATATTGTACAAAATGTTTTCTGACGATGCCGATAGTTTCGTTATTTATTTTTCACAGATATCTGTTGTGATCTCAAATGTGAAGCAAAGGACACGAATGGAATTTTGTCTAAACGATATTCAGAGCATTTACATAGCAGCAAACAACTATTTGTAATGTAAATTTATGTCGCACTGAGCAGAGAATGAAGGTGCTGTCCCTCTGTGTGTGTTGTAATCAAAACGTCTTTGTGCTTTGTTAACGTAGCCCATTTACAAAATGTATTCTCCTTTCCTTATGAAAATAAGTCCCAGTGGTTAAGTCTAGCTGGTCATCATGCATGTTGTTAATTATTATTTTAAGCACACAGAAAGTCCTCTATATTCAGAATCATTTTTGGAAGGATTCAAAGTGTAGAACATGTTAAATTCTCATCTACCTACATGTTAGGACAGGAGAAGAGAGCCGATGTCCTGCTCACGAGCAGTTAACCCCGCGTTGAGCGCATCAAACCTCCCTCCTGCAGCTCCACCAATCTGTCCAGTGTGTGTGTGTGTGATAGTGTGTGTCTGCGACTCTGTCAATATCACCCACGAGGGTTCCCCTGCCGCCCCGCTGATGGGGATTAAACATTCATGATCATGTTTATTAATGACCAGCAGGCATCAGGGGTCTCCAGACTGTCACACACACACACATACAAATACACAAAATGTTCCTCTTTTTTTAAACCCCACACATTTGCACTTTCTCACTAAAACCTACACAATCTTCCTCTCCTTCACGCCCTATCTCTCTCTCACACACACACACACACACACACACACCTCTTCCTATTTTCCCGCCCACACATATCAGATATGCAGACACACTTTGTCTCTTGATCTCGTACACTATACAGCTACACACTAGCACCTCCACACCCTCGCAGAAAGAAAAAAACACACTCCTATCTATGAAAACGCTACAGTACGTCCACGAAACACACACTCCTCCTGAATAAATCTATCTTCATGTTGTTTAATTTGGCGGTAAGGTGTGAAACGTGTGTGTGTGTGTGTGTGTGTGTGTGTGTGTGTGTGTGTGTGTGTGTGTGTGTGTTTGTATCTGTGTGTGTGTGATATGGATCCGCTGGCCTGTTAAATAGAAAAGGAACAGATTTCCTGTCTCCGTGTCTCTCCGGACGGCCGTTGTGAACCCTCCCGAGGGTGGAGGGAAGGACCTCGCTGAGAACATCTGTGACGGCCGGCCACAGCACAGACTGCAGTGTGACAGGGCCTATCCACAGCAGATGTCACACCCGTGTGTGTGTGTGTGTGTGTGTGTGTGTGTGTGTGTGTGTGTGTGTGTGTGTGTGTGTGTGTGTGTGTGTGTGTGTGTGTGTGTAATCAGAGTTGAGAAGTCCATGATCTTGAGAACATGTAGAGGAGATGCTCTCTATGCTCTTATCTTATTCTCTGTCCCTCTTTACATCCTTTTTTTGGTGTGGTTTTAAATAATCAATTGGGTAAACATGACCAACAGAGGATGATCATCCCATAATTATTATTCTAAAATAAAAAAGTGTAACCCTTTTGTCTTTCCTCCTTCATCCATTCTCCTCTCCACTCTAAACTCCGGGACCATTTGTCCCTTTTTGATGTGATGTATAAACTATACATGCTTTGCCCTGCAGCCTCTGCAAATGAAATGACAAATGAGTGATGAGCAGAGCTGATGCTGCACTTCTCACATCGGCTGAATCTGATTCTGCATCTATTCTCTCTTCACTCCGTCTCTCCATGATTGGACTTTACCGCCTTATACCCCTGCTTTCATTGCCCAATGCTTTCCCCTCATTATTCCTTCGCTCTGCTTACTCTCCTTATCCTTCTTCATCCCTCTCACCCTTCTCTCCTCCTCTACCTTTTGTTCTCCATTCTCCATCCCACCTTTTTTTTTTTCTTCTCCCCAGTGAGGTCAGATTCCCTGGTACACTGAGCCTTTCAATGCGTTCCTGGTTTATAAAACGCAACTAAAAATGCTTCTAGGTTATTTTTAGGTTTACTTTTTCATCATGTCTGGAGAGGCTATAGAGAGCAGAACATTATCCTTCAAACTGGAGAGAATAAATCTGAAATGAATGATTACCAGTAAGTAGGCTCTCCTACTTGTTTAGGTATTAAAATATAAAACTCAAACAAATTTTGGCTGCAAAAATGTCTTCTTATTTGGATAATGCTGCTTCTTCTGCACAATGTACGCTAACGAGACAGACAATACCAGAAGTAATGCTATATCAGGGAAATGAGTTTGGAGTGTGCACTGATGTCAAACAATAGACACAACGAGAGCACAGCCTGCACAACGTCGTTAAGTACAACATCCTTGCAGAGAATGCTACCATTGAGGAGTTGCTTATGTTCAGTTTTAGCCAGAGAAGTGATGCAACGTTGTGTTTAGACTCAGCAGTCAAACTTAACACAGCCAGGGAGTGATATTTAAACAAAGCTTGTAATAGAAGCTAAGTTTAGGCGAGAAGCCAGTAATGACCTTCGTGGGGAAAACAGAGGAGGGTCAGGGGGTCTTTGCAAAGGTGTGATCGGGTGAAGGAGGGAGTCATAGCTAATGAGTAAGCAGACCTCTTCTGTCAACCAATTTCTTTCGCCCTCATTTGATTCATCCCCCCCCCAGCCCTGAGTGTCACATGGGACACCAGAGAGTAAATGAGAAACATGAATCTGGCACTCGTCTCGAGTGTAAGAGTAACTCTGTTAGGAAGGTGATCCTGGTCGGACCAGACTGTTCTGGGCTGGGATGGAGTAAACTGGTGGAGGCGGAGAGGGTAAAAGAGGCTGCCCCATATTTGTCGAGCTGCCAGGGAGAGGACAGGGGATGAGGAGGGAGGAGGGAGGAGGGGAAGAGTGCACAGGACATGTACAAGTTAAAAGAAAAATTGCCCTTTAATATGACTTTATTATGAGGCCTCATAGATAGTAGTCAGATACAGAAGGTGGACAAAATAACAGAAACATTCCCAATGAAACAAATAGCTTTCATCGTCATCATAATTACAAGGTCAGCTACACAGCAAAGGAACCAATGTACCGATTAGAGGCGTGTGTCAGCTGTAAAAGAGGTCTGACAATCTCTCTCTAATGAATGCTTTGAGGTCTATATTATATGGGATGTGGGTTCGTACGTATTTTAAGGTTTAATTTTGGCCTAATATAGCTGATGTGGCCAGCGTTTATATTTGGAACTGTACTCATCTGCTATTCAGTTCAAACAGGGCAACCTAAGTTCCGAAAAGGCACATTATTTGCATTTACACAAAACTGCCAGACTAATTTGCGTAGGATTTAAAAACATTTCTGTCGTCAGAGCCGAGAGAAATGCTTGTTTTTTCACTGTGGAGATGAAACCTATTATGCAATATTCAGTTGACACAATGCAATCTATGCTTAAGTGTTAACATGGAGCACTGGAGTCTCAATATTTGGCTTGACTGCCAAAAGTCAAAACTTTGACCAGCTGCACTGTCAAAATAGATTCAAAGACACAAGTCAAACTTCATCAACATCTATAAATCCACTGGTAAATATTTATTAGATTAATCAGAGGGTTATTAGGTCAGAACAATTCAGGCCAAACCTGGAGCCCTGATAGGATTGTTGTTTGTCCAGTAAAAAAGGAATAAAATAATCAAGATCTTTATTCATAGTTAAATTAGCCCAAACTATTTGACACTCAGTTGGCCTGGAGCTTTCCGAGCTGCTTGACTTCCTGGGCCCTGCAGCAGTAGTAACATCAGTATGCTGCCTATGACCTCCCCAAATCACCAAACAACCCAAACAACATTAAACCTGTTTAGGATGGGACGACCTGGAGCCTTTCCTTCTTATAATAAGCTCCAATATCCTGTTACCCACAGTTCAGGATTTGTAAAGCAGCAGAACACGACGACGTCAGGCTCTCCCAGTTGTCTTCTAGACATAGATGCTCTGTCGCTTCCATGGAGAGGATACCTTTTTACACACACTTTGTTGTCAAACCCAACACACGTGAGCACACACATCACTGCACACAGGAGAACTAATCCGATTTCACAGCCCAAATGAAAAGAGTCTCGCATGAACACATCCATTAGCTATTATCAGCTAAATTGACTAATAGGTAAACACACACACACACACAAAGCGCGGCTGTAGAAAACAGAAACACCAGGGGAGACCTGCTGCAAAACTAAACAGTGTTGAGTGCTTTTCTTTTGTTCACCGCTCTCCCATGTCAATACACACAAGACGCACACCTTTTTGAAATGGACCTAAATATTAATCTCACCATAACTCTCTGCATTAAAAGCTCAACTGACATGAAACATTTCAAGCCTATCATTTTCTCGACGCATTGTTTTTACAGCGCGGTCACATGGACTCATTTCCTCAGAGGTCACTTGTTGTCGTGTGAAATGGACATTTCCCAGCTACTGTTGGTACACCTGTCAGGCTTTCTGTTCTCGCACTGCACATTTAATGTTACAGTTTACAGTGATGACCCCTAGCTGAATTACCTCTCCAGCTTTAAAGTAATTTGACTGTGTATTATTATATACTATATAATATTGAACAGGCTTGAAATGACAACTGACGCTAGCAGTTTTAGAATCTAGCTAATTAAACCATTTTTAGCTACATTAACTGGTTAAAAACTGACTTTTTTTGACTCAATTGCTTGTGCTTTTGTTCTTGTTTTTTGTAAAGGCTAAAAAAAAAAAGAACCCACTTTCCAAACTATGTTGATTATCGCTCTTCTTACAACATGTGGAAAAATCGAAAGCTTAACAGTCCTGCCATAATAACAAAAGTTTATCCCCACAAGACGAGACATTAAAAACTGCTCATGAGTCTAAACCACAGACCCAAACAAGGAAACGTAAGCTTACCAGCACAAAAACTAATCCATGGTTACCATGCCTGCCTCCACATCCCCTTCTAAACAAACCAGTCCAGACAGTTTTGAGGGGGAAGTATCAGCTTACCATTACGGCTCCAGCTCATTCATCTCCTACTTTGTTTAAAAAAAACCTGAGCTGCCAGACGGACAACCGCCTCGCTTTGGGTTTAGCAGTTCCCTGTTACTCTACGTCGCACTGGTAGGTGATGATTTTGTGGGAAAGACTCAGAGCAGTGTGTGTGTTTCTAATTAAGAAAGTGAAATGAGCAGATTTTAACAAGGTAATTTTAACAGCCCTGTGCTCTGCTCTCCTCACATGGGTGTGAAAGTGTTTCTCAGCGGGGAGCGAGGAGGTAATGGGTGTGGGAACGTTAGCTTGTGGATTGGCAAAATCGCACTCCTGATGGAGCAATGAGAGCCCATTTGTTTCTTACACCTTCGAATTCATGCTGGTGGAGCCACGAAGGCCAGCAATATCACAATCATCGCTACATTAATAGGCGACAAAGCTATCGTGTGGTTGAATGTCGCAATTAAAGAAAGCAATTAACACGTTTGTCATAGCCTTCAACTTTCTGCTGTGAGCTGTTTGTGTCTGAATCGTAGAGCTTGTTTTCAGTTTGTCTGTTGCCCTTATTAAATTAGAATGAGCAGAATTTAGCTCCAGCACAGCCCAATACAAATCATATTACACTTCAGAGTGAATGATTGCATTTGGCTCATTGGAATCAGCCGTTGCCATTTTTCACTGAATAGAGCTTTTGATTTTCAACGTACGACTGTCGCCTCGTAATATGTTGTTCTCATTTGACTCAATTTTATCTTGTGAAAACTCGATCAAGTGTCCCTGTGTTTTTCTCTGGCTTCCCTCTCCGCCGGCTGCCATGCAGTGGTTGCAGTCACTCGGCCGGGAGTTAAGAGATTTGAAGCAGCTTAAATTGTCATGCCAGCCCACAGCTACAGACTGCTTCCCTCCCTTATTCTCTTTCTGTGAGTCTATAAAAGACAAGGCATGTCCAGTCGTGATCTTTCTTTCACAACGTAATCTCCCCAAAGTCTCTCAATCATTTATATCCTTTCTGCCTTCATGTGGGACATATGTGGCTACTTACAAACTCTCGACTTTGTCATTGTCAAATCTGCCCTACATTCAGTTAAAGAAGATGTGAAAATGTGCCCTCGTGTGTTTTCTTGGCTGCATTTTTAGATGGAGGTCTGATGTCATGCTGACTGCAACTTGAGCTATCCATCACCAGTCCATCAGTTATATTTTAATTCTCCATTTTTGGACCTGGTGCCACTGTGTGCCAGACTTGACACTGCATGATGGGAAGACAAATATGGTTTTCTTTTAGGATAAGCAATTTTCTTGTCAGTCTACTGCAGAGTCATTCACTATAATAGCCAGAGAGGAAAAGTCTAGGCAGCTGGATGTTTTAGAGCTGATGTGGGAGGGCATTGTTGCCTCAGAGGAACTGGTAAAAGTTAGAAATTCAGTGCAGGGAAGACCTAGGGGCTTACAGGGATGAAGAAAAGACTGATGCTGAGTTTCCTTCATGTAGCTCTGTAGCCTTGAGGGATTTGGTATAACTATATAGCACAGATCTCCCTCACAACACACAACAGATGCTCGTATGTATCCACAAAGCTTATCTGAGGAAGCAAGCATCGGGTTATACCATAAATTGGATCTTCTGTATGTTGAGTGAACACATTCATACAGTGATGTGATGATAAATACACATCCTGTTTCGTGTACTGCATAAAAGCGTCAAATAGACTGATAAATGACAAGTCAAAATGTGAATTCTGACATAGGGCAGCTACCACGTTCACTCCCACACATTCTAGCTCTCTTACTTTAACATGGCGGAATAAATAACTTTTAATGTACAGTGTGTTTTCCAACCTTTTGTGGGTACAACCACAAGATCCAGATTTAAATAAAGAAAAAAAACAAAGAAAAATGGAAAATAGTACTAATACAAAAAACACAAGTATTGTGTAGCTCAAAGCCTGATCCCTCAGGTTAAGCTTGTGACCTTTTTAGAAAAATTTCGGCGACTTCTCCCTTCCCCTCTGTCTCTTGCTTCCATCAACTTTTTGTGTGAACTTCTTTAAAAGCTCCTGCTCAATCCAGTTCTTGCAGACCCGTGGCCTCAGGTGCAAATGTGCTCCTTTTATTTACCAGAATTTATTTTCCCACAGGTGCCGCCTCGCTTGCTTTTTTATTTTATTTTTTCTATTAGCTCGATCTTTGTTTTACAGTCCCATCCTGCCGTTCATCAAACGGCTCTCTCAATCTTTTCTCCATATACAGGGACACAAAAGCCTAATTCAACTTCTCACTCTGTCACACCCTCGTGACAGTTTCTTCACCTAGAACTCAAGTAATCAAGCGCTCAAGCACACCCTGCCCCCCCGCCCCCTTCCTGCTCTCTATTGCTCTCCCTCTCCTCTCAGTAATGACATATCCGTGTGGCAGACAGGCAGTCAGACAGACAGATGATGCAACGTGTGGTGGACCGATCCATCACACATGTAGTTTCCCACTCCAATGCATCCGTTCAGGTTTATATATCCTCTGACAGCAGGCGCAGGCCGCTCTGTCTACCTGCTGCATCAGCCATCATCTCTAACTTCTACTGCCTCGAAATATTTCTGCACAAAAATAAACTGTGGCTGAAGTTTCTGCTGAGTGATTTTCACAGGGCTACAGTTCAAGGAATTAGTTCAAAAGGCCATTGTGTAAGAGTTTGTTTCTAATAGAATTACAGTGTAAGGTCTGAGGATTTTATCTAACGCTAATGAAATCACATGTTGGCCTCCAGGAAGGTAAATCAGTGGCTTTAAGTGCTCCGTCTGTCCTTTTCGAGACCTGAGTAACACTGGCGTGAGAGGTTGGCTGCTGTGACGTACAGTTCACTCGTTGTCACCATTGATTTCTCATTAGTTAAGGCCCTCAGGAGTCTGCAAGCCATCATTCGGATCAGATCTGTCGCGTTCAATTAAAAAGCCTTTCCAAAATGGCCTGTTTTCTTTTGTTTTTTTGGTACCTTATCTTCACTCGTTCCCCCTTTGTAAAGATTTCCTTTGTCTATTGTGTCGGCTGTGGTCGCCCCTTTTTTGGGGGGGGCTTTAATGTCGGCTACTGTAAACAGAAACAAGTAAAGAGTTGTTTGAGGGTGTGGTGGGGGGGGTGTCTGATTATAGACCTCCCTCTGTCTCACACCTTATGACAAAAAACATCTTCCCCCTCCAGACAGCCGCAAAGCCCCCCTTCCTGCACCGGCCTGCCAGCCTTTGAAACTACTGTACGAGACAATTTTCTCCCAGCCACAGCGAGTCATTAGAGGCTTCTTGACAAACGATAGCGCGGTAATAACGTGCGGACGCTGAACAGGCCGGCCCTCGTACAGTGGTAATAATGTCACATCGGTACAATGGGCAGCAGTGAGGAGGGTGAGAAAATCACTTAGCAGGGTATCTGCCGCTCCCCCTCCCCTACTCACACATACAGTAACACACACTCACATACACATACAGTTACTATGACGATACTATTAGAGTGACCGTAATGGCAGAACAAAGTGTGACTGGATGGCTGGACTGAGGGTGTTGAGCAGCCTCATTTAAAATGAAGGAGAGGGTGCTGAGGTGTTGATAACTGTGAGTGTATGTGTGTTAGCACATACCTGTCTGCCTATCTGTACAATATATGTTTTGCGTCAGCAGAATGAAAAGAAAATACTGGCTGAGCTCACCATTTTTTTCTGCTCCTTGTTGTGTTTTTAAGCCATAAACTGGCAATGCCAATATTTCAGCCATCATTGGTCCCCTTACAGTTCGTCTACGAGTTCATGGGAAAGGCGCGGTCAGGGTTGATGTCTGGTGTCAGGCCGACAGACAGACAGGCAGACAGAAAGGGATGATGGGTAGCAGGATGTCTGTCAGAGCCAATTATGTTTAATGAGATGCCGAGTGACCAGAGCTCCTGAAAGCTGCCAGATGACCTAGAGAGCATCTTGGGGACCAGAATATATCCAGAATGCTGCATTGAACATCATTACATACTGGGTGGGGGTCTGTAACACCCAGTTGGCACTATGGATCCTTGCACTGATCATGGTTCAACATAACATTTCTTGGTAACAAATAAATCCATCAGTGTTTTAAGCAGTGAAGCACCACATTTTGGGCTTCAACACATCTCCACTCGCAGTGAGTCACGTCCTCTGACGTCTGCCTAAATAATCCTGTGACACTCCTGAAGATGCATTATAAGATATGTTGATTTTGACTAACTGGAGCTGAATAGAGAGGCTGCTTTAATGTAGATGAAAGGAGCAGAGTGTTACAGTAACAGAGAGATTGGCATCTCATTTCCACCGTAGCGGCTGTAAAGAGGCTGATATGCAGAATAGGTGGGTCTGGCCGGGCCGACACGCCTGGCCAAAGAGCCACATTACGAAAACGCAAGGCTGGATTGTGGTTTACGGGCATTGCCGGGGAGATTGCAGGAAGGTAGGCCTGGGCCATCGCAGCTGTGTTATCAGGGAGTGAAGGCATTTGGATGTGTGCGACTGATAATGTAAGAGAGTAAAAGAAATGTTAGGTCCGAGAATAACAATGACCACTCTCTTCATTGGCATGCTGTTCGATTGTCTGAGGAGACCCAACCTGTTTCTTATCATGCATGCTAATCACGTCATTAGTCCATGTGACACACAGGGCTGTTGGGTGTCACAACAAAATATGCTCAACTCGTTCACCTTACCAAGCAAAACAGCTAGCTGGGAGCCTAAGGGTGTTTTAGGTGGTGCTAGCAAATCCTCACTGGACTACAGATATAAATTCAATAAAAGCTGTCCGGAGGAAGCTGAATAATCCTAAAGTAGATGCATGTATGATGGCTTAAAATAAAAGAATCACACTTTGATATTCGGTCGGTACAAACTTGCCATCCGCCCATATCTGCAAGGATTCGCATAGACTGTACGCACCTACAAATATGTGTGACTGTGTCTATGTGGCAGATATTCAGCGTAGTGTTGAAACAAAACTGCGTTCACGTCCACTGTCCGTTTTCCGTTTATTGGAATCCATCTGCACCTTTATTGTTTTAAAGGGCTACTCCAGCTATTCAGTAATGTACTTCCATGAAGTTGGGGGGACACACAAGAGACAGATTAAGGCGGACGCAGCACAATCTGAGATACGGCTCAAGCTTTAAAAACACTGGATCCTACATTTCCCATGATGCAACTAGACAGCCCATCAAACATCCCTTGCAACCTAAATACCTTTAAACCCCACACACCTCCACTTTGTTAAAGCAGGCTTTCTATTAAAATATTAAAAATATTAATATAATAAGTCCCAAGCCAAGGATAACCCTGATGACATCATCATCATCATCATCAGTGCTCCTTTAATTTAACTTCAATCGTCCTGTAATCAAATTTTGCAGACGACCCCTGACATCTACACGAATGACCCCTAAAGGTCCACGAACCCCTGAATGACCGTGTTCTAACATACATTAAGACATAACTCTGATTATAATGAAAGCTGCCAGATGACCTAGAGAGCATCTTGTGGGGCGCCAGAAAAAAAGATATATCCAGAATGGATCCATTGTTGCATTAAATTCAGAACTTATATTTTTATTTAATATAAAATAACATTTTTTCTTTTTGAATGGATGCAAAAATAAAAAAATACCCTGGGATCCATCAGTGTTTTATATCCAGAATGCTGCAGTCAATACTGGGTGGGATCCAAATACGCCAAATGTTGTGCTTCAACACATCTCCATTTGTAGTGATTCACGTCCTCTACGTACAGTACCAGTCAAAAGCTTGGACACACCTTCTCATTCAACTACTTTGAAGGATCTAAAATATAAAACATATTCTGGTTTGTTGAGCATTTGTTTGTTTACCACATAATTCCATATGTGTTCCTTCATAGTTTGGATGTCTTCAATATTAATCTACAATGTAGAAAAAAAGAAATATGTATAAATAAAGAAAAACCATTGACTGAGAAGGGTGTGTCCAAACTTTTGACTGGTACTGTAGTTCTAACATACATTAAGACATAACTGTGATTAGAATCCCCCGGTGCTCCGTGCACGGCCATCCCCCCTCTCAGCGTCCGTGGGAAGGAGGAGTTTAACCCCACATTGTCTGGGAGGAGTCCGCAGTCTCTGGGCGCTCCGTCCCGAGAACATTCGCTCTGGAGACAGAGCAGCCGTGGAAGTAAAATTGAAGAATTTGTATGTTTTCTGATCAATGCAACGACGCGAAGAAGGGAGCACGTGGCGTATACTGCGAGAAGTGTGAGTGTGTGTGTGTGAGTGTGTGTGTGTGTGTGTGTGTGTGTGTTTACCAGAGGAGACGTTCAGCCGGTGAGTTGCACGCGAACTTACTTCCCAGTCACGCTGGTTTTAAAGGACTCCGCTTTGTCCGCTGCACTTAAACGCAACATTACGCACGACGTCCCGGGCTAAGTTTGTCTGTTTACCAAAAGTTGGGGTTGTTTGTTTGTTTGTTTGTTTGTTTGGGTTAATATTCATTTCAGCAGTGACCTCTCATTGGTTGGTGTGTGTGTGTGTATGTGTGTGTGT
Organism: Anoplopoma fimbria; assembly: GCF_027596085.1. NCBI lineage: Eukaryota > Metazoa > Chordata > Actinopteri > Perciformes > Anoplopomatidae > Anoplopoma > Anoplopoma fimbria. The sequence goes on from NC_072463.1 coordinate 17,614,181, forward strand.
GTGTGTGTGTAGTAAATTTCTCTGCAGCAGCTGTGGCAGGAATCATTTAACATTACCTGTAAAAACATAATTGATTCAAATGAGCAGCTGCAAAAATGATATAGTCGTTAAAAAAATGACCCTTTTATATTCATAAAAGTCAGATAAAATAAATTCCACTCCTCAGACATGCAATATCAGTTATTAATAAGTCTTGTTTGCTGTGAAAAACAATTTGTTATGATAAAATAAAATAAAATGCATCCTGTCAGCACACTGGTACACATAAATCAAACCCCCAAACCAAAGGTATCCGGGTGTCGTTCCACTGACACACCAGATCACTGTGTGTTGATGTGCAACATGTAGCCTGCAGCCGTGTCAGCGTCTGCTCATTGCTTCCCATTCTTCCCCCTCTGATTTATGAACTGAAGGGATCGGGATCATTGGTCATTCCGTTAAACGCTGGGTTATGTTCTGCTGTTGTGTTTGGATGTGATTTACATTCAGCTCGTATTGTTGTTCGGTCGTGTGCTGGGGGTGGAAGGGCTCTCCGGTCACATACAGAGGTAACAAAAGGGCCACGAGACCCCTGGAGGGAAGGGCCCGCCCAGAGAAAACAGACCCCCAGGAGCAGGAGGAAGGGCCGGGCACGCCTTTTGGCATGGTTGGCCCTCTTTCATGGAAACCCAGGCGGGGTGTCAGTCTGGCTGTCCTGCTACCTTTGCACGCTGCTGTGGAGGGTTGTAAAAATAAAAACACAGGCTAATGTTTGACTCGCTGGCTGGCGTGGTTATTGATGTGTCAGTTCAAGTTCAGTCGTGAGGAAACGCTATATTTATGGCAATTAATGGGCTTAATGATTATTGAATGATAGATGAAATCAGTGGATGCACTGTAAATGGTTTCTAATCATTTACCTGGATCATATTTATCCAGGAATTAGGCTCAGCCCAACATGAGAAAAGAATGTCTTTCTGGAGGGGGAATGTTCTGTGTGATTTGGTTCGTATTTTAGCTCCTCTCGCCTTTTTTAACGGACTCTACAGAAATAGTTATTTAGTTACATAATTATTGCTGTTCTCGTGTCCGCCCATTTTTTTTTTTGTGTTGAGGCTAGTAACAAAATCACCGGGTCATAAGCCGTGGCACCACATGCTTGTTTTTTGCATTTTACGCTTCACATTTTTGCGGCAAAGAAATCCTCAACCACAAGGAACAATGTGTTTTTACTACTCTGTTTCTCCCCGGGTTGGGATGGGGTCGTGAACCAGAGTGATCCTGATGGGACTGTGGCCCGTAATTTCCTTTCTGAATGTAAAAACATAATGCTTTTTGGAGTTGCGAGTTATGACTTTCAGATGGCAGGATCGTCAGTTTGTCAAAGTTGTTTACGTGTGACCAAAGTGTAACGTGATGCTACCCTCTCTCTGGGTGGCACAGAGTCACTTCAGAGGCATCCACAGCTCGTCGCTTGTCTAATTTAAGTAGCAGGTTTAGCAACACGGTGATGTAATCACCACAGGAACTTTCCCTCATGTCACATTTGTCTATTTTGAAGTCAGTATGTATTCAGTGTGGGACTTTGGAGTTATGCAAAGAAGAGTAATTTGACTGATTATTTGATGCTCTGTGTGAACAGCAGCCTTCATCAAGTGAGGAATTAGTTCTCCTCTCCCCGCAGGCCGTTAGGAAGGCTGTGTGTGAGTGCCCAGTTGTTGCTAATTCTGAAGCACGCTGGCCGAGAAAACGCCAATGTTTCATGTCTTCTCCCCGGCACATTTTTCTCCATATAAGGTGGCGTGCATGTGACTTATCAGGCATGGGTAACATCTGTGCTTATTGTCACACGGGGATGAAGGCCTTCTGCTGTCTGTAGGTAGAGAGGCACTGCAGGGGGAAACCACAGGGGCTCCACATGACTGGTGCGTCTTTTGAAACAAAAGGATCTGAAATGAATCGTATCAACAACTTTCTCTTTTCGTCCACTTCTCAGCATACTCACTCCCTCGATTACAATGTCCTTTCAAGGCTTCTGTTTTGGTGTAGACGGTCCCGTCAGGCAGGCATAATGGTGGCCTGCATGTTTCTATTTCTTACATCTGTGGTGGAGATTATATTCGGCTTTCAAAGTGTTTGCCGCCAGTGTACGGCCAGCCGTGTCTGGAGTGGTTGCTATAAAAAGCAGGTGAACTAAAAGCTGCCGTTGACAGCATCCTGGCCGAGACTTCTCATTTGCTACCGCACTCATCGAGGCGCCGACCACAAGACACATGACTGGCTTCGACCCCTTCCTGGGTGAAACACAAGTACAGGGTCAGAGAGCTATCACCGACCCAACATTGACATTACCCGTCCTGTGTTTGTAGCGGCAGTTTGGACCGAAATAAAAACTGAATAAATAAAAAACAGACGAAAAAAGACTGTGTACCTCCTGTGCTGCATAATTCAGTGATTCTGAATTTAACTTGTTTTGCTGTGGCTACTTGGTTGGCGAACACACACACACACACACCCATCCACTTTGAGGGATTTGTTCAGTCAGCTGTACTTTGTGTATCTGCTCCACTACAAGATCCCCTTGCTCTTCTGCACAAACAGGAACCTTCTGTCCAGCTCAGCAGAGCGACCTGGTCTCATCCAGCTCAACCGATGCGCCCATTCATGCTCCTCTTAAAGGCCACAGCGCCCCGACCTCTGAGGGGATTAATGCATAGGTCTAAATTGGATTGCACTCCTACTAGGGGGGGGTCCCCTGATAAAGAATGGCTTGTAAGGTTGGCAAAGAAAATGAAGATTAAATGGCGGCGGGCGCTTTAACAAAGTGTCAGACGAGGTAATGGATTAAGAGTTGGGTCTAGTGATTGGGGTGTAGGTGAAGACGTGAGCGAGGTAGCTCTTTAAATAGCGCCACACGACTGCACTTGTGGGTAAGACTTTCATTAACCCCAGAGGAATTACTGCAAGGCACGCCATTACCATTCTTTTATTGATGGTCATATAAATCACACGGCGAAAGGTGTGCATGAGGAAAAAGTATCCCCATGGCAGCAATGGGAGTAGCAGTGCATGTAGTTCCTGTGAACTCACCAGACTGCATGCAATATATCAGTCTGGAAAAGGCGCTGCCTCAGCAATTTGAGCCCGACCAAGTGATTTACAAGCGGTGGATGTAAAAGAAATAGTTTGATTATCAAAATGTATAAACAATGAAGCGGAGCGGACAAGTAGTATTTGGCACAAGGGCTATTTGCTGCCGTATTGATCCGCGTATGTGACTTGATAAGATTGACACTCCAGCTGCTGCAGAGAACCCCGTTGGAGAGTGTGTGTGTGCGTGTGATTCTTTGAGGTCATGGCTGCTGCGTGGAAAATATAGTTTGAACCTTTTTGATTATGAATTAAAGCTGGAAACGGTCCAGTTGCACCACGTCTCAGCCGTGTGCCGTAGTCTGTATGTGCAAGACGTTTGTGTTTCTTATACCTTCAAAAGACGGCACGCGTTGGCACATGCTTCAGGCGATCAACAGACCTCTTGGATAGGAAATACCCCCCATTCTGCACTACCCCCCTCTCTCTCCTTGGCTGTAAGCCTGCTTACCGGTCAATCCTAATAACAATAGAAATTGAGATTGATCTGTCCTACCTCGGCCCAGTAGCCATAAGGTCTTTCTTACTATCCTTGCCCTATTGGAAAGGCAAACACAGCTGGTGCTACACACCAAAAGTGCTCGCTGCTTGGATGTTCAGTTGGCGCCATGTGACTTGTGTTGACCCCCCATGATGGATGGAGCAAATACTGGGTACACACTTACTCCAGCACATCCCACCTGCTCACCAGTGGGTGGAGATTGGCTTTCCTTTTGTCTCTGATGGAAACTAGGAAGCCCATCAACTTCTGATGCATCGTGCACAGCACCTTAAGCTAGGCGATTTGATTCTGCTAATGTATTCAGAATCATCTGTGAAATATTCAAAGCTGCGTTCGGGTCTTTGAACTGCATGGTATTAATTGTGCCAGATCTCTCTGCTTTTTATAGTTAATTGATAACAAATTTCTGTATGACGGTTGCATGATCATTATCCCATCAGGATGGGATTCTTCTGAATGATGATAAATGATAAATCTTAGTACCACACTGATATAAAGGGCAGGTGGGGAGAAATCCATCACTGACCACACATGGATCCAGCTGCGTCCAATAGTCCATTCATCATACTCCACCTTCAGCACCAATATATCCGTCATCACAACACAAAATTGCTGTAACTCTGCAGTCTCACAAGATATTGATGTTGTTTCCCTTCTATTGCTTGCTCAGCAGCTCGCTCCACTGAACTGCGCTGGGCATGACGTGCCCATATCTGCACTGTTTCCTGGGCTTTGTATCAGACATGAAGTGCATTGGGGAGGGTCTTTGGCAGACGGTATATTTGTGTTATGTCGAGGAACATTTTCAGGCTCATTAGCACTCCTCTCACTGTCCAGCCCCCTTCCCCGCTTCAGTAAAATGTGGTTTGATCTCGGAGCAAGATAAGCTCCTTTCTCCACCTCTCAGTCTCCGGGCCTTGTCATGTTGGCTCAGTCATTTGGCGCCCGGCCAGCGTAAACAGAGGCAGGGTCCTGATTGCTTTGGGTCACCGGCAATCCTGGCATCCACTCAGTGAACACGCTCAATTAAAGCTTTCTTTCAAAAAAGCTTCCCTCCAAAGAGGTAAATGTATCCAAATAACCTGTTTCCTGGGGCGATATCGTCGTCAAGGCTTATTTGGCTGACAGGCCTCAGCTGTCTTAAGGTAAAGGATGTAAAGCACTTCAAGATAAGAGCAAAGAGACTGTGTAGCTTTAGGAACATATCTGTTTAATCATTCTTTGCAGGCTACGCCTCTGTGAGACAGCAACAAAATAGTTTAATATGCATCACATCCTCGATGTAAGGGGAGCCAAGTGTCTTATCGGCCGGGCTGCAGTGGGAGAGTGCGTGTGCGCGCTTGCTTATTTTTACAGCACCCTCTGGATGCCCAAAGATCGACTTTCAGTTCTCCATTTCTCACTACGGTCGGCTTGGGTTTCCTCCTCGCCCAGAAAAAACATTGAACTTCACTTTTCTCTGCTCTGGCCAAAACACGATCTCCGCTCGGCTGTTACACAAGAGCTGTTTGACCCAGAGTTCGCTCTCTCTGGCCCAGGGGGGGAACAACTTGCTCACACCGCCCAGCTTGCAATCCGTGCCACCGTGGCTGAACAGTGCACACAGCTAGGGTGAGTTACACAGTCGATGGGCGCAGGTGCTACGGACAGTCGAGACTTTTCCACCCAGTAAGCTTTGTACAAACCAGTGTTGAGAGGAGAACCCTGGGAGTCGTTCTAATCATTGTCACACCAAACATGCCATCAACTCACCCCCAGCAAATTGCACGAGAGCACAGCATTTATACAAAGTCAAGAAGGTCAGTCTTGTCACCGGTAGGTTCCCTCCATGGGTTGATGCCAAGTCAAGCGGCTTACGCAGAGTGCAGGTCGCTGCTCAGCTTGTTGCAACCTGGGATAGCCCTGCAATATTAATGCGTCATCTTCTACAGATGGCGTTACAGCAGCGGGCCCTCATAAATGCCACTTTTTAAACGTTTTATTAGTCTGTGGGGTTCACAGTCATGTCAGAGGATTGTAAAAAGATAACTTGCCAGTTGCCACTCACAGAATATAAATGCAATTGTGCTGAATCTCTTAACCTTCTGGTACGACATTAGAGAGGAAATGGAGGGCAACCAGTTCACCAGCAGACACGTGTGTGTGTGTGTGTGTGTGTGTGTGTGTGTGTGTGTGTGTGTGACACGTGTGTGTGTGTGTGTCCTGTGTGTACAGGGGATACCAGGGGGTATTACTGTAGTTTGACATTCAACTGTCATTGGAGAGGCTGACTCCTAATTTTTCTGCAGTTCGATCCTAATGTTATTAAAGGTGCTGGAGCCAAATAAGTGAACTGCTTGGTTTATTGACTCCCATTGATTTGTTCCTGGTCCCTCTGTCCAAGCACTACTACTTTGATAAAAAAAAAAAAAAAAGGTTATCTAAGCAACATATCAACACTGCAACAAGTTTTAAGGGTGCTGGAAGGCATATTTTATTTTTTAACAGAGCCAGGCTATTTGTTTCCCCCTGCTTTATGCTAAGCTACTCTAACTGTATCCTGCCTTAAGCTTTGTACACTGTTCTGAGAATGGTGTGAATCTTCTTATCTAACTCAAGAATCAAAAGCCACGAACCATATTCCCTTTAACGGGGGAAATATCAATAACCATGGCTTCCTTGTTTAAAAGGAAAACACTTTTAGCGCGTAAAATAGGACAAAAAGCCTAGATAAGTTACTGCAAAATAGCAGATGACCTTTGGTTAGACTTTGTGAGCTTTGCTGCATACTGAACCCACCTGTCTTTGCCATCATGGCTAGGACATAGCTAGCTAGCACTGGGTACCCTAGTATGGGTCATCTCACTCAACCCCTCAAACCTCCCTAGTGGTTTGACCCAATCAACAGGACCATTGTTGGCATTCCCACATGGATCTCCCTGGATGTGGATGATAATGTGATCATGCAGCGTCTAAAGTTTATACTGGCTCTCTGTGGTAAGAGGGGAATGACTGACTCACTGCTACAAGGGTTGTTCATATCCCCTCTGAGTGTGTGTGTGTTTTAGAAAATCACTGCATAAGTATGTGGGGCCACTGTGGCGCACATGTTGTACAGCAGTTCTTGTGCTTGCATTGTTTCTAGTTGAATAACAAGAACTCTGTGTTACACGGACATAACTCTCTGAAAGCCTTCATCATCCGTGACGATGGAGTAACCAGGTGTGAACCGCCTGTTGGATAAAAGTTTTGATCCCTACCTTATCTGCTTTCATGATATGAATCATTCTTCTGGCATATCAAAGAAGCAAAAAAAACAAAAAAACACACATTTCAGAGCATTTTTCTACCCTTTCTATATCCTCATTGATATTCGCCTTGCATGTAACGGTATGGGGTGTAGAGTGAATGCGCACAGCGGTGAAGTCATTCATTATAAATCATTTCCCTCCTTGGAGGGTGAAATCATTTCTTCACAGCCTCATGAGGCTAGTGATCCAAGGAGCACGCCCTGACTGGTGACTAATAGGTGGCTGATGTCGCAGACTTTGGTGTCTAGGTTATTGCAATTCATTTTCTCTCTCAATATAAAAAGCACTAGAAGCTTGATTTCACTTATTTGACCTCGGGTATCAATGCTCTGGCTTGGACAGTTTTCATTAACTGTTGCCAATTCTCTCCGTTCGACTGTCTGTCTGTCTCTCCCCGGTAGAGAGTCCTAACTGTAAAAGAATGACTTTAATAACTGTGATATTTTGTTGACGCTGTTATGAAAAACCACCCATGTCTCTTTAGACGCTTGTCCTTCTCCTCACTAGTAATTGTATGCGTGTGTGTGTTTGAGCGAGCGGTTTTGTCTCCAGCGGCAAGCCCTGTGGTCTGCTCGCGTGGAGCCACTGGAAACTTGCGGTTGCTTTAAAAAAAAAACGTATAACGATATTATATAGTGCACAAGTTCGCACCGGCATCCCAAGGCTCAAACTAATAACACAAATGTCGAGAAATGCCAGGAACTGGGGTTTCCTGACAGTTAGGATGACTGTTACTGTTCAAGGAGCTGTACTTACACAGTCAGGTTATATTTTTAGCCTCATGCATCATTTCTCTCTGTATTCTTTCCTTTCACTTGATGAATCATATGTTAATTTTTCCTGTAGCTGATGACATTTTGTGTTGAGACGTCGAAGCCTTAATTAACACATTTCAACCTTTTTAGTTTTCAATGAAATCTATCAGAGAAAGTAGGCCATAAGTCATTGGGCAGCTTTGGTATACGATGATTTTGTGTGTATGTGTCTGTCTCTAAGGGGGATTGTCTAAGTGCTCATATTTGGTCCCAGACATGCCTCCTGCTTTTGCTAATCATGCTATCATACAATGCCACAGGCTTTATTTTTTTCTAGGCCAACAAGTATTTTAACAAGCTGGAAGACTGCACTCATTCTTTCCGATCTTTTCCCAGCATCCATATCATCGTGCTTAATGTCTGGGCGTTTTGGCACACTGTGCACTACACTTTGGCTAGCCACAGGAGTCCAAGGCCGTTGTACGTTCATGCATAGCTTGAAAAATGTTGAGTTCAGTACCCTCTTCTATATGCTGTTTGCCGGGGTACATCAGAGCCACCTTGATGTAGACAAAGCAGACTCTGCAGACAAGTCAAGTCAAGTCGGGTTGGATTGTTTACACCACTATATGCCTCTGTGGTCATTATTGCTGTTTAAAGTGGGAAAACCCAGTTCCCTATTCTTTTGTTATCTCGCCTCTGTGGCAGCGCTTTCTCTTGATCATTCAGTTGGCGGATAATCTGTGACCATCTCCAGCAACTTTCTTTCCGCCTTTCTACTCTCTTTTTTTTTTTTTCATACCTTCCTCTCAGTGGGTGTGGGAGGAACAGTTTCCGAATCTTCACCAGTAATGAGACAGTGGATGGATTGTTGTCAGCCGTTTTTGCCTCACGGGTTAAGTATCCATCTCCATTCGCTCTAAGCCCACCCCTGTTTAGGAGGAGAGGGCTGTGAATAAATACCACCCTTGTCCTCTCATAATGGAACAGCTTGACCTTTCGTGACCTCTGCCGGTTGGGAGCATCTGCCTGTCGATTCCCCCAGCCCGTCCTATGGGACATCAGCGGCCAGTCGCATCTGCCCCTGAGCTGTAATTCAATTGGTGGAGGAATTTAATTTACAGAATAAAAATGTAATTCTGGCTTATAACTTTTTTTTCGGCTGGAATATGTTGTTGATTTACAGCCTGTGATCGTGTGAAAGTGCTTGTTTCTCTCTGGGCACTGTGCATGACGACTACATAATGAGCGCTGTCCTCATTGACATTCTTGAGCCTCCCTATATGGATGGGAGAATAATGAGTTTGGCAGGGGCCTTAATTTAATCATGTCGGTAAAAGCGGTGCACATGTGGCACAGCTGCTAGCGCTTAGCCGAGTCTCGCCATGCCCTTAGATGAGGTGGCATTCGGTGCCCGTGTTGGCTTGTCTCTGTCTTATCTGTCTTTATGAAGCACATTCCTTGGTGAAAAGGCTTTGCAGGGCCGGACAAAGGAGTTTGTTTTGCAAAGATTTGCCTGCGACTTTTCTTCCTCAGTCGCATTAAGCTCACGTGGCCCTGCATCCGCGTGACTAGAGAAACTGGTTTAGGTGTTTTTCCTGCAGCCGGCGCAGGTCAGTCTTTGTTGCCGCGTTTATTTAACCCCCACCCACCCCCACCCCCCAAAACACGGAACTGTCTGTGTGCTTTGTCGAGCACCTGTTCTGGATTATAGCTCGATAACGGCTCCCAGCTAATTTCTTGTGATTATTCAACGGTGAAATGTAATCTCACCTTTGCCATTTGGGCTCCTTTTTAAGAGTGAGCTTTGTAGAATTCCTGCCACGAAATCTGTTTCTACTTGAAAACTAAAAAAGCAGTCGGAGACAAGACACAAACCAGCACACCTACATTACCAAGCAAAGTTTCCCCATAACATTCAATGAATTGCATGCTAACCAATTTCACACAATTTGGGGACAGAAATGGGGTCATGGGTTGTGCACTGATTAAACATCCGCTGGGAAAGATGTGTCCACACACTCTCCACAGGTGTTAAACCTGTTTGTGAGTGTTGAGTTCAACTCGGTCACAATGTGTCCATTGTGGCCTTATTTCTCACAAAAAACCCACTCAGGTTTTTTTGGTTTTTTTTCAAAACCCAGTGTTTAATGTGGATTAGCTTTAATCAAATGACACATCCGAACAAATAAAAGACTGTTCTGTGTCTGTATACGTGCACATTGTTCCTTGGCTGTACATTATATGAGATATTTAAGAGCCTGTTTGTCTGCACAGAGGAGCCTCACACAACCACAACTGGCGGCTCATGTCATAGGTACATTTCTGTGTGTGTGTGTGTATTTGTGCCTGGCTCCTCACCAGCTGTCTCAACCAACACTATTGCCTTTTAGGATGCTGAACAGACAGTCTAGCTCAGATTTCTTTTCCTCTTATCTGCAAGTCTGCCGTGGACAGTACCAGACACTGTATATTGCGGCCAGCCAGGCTCGAAGCTGCAATAAAACAAATTGTTTAGGTTAATGATAACAGGGGGCAATAGTGTTCTCGCTTTCCTGTAAAAGGGAGACTGCACTAAGCTGGTCTTATTTCATAACTTGTTTATTGCTTCGGGAATTTACCCACCTTAGATCCACAGCCGCTCAGCAGAGAATATTAGTTATTCTCCCCCTTCTGTGGAGAGCCAGTAGCTGTGAGCAGCTTTACGTCAGAGGATGGTTACTTTGAGTGGAAATTTACGTGAGCTTTCATTGCATGTGAGCTCAGAAAATTGTTTACCAAAGCTGTGCTTTAAGCAAGGTTCTTCCTTTTTAGAGGCTGCACGAGTGTTTAAGGACATTTATGTAACATGCATATAGGCTCCAGGTAGTGCAGGATGTGTCTAAGCAGCGTTGATTTCACCTGATGGATGGTTTATTTAGCCGTCCGGACTGTGGTCCTGTGTTTACAGGGCTCTGATGCAGGTCCATGACCCGATGCTGACAGCCCCACCACTTTATCCTGCCATCTACAGCCGCCTGTCTCCACTCCGCTCAGCTACAGACGAGGATGTAGGCCTGCGTTCGTCTCACACAGGCTCAACAGTGTGATGAGAATACTAAAGCCTTTTCTGGTGATTCACCACTTTCATTTGAATTTTTAAACGGAAATAAATTGCATTCCCGCGTCATCTAATGCATTTGTGATGTGGTTCGGGATTTGCAGCTGCAAAAAAAGGTCACGGAAATTAGTTTTAAAACTAGTTAATCCAGAATTCTGGTGGAGAGGGCTTATCCTGCTTGTTCGTAGTTCCTTTTCACTTGTTTCAGACATTTCTCTAAGTGTCAACGTGTAGAAACAAGGCAGAGTAAAATCGATCTCGGCAGCTTGAAAAGCAAGTTGATTAGCACTGACTTATCTCATGCTAAGGTGGACAATTTTGTGCCACATTGACTGCTCTGCCACGTTTGGATGATGTTCCCACACACTTAAATCCATCCTGAGAACCAAACGGAGGCAGTCTCTCAGACCTGCCAATGTGGAAAAAGAAAGGCTTTAATATGGACTCTAATTGACTCAGGTAATGGCCCCTAATGGCTAATGTAGCATCAGCCTCCTTTGTTATCTATCTTAACCTTGACCACAATGAGCAAACCAACCAGACCGGCCCAGACAAGTCCACCCACCACTAATAGATTCCAAGCTTTCACCTGTCAGTTCGTCACACTCTACGGCTTTAGCAGACATGGCCGTGATGCATTAATAGCGCAAAATGTGCTGAGCAAGTACCAACAAATTATCACCCAGCCGTTGTGACCTTCTTCTATCATTTCCATTGGTTTGTTTACTTGTGTTATCGGTCAGATGGTCTTCTAACCTGTACGATGAATGGGTTCAGAGCGAGCGGAGTGATTCATGTCCTGTTTGGCCCGACTGCGATCGACACTTTGGCCCTTAATAGGCCATTAAGGGAGAGACATTGCCAGTTGGAGTGCTAGTTTACCATGAGCGTATGGCTCGCCTTGGCATACGGAGATAACATTTGAATTACTGCATCCATTAGCGTCATCCTGTCCTCTGGCTCTTCAGGCTTAAATCACATGTTGGCGATCCGTCAGCTCACACAGTGCCAGCGCATTTCTGAATAAAGTTTTTAGACTTGCAGCGGGTAAAAAAAAAAAAAAAAAAAAAAGCGGCTCCGTGGCTGGGTGTGGGGGAGGCCACAAGGGCAAACTCCCTCTGGCGTCAGAGCTCCTCAAGAATGCAGAGAGGGATTAATGCATGTCTGTCGCAGTGATGGATGGGCAGCCACACAGAAAAGCACTCACACATATACCAACAGAGCATCTGGATGCAGAGTGCTTGGCCCTCCCCTGCAGCAGTGTGTGTGCCATCTTAGCAGGTGTGTGTGGGTTTTTTTTTGTGTGTGTTTGTGTGTGTGTGTCTGCTGGAACAAAGCCAGACTTTGGTCCTTTGCCCTACTACCCCATATAGAGCTGTATTCACCAGCCGCATGTCATTTTGATTGGAAGGCATCGCTTTTATCGTGGCAGTTCACGTCTGGGGAACTTTTAGCGATCCATCTATCTTTTTCATGTCGCAGATGAATCGATTTCTGCTGATTTCTGTGTCCGTGTGACTTCTGCTTTCTGTATGAGACCGATCGATTACTGCACACACACGCGTCTTCTACCTGCTCCCAAATCCCTAGCCCCTCATTGTTCCCCCTCCAAACCTCTGGCGACCCGGCGTGACCTCTAGCAGCTGGCTCCATGTGCTCGATATTGTACTGCGATGGTCAATGATCTCTGATGGATCACCTCAGGGAGCCTGGAGTGTGTCTCCCATGACTGCCGCAGTACACTACAGCGGCTATTGCTATGGTAATGAGTGAGTGGGTCGCGGGCTGATCGTATTAATCACTAGAGCTCACACCACGGAGCGTGTGACAGATTATCCTGCAGCGCACAAAGGACAGCCACAGTCAATTCCAGTGGAGATAACACAGTTTGCGAACGGGTTTAATGCAGGTGTATTATGCAGGCGTTTCACACTCATATGCGCAAAATGTTGAAAAAAAAGGTTTTGTTTTTATTGATGACGCCCGGGATTCAAACTGACCTTCCCTGAAGGTTAGCAACTAATGTCGTTGCCCTTTTCTCTCTTCTCCACCTCAAACACACTTTGTCTCCCTATCTCTTATCTAGAGGGAGATAATTAGGTAAATCTCATTCCCCTTTGTGCGAGGAGGCTGTCGTGCTTTGCCCCGTCTTCCAGGGCAGGGCTGGGCGTGTGCTTGTTTTCCCAGGAGCCTTTGGGTCTCTTATCTGACCCTGTCTGCTGCTAACGACTCTGGATCCACATGTTTCTCATGCACCGCCTGTCACTCATTTTATTACTTTTACTATCACTCCAGGCATTTTTCTCTCTAAATATACTGTTTGATCACAGGGGCTCTGCGTTAGCTCTGCTTTGAAGGGACTATTTGACAACGACGTGAACCTAAATGAACTTTGCTGAGATGTTCTGCTGCAGCACAGATGTTAAGTTGTGTGTGTGTGTGTGTGTGCGTGTGCACGTGTGCGTGAGAGAGCATAATGATTGCGCCAAAAAATCAATCCAGCTAATATCAGTCAGCCTGAAAGCCAGAGATGCTGTAGGTCTGGATCATGTTCAAGTGCGTGTGTGTGTCTGTGTGTGTGTGTGTGTGTGTGTGTGTGTGTGTGTGTGTGTGTGTGTGTGTGTGTGTGTGTGTGTGTGTGTGTGTGTGTGTGTGTGTGTGTGTGTGTGTGTGTGTGTGTGTGTGTGTGTGTGTGTGTGTGTGTGTGTGTGTGTGTGTGTGTGTGTGTGTTTTGTGTTTGTGCCTCCTTCCTTCACAGATTTAACCCCCAAAATGACCTTCTTCTGTCCATTAAGCAGCTTAATTAGTAGAGAAGCTGATGGAAGCTGATTTGCACCTGGAGTCTTCCAGCTGTTTGCCAGAACACACACACACACACACACATACACATACACACACATACACACTCCATCTTTTTGTGGGAGCTGTTTGCTTCTTCCACTCAAAACTTGCAGATGTAAAAGTGTGAGGACATACCACACACACACACTTACACACACTAGTAAGCAGCATATGGGTACTGACACCCCCTTGAGGATGTTCTGAGTCAGTGTCTGCCTTTAACAAAGCATCAGAAGATGTTTACACCACATTTCCCATAGATTTCTACACTACCACTGTTGGTGGATGACAAACCCTCTGGTGTTATCCTCTCTCTCAAACACACATGCACCCAGAGGAACACATCTCCCATTCTTTAGTGAGCAGAGAGCCTGCATGCGCCGACGCATCCGGGGTTAATTTAAAGTTGAGAGTTGCAGAACTTCTTTGTTTTGGGCTGTCTTGTTTGACAGGAGCGCCAATCTGTGGAAAATGAACTGAGCTGACAGCAGCGGAGGCTGTCAGAAAATAAAGATCTCACTGTCTGGGACAGAGGGATGAGGGGGCGGAGAAGGAAGAAGAGGGGGTAGATAGTGGGAGGGATAAACATGTTTTAGTTTTCCTGATTTTCTTTTTTTCGCTTTTCAGATGTAGGAGTGCATATTTTTTTAAAACACCTTCTGTTAAAAGTAAACTTCAACAAGTTTCGTATGAAGGACGTCTTTATTCTTTATATGCAAAGAAGTTCAGTTTATGAAAATATTATCTTATCTTGTGTCTTGTAAGTCCCCTTGTAATTGAATTTTTAAAGTGACGGAGTAAGTTTGAGGGTGAAAGACAACCACCAAACAAAAGACTTGACCTTTCACCCCGACTTAAAGCATTCCATCTTAAGTGAATTCCATCAGTCTGCTCCCCCAATCCCTCCGACCATGGAGTTCTAATTTCCACTGCATTTCTAGACACTTGATATTTAAATCCATGATTCTGGGAGAGGCAGTCTGCTATTCTCTGAGCAATTAAGATCAATTAATATCCTCCCAATGGACGTTTTGTTCACAAACTGCCGCAGACTGCAGTCCCCAATGAGCAGGATAATCAATGGCATCAAACCATAAACGGCCTCCAGCTATGAGAGTGGCTCCATCATGCTGCTTAGGAGGGAGAGACGAGAAATATTAGCGTGCTTAGTGAAAACTCATATTTCTCCCCCTGACTCTCTCCCCGACTCTCTTTCTCCACACCATTCGTCAGCCCCATTAGCGTCCCACGACCAGTGTGAGTTTTTCATCAGAGATGGATTATTGCAAGTAATCTGTCTGAGATTAAATGTGACATAGTTTATGCATTTTACATAAAGCGAGTCATTTACAGGGGAAGTTAAAGAGAGTCATTTACAAGGAATGTTCGGGGTCTGCCTCTCTCAGTATATCAGCCATTATTGAAGATGCTTTATGACTTAATGTTTGTTTAATGTTGGTAGCAAGTCGGAGGAGAGGATTTCTGTGAGGGACTTGCCATTACCGGGCCATCAGGAGTAATTTTAGACTTTAGTGTTAGAGGATTTTGAAAGCTTTATCCCAAAGCAACAAAGCAAAGCTCTGCTGATAAGCTCTTTGAAACCTGTGTCGACACACATACAGCCATAGTGCTCCCGATGTCCTCCGTGTAAAAGCCTGTTAGATACGCCCTTTTCTTTGTATTGCCTGTGCTTGCTTGGTTGTAAGGTACGCATGTGCAGAAAATGACATATCGGTAATTGTCTCATTATCATCATGTAGTGTAATGCGACCTTCAGCTTCAGCATTAGTTCAGCAGATGAAGAAATTTCGCTGAGCCAGTTGCCCAGAGCTTAGATATAGAGAGATTTGATTTGGCTCCTGAGAGCTTGTTGGGGCCTTAATTGATCTTAATTAGCGGTCAGATCACTTTGCCTTGTGGAATTCGACTCGACACCTGCTCTGTATGAATATGCATCACAGGGCCTCCCCGCCTTCTCTTTCCTTTTTCTCTTTTCATGCCTCTCAGTCTCTGCAAGCTTGTTGTTGACCCACCTTTTAGCTGCCTCCATTTATAGCCTGACAAAGGGCTTTGAGAGGAGCCCAGACTAGGCCAAAAGGACTATTGTATTGTCAACAATGTTGTTTCCTCCGGGTGAATATTATAATATAATTTGCTGCTAACATTGTGCCCCCGAGCGGACGTCTCTATGTCAAGCAGCAGGCTGATGGGGGACCAATCCACAGCTGCTCATACAAGCGTGGCATGGTCGTGACTTTGAATAGCTATTCAGGCCGAGATGAATTTTTCGAGAAGAACTGGGCGTTCTAGTTACCTAGGCTCTCATGTTTTCCATCTGTTGGAGTGATGTCCCTGAACGGCAATAACGCTCAGAGCCTCAGGAATAAACGATAGCTTTAGAAGCGGTCTCTGATTCATGGTCCAGTTCTGATTCTGTGTCGTGTTCTGGTGTGGCTTTCTGAATGGGTCCAGTTTGGTTGTGTGACCACAGGTATGTGAATTGTAGACAAATGGAGGCGCGTGTGTGTTCTTTTTTTTTTTTTTTTTTTTTTAGAGCGCCGGCGGTCTCTAGTTCGTCTCCGCTGGGATCTGAGTTAAGGCTTAGTCACAAAACGTTGTGTGCATTTTTAGGAATTCTAATTCCAGAGAAGGATTTTGACTCACTTCTGAAGGTGATACACATTGGTTCTCTGGCCACTAGAAACTTTCCAATAGCTTAGCCATGTTGTTAGCTCTGTTTCCCTTGTGTAATTTCCTCTTTTTCACACCAAGCCTCTGTCTTGGCTCGCTGGACTTTTCTCTTATTCTCTGGCTCACACTCACTCAAGCATACACGCTTATTCACACTCAATTTCTGCCTCCCCAGTAGCTGGCTGCCTCCCTGGCCCTTTGGGTCATTGTGGTATTTAGGGTCAGACAAGAGCTCCAGTCATTGCGCCCTCCCCAGTGCCTCCCAGGCAGCGCTGCAGCCATTATACGCCAGCTTGTCTGGCTCAATCGCCTCAAACAGCTATGGAAAACCGCCTTGGCTGTAACGAGCCCCGCATCCTCCTCCTAGCCAACGGAAAAGCAGGATAGAGGAAAAACAACCGAGTGGAGTAGTGGAGCCTTTCTGCAGTGGAGACTCTAAATGGATGAGAGCTATAAAACATCCTTCTCTCACTGAGAGAGCTCTTCTGTTGAGAACTTTTCACTTTTTCCTCCCAGCTCTCCCGCTTTTCCTCTTGGCGCTCTGTCACCCAGGGTTACCCCGGGAGGGCTGTGATTTGCTCCGGCTTTCCAAGCCGGGAGGGAGTTTCCACGTGTCATCCAGCGTGTCTGGGGGTGTGTGTGTGTGTGTGAGTCAGATGCGATGCGTGTGTTGCTTTAAGACACATCGAGCCTTCGCAGGGAGAATCCACTTTGAGATCAGAGAACACCACATTTCTCCTTTTGCAAGTTGTTCAAAGAGCTTTTAGATGAAAGCCCGGGCCACAGAGGTAAGGGATGTTATGGGCTGTGTGTTTTATCTTTCTCTCCCTTTGTTTCACCTATTTACTGGATTAAGAGGAGGCTGGGGTGAAGAGGTTGCATTGTGTTTCCTATTGTCCAGATCCACAGGTGTGGGCTGCTCCGCGTGTTTGCATGTGTGAGTGCTGTTTAGCATCCACCTGTATCTGGTAGATAGCAGTGTGTGTTTTAGTGTTTATCGCTGCTGGTTTGGAGTCTGCCGTGCTGTAAAAGCCTGCCACATGTAGCCTTGTACATTACGATAAAACAAAGTGACCCTTCACAGTCTCAGACTTTATCACTTCTTATTCATGACTCACGTTCTCTCACAAGTATAATTTGAGTTTGAAAAACTTACCACATTGTCTAAACTCTGGGTCTCTCACTGAAGTTGCTGCATTCTGGCTTTGTGGTATCTCGTCATATGAAAGTGTTTTTTATTTTCTTGGCATCACTGTGGAATGGCAGTGGCATACGTGTATAAATCTTTCAGAAGACTGCCATGTCATTCTTTGGTCGGGAGCCAGGCGCGGAGCTTCTAAATGTATAATGAAAAAGTCCGAAGGACACTTAACAAGCACTTTGATGGATGTTTGGTGGCTTTGGCTGAATCCACCACCCGGTAATATGGGCTTTCAGCGAGTGATTCATAGATAGACATTTCTCCTTACAAGCAAGCAACCGCAGGTTACTTCAAATCTGGTTCATAGGACAAAAACTCAGCAGGAGAGGACCTCATCTTTTGGCTCCACTATTTTCTCTTCTTCACTTCCTGTTGTTGTTGTTTTTGTCCTGAGAGAACTTGTGTGGTTGTTTTGCGTTAGTGTGAATTTAAGCTGTGTCTAAAAAGAGTGGAGCTTTAAGCATACTGCTCCTTTAAGAGCTCAGTTGTCACAGCGCCAGAGGAAAGTGATAAGAGACAAGTCCCATGGGCTGTGATTTGACAGGAGGAAGGCAGTGTGATTGTGTTAACAGTCACTTCTAATAACAAATGACCTCATATGTTCCTAGTTCACGGCATCATAATTCAAAAAGCATGAAACCCTGTTGGTACTTAATTCTGTATGAGATTATATTCCTCCTTATTTGTTGTTAACATTGTTGATTTATGATCATGGGAGGCACATGGGTAACCCATATTTTCAGCATTATTGCAAAATTGTACTTCTTTTGGTAAGCTATTAAAAAGCCCTGCAAGATTTCTGTATCTCCAAGGTTTTATGGCAGAGTAGGTTAAAAAAACTGCACTAACAGCATCATGATACTACTGTGCGGCTAAGTTATCTTGGGAATTGCCCTGTGTTTCACACTGCTGTGTCAATAGTTTGTTCCTCCAGCTTTGGTTCCCAAGTTTAGATTCAAGGACATTGGGGTCAGGATTGCAAACATAGTTCTTTGGACTTCGGCAGAGGTTGTTCCTCCTGTTCACCAAATGCACGGTGGTCTTCATGTAGGAAAAAGACAGTTTCTTCCTAAAAACAATGCCTTCGTGTACCCACTGTTTAAACCACGTCAAGGTGTGGCCCGTTACTAACAGTTCGCCCGAGCTACAGACCTAAGAAACACACGGTGCCAGACTAAACATGGAGATTACGTGGGAGTCGTCAAGGGGCAGCCTGAGAAGAATGCCAGGTCATGGGGTGTGTCGAGACGCGTTAGGGTGGCAGTGGTCCCTTGGCCCCTGAGCAGATGGCTTGCAGGAAGCCTATTGACGAGAACAGAGAACTGAAGGGGAAGAGGGAGGGAGAGTTCAGACTGGGCGCAGTGGTTTGCAGCTAAAAGGAAGACTTGTCTTGTTGTTCTCCCAAAACAGTCGCACAATACTGCAGTTCAAGTCGCGGCAGAAGGCAAACGTGTGTGTCTTTGGGTTTGTGTGTTGGCACGCCTTTGAGCCTTTCATACCCACAACCCGGCTCTGTGTGAGTGAAGTTTGCAAGAAGGGCTTTAAAAGAAAGCAGTGACTCTGACAAGTTCGACAACTAGCTTTATGCTGACTCCCAGTGTTGTCGGCAGCTGCTCTCTTGGTCTTTACTCCAGAGAGCATTGTTTAGCTATACTCCATTCATGTAGAGAGACTTAGAATCATTTTATCTTTACTTTCTAGCTTCTAGATGCAAGACAAACGGGGAATTGAGTAAGAAATATGCTCGTTTTCCAGCAGGCTTCGACGTTAATGAATGGGACTTAAATGCTTATAGTTAGACCAATCATCCGTAGCTCAATAAGCACTATAGGCTTGGATTTGCCTTGGGTCCATGTAAACCCTGGCTCCAGTTCAACTAGCATGACAAAGATGGAAATTGTTAGTGTGCAGAAAGCTGCTTGTAGTGCCTAAAATATTTATTTACCTGTATCAGTGCTGCTTCCACCCTTTACCTCATGACAAACAAAGCAAGTGTTTGGTTAATCCTTTGATCACCTCAGAGTGATGGTTCAAGTTCATTACCAGGCCTATATGCTCTGGCCAAGTTTACACTGTGCTTCCAATTGTTACTTTTTCATTCTAAACAGTTTAAAAAAGGAGATACATTTTCTTTGTCTGGCTCCTTTTCATGTTTAGGTTTTTTTTGTAACTTTAGTCTTGGTCTTTGCCCTGTCCTTGAACTTCGGGATCTAGTGACTCATATGCTTTACATTCAAAATATTCAAGTCCCCCTGCAATTTCCCTCAACTTCATGTGTTAAACACACTATTTTACTGTAGTCCATATAGCCAGCCAGCACTATTTAATCTGTCTTCACAGTCAAGGTGCATTCAAGCAAGAGCAGATAAACTCTTAATGCTGCAGATCACTTAATCCCAAAGGTTAGGGCTTTTGGCAGGGGGTGTTTACACTGTAACCTTACGCATTCTGTACGTGTGCTGCAAGGCTTAGAAGAGTAAGCACTATTTGAAAGCCTTCCTGGAGTGTGAGCTACGTGCATGTAAGTGGGTTATATTACTCACACAAGACATAGTCTCACCACTTCTCAGAAGATGCCTGGTGCCTCCGCAAAGAGCGTTCCTCAGCCATTTCTGGTTTTGGATCCTGCCCCCGGAAAAAATTTGGCGGTGACGGGTGAAAAAAAGAAAAGAAAAAAGGAGCAAGCTAGGACTCCAAGGTTTAAAAATAAACAGACGGGTAAACTGTAGCCGGCTTTCAAAAACTTTCCCAACCCAGATCAAAGATGATGTCACTGACTTGCCGGGAGGCGGAAAAATGCTACCAATGTTCAGTTTGGGATGGCTGATTGAGGAGAGATGTTGGGGGTTGGACGGAATTTTTCAAATAGTCATACTGTAGAGGTAGGGTGGCACTACTGTACTGTCTACTGTCTTGGATAGTACAACGCTCAGTTGCTTGGAGTGAAGTTCATTGGATCTGTTGGATACTTTAGAGCTGCATAGTTTATACAGAGGAAACATTTGTGAAAATCTAAAACTACAGCAAGTAATATCACAGATGCTGTGTCAGTATTGCAATGGCTTCGTTTGTCCCAGTGAGAAACAAGTATGGCTGCCTACCAATCACTGTCTCCTCCCAAATGCTGCGGATTAGGTCTACTCTTTAACTGGCACACCTCTTATCAAACAAGGAGCTTATTACATGTGGTAAATTACAGTCCTGTAGAAAGAGACTACGCACTAAGTCAACTTCTCTCTCTGTGTTTCAGATGAGCCAGACGACAAAGGAATGAATTTGCTGTGAGGAATGAGGCTGAGGGAACCTTGCACATAGGAGCTCCAACCTGAAAAGAGACTTTTCAGACAGGTGAGTCTGTGGCCTTCATATCTTGGTTGCCAATATTAGTATGCTTGATTCAATTTATAATGTGTCTTTTGTATACACATGTCAATTTTTTTGACATTATTAGGTCATTTTTTTTTATTATAGCAACTTCACCTCGGGTATAATAGCCAAACAGTTCTGGTGTTCATGTTGTAGGAAGGTTTATCTTAATCTACTTGTTGTGCTTATTCAAAGACTTGAAGGTATTAAGCCTTACCTATTATTATGTAATCGCACCACAGACACCATTAGATACAACACTGTTTCTTACCAGCAACAGTGTCCCAGCACTATCTGCTATATCATCAACCCTGTAATAAAATGTGTGTCTGGTCACAGCTCTCCATCACTAATGTCAGAGCGCTGTGGACGGTCTGGAAGTGATTTCACAGTGTCCTGAACTCCGTCTCACATAACAACCCTGACAGCATAAAGCCTGCTCATCTAACTTGACTTTTCTATAGAAAGAATGGATGAATGTAGTAAAACGAGAGGGGGTTTGTTGGCTATACAGGTTAATGACCAAATGTGATAGAATTACGTGCAGCTATTCTCTTTGAAAGGCATAAGGAAGAGATTACACCCGCTGCCATTTTATCCTGGAAACGGTCACTGCAAATTAAACGATTATGTGTGTACGGTATGGTTTGGGAGTGTAGTCGTTATTGTTTATGAGTAATAAGTTAAATTTATGTCTCTGATGAGCTGGCATTATGTCATACCATGTCATGTATATTATACTGCCTTTTTTGGGAGTAACAGAATTTTCCAGTAGCATAATGTGGGTGACCTTATGATTTAGTTTCCCTTTTTTTTTTTTTTTTCCAGGCAGCAATGGGAAATTCAGAGAGCCAATATAGCATCCAGGGCCCCAAAGGCACCAGCTTTGTCTTCCCTGGGAAACCGAAGCCATGCTCTCTGAAGCTCAACTCAGCCAAAGATGATGCTCTGTCGCCCCATACGTGGTGGAAAAGTGCCCCGTTGGGCTCAGGGTACAAAGCAAGGTGTGTTGGCCGTGGCTGTCTGTCCCCTCCTAAAAGCCGGCCGCCTTACTCCCCTAGGCACTGTGACTACGTCTCAAAGGGGACAAGGGGCAGCCCAGGTGATCATCGCTGGCGTCGACCGCCTGGATGTGGTATACGAAGGCGGCATATGTCAGATGAGTACGAAGATAATCCATATGGGGCTGAACTTGGGTGCGCTCTGAACGGACACACTGATGAGAGTGAGGCTTTAGAGGAACAGAGCAGCCCACGGGTGGTGATCAAGAAGGACGGCAGTCTCAGGGTGGAGTTCACCAACACCTCGGGCAGTCCTGTCCTCCTGGACGGGGCATCCGGCCCCGTACAACTCCTCAAGTTCTCCCCCAACCTGGAGTCTACCTCCACTCCCAGTCTGCCTGGCTCAAGTTGTAGTAGGCAGGACGGCCACCACAGCGATCCACCTGCGGCCTCGACCTCCTCCACGGCCAGGACCAGCAAGGGAAGCTCCCTGAGCTCTGATGGCTCTTGGTATGACTCTCCCTGGGGGCCCAGCACAGAGCTGTGCGAACAGGACCAACAGTGCTCTGCCAGCAGGACACTGGTCCACTCCCCGATGCATCAGCTCGACTCCTTCACTAAACAGTCTCCCCCTGTGTCCATCACAGACCTCTATAAGGACTCCACAATGGCTGCCACCTTTCCCACAGCCAGGGACCTGTCCTCACACTTACAACAGCCTCCACCAGGCCAGAGGCCACACAGAGCTTCTTTTGCATCAGTCCTGGATGTTCCATTGGAGGAAGAATCTCCTGAGGCCTGCCAGTACTCATCATACACCCTGCCCTGTCGCAGGCCCAAAGCCCACACCATGAGCGTGGACCTGGACCAGTATCCTGACCAGGAGCAGGCTGGAACTGATTTTGCCTTCAATAAAAAAGACTCCATCAAAAACCGCATGAGGCGCTTCAGTGACTGGACAGGAAGCCTCAGTCGCAAGAAGAGGAGGTCTCAGGTACGTTTGGCCAGGGTCATATTTTTTTAGTTTTGTGTTCAGCATTTTTTTTTTTTCTTGCTGATTTACACTCCTTTATCACTCACAGGGTTCATACAGGGATCTTACCTACACGGTATGTAAAACAGTAGGTAGCATATATGTGGTGTTCATAGTTTTCCCTGATTTATAGCCCTCATAGCACACAATAGATAAATGTATCACACTCTTATTGTGGTCTTCTGTTGTCGCCTCACGACAAGCCTTAGAGCTACAGCTTGTTGGGCAGGTGAGCGCACCAGTAACAGCCATTCACAGACAGGTTCCGGTCTGGCAAGGTTTATTTGATCGCAAGCCACAGCGGTGGTCTTGGCATGGCCTGGAACCAACCACAGTCCTCTGGTCCTTAGCATTGCAACACACCAGCTGTCCGGAGACAGGGAACAGTGGGGCGGCACAAAATGAAATCTGTAAAGCAGCCAGAGCTGGGTCTTGTTTGTTTTTGTGAAGATGGAACAAGGATGCGAAAGACATGGCTGATCCTCAGAGGGAGAGAAGTTCAGGGCTTTTGTGCAGGTTTCATGATGCCTGTATCTGGGTGGGTACATTTGGAGTATTATTGCATACTGATTGTTTGTGATTAGTTGTTGTATGCACAGCACTTGTCGCATGTTGATGTTTTTATGTCTTTTGTTTGCAGTCAGATGTACATGTAGGCTGCGAGGTTGTTGATTTAACTGAATGGTATTAAGTGTTTTTCAGCCTGAGTGGTCATTAGCCCATGAATTGCATTAAATTAAAAAGGTTTGAAGGTTTTAAGCTAACTGATGGCTGAAGTGCACATACTTTTGGGAATGGAGCAGGATGCTACAGTGTAATACTAGCAAATATGACAGAGAGCAGACAGCTGACCCATATATATATATATATATTTCCCAGTAGTAAAATGATACGCACAGGCATAGGTCAGAGGAGAGTTTGGAAATAACCACAGCTTGGTGCATATTGCCTGCACATTATTTTAAGAACCATGTGATTTTTGTTCTACAAACACTTCATTCTTAATAGCCTTAATTTGACATAAAACGTTTATTGGAACTGAGCCTGAACTCATGTCCCTCTCCGTCTCTGAGGCTTGAAAGTTTCTGCATTAATTCGTTTAGCTTTAGCTTGGAATAGTTTTAAGAACACTGTTTGGGCACTGCCAAGAGAATAGTTGTAAGCCTTTGAGAGGCTCTGTAAGAGTGAAACTAAATCCTAGCGGAAGATTGAACCCCACCCCTCCTCTAATGTTAATGAATGACTTATGGTTGTTCTGGCTGTTGTGTGGTGCAGACTTTCTGGGCTCCCCTCTGTGGAGCCTTTGAGAGTAAATCTGCTAATAGGGATTGGTGTTCAGTCAGTTGGGTCTGACAAAACGCCAAAGAACAAACTGGAACAATTGTTGTATTCAGATGGCATTCTCTTCTTTGCTAGAATTTGTGAGCTTCTCCTCGGGCTTAAACAGCAGTTAATGCTAAGTGAAACATATGACACACTTTGCCTTGATGCTGTCACTCCAGCCTGACAAATACGGAGTAGACTGACAGTATTCATTTTAAGTGTTACACAGCTTTCACTTTACATTAGTTATGTCTGCCTCTAAATCTCCTGCTTGCCATAACACCAAGCTAATATATGGCCGTGCGTTGACGCTTGACTGTTTCAAAGAGACTGGCACCCACAGATTAACTTCAGTCTATCCAGAAATAAAACTGTTCAACAGCTGTTTTTGCATCAATCCTCAAGAAACTTCAAAATGAGGTGTGACTACTAGAAGAAAATAAAATCCATTGCCAGAATCAGGTACTGCTGGCAAATTGTAACAATTCGGCTTAGTTTCATTCAGGATAATTCAACCAACAAAAAGAAGAAAAGGATCAGTATTTCGCCTGGGGTTCTTTTTTTTTAGTGACTGACGAAGCCTGCAACAAGTTCCCGTTTAAGTGGCTAAGGTGCTTCAGATTGGTCTTCATACGGAATTTCCTCGGTTCTCGAGGGGCCATTTTGTTCACTGCCAAACCTCTGTGGCAGATGTCTCCAGGAGCTGTTCACAGTGCCTCCTTTCAGCAGCTCAACCAAAAATCAGGAGCACCTCCAGCTCTTGTTCCACTCTACCTGAACTCCAGGGCTCTGTTGTGGGTTTAAAGGTCACACCGCAACCCTGGTGCCAAAGGCCAAGAACCTGCTAGTAATGAAAAGCAGCAGGAGAAGAACTAAGGGAGGGTGGACACATCCAGGCTATGTCAACAGAAGGAAAAATAGGGAAAGCTGAAAAAGACCCACCCTGTGCTCAGTACACATTTTCCTACATCTGTACTTTACAGTGGCTTTTATGGTGGCAGGTGGATGTAATGTTTAAACAAAGTCTGGCCTCAACTGAACATTGTGGGTCAACAGGTTCATTGCTGCCCTGCAGCTAAACAGGAACCTGTAGGAAACAATAAAGCATTACCTTGCTGTTATTTTCCATACATTCTAATTATTTGTATATGGCTTGAAGTACCATTTTATTTTTTTGCTGAATTATTTTGGCAACTCTTAATTGTTTGCTAAGTATCAAGTCTAGGAATAGCATTAATACGGATAGGGAAGACATGGACAAAGCTGACTGAGACACAAGAACAAACAAAGACGGAGGATAAGCTCCAGCATGACGACGCAAACTCTGTCTGCATGTTGAGAGGCACTTCTCTCTGTTGCCAGGGGCAGAATCAATGCTGCAATCTAGTCAAGTGTAGATAGGCTGTCATTAGGCATGAAAGAGTGCAATTCCATCAAGTGTTCATTTGAGGAGTTGGGAAGCCACAGAAGACCACAAATGACGTAAAATTGTCTGAGCCTGGAGGGTTTCAACCTCCCAGGTGCCAGCACAGGAAATTTGTCCCACTTTCTCAGCCCCAGCGAAAGATTTAGAGACTGTAATGCAGACTTTGAAGTAGGTTCGAGTGGTTTGAGTAGATTTTTTTCAAAAGTTCCTCCTCCACTTTTGCGGCGCCTTGGGGCTAATTGAAAAGAAGCACAGTTTGATCGTTGTCCCAATGTAGGCTCGTATTCTGAGGTGTGCACCTCTGGGAGCGACATGGTGTGCTTTTGCATAAATGTAAGTTGGAGGAAAAGTTCTGTTCATCAGTTTGGAAATCTCAAAACACCTCAAATGATGACCAATCAATGTATCTATTTGGGTATTGTTTAGTAGTCATGAAAAATCTCATCTTTCCCCCACATAGCCTGACCTTCATCCTCTAGCATCTCATGCTCCTCTCACCATTTCTTAACTTCAGGAGTCCCGGTACAAGGACCTGAGCGATGCCTTCGATAGCGGGGTTGATGGCCTGACTGCAGACACCAGCTCCCCCTCTCAGGTCTCTAGCCTCCTCTGGTTCCCAGGAGCCTCCCGGGCCCAATCATCAGGAGCCATTCACCAAACGACCAGCGACGCCCTCCGCCAGAATATCTACGAGAACTTCATGAGGGAGCTTGAGACTGGCACTGGAAAGGGAGGAGGGGGAGGCGGTGAGAGAAGAGACCCATCCACGGGCACCGAAGAGGGGGAGAGCAGTAGCGAATCGGCCGAGGGCTCCCTGGAGCAGCTGGATCTGCTGTTTGAAAAAGAGCAGGGGGTGGTCAGACGGGCCGGCTGGCTCTCCTTTAAACCCCTCGTCACCCTGCACAAGGACAGGAAGCTGGAGCTGGTGACCCGACGCAAGTGGAAGCAGTACTGGGTGACCCTAAAAGGTGAGGGTGTGCCAGTGAGGGAAACAATTATGCATCTTGAAATTGAGTCAAAGAATGTGCTGTCTTATGGTTTTCTAATAATTCAAAGATAAGTAGATTATCATAGCTTTAGTACCATAATTCAGTTTTGAGGAGCAGGTGGGTTCCTCTTTGTTCTTCCTCTTAACAGCAGTTATGTCCTTGACCATGGCATCACATTTGACCGTGAGTGATTGTCATTCCATCCCACCCTAAAAGCTTCGAGGGAATTGTGCTGTTGCTTCTCGCGAAATGGATAAAATTTAGGCCAAGCATGCTGCTTTTCCGACACTTCTAAGTATATACTGAAGAGCACCTCTGGGAAGTAAAAATAATAAAAGGAAAAATCAAGGACACTTATCACTTGCGTCCTTTTGGGAGTATGTAAAACTTTTCTGTGTACCCCGGTCCTGCAGAACTTCATTTGTTGGATGTTTTTTACAAGGACATTTTGTCTGTAAAACATTATGTGACGCCTGTTAAAATCCTAAATGCTTATAGTCTAGAGAAACTTGTTTTCTGCATCGCTTACTCATGCACATTTGTGTCTATCTCTCTTTGTCTGTATTTCTACTCCATCATTTCCAGGATGTACGTTGCTGTTCTACGAGACCTACGGTAAAGGCTCTCTGGAGCAGGAGCTGTCACCTCGCTACGCGCTCCTAGCCGAGGACGGCATCGTCCAGGCCGTTCCCGAGCACCCCAAAAAGGAGAATGTTTTCTGCCTCAGCAACTCGTACGGAGACGTCTACCTCTTTCAGGTGAAGCGCGCCGGTTGACACACTGCTCCTGATAGAAGGTTTCTCTGAAAATTGTTGCTGATCAGTGATAAACCTTAAACACAGTCAGCAGAGTTAAAAGGGAACATTTTTTTGGGAGTGCACAGTTGCAGTACATGGTTGTGGTTGAATTATACCAGACATACACCTTTTAGTTTCCCTTCCCTGGAATGCAGCATGTGAAATGACCAATTTTTGGCATGGGAGGGACTTAGAAGCAAAGTGCCCAAACTTTCCAGCTAAGGGTCTGAGAGCACATACTATTTGCCCGTTGTGCTTACTGACCTATATATATCACTACCAAATTCATGAACAGTCTTGGCTCTTCGTGTGTAGCCTCCTCCATTACAAGCTTCCCCGACTGCAGTATGTCGCGCTGTCCAGACCTACATCTCATAAAATAGTTCTGTGTGGAGCTGACATGGCCCCAGAGGCAAGCAGAGAGAAAAATCAGTTCGATAGCATGAAGACAGCCTGGGGTTCATACTTTTGTTTCCACTCACATGGCCTGTTGAGCATGAGTCGTTCTCGATCTAAAGGGGGTTCAACTGATTTATCAACTGACGTGTCTCCTACGAGTGAATCGCAGAGTGATTATCATGAAATAGCTTATTAACAGGGAAAACATGTGTTTAATTTAGCAACGGTGCATGACTTGGGCTTTCTCATAGAGGCACCGTTAATCACGTCTTCTTTTTATTGATCCAGCTTGCCACCCAATGATCTTATTGTGATATATGGTTGAATAACATAATAGCAGTGCATTGGCTATCCTAGCAGATTTATCAGGCTTGGCATTTCTGAACCGGATTGTAACCGGAAAAATTGTTCCTGCTACTTCATCAAATTAAACTTCCTGTCCGTCTTTGGCCTTCCAGGCCAGCAACCAGACCGACCTGGAGAACTGGGTGACGGCCATTCATTCTGCCAGTGCCTCGCTGCTGGCCAAGCGCCAGGGGAAGGAGGATACGGTGCGCCTGCTGCGGAGCCAGGTCCGTGGCCTTCTGCAGAAGATCGACATGGACGGGAAGATGAAGAAGATGGCCGAGCTGCAGCTGACGGTGGTCAGCGACCCCAAGAACCGCAAGGCTATTGAGAACCAGGTGAGGTGGTGATAATGATGCTAATAGTGAGACATTAGATGGTTTAGTGTGATTTCTTTTTTACCAGCATCACTGAGAACATTAGAGTCCTCTATCCCATTTTAAACTGCATTCTCTATGAGTTGTTATTCCATGCGATACGTGTAGCAACCACATGATGTGCCTTACTTAATTTTACTGATTTTGCGACTGCGGTGACAAGCCTGTGCTTATTTTTGTCTTGTGGGTGGGTGAAGTGGCCTAAATGCATCAGTCCCCAAACGCATCACGAGGGGCCCAGGGGAGCAGCTCCCTCCCCGAGCATCAGATTGAGATTCCAGATGTTTCCTGTTAATGGGCTCTCAACATGCATTATCCTCTTCCTCCTCCTCACAGCCTTGGGGGAGAATCCAAAGCACCCAGCGCTGTGCTCTAGCCTACATACTGCAGATTACTGAGGGGTATAAAAAGCCCATAATCTATAGCTCAGCAAGAACCCAAATAATGTTACTAGACCTTGCTGTTTGTTGTGGAATGTGCAGAAATATAGCAATATCTTTTTTTATTTTTTTTTTAAACCCTTGACTAAGGCGGTCATTGACTTGGAGTGTCTCTTACTTGTGTGCTCTGCCTCGGCATAGCCACATGAGTTTGCATTTTGTCAGCTGCTCGTGTCAGTGTGCGCTGACTGCTTATACAAAATGGATGCTTATTGGAAGGGCTGTTATTTGGTGTTTAGTTTAAGTGCACTGAGTGGAAATATGAGTATGTTATTATGAAGAACAAGCAAGCAAGAAAAAAAGCTGAACAGCTCACCCGGGTAATCACAGATGGAGATGTCCCCGACTGCCTGCGAGACTGACTGACTGTGTGATCTGTTTCCAATTAGCCAGTATGCAACCTCAGAGGAGACAAAGAGACAGACGGGGTTGGAGTCAATGATAGGGTCAGAGGGGTACGGGACAGGACTCTGATACAGGCGCCCTGACGCAGATGATAGATTTAAGGTTTCGTTGGGGTTGTCTAGCCCCAACAAGGCCCTACTTTGATGTACCCCACCCCCACCCATGTCTTCTGAAATCAGTGCCAGGAGACCTCTTTTGAAGACTGCCCTTGCCCCCTTTCACACACTGCGATCAAGTTGCATTGAAAGACTTATTATGCATTAGGGCTTTTAACGGAGAGCCAGTGGCAGATGTCAAAGAGGGACAATAAGAAAAGATGAGAATCTGTTAAAAGAAAGGCGTATGTCTGCCGAGTTTAATGACTCTGAAATTAATGTAAATAAGTTGTGCTTGCAGGCCAGATGGGCCCAAACATGCCTTGCTTTTCACTGATGTTGGTTGATTGTCTCACTGCACTCATTCGGGCCTGCTAGATGCATGAAGTGATAGACTGCATATAGGCAGTCATCAGTGATGCACCCCTGGCATGAATCATCAAATCTAATTTTATGCTCAGGACTATTTTAGAACATCCCTAAATGAAGACTTGGATATTCGACTGTTGACTGACAGACTACCAGATCCCCATGGCGTGTAAATCAGAAGCATGTTTGGATATTGCGTGACTGTTAAACATAGAGACGTGAGTTTTTCCGAAGCGGCAACTCTCCTAAATTTGTCTTTGCTTTTGAGGAAGGAGCTTAACTGATTTACTCAGTAGTACCTCCCTCACCATCTGAAGTCATCTTCAAACCACTCAGTGAAATTAACTCACAGCTCCTCCAGAAAACCCTGTTATATTTAAGAACCCAAGAATAGCAGGATAAGAAAAATCTTCTTTGCTTAATTTCTATCAGAGGATTTTATGTTCAAGGTCTTTGAGTTCAGGTTCAACCTAGTGACGCCAAGAATTTGACCTGAAATGGAAGTCCTCAGACAAGTCAAAATGTGAAAGGAATACATGTTTCACAAAAGTCATCAATGTGTCCGTGTATCAGCTTCGGTGCTCCATCCTAACAATGCTCATGCTCAGTGACTGCCATAATACTAATACCAGTTGCAAAAAGTTGTTTTGTTATACTTTATGTTGCTACATGTCACATTTTAGGTGGTGGTAGTTGCCTATAATCACCCTAACCCACAACAATGGCTGGTAAATAGCTAGTAATTATAGAAGGCTAACAAAGAAAAGCGAGACTGTGCAAAATTTGCTGACTTGTGGCAACTGTGACCGTAAGTGACACTTATGGGATAATGCTAAGTTCTAAAACAAAGTGTAAAAGTAGCAGACATAGAGATTAGTTATCAAACATTAGCCAATAAACCTACTGTTCAAAATAAGTAAGGCTGGAGCTGCTCTGGAGCAGAACCATGGTGTTGTTTTTATTCCTCAGGAATTCCACTTTTTCATTTGTAAGAGGAAATCTGTGTCAATTATTCTTTCAAAAGTTGCATAGTTTGGCTTTAAAGGCACCTGGGCAAATGTTCCACCAAAAGACGGAAACTCCCAGAAACTTTGTATGTATTTTAAAAATGTAACCATACTGATTTTCCAGGGATAAATGTTGATCTATGGCATGCCAAAATGCAAGGCCATTTTTACCCAAAGCATGTGGATTCCTAGCAGTTGTCCTCATGGTCCAAGTCTGGAATGGGAATAATGGCTGACTGTCATTGACTCAAGGCTTGTTAAGCGAGGCCACCTGCGCAGCTATGTACATAGGCTTTTTATTGGTTTAGCACATAGCCCAGTATGGTCACATGGAGGTTTCTCAGAGTCGGAGGTTCATAAACCACCACCCTGATGTCACTACGTCTAAAGAATGCCATCAATGTAAATGAGACCTAATAACACAATGCCATAGGGTGCGTTATTGTAAATGAACTCACAGTGCAGACGAGACCTATTAAAGTCAGTGGTTACAGAGGGTTGTTTAACTTGAGTGTTCTCATTAAAACCGGTCTCCAGCCAACAAAATAAGCACTTCCTCATAGCGTACATAGTGCAAACAGGGATAGGGGGAAAGCCACTGTAAAACTGTGTGTAGGTCCTGCTTGTGAGTTTGTGCGGTGTGGAGGTTTAACGGGTGTTCTGTGCAACATAATCACTCTCTCTAGACTTGCATAAAAAATGGGCATTAGGATTTACTGCACACACTCCTACTCCTCCACTAGATACGCAGTACCCCCCTTAGTATCAAACCTCCACTAATTTGTGCCCTCGCCTTCGACCAACATCTGCAAGCAATTGCAGCTTGATGGAAAGCCCTCACCTGACCCTGGATCTCCCTTCTTGGCTCTCCCTTCCCTGCCTCCCCTCCTTCTCCCCTCTCATAGCCCCCTTCTTTACGTCCCCTCCACTCTTATTCCTCAGCTATCCCATAAAAACGGTCAGAAAATTCACATTCAGAACGTCGATCAAACCTTTCAAGTAATAGTCTTCCTTTTCCTTCAGATCCAGCAGTGGGAGCAGAACCTGGAGAGGTTTAACATGGATCTGTTTAGGATGCGCTGCTACCTGGCCAGTCTACAGGGTGGAGAGCTGCCGAACCCAAAGAGCCTTTTGGCAATAGCCAGCCGACCCACCAAATCCACCCTGGGACGTCTGGGGATCTTCTCTGTCTCTTCCTTCCATGCACTGGTGAGGAAACTGAGGACAGGCTCCGAGAAAGGGCAGATGAATGACTAATAAACAAATGCACAATACAGAATCAAAGGTCCATAAGTGTCGAGACTGGATGCCTTTTGAAATTCCTTTTTGTATGTGAAGCATCCAACAAACATTCCCTTCATGCATTACTGGAGGAACATTAACCTAATTAAGATGGTCTGATTAGAGTTTTTTTGTTTTTGTTTTGGGGCTAAATGATTGCAGTTCTGATAGTTTTTGTGTCTGATCAGATCTGTTCCAGAGACGAGGCCACACTCAGAAGGCGCTCACTGACCCTGAATCACAGACGGCGCAAGAGAGGCCTTTTCTCCTCGCTCAAAGGCCTTGACAACCTTACGAAGAGGGGTCGGGACAAGAGGCCCTCAGTGTCACAGGTACCACTGAACACACACAAAACCAAATCCTTGGATACATTAAATATAATATAGGTACCAAAATGTAAGTGATTTAAATTAGTGGTTTCTCAAATAAAATTGGTTATATTTCACTTAAATCAGAAAAAAATAGATGGTAAGATAAAAATGACCTAATGAACTTCATGTCAGTATTTTCTGTGTTCATGACGGTTGAAAGCCTTACAGCAGCTCTCTTAGACCTTGTTGTGACTCTAGATAATCTCCATTGTATCCCGCCGTAATGAAACTTGCAGACTTGTAATGCAGGATCACCCACTGCATGTATTCAGCACGGGGAACCACCCACAGGCATACACATAATGACATGATCGTGCAAAATTGCATGCACACAATGTTTGAGGTCTCCAGCATGTGGTCTCTTGGGATGTCTTGCAGAGAAAAACTGTGTCTTGATACTTACGCTCTCTGTACACATTGTGCATATTTGTTAATGAAACAGCCGGAAAGAGTGTTTCCTTATTGCTTACTTACATGTAAATTGCCTGCGTTGACATGAAAGAAAGCCAGAGATTGGTAAAGTCATACATCTGTCTCAGCACATTTTCCCCCTAAGGAGATCTTATTAATTAGAGGCACATAAGCTCACGTCAAACCC
The DNA here is from genome assembly GCF_027596085.1 of Anoplopoma fimbria. Classification (NCBI taxonomy): domain Eukaryota; kingdom Metazoa; phylum Chordata; class Actinopteri; order Perciformes; family Anoplopomatidae; genus Anoplopoma; species Anoplopoma fimbria. The sequence goes on from NC_072463.1 coordinate 17,647,312, forward strand.
CCTCAAGTGCACACCTCCCATCAACATAAACACAGAGGGGCATTCCTTTCCCAGGTGCAGACGGGGGGAGTCTAAATCCTCTCAGGTTAGTAATTAGACTCATGCAAGCTTATTATTTATTGATACAGAAATCTGCCACTCTGTACCCTGAAGGTACGACCCTGGAGAATACTGGGCTCTTGGTGGTCTATTTTAAGAATCACCCCATTAAAAAAACGTATTTGCTCTTCTTTTATAGACCTCTTGTTCATAAACTGCGAGTATAGGAAGGGAGAGGAGTGTGGTTTTGGCATTCTACCTTCATTTTTCTTTATGCTGTGAAGACAATATGGTGTCTTATTGTTTTGGAGCTAGCACAGCTAAGGGCCAATCATGTTCTCCGGTAGGTGAGCCCCGACTCCTGACTGCTTACAAAATGTTCCCTGTCCTGTTTCACTCGCTCTTATCGAGCTAAGCCGTCCCACCACCTGCTCTGTGATATTTATGCTTGGCCATTTGCACACGTCTGTCAGCGACTAGATACGTGTGTGTTATTATTTTCCCAGGGAAGTCCAGCCGGCCGGGCTTAATGAGGCCCAGTTCCATTTCGCAGTGCAGAAGGCTGAGGTGGCGCTGCAGCACACACATGAATTATTGAAATCCATGTGTGGTAGATGGCATTCTCCACTCTGTCCTCAGCCCCCCCTAGACACCAGCAGATGGTTGGTGTAAAGATGCTAAATATTAAACAGCCTGCCTTTATTTATTTTTTCCCAAGGTCCACCTTCTCTTACAAGCTTGTGTTAGGGCTTTTCTGATTTTTTTTTTTTATATACGCATAGAGGCTAATCAGGAACAGATAAATGCTGGTGAGGGCTTCAAGGGATTTTCACAGTTCTGGGTTTTCGAGGACATCTGCTGTTTTATGTTGTTTTGCTCCTTTTCTTTTTTTTTACAAGAGCAAAAGATAATTTGTAGTGTTCGTTTAGTGTTGTCGTGACCATTTTAAATGACGTCATCAGCTCCTTGGCTGTTCTCTCCTGTTCTGACGAGACACGTGTTTGCTTAGAAGGATTTGGACAGCGAGGCCGCCTGAGGAGCCAAACGTTCCCTAACGCACTTAATCTGTTGTTACCTTCCCAGGTTCCTAGACTGTGCTTTCTCTGAGATTTTTCGAGATATCTTCTTTCAGTGCTTTCCTCCCTTTTGCGTTCCATTGATCCCTCCTTCCTCCAACTCAAACTGTTTTTCTTTTTTGCCTCTAACTCTATCCTCCTTATTTGATATCTTAAAGTTAGAGTTTTATCTCACCCTCAACCCCAAATTCCTCCCCATTTGTCTTTAAGTTTTTTCTCCTCTCAGCCTCCGCCTCTCTCTCAAACCCCCTGTTTCTCAGAGCATAAACATAAGAGCGTTAGCCGGCAGCCTTGTCCCACAGTTTCCATACTGACTCATCTGTGTTGACTAAGCCTAAATCCCATTTACCACTGCAGCGTCGGGGCTCACCAACCTTGCCCCTAAGTCATGCTCTCCCCCCATCTCCTTCCCTCTCGTTTTCTCATCCTTCATCCGTCTTAAGAGAGCTATGTATACAGTAAGGAGCTGGCCGGCAGTCGGCTGTGGGAAGTAGGCCAGAAAGGTCCGAGGATTTGTGGGAGGGTTGGTAAGCTTTCTAAAATTAGCCAGTTTACGGCGAAGCAGCACTGTTTACAGTCACTTTATAAATGTACTGGATGGAGAGTTTCTGCGAGGTCAGATGAGGGTTCTTACTGCCATAACAGGGGCTATAGAATTTTTTCTGATTATAAATAAAAACTTCTTGGGATTGCTTTTGGACAAAAGCAACCCTAATCCTTAGAAATCAGAGGAGCGCCTGCAAGTGTCTTCCCCACAAACATTTCCTAAGTGTCGCAGGCACTCTACACAGGAAATTCAGCTTAAACTTCAAGTTAATTTTACAGCAAAATTCCCCGTTTCTGTCATCAGCTGTGCCACCGTTCATGCCTCTACTGCCTGGTGACAAAGTACCTCAGAAACCCTAATAACTGCAGCCCACTTGAGCGAGGGCTGAAGTTACACCCTCACATAACGGATGGCTCTGTGTCACCGCTGTATTATAGAGTTGTTAAATGCCTCAGAGGCTGCAGTCACCTCCAGCACAGAGCTTAGCCTGACACAACACGCCTGACAATCACAAGCCAGGGAGAGGATCTAAAGAGTAGAGGTTGAGGAAGATAGAGTGGATCAAGAACAGAGAGATTTCTACACTGAGGGGTGGATGTTGGGGGGGGCTCGTCCTCTTCTCATCTGTAACCGGACTGTTTCGCCCTTTCATCTCTCTTCTACACAGAAACCGCTCCGTGTCCTCTCACACACAGCTTATTTCCACCATAGCACCTTCAAAGGCTACAGACCCTGTTTAGCAGCAGTATCAAAGTGTTGCACTCGCCACACGTAGTTTTTAATTAACAACATAATAGCAGTGTGTGAGTGTGTCTGATATTATGTTGCTGGGCACTCAAATCACTTATGAGTCATGAATCAGTGTGGTGCCCTTCGGTCTGTACTTCTAACTGTCTGTCTCTTTGTTTCAGGTCTTTGAGAGCGATGCTGGAGGTCAAACTTACGCCCTACCTCCCAGGAGCACTGAGGTGAGTCATAGCGGTCAGTAATTTTGTCCTATACGGCTTGTGGATCTTTGATATATCTGTTAAATTTCCACTGCCATCTGAAATCTCCATCCTGTGGTGCCATTTTATGAGCTGAATTATCAGTTTCAGCGTGAAGTAGTCATGGCAGAAGCATGTCCTCTGTTACTTTGACCTCTGCTGTCTTTCATGGCTTTGATAGTGGGCTGTGTAAAGAGGTTTTTACCCATAGGGTGTGTGGGTGTGTGTGTTTGAGTGTGAAGCGATCAGAAAGTGTGTGTTTCTGCCCTTGTATTTTACTTGTCCATGATCAAAGCAGAGATTCCTTTCATGTTGATCAGCAGGTGTCTGAAGAGAAATGGACAGCATATCTAACAGGAGATTTTTACACCGTGTTAAACTCCCGCGTCGACAGGCGTCCAATTTACGGCATAATTGAGTTAATGGAAAGTGTTGGGTTGAAGTGTTGACCAGAAGCACTTGAAAGTGTGAGTTTATGGATTTACGGTAAAAGTGTTGAATGATTGAAGAGCATGAATTTTAGCCCATGTGAGCGGCCTGGTTATTGGGTGGTTACATGCCTACATCTAAGACGTGTGAAATATTGCTGAAAGCTTTGGCTCCAACCTTTCCTGTCAGCAAGCCTCCACATCTCTTTGTCTTCTTGGTCAGGTTTTTCCATGATGGAAAACATAAGTAATATTTTCTTATTTCTTGCCAAGAGCCCGATAAGAAGATCAATATAATTATCATGTCTCTCTGTGTGTATATGAAGCGTGACTATTATATTATATTCCTTTATTGATCCCCATGGGGGAAATTCGGGTGTTGCAGCAGCTCAACTACATAGAAACAGATAATAAATACACATATTATAAAATAAAAAGAGAATAAAAATAAAAAATAAGAATAAAAAAAAATGTACAGTATATCCACATGGGGGGGGGGGGGGGGGGGGCTGGTCAGCATGATGACAGACTGTGGTCTCCGCTGTTGTTGTACAGTCTGATGGCAGTGGGCACAAATGAGCATCTGAAGCGCTCCGTCCTGCTCTAAGCAGGTTAGCTTAGCTTAGCATAAAGACTAGAATCAGGGGAAATCAGCTAGTCTTGCTATGTCTAAAGGTGACAAAATCTGCCCACCAATGCTAATTAAAAAACATGCTCATTTTTTTTTAGCAAGTTTTAAAGCAGCATCAACCATTTTGCTGGTACCAGACTATTTCTCTGCTGAGCACATGAGGGCAAGAGTTAAGGAAGTTAATACCCAAAGAATCACAAATTCTTGTTTTTACTCTTTTTGTATGGATACTTTACTTTCGGACACAGCCATGCTAATCAAAGCTAAGCTAACCACCTGCTAGATGTAGCATCATATTTAACCAGCAGACATGAGAGTGGTATCAACCTTCTCACCTTATTGTCTGCAACAAAGCAGATACGTATATTTCCTAAAATTTCAAACTATTCCTTTCATTGAGAATGATTTAGGCTGAAGCCCACCTGTTGAGAATGCTCTGAAGGGACTTTTCGAGAAACTAAATACCTTTTGAATTCAAATGGAACTATTCTGCAGCCAAGCCTATAATTTTGGAAAAGAAAGCAAGAAAATGTGAATTCCTTAAAAGTATCCATAAGATGACGTGTTTAATAAATATCTTTTGCGGTTTGTCCAGTCAAATAAAATCTTATCGAAGCCTTCCTGGATGAACAGATGGAAGTCTAACGCTGACAGATGAGGATAATGGACCTTTTTAGTCAGAGCTGGACGGGTGTTATAAAAATTTCTGTTCCGCAGGATGCTATGATTCATTCTGTGAGTCTGTGGTGAATGTGGCGAGTGTTAAAACTGCCCCCTTTTAGGGCCTAGAAATGGACTCAGGAAGTGGTTTTGGGAAACAATAATGGCCTTCATTGAGCAGAGGCTTTAATGTTTCTTTAAATGTGCAACCCTCCCCTCGGTTGAATGTTTGGGTCTTTCCTGGATTTGGATGTGGAAAAACAGCTCGTCAGTAGAATCGGTTTGATTTAAGGGGATTAAGACCCTTCGGGGTGGAAAAGGTGAGGGAGTGGGAGGATAGCACAGCTGTATTGATTTTTGTCGACACATACATCATCTCTGTCTTGATGACTTTGCTCCTGTTGTCTCAAATCCCCTGAATTACTCTAATAAGCAATCATCTTCTGCTAATCCTTTGAAGTGAAGTCAAGTGAAGGGTACGTGTTCATGTGCGCGCCCCAAGCTTCACTGTAGCTGCGTGGCTTGTGTGCTCTTTCGTATAGTTTGTGCCGGATCGTGAGAATTTGTTCATGTGGTTGCTGTTCTTTCTACACGATTCTAACCCGACCAGCTATTTCAACAGGCTGAGATTGTTATGTGAAGTTGTTGCATAAAGCAGAGAGAGATAAACATCTATATGGAACCTGTCGGTAAAATGGATGCTGTCTTGGCCACCTTAGAGGTTAGAACAGAGTTCTCCATCCATCCACTCCTTCTGTCCGCAGTAGAGTGGCTGAATATGTTTTCTACATCTAGAAAAAATTACATGAATGCTTGACTTGACTTACTCATATAGTGAACGTGTGACCTCTTCTGCTATCTCACACTCACTTTGAGCTTTTTGCATTATTAAAATGCACAATGCAGGGAGATGGAAATATGGATAAGAAGGGAAAAGATTCAGGTTTAACTCCCTATTTTTCATATACCTAGTCTCAGGTGGTATTTGATTCCCAGAGAAGCGTGTCCACAAAATACTGATGCCTCTTTCTGTGTCACCACCTCTCACCACACTCCACTACCCACGAATACACACCTCTTGCTTCAACTTGAGTAACACGCACCAGTGCTAGCCAGTATGGATGGTCATTATTGTCACCTTGTGTGTGTGAGTGTGTGAGCGTGTGGAAAAGGTTGTCACGGGCGATGGAAAGAGGAACCTTGGTTGTAGCTTTGAGGAAATTAATAGTAATAGCCTCCTAATAGATGTAATGGAGGGAAATTGGCTGAAATTGTATTCAACTACCCCTCTGTTTCTTCTTCACGGTCACTCGATCTATTTGAGGCCGTCCTGTAATATTTGTGTTATCCAGTTGCTAAGTGGAATGGAAAGGGTGTATTTGCGCCGCGGCCACTAAAACCGTCTGTTACTCCACGTTCCATCTTTAGAAGCTGCAGGGTGGAGGACGGCTTGCTTGGAAATAAGTCCACGCTGGAGAGGAAAGACTGAACTGAAAATTTGTCTGAATGCAAGCATAAATACAGTGGACACACTCGCCACACAGAGAACTTGTTGAAGTCCAGCACGTGCCCCAACCATACTCTTGGCAGTGGTTCATGGAACGTTGACCAGGCAACCGTCGGTCCGTTACAAACCCTCTCTGACCATGAATGAGTGTACAGTGTTAGTCAGCCACTGGTCAACAAAATCTTAGTTTTCCAGTCACGCCATGTCGCTGGGACACTAAAACAGGGCGCTTATGCAACCAGTTGCCATGACGACTTGTTTTTTCATCCTCAGTGTGTAAGCATGACCTCACTTCCCTAACGCACAGGAAGGTGGGCGATGAAGTGGCACCTTGTGTTCCTCCATCCCAACAGGTTAGGGGAACATTGGTAGGAACATTGGTGGCCTTTATTTTGACACTGACTCCTGAAGTAGACTAGTCAACGGGACATGACGATGACAAATTAGGAAAATGTTTGTGTGTGTGCCTGTGGTTATCTGAGCTACACTCAAAACTGTGTGCATTTGTATGTGTGATGCTCTGAATCAGAGGCCTAAGTTTGTCCCTTTTGGGCTTTTTGTCTGACAGGGAAAAAGGTATTTTTCCTCTTGAGGTGATGCATCAACTACAGGCTGCCAGCTTCTGAAACAGACACATCAGACACAAATCTCCAGACTGTGTGTCTGAGGCTTTCTGTGTGATGTGCATGTGTGTGAGCTCTTCACCACTCCCATAATGCCTTTAAAACATCACTGTGCACCCAGACCAAATCACTCGTGCAATTATTTCTCTCTCGTGTCTCAGTTTAACTGAGAACTCGGATTGTCTTTGTCAGAATTGCTGAATCACTAGCTTCTTCAACCCATGAGTTTCAGTACATTTGGTGTGATTGAGCCTTTCCTCAAGATCTGGGGCTTTGATAATTGCGGTGTTCGGCTGCACTGTGGCGTCTCCCACAGCCCCTCAATGCAGCAGCGCCGCTTTTCCCTCCAGAGACACAGAGTCGCAACCAAAACCCCCAAATGGCTGCCTGTGAAGCCGCGTGGTGGACCACCCCCAACCGTAATACCCGGCTCAAACCTCACTGCTAATGCCACCAACAAACAGTTGCCTTCAAATGGCTGATCTGAAAGTTTGACTGATTTTAAAATAAATTGTGCTGAGTACACCACTTAAGTCAGAATTACTCTTGTGGCTTTTTAAACCAAATAAATGTGTAGATATCGTCTTGACCTGCCAGTTGATGCTTGCCAATCCGCTTGTGTACACGGCCATAACGATGACTGTTATGTGGATCAACTGCCATCCATGTTGTCAAATAAATTTCTGAAAGGCTAATTGTATGACATCTTTGCTCCACTGCTTGATCAACAGCCAAGCATTTGGACTAATGGAACTGTATTGATTTGTGTGCTATTACTAAAAGTCTACCTTTCTCTCTCTCACATGCTCTCTCCCTCCCTCTGTTTCTATTTACTCCCCCCCTTCCTTCTATCTTTCTTTACCCTCTCTTCCTACCCTCTCCCACAGAGGCTGGACATGCTGACCAGTATCTACTCCATGTCGCCCCCTGAGGGCGGTGTGTGGGACAGCATCGGCGGTGCCACAGACGTGCTGACGTGTGTCTACATGCCAGACGGCCTGACGGTCCAAGTTCCTGTCAGAAGAGACCAGACAGCCGCCGACCTTCTCTCCACAGCCTGCAAGGTTGGGTTGGCGGCTAGTTGCAGAGAAATTATGACATTTCAACACAATAAGAGAACAATATTCCTGACAGTTGTTGCAAAAAAAAGCTGTGATGTCATCTGGAGTTGTCTAGTTTTTTATACATAATTCTACCATCAACACTCATGGTTAGAATGTGTATTTTCCTGTAATATGAGGTTTAATTGCACTTGTATACAAAGTTTTTCTATGTCAGGTAATGATCAAATAGTCTTTGTCTGAGCATCTGTAGAAGCAGATCTGGTTACATTATGCTCCCATGAGCTTGAGATAACACACCTATTCATCCAGTGTCTGACTTCACACAGTCCCCTAAGATTGACTGCACATAGATGGACACACGCACACCAGATTCCCCTGGGCGAAAGCTTTTTTGTTTACCAGAAATGTCTCATTACAAAGTGTAAAGTCTTTGAATAATTCACACCTCGGCCACACAGCAGCTGTCTGACGAAGCGTTGTTGCATGAAATATGTCTGATGATTTTGTGCATACAGGCTACTGAACATTAGGGACTCTTGTGTAAACAGGTGAAACAGCTGGACGCGGGCCTGCACTGCCTCCGACTGCACAGGCGAGCGGGGCAGGGTGTGGAGGTTCGATACCTGACTCCGGGCGAGCTCCTCCGCGATGTGGTGAGGAGGACAAACACGCAAAATCACACATATATACACAGTGCGCTTCATTATCCACTCTTTGTTTACTGGGTATTGATGTCACCCTGTAGGTCAATGATCAGTTGGAGGTGGTCCCAGTTAATGTGTTTACTCTAAACATGAGAAGGCCGAGCAGCACCGGAGACTTTGGTGAGACGACCACATATGTGGACTGATTTAGGTCTAGTTGTGTTTGTATTTTATCTCCACCTCAAAATCCTTGATGTAATCCTTCTCTCTGTCTAACTCTCTCAGTTTGTCACCATCTTTGTCTCTCTTCCTCATACCAGGTTTTGCAGTAACGGGACACATTGACAGCCAGAAAAACAGCAGGATTTTTGTCAGCGAAGTGCTTCCTGATGACCTGGCATTCAACCAAGGTACCTTAAGATTGACACAAATAATGCTAGAAACCACCAATAACTGTATCACTCCTATGATCTATTGGTCTTTTGCCTCCTCCTTTTCTGTAACATACTTGACTGTGTTGCCAGGCCTGCGTCCAGGTGACGAGATCCTGGTCCTGAACGGCCGGTGTGTGTCGAGCCTCGACCTTGCTCTGATCCAGACGCTGTTTGCTGAACAAACCCTGCACCTGAGCCTGAGGCGGGACAGACCCCTACCGCCAACAGTGACCTCCAACCACCAGGCCCTTCCCCTCGAACACAACCAAGATGTCCACGTCAAGCACCACCGCGCCAAGTCCTCCTCAGGTGCTTAAATCTTTGTGGCATTGAAACACACAAATCCTTGAACCAGCTAAAAGCATAATAATCAATCCTTTATTAGTCCCACAATGGGGAAATTATTTCTCTGCATTTAACCCATCCCGGAGGAGCAGTGGGCTGCAATGAAGCGCCCGGGGAGCAACTTGGGGTTAGGTGTCTTGCTCAGGGACACCTCGGCATGTTGCCGGTAGAGGGGTTTGAACCACCAACCTTGTGGTTACGGGACAAGCGCTCTACCTCATGTGCCACAGCCGCCCCAAGTTGATCTAGCCATTAGTGGGGATGTATTTGTACTAAGAGGCTATAGATTTTACTTAATGGAAACACTTAACACCACAATTGAAAGTGAAGTTGATAGTGATACCCTTTAGTTTCAGTTCGTCAGACAGATGGTGAGAGAGAGAAAGAGACACAGCAAGAGAGAGAGCGAAAAATTGTAGCTGCTGCAAAATGCTTGGCACACCCATTGATTTAGCCCTTTCTGAGTTCTATGTACTGTATGACGGCATCAATTTAACAGTTTTCTCTGCAAGCAAGCAAGCTGTTTCATTCTTCATGTAAATACTCTGGATCTGCCACTGCTAAAGGTTGACGCCCAGTCTACCCATCCAGTTTTCTGTTTCGTTACGGTTCATGCTGTTGCACGTCTCACATCTTTCTGTTGCGTTATCAGTTTTCGAATCAGTTTCATTCAGTTAGTTTAGTCTGATGATATGCTTATTTATCTCAATCTTAAAGTAACTGGACGGTCAATTGCTCACATTAAAAGAATCTTCTGAGATAATTTTGTCACCTAAACCACAAAACAGCCAACAGACTTCCTCTCCAGTTAAGACCTGTTTCTTTCTCTACTTCCTCAAAAGAGAGTCATTCTCTCTTTGCTGTCAAAAGTCAAAAGAATAAAAGCAGTAGAAGCAGCTCCAGATGAAGACTCGCAGTTCTGCGAAATCCAGGGCAAGAGGAAAGCCCAGAAGGGGCTTTTGACCGCAGACGGCTCATTATTGCTGTGAATGTATAGTATCCTGTCAGCTTGGTTTAATCTCACTGTGGATCTGAGGTGTCAGAACCGAGCAGTAAGGTCATCCATGTCACTGGACAAACACAGCTGATGCCCAGCTGATAGAGATACATTTTGTTTATTCAAGACTCACTCTAAAAGGTAAGGGACATCAAACTCAACCGAAAGAAAATTGTCCGTGGTATTATCAAGTTCAGTCAGTATTGCTCGATATTCGATCTCAGTATTGGGGCAGCCATAATCAAGTTTAGGATTTGGTACAGTTCTTTGGTTGGCTCAGTTCATATGGTCTCAGATTATAACTTCCATTTTAAACTGCCTTTATTGAAATTAGTCTTGCTGTTGTCAGGCAAGATCCAAAACAAGACAGCTGGCCATTTCATTATCAATAAGTACATGGACAAATTGGCAAGGACTGGTCAGCTAATAACAGTGTAGAAGTTCTTAAAAAAGCAGAGAGGGACAAGTTCAGTTACTCCATTTGATTAGTGTTTATTAAAAAGTGGAAGTGAACAGAGAAAGGTCAAAATGGGTAATGGTTTATGAGTTTTTGTGGGTTCATTCAGCCCACTAAATTACCTTTTAACACCTCTTTTTAAATGAAATATACCAAAATGTACCTTAACTTTACTACTGACTTTCTCTTCAAAATGAGTAGAACATTCAATTTTTTTCATTGTTTGGCATGGAATAAGCAGTTAAAAACAAAGAGACAGTTTCAGAGAAAGTATCAAGCCTCATCTTAATGATTGTAATTCATTAGTGTTTCCTGCACTACAGCCGTAATTGAACACAGAGGGATTAATGACTCGAAGGCCTCATTACGGAGAGTGGTGTGATCAAAGGGCCTGCAGTTTACTTCTCGGTCTCTAGAGGGCGTATGATTCCAGGCAGGCTGATAGAGGAGGCTGGGAGGTGTAAGCCGACAGTGGGGAATTAACACTTGTCTTACACAAATGATTTCTCGATGGCATTCCTTGAAGGAAACTGTTTGTTATCTGGATTGATTCAGCCTCATGCAAATGTGCAAGACAAGCTAAATTCAGATAACTAGATATCTTTTGTGACTCTACTCTTTCAGTCAGACATTTGGTTGACGCTGATTGGCATCTCAAAAAGGAGAAGTTCAGCTCCACGGGAGGTCCAGAGTTTTCTTTTGTTTCCTGCTGTCACATTGGCCTGCCTCCCAGGCTACAATCAGAAATACAGTCTTTTCATTTGCCAACTGCTAGAGAGTTTGTCCTCAGGACCTTGAATTTAAAAAGAAGTAGCCAAAATTGGGAAAATGTTGCCAAAACACTCAGTTTTATCTGATAATGTCACACTGTCGATACAGTTTATGTGCAAATATAATCTTTTTTTAGGGAAACCAGATCTGAATGTTATCTTTTAAACAGTTTTAGCAAACAAGGAGAGAGATAACATAGTCTTTAATTCCAACTGCCAAGTTTGTTTTTCTGGGTGACTGAATGCCATAGCCATTTTTAGAAAAGAGACATATTTTAAGTTCTGTGCAACTGGCAGGCGCCCATGATGGTTTAAGACTATAACTAGCCAGCATTGTTTGTGTATTGTGGTCAGTAGAAGGATGTGCTCCAGCAGAGAGCACCATAGTGCAGATGCAGTAACGGGTGGTAGGAGCTTAAAACACTATCACACACAGAGTGAAGCTAAACTTTATGTTAAAAATGTCCCCTCTCTCTCTTTCTCTCCAGATGTGTGCTCTGCAGCGGATGGTGCTGAGCCACTGGGTGTAGGACTGGAGAACGGTCACTTCCACTGCACACACAGGCCCGTTCAGCAAAGCAAGGTAGGAAGGATTCCACTGCTTCTGAGTGCTAAAAAGAAAGTATTTCCATTGTCTTGTAGGCATCCACATATGGCATCTCTCTCTCTCTCTCCTCCCAGGTTTGTTTGTGTGAATAAAAGTGTGCACATTGTCGGGTGTGTGTGTGTTTGTGTTTGTGCCCACTCAACAGTGGCAGCTGTGGGGTTGTCAGTAACCAGACTGGCACCAATTCTTAGCATTACCATAATTAGGATACGCCATCATAGCCACCGGTATCAACACAGCGTATTACTGTCATGCTGATAGGATGCAGACTGAGAGAAGAGGCCGTGCCCACTGCCTCGTGCACACGCATTAACACACACACACACACACACACACACACACACACACACACACATACATACATACAAACATGCACAAGCCAGAATGTATGCCTGTGGGCGAAGCTGAATCTCACATGCATCTGTCATCTTCACTCAAACAAACATATCTATCATTATATTAAAAGCTTAAAAAAACAGTTTATTTAGTGACTATATTTCAGACAGTTGTCATCTTCTTTCTTGTGACATTCTTGGTGCTTGTGTCTGCCTTCAGGGTCCTGGCTCACCTCTTAAACATAATATAGGTGTCCTGCAATCAATACAACTCTTGTATCAGTTTTAGAGAATGCTAAATGGTTGTCCCTAATGATTTATGGCAGATTGCATGCCTATTTCTGTCCTGTCTGTTGTTGAATATCCGGTCAGGTTTTTGATATGCAAACCAACTTTATTGAAGTCATTAAACCGAGCATGAGCCTGTTCCGTTGGGAATTACGCCTCAGCGCTGTGGTAATGCAACACGAGAGAGAGTGTGTGTGCACCGGTGTTTATTGAGAGCAGTAATGAATGTGTGTGGTCACCACAAAGAGCCGCGTGTTAATGATGTAGACATGGCTGAAAGCTTGTGTGTGTGCGTGTGCGTTCATGCATATTCCCCTTCTCTTGCATCATTTAGCTAACATTTTTCTGTCCTTTTTAAGCTTCGTAGTTGCTGTCAACAATGTTGAGTGCATGTTTGGCACACTTTTACCAACCTGCTCGTTATGTAATATGGCCTAAATGAGAAAGGGAATAGGCAGTCATGGTTTCGAGTTTATTCCATCAATGATTCATTGATATTAAATCCAGGCCAAATATCCAAAAACCACCTCTAATTGCTGTAGCTGCCTCTGATGATTTATTCTAATTGCCTTTGTCAGAAGATGCAGAGCAGTATTTGACCCGAGGTCAGCCAGGAAGTGGATTAGAGAAGAGAACTTGCCCTCATCTCCTCTCTCCATTGTGGTCTATTCGTCTTTTTGTTTGCCCAGCGACATGAGTCAGTCCCACTGCGCTGGGAGCTGCACTGCACCACTGCTGCTGCTGCTGCTCAGCTCCCTGCCGTTTGTCTTTTACTGAGGAATGGATGGGAGATAGGTGTGTGTAAGGGAGGGAGGAAGGTTTATGAATGTGTGAGCTAATGTCACAGCATATGTGCTTATTTGAGGCACAAAAGGAGGAATAGCTCTCTACCTCTATCAGAGAGTCAGCCACCGTGAAAGCGATACAAAAAAAAACCAGGGTGAGATATTGGTGCTGGTAGATCAGATTTTTGCTGTCACGAAGAGCAGAATTTAATCACGACGCTGCTATCAGTTTGCTCCCTGGGGCGGGGAGAAAGAAATCACAGAGTCGCAGGGTAGAAAATCAGCCATGGATCAGCATATAGGCGCACACATGCGTGCACACGCCGTTATGGAAGTCAATAGAGATGAATGGAAAGGAAGGGCTAATTTCAAGCCTCTTGTCACACCCTGTAATCGGTCTTCTCACTAGACTGCCTACCTTTGATTAATTGGTCCGTTGCATTCCAATTTGCGGTTATTACACTAGAGAGATCTCTGTGTGTTTGTGTGTGTTTTTGAGATGCTTACTAGGCACAGTTATCAATGTTGTTTACCAATTTATTGAGCTACTTTTTGTGATTCCTGTGCCTGTGAGTTACTTAATGATACATTTGGCTATAGAGCGCCATAGCAATTGGTTTAAATCGATGTTGCGGTATCATTATGGGCTTAACCAATCGATTGCGGACGTCAACTGAATTGGTCCCGGAAAACTCCCGCGCGGTCCCTCAAATTGAATTGATTTGACATGCATTGCACTGATGTAGTGAAGTAAAGCAGTCATTGGGATGCATTAAGGGAAAATCAGAAAAGCTGCATCCACTTCGTTTGTGCTTCACTTAATCTCAACTAGTTTAGCAACTGAAAGGCTAGAATAAAGGCTAGATGGGGGTTTTCTTGGCTTAAAGGTCATCATCACATGCAAACTAATACATGTGAACATACACACTCATCCATAGCATACCAGGCAATCCCAGTAGACAGATGGAAGACATGGGAAGTAATCTGGCATGGTCTGGTTTCACCACATGACACCAGTCGACACATGTATCCATGCACAAACGGAGGAACATACCAGGATAACTTGAAGGCCAATGCCACTGAAATGATTAATCAGTTGATCGATGGAACATTTTATTCGATTATTGAATTACCGCTTTTGTAATTTTTGAAGCAAAATTGGCTAAATGTCACTGGTTACAGCTTCTGAAATGTGAATATTAGATATTTTTTTTTGTCTTACATGATAGTAAACAGAATACCTTTTGTGTTTTGGACAGTTTAAATATTCATTAGGTAATCGTGATTATCACTGTATATCTGTCATGTTACTTTAATATCAAATTCCATTTAGTTGTTAAAGCCATGATATTCCTTTTATTTTATAATTCTCAGTCATGTTTAGCCGGTCATGTCTTGGACAGACACATTAAGCCTCTTTGCTTTTGTCCAGACTAAATGTTTCAGTAAGAGCATTTAAATGGACTTATGAAGAGAGCTATACTGGAGCCGTTCTCTGTCTGGCTGTCACTAGGAGAGATTTAGCTTGATTCACTTGATTTAAGTAGTGATGTTATTATGCGTCTTCTCTGAATTAGAAGAAGGCATTAGTAGATTGCAACGTTTGGTTCTCATCTTTCCTTCTGGTCTCAATCGTCCTTTTTCACCTCTTTCACTTGTGGGCGAGAGAAGTCTGAGAGTTATTTTAACACTTTTTAAAAATTTGTGACTAAACACCGATTTATTCCGTTTTAGATTCTCCTCTCTTATCATGGCTCCTAGACTTCAAAAGAATATGGTAGATGCCTACGGATATTAGGTTATATCATCTTCTTCAAACATGATCCCGTCTTCCTTGGAGCTACAACCATCCCCTTCCCAAGTTTAAGAGAATCTACTCTACCCGACTGGTGTGCATGTCTGTCTGTAGGATAGGGGTTTGGGGGTGAGTTATGACTAAGCCCATCAGTCGCCATCTGGCTGTGAGCACGCTAATAATCTGGGCTTATAGCTGTCAGCGCAGTTAATGATAGCCCGCTCTCGTCAGTCCACTCCACTGTAAACAAGTTGGAAAGACAGAGCTGGAGAGAAAAACTTAAAAAGAGGGAGCGACGGAGGGACCAATAAGGACCCAGATCCAACATGACCCAGAGCTGGCTGAGATGACCGCATTGGAGGTGCCTGGCACAGCCGAGGCAGTAGCCATACCAATTGTAGCCCCAATGATAAGCGATGAAGATCCCCAGCCGTGCCTCTACCTCACCACTTTAATCGGGCACTTTATGCGGGACCAGTCGCCTGTACAGGCCCTGTGCTCCCTACTGGCCATTTGCTGGTTCTGGCCGTCCGGGTGCGAGGCGGAGGAGCAGGACCTGTTCCTGGGCTCTGTGCTGTTCAGTTTGGGAAGGTTCCTCAAAGACAAGCTGGCATGCCTGGGTCAGGACATGGCTGCCTGCCTGTCCTGCAAGAGAGACGTCAAAGGGGACAAACAAACGGTAACTATCGGCTGATGTGCTTCTTACTTGTGGGAGGTTTTCACTGATGCAGCTGATACTATGAGTCTTCACACGTTAGCTGCAAACTTTCACACACAACTCCCACAACCTTCTTAGTGTATTTGCTAAAAATATCTCCACCGATGCGAATCTGGAGTAGTTCTACATTCGGAGAATTAATTTGCATTTTATTAGCTTTTCAGCCTTTTTATTTTTTTATGAGCTCATGAATTACAGCATGCATTTACAGTACCACGCAATGTATATGAATTTACTGCATTTAATTTCAATTTGGTTTTTTTTAAAACGAATGTTTTGTAAGTGTGACTCAAACATTTATAAAAAGTGTCATGTATCTAGTTATGTTTCCTACTGCTTTGTCCCAGCAAGCCATCTCTACTCAGCCCTAACCTGTTGATCTTTAATTCAACTGTTCACTTGTAAGATTCATAGTGTGGTCAAAAGGTCATGGCGTTACTTTTTGCTCTGCCTCTCCTGCCTTTATTGCGATTCATGATTTTATCTCAGAATTAATGGCTGTAATAGAATTAATTGTATTGGTCCGACTAGCAGTTAAAGTCTTTATTCATGTATTCACTCTCAAACTGTCGCCCTGTGTGCCTAGTGGGTCTGTTATCTGTTAGTATCATGTCATCTTTGGCAGTTGTATGTTGTGAATAGTTCAGGGTACTTTGGTTGCTTCTGAATCACCCCGATTTATCTTTTTCCAGGTCAGAAAAGGGAAATGGGGGCAGCACAGGGATTGCCATTATTTATTCCGCAGACTTGTTTGTCATCAAGCCATGTTTAACGTTGGCGACGAGCATTTCCACTTAACCTTTCACTTCGTTTTAGGCATCTTGGTGGAGTAAGAATAGCGTATAGTAGCTAACGTTAATTTGCCTTTGTACTGGCAGTCATGCAGCAGAGTGGATCTGAATTGCCTAGGGGACTCAGTAGAATGGGTGCTTTTAATCTGAAACTCGCTTCATTATTAAAATGCAGTCTTCTACCAAAGTCCTCCGAGACTCGGTGGAATAATATTTGTTTAGGATGAATAATAAAAGGAGTAAATGGGCTTGAGTGGAGCGTGACGGGACCAGCCCTCCCGCTCATCTTCCTCTCCCCTCCCCTCTGCTCTGTTTGATTTATGATCATGCGTCTCCATTTATTGAGCTTTGAACAGAAGATGGCATCATGGCACTATAGCCCACTAACATGGCATATGAATCACTGGCCTGCCTACCAGACACCGGGCCTCTCTCTCGCTCTCTCTCTGTGTCACAACAAGGCTGTTTCTTGTGAGGGATGGGCAAAGCTAGCCCCAGGGACACACCTGTATTTCACCCCCTCTTCTTTATCCTCTCCTTCCCCACATTTGTTTATTTGGGCTAGGATTGGGTGTCTCTGCTGGTGAAGCGCAAGACTTCTTCTTTGATTTGAGCGGTGTTTCATCTGCAAAGGGGACTGAGCTCTGTATATAATGAATCCATTGGAGCGTTAAAGGGAGATGGAGACAGTGTTTAGTGTTTATTTTGCAGCCTGACAGAGCTGAGCTGTTTTTTTATGTGAGTGTTTACACCCAACATTTGGACAAAACAAGCATACGAATATGACACAAATGAGACTGAATAATATTTAGTGTTTACAAGTGCCAAAAAGGGGGGCTAAAATCTTGCATGATAAGTGTGAGTGATTACAGCCAACCAATGAGCATAGAGGCCTCAGTATGCTTCAAACTAAGTGCTTGTTGGGTTGTTTAACAGTGTCTAGAACCGCCATCATGCCTCCATTACACAGCGATTGGCCTGTTGTGTGGACTTGTAAGTAGCTTGTATTGAAACTTCTCTTTAATAGAATTTTCACATACTAATTTTTCACGTGAAAATTAAGTGCAACACCTAAAATGCCTTTTAAGAAGAGATTTTCGAAAGTGAGTTCTATTGCCCATTCGTCGCCTTGTGACATCAGAAATGATGAAGACATCATTTTCGGAGAGAAAAATCTGGGAGGTTGTGGGATGCAGCTCTTTTGGAACTCTTTTGTGGCTCAGTGGTAGAATAGGTTCGTCCTTCATTCAGAGGATCGGGGATGGTCTTAAAATTTTGTCATAATAAAGCCAGTTTGGAAAAACAAGTTGAGTGAGTAAGTAATACCCTCTGCAATGTGCTATACATGTCACGTTTTATTCTAGTATGAGGCCATAGTTAACATTCCTGCCCCGTTACCCCCCACTGGCTCAGAGCCTCACTTTTTTGAGTCAGCCATTCCTCTGTGTGTGGAGGTAACAAGCCAGAACAGTCTGCATTGTACTGATGCTATTGAGAGACTGGACACTGATACAGCCCCCGGCCTCTCCATTCAGCTCTCTGGAAGTTACACTGAGGTCACATGGAGCCGAAAAAGGAGGGGAAGAACCAGAGGAAGAGGAATGGGGATATCTGGATGCAAAATGGACAGAGGGAAGCAGGATGTGAAAGTAGAGATGTAGGAAGACCAGCGCTGATGAAAAGAGACGGACAGTGAGAGAGGACACAGTTGCCAGGGGAAGAATTCACCTCTATTTGCACAAGCCAAGTGGCCAGACTGTCCGCAAGTGATTGATATGCAAAACAAGCTGGCAGTGTGCACTTTTTCTCTGCTTACGCTCTCAGAACGGCGCGGCGGAGGATCAGTGGCTCAATCCCCATCAAAGCCCACTCCGCCTCAGAGGCATAGGTGTACTCAACACTGAGGCTTCTGACCCGGGCCTAGCAGGGAGGCGGGCAGCAGTGGACTCTAAATAGAGAGCAAGATAGAAGGAGGAGAAAAGTTAAAGAGGGGATTGACCAACCGGAATCAGAGGTGAACGGAGATAAAGATATCCAAGACGATCAAGTCAACTATTCAGTTCTGTCACGGATATTTTCTCGGCTTCGGTCACATTTTATAACCACACACCATCTCTGGAGCCGTCATGCCAGCATCAAGGGGAGGCAGGCTGCGTAGGAAGGGCTGCTCGCTGGCACGGAGAACCCAGCGGCAGGCCACAGCAGCATGGAGGCTGCTCTACAGACTGCTCTTCATGGTGAGCAGAGGATCAGGAGAACGAGTGGATATTTAGGGGTTAACAATGGTTCTGCTGTAATGTTTTTGAAGGGGTCTATGAAAAGAGATGACAGAAAAAAGTCAATACTCAACTGTGTTTTTGGTGTCACTGCTCCTGAAAGTGTGTCGATACATGAAGGCTTTATGGATTAATATTGATACAGATTCTTTTCAAAATAAGGTTAAGTCTGTATAGGTTTAGCTTATATTTCTTTGACTAGTTTGGAATGAAATTGAGTGGATTTATAGAAATATGAAATGGCACTTGACAGGAAAGGAACAGCATTTTGTGATGGAACCCTTTTGCTTTGACATCAAGGCAGCAAGCAGACATATTGTACATGTGTGTCAGGCAGTTAACTAAAAATGACTTCTGCCTGCTGGACACGAAGGAAACCGAGTAGACAGAGACAAAATGACTCAACAGCCTTTCACTTCATTTTCTTGTTGGTTTTTTTTACCTGCAAAGGTTGACATAGACCTCTTTTCTAAATTGACTTAAGGGCATACATGGCGAGAAGAGATAGAAACAAAATCCAGAGCTGTCAGCTGTCAGAGAGAAAAACCTGAATAGGAATCCGCAGCAGCGCTGTCGGATCTCAAGTCTTTCCCGGCGCTGCTGGGCTTTTTCTCCCGCCTCCGACGGCTCCTGTCCTCAGCTCTTAATTGGTTATTTGGGCTAGCTGTCAGCCTGTGTTGGGGGGATTGTTGTGAGGCAATTGCAATTTCTGAGTCATGGCTGTTTGTGTGTGTGTGTACCCCCCCACCCCCACCTCTCCTTGTCACGCTCCAATGCAGGTGTTTAGTGTTGATGAAAATCTTACCCGGTTTGGTAGCTCTGTGAGAGGTAAAACTGAGTTTCCATGTGTGCACAGAGTCAAATTGAGCATGTACTCTCTTTTCTTCACCAGCTCTGTGGCTCCTCCATCATCGCATTTGTGTGCGCATGAGACGAACATGAGCCCACATCCTACCAACGCGTGGGTGTGATTAGAATTAACTCGGCACTTGAGTGGCGTTGTGTGCTTCCCGGACAGGCCTCTGCTTTCCTCTGGGCGTCTGTAGTTGAAATAAACGACATATAGGACGGTTATCTCTCCCCGACTGGAGCTACTAGTGCGCTGTCTGATGAATATGTTGCTCTGATATCCTTAACCTCTGTGTTGCCTTCAAGCAATCTCTCCTGTCCACCTGCCTGTCGCTGTATGCAGTTCTCCCAGAGTGTCTGTCAGTAAATGAAGGCTGACTGGCTCTGTCTGTGGCAGCATCATCAGTGTCTAAACTATTTGGCCATCCTTAATGGAATAGTGTGTGCCAGCAGATGCAGTTACATGGCTGCCATATTTAGGTTCCTTATGTATTCCTTCCAAAAGAAAAGGAATTCATAAAGTTGGACATCAACAGAATAAATGTTGGCAAAAATATTGTTTACCATTATGTTACACTTTGAAGTCAATTATTCTTGGCAAAAACACATATTGTACTCCAATGAGAGAGAGTAGCACTTTTATACTAAATATAATAGTAATAAATCTACATCTCAATTATAATTGTAATAAGGCCTCTTTGGCCATTCTAGCAGGATGGCAATGTTTTTTGGTACATTACCTTAAATATCTCAACAACTATTGCATATCATTTTGTACAGACATTCATGGCCCCCTCTGGATGAATCGTCACAACATTTCAATTCATTCAATTCTTTGGTTTATGACCAAATATCCGCAAAGCTATACAATATACTAGGTGCTAATTCACAAATGCTAACATGCTAAACATCAACATGTTAGCATTGTCATTGTGAGCATGGCAGCACTCTGATGTTAGCATCTAACTCAAAGCACCGCTGGGCCTGAGTCCAGTCTCCCAGAGCTGCTAGTGTGGCTGTAGACCCATGTTGACCATTAATGGAGCCGGAGGTTTATTGTCAGTGTTTGTTAACATACAGTACGTACAGGTATGTCCGTTGGGAGTATATGTGAGTGTGTCGTGGGCTCTCCAATCAGAACATCTCTCCACCAACGCAGAGGGAGACGTCAAGTCCCATCATAATTATCATCCCACATTCAAAGAGCTCCAGAGTGGAGCGCTGCTGTGGGCGGTGGATCACTTGAAAGAGGCTTAGTCCAGACATACATAGAGGACATAGAGAGGCATTTCCCCCCTTCTGTCTCTCATTTAGTCTGTCCCTCTCTCTCTCAGTCTATATTGCAGCGTTGGAGGGCCGTCTCTGGAGTGACCATGCTGTAATGAGCTAGCTGATGAGTCGCAGGCTTATTAATAGAAGCCTCGATTGTCTGTGGGCTCCCTAGGAGTGGATGGGGGGAGGGGGGTCATGGGTGGCAGCTCACACTAGTTTCGTGGCTGAATGACGGAGACGAGCTTTCGCACGCCGCTCAGAAAGTGTGTACGTGTGCGTATCGATGCCTGCGGTGTCGGAATGAAGGGGTGTATCGATCCAAGTGTGTTGCTGTACAGTCTGTAGTAGTGAGCTGAACTGGAATGCTTGCTCATGCGATGCCCCACACATACACACAGAAGAAGGCGTAGAGTGCTGAGCAGCTGTTTTGCCTGCCATTGCTGCCTTCCCACTGTGCTCTGTTGCTGTGCAGCGGATTGGAACCTGCTATTACTGGCACTTACCAGCCTCCGCTGATTCTAGTGACTGGCCACAAATTATAATTCTATATTGTTTGGAATAAGGACGGCTGGTCATCATGAGGCTATTTTTAGCAGAGAAATCGCATCACAATTGATCGCTTGCTTACTACAGTCTAGCAAAGCTTGGTGCATTTGACGAAGTAGTGCTTGAGTAGCTTGTTAGGTAAGAAAGTAGAATGGATTTTTATTGTGTAGGAACATTTACTGTAGTACTTGAAAAGCAAGCCCCATGCAGTGGCAACCACGGTGTAATATAGAGAGAAGGGAGAGGTTTTTCCCTCTCTGCTTATTTTTTTTATGTCCCAGGGAATAGAACAGAGAGGCTGGTAATGGTTCATTTTCTGCCACAGTTGCTCACAGACTACAAAGTCTTACCCGCCACAGGCAAGATTTCGCAGTAAGGTGCCTACAGCAGATGTTAATTTCCCGACCCCAGGCAATACAGTCCAATAAAGCGATGCGGATTAGCTGTTTCTGTTGAACACCTCTGTAAATGGTATGACGCTGAGTGGTTCATGGGGTTCCACCTATCAGAGAAGCACAAAGCAGGCTGAAGGAAACCACTTTTTGTGAATGAGCCGAGGTTTTATCGGCTAAATTTTGGAAAATTAGATGCTTCTAACCCCCCTCCTCCACTCCACAATACAAACTATTAGAAACTAATACAAGACCTCTTGGGATCTTCGTGCATGTCAAATTTTCTGGAGTTGACACAAAGCTGCATAGCTGTCCGTTATGGGTTTAGAAGAATATTATAATGTGATATAATACTATCTTCTGGGATATCCACTAAGTCTTTCAGAAGCACTGTAAAGTCCTTGATGCAAAGCCAATTAACATAGACTGCATAGCTAAATCTCCACAACGCTCATAGTATACCCAGGAGAAT
Organism: Anoplopoma fimbria; assembly: GCF_027596085.1. Lineage (NCBI taxonomy): Eukaryota > Metazoa > Chordata > Actinopteri > Perciformes > Anoplopomatidae > Anoplopoma > Anoplopoma fimbria. The sequence continues at coordinate 17,669,646 of NC_072463.1, forward strand.
CACTGGCCATGATCAGTGTAGAATTATATACATCATTATTTTATACAGCTGCCGTATGGAGTTGAAATCATTACTGTTGAATAGTGAGGTAAAAGTTTAGATTTTTCATTCTAAAAGATCCTTGAGAACATGTTCTGTGCAGATACATGTGTGTGTGTGTGTGTGTGTATGCATGCAATGCAGTTTCTATAAACAAGTGTGATCCTCAGTTTATCCAGCTGACTGTTATAATCCCTCGGCCGTCTAACCTAAATACACCCCACTCTCTCTGTCGCCCCCTACAGAGCGTGGACACAGTGTGCACTCTCTACCAGTCCTTCCAGGAAGGGACGGGCCCAGGCTCTGGGGGTTTGATGGACAACACCAAGGAACCTCCAGTGAGGCAGGGAGGGGAGTTGGGGTCGGGTCCTACGCAAGAGGCTACCCTGCTCAGACCTTGCCCCAAGCATATGAGTGCCACTGAGAGGTTACGCAAGGTCATCCAGGAGCTGGTGGACACAGAGAAGTCCTATGTCAAGGTGAGCCCGCACAGCTTTTTCACCGCTGTCATATTAAAATTTCTTATAAGCTAACATAAATATTTGATCAAACTCCATTTGAAACCTGTTCCACTGTCCCATTTATTTTATTTCTCAGTAATAAAATTATATTCTTTTTATGCCTCAGTGCCAGATGTGGCCAGAGGCATTGTGTTTTTGGATTGTTCGTCTATCTGTCCATCAGGTCCATTTGCCTGGAGGGAATAATTTCAAATTTGGCATAAACGTCCACCTGGACTCAAGAATGGACTGATAAGATTTTGGTAGTCAAAAGTCCCTGTGACCTCACAAAACACATTTTTGGCAATAAAACAGGAATAGATTAGCAAATTATGAAAATTTCACAAAAATATCTAATTTGGAAAAATGTTGAAGTGATGATATTTTGGACAGACATGGATACAGATTGCAAATTGACTGGTTGGCAGAGGAATACAACCGTGAGGCGGTAATAGTTTTCTTTTTTCTACAAAGACAGAAAAGCATCATGTCTTTTGAAACTAACTCCTGGCTGGACTCCTTGTGTTTTTTTATTGGACAAATTATTATTCAAAATATAATAAGCTTTATCGCTGGCAGCTGCCAAGCCCTTAAAGGAAGTATAAAACTTGTCTGCTTTTTTGTCGAGAATGTTATTAATTTTACCATCTAACTCTCATGCCTGTATGATAAATATGAAGCCCATCAATTAACACCTTGTATATATTTAGTTTCATCTGTTCACACTAAGTTTTTTTTTGTGTAAAGAAATAACATGCCAATTAGTGATGGTGATTATAGATGGATTGTATTTCCTTTGGACAGAGCTAGGCTACCTGTTTCCACCAGTTTACGGTCTTAATGCTAAGCTAAATTAACAGGCTGATGATTCCGGCTACATATTTGACAAACAACTATGAGGGTGATATCAATCGAAGTCTCAGCAAGAAAGTGAATAACGGTATTTCTCACAATTCTGAACTTTTCCTTTTTAACTATAATAATTGACATGGGACATAGAAACAAGAAGAAATGAGACCGAAGTTGTTTATTTCACAGTTAGAGCCCCTCCACCTCTCCTCCTCCTCCTGTCTAGCCTTATTTATCTTCTCCCTGCCCAATCATTCTGCTGCCCTCATGTTTTCCAATATGACCTTTTCCTCCCTGACGCACATCAAGGAGCCACATTCATGATCTTTATGACTCTACACTTGTCATATCTGGCATTTTTCCCCTTTCTCCTTTATCACCTCATTTTTCAGTAAGTCTTTTTCTCCGCACACCCCTCCTCTTCAACTTGCTGTTGATTTTTATTTAATTGAGTGAGGAGATTGTCTCACTCAGGCCTGCTCGCCTGTATACATGCACCACTTGAGACCAAGGTAGTTTGGGGGGAGGAGGAGGAGGAGGAGGAGGAGGAGGAGGAGGCTCATAAATCAACCTAATGAGAATATCTCCGCTGATACCAAGACAGGCTACAGCCACATTAAAGTAGTGTGGGTGAGGAAGGAAGATAGAGGGAGAAGATGGAGGAAAGGGGTGAGGGACTGTGGGAAGGAGACAATTGGAGGTTATAAATGGATAATTAAGTAGTGATTTGATGATGAAAGGGATTTTAAAGGACAGTCAGATGAAGCGATAATGTTAACTATTGCTGTTTGATTCCTTGTCTCTGACCTTCCTCTATTTATTTATTTTCACAGGACCTGGCCTGTTTGTTCGAGATCTACCTGAAACCCCTGCAGAATGAAACCTTCCTCACACTGGACGAGGTAGGGTGTGTGTGTGTGTGTGTGTGTGTGTGTTATAGTGTGTGAAGTATGATAAATATTATGAAGGGGTGTAGCGTCCAGAGGCATGCCCTGGGAGGTTTAGAGGCTGTTTAATACCCAGCGGTGACGTCGATGGACTCTGCTAGGCTATATCTCCCTCATTACCACTGTGACTGGCTGGAGGACAAATTAGCATTCCCATACACTGACCTTCCAGCGCCACACTGGGAGGCCAGACCAATAAAGGCTAGGTTAAAAGTAAACCAATCCTTTAAGCAATCACCTCAGATTCACACAACACAGTATAGCTTCCCCCCCTCCAAACACCTAGGATTAAGCTGCTAGTGTGTTCCTGTGGCAACATGTGATAGTAGCTGCAGCATGGCAACGACCTTCGTATTGCCGTTTCCATCCTTGTGTGCAGCTCTATGTCACTGTGACCTCAAACACAGGACGACTCTCACAAGACACACTAGTCAATAGGTCACTGAGCAGTGGGGCAAATTAAAAGGCCATTATGGGACAGAGGGCCGTGTCCAGACACAAAGTGGACAAGAGCATGTTAGCTCCCAAACGGCTTTTAATGAAGGGAAGTGTTGACCCCGGGTGTGCGTGACGGAGAGGCTGTGTTAGACAGTAGAAGTTTGTTCATGTGTGCGCTGCATTTCTAGCAGGGCTGTAGCTTTTCCCTTTGACAAAGATGGAGCCATCAGATTGGAGGTTTTATAACACTTCAGGTTGTCCGTCTGACTGACTGACTTATGAATTACAAGCCATCTTGGCTCTTCTTTTCTTGTAGCCTCATATTTCTACCTTCTCCCCCTCCCACTCCTTTCTCTGCAATTTTCCTGTCATTCATCCTTATCCATCACCTTCCCACAATTCGATCCTCCCTTCTACCCCAATTCTCCTCAGATGGAGAGTCTGTTTGGCAGCCTGCCAGAGATGTTGGACTTCCAGAGGGTCTTTCTACAGACCCTGGAGGAGAGGATCGCCTCCTCGCCCGACTTCAGCACTCTGGAGACCCCCTCACAGTTCAAGGTGAGATACATACACAGTAACATATCACCTTATTGATTAAATGTCCAAAGCTTCAGTATGGATTTCATGAGTATGAGTATACAGAACAACATTGTCCTTATACCAGGCAGATTTAATCCACTATTCCAAAGAATGGTATGATCTTTGAGACGGTAGCATCCCTGGATGATTTATAGCCTTGACATGAAAAGGTGTGCTGTCTATTGATCGAAGAGACGGTTCACGGGTCGGATTGTGAGCCGCTGAAAGCTAGTGAACTCCAGAGGTTAGGCGAGAGGGAGAGGACAGAGTGGTTCGGTCATGACTTCACATGTTCGCACTCTTTCATCCCCTTCCTCTGTACTCATTTGGCTTTATGTAACATCACTCTCTCGCCATCTGTGTGTAACACTCAGCCCCCCGCCTTTGTTTTTTCTCTCACACCCTCTCGGTTCACAGAAGCTGCTGTTCTCTCTCGGGGGATCCTTCCTCTACTATGCTGACCACTTCAAGCTCTACAGCGGCTTCTGTGCCAACCACATCAAGGTCCAGAAGGTCCTGGAGAGAGGTACAATACACACCTAAACACATGAAGAATTCATGACAGCCTGTATACACTCTTACCACAAAACGTGAAATCTGCAGACACATACTAATTCAAAATGTCCCACACTCCTGCTAAATTCAGCATTGTTGCACCTATGTTGCATCAGAGACGCCTCTTGGCACTCACTGTTGAAGGTTTGGCCTTGTCCTTTGGGAAACAAATCAATTATGTACGAAAGTAAATGTCAGGGTGAAACGGTGGATAAAAGTGAGGTGGGTGATGCCCTTTCCATCTCCATCATCATGAGAAAACACGCACACAAAATCCACAGTTTGATTTTGTGAATTACGGTTTCTAAACATTCAAAGCTGTTTTAGAAGCAAATGACGTTTAAACAAATACAACATTTATTAATACACAGAGTTTGGATAACCTTGTCCACATGGACTGTTAAAACCTAACAACAGAGCCCTAAAAATCCCCAGCGTGTGAGAGAGCAGACATTTTCAAGTTGATTTATGCTGTTACGACACCGGCCTTTTCTGCCACTGTTTGGGAACGCTGCCCAGTGCAGAGAGAAATGTAAGGAGATTGGGTTTGTTGCCAACATTGGGTGGGGATGGGGTGGGCAAATTGCCCCCCAGTGCTGCTTAAATCTGCCCCATTACTACAATTGCATGGGATATTCCTCGAAGTAAGCAACAGGATGGCTATTTAATAGGATTAGCGGAAGAAAAACACTCAGAAATAGTCCCTGATGGGTAAGAATTACCTAGAGGAGAATAAAGTGTGGTAAATACGGTTATCAAAGCAATGCTGATGCATGAAAGAGTTTTCTGCGACATGGAATATTTAAGTTCATGAAAATGATGTTTAATCATGTATTAATGCCACCATCGGATATAGTAAGATATCAGATAGATCAAACTTTATATAAGTTTATATATATATACATATATATATATATATATATATATATATATATATATAGATAGATAGATATAGATATATATATGCATAGTGATTATTCTTAAGTCCTGAAGTCTGTGGCCCGAACCAACTCAGTGCAAAATGGCTCCAAGTGAAGGGAATAGATACCCGATTCAAAGTACTCTACCCACAGGGTTCATGAACCCTATTCTTTAACCGAAGCTTTAAATGGTATGGTGAACTGTATTATAGTTGGTGCACACAAGCTAATATTAGAACAACATGTAGCGCAATAATTGCACAGTACAGATAAGAGTAGCCAAGTCTAACAAGGGTGATTGTTGTACATTCCACACACAGAGTATATAGTTGACTCAGTGTGGTCACAACCAGCTGATCCAAGGGCACACAGAAGAAATCTGTGGGAGTTTGTCAAAGTAATTATATGCCAGTCTCTGCCATTATCATCACCCACCCTCCCCTTCCCATCATGCCAAGGGCCCCGGGTTGCCTTAGTTTCTCTGTTTATTTGTCGACTCGTTAATTGCCTGCCAATTACTCTGGGAGGTGTCGATGCAGCTGCCTGTCTGTGGCTGGGAGTGCTATAATTAATACTTTAATGACCCCCCTCTGTAAGCGTCGTAGAAGCATACTGCTCGGGGAAAAAATGTCATCACCTTTACAGAAGGCTCAGTCATTCTGTGTTATACCTGTCATTTCACACACTGCTTTTGGCTTCGCTGCAAACTAAGGAGTCCCAACTTGATCATTTTCGCCAGACAGCTTCAGTATTTAAGTAACTTATCACAGCTCTCCTAGATTTACGAAAACGGCTTGTCTTCTATGTATTATTGTACTCAGAGGTGATAGGCTTAGTATAACAGATGCATTAGCAGATGTTTACATCCAAATACTGCAGTGGTCATGGCAGGCTGGAGAAGCCTACACTACCCCCTGCTGGAGGCAGCTTAATGCACCATGATTCTGCTCTGGCCTGCGCAGAATGATTATTTCAAATCTGAGTTTGGCTTACAATGTAGCTAAGCATCTCTCTCACTATGCATGCACAAGACCATCAGTGCATCAGGAAACGCAAACACCAAAAACCAAGACAGTCAACTACTGAAAGATTCATATTAATCAGTATGCGTGTGTTTTTCAGCTAAGACGGATCAGGCCTTCAAGGAATTCCTGGATGCGAGGAACCCCACCAAGCAGCACTCGTCCACCCTGGAGTCCTACCTGATTAAACCGGTGCAGAGGGTGCTCAAGTATCCCCTGCTGCTCAGGGAGCTGGTCTCCCTCACTGACGCTGACAGCGAGGAGCACTACCACCTTACCCGTAAGGAGACATATACACATATATTTGCACACACGCATACACACAGACATACACATTGGGTGGGTGTGCTATAAATATGGGCCATATTCACACTTGTCATTTCAGTGTCTTGTTGTCATGCTGTCATGTCTGCGAGCATTAAGTGACAGATCTTTGAACAGAAGAGATGGCATTTTTCTCATGCACAATGCACACACAATGTGCAAATAAAACCTGCTACTGTAATGCATTGCATCTACATATACAGTCAATAATTGATCCCTATCAACACTTCATTCTGTTCTTGTGCATGCAGAAGCTCAGAAAGCAATGGAGAAGGTGGCCAGCCACATCAATGAGATGCAGAAGCTCTACGAGGATTACGGCTCCGTGTTTGATCAGCTAGTTGCCGAGCAGACTGGCCACGATAAAGAGGTAGATACACATTCCAGAATCAGATTTATAATCATCAAGCACAGTAAATGTATTTAAAGTTGCCTTGGCGACAGTTGTACATTGATTTCCCAGGACACCTGGTGTAAAAATGAAATACTTATCACAATCAGTTTAAACCTCAACCCCCCTGTAGTGATAGTTCAACCCCGTGAACTATCACTACATCAGAGTGGGGCTGTTCAGCTGCCGATGTTGTTTACGCTGTTTTCTGTGCATTGCCTCGCGGGATCCAATACATTTATAAATTTATGGAATATTTAGTTGGAAACCACTGCAGTATAAATATCCAAAGTGAATGCTAAATAATGTTGTCTAGGGTACTGTATGTTTTCAACGTATTTAACAGCTTGCTTGAAAATCAGCTTTCACATTGTGTACAAACAGTAGTTTTTATTTGTCTGTGGAACATCATTCTTAGACATGGATACTTCGTATCACACAACAGTATGCTCCTTCAAAAGAGTCTGTCCCTCTGCTGTTTCCCTAATCAGTCTCATGTGTGTCTCTTTCAGGTCACAGAGATTTCTATGGGAGAGTTTCTCATGCATTCCTCAGTGGTCTGGCTCAACCCGCATTCGTCATTGGGTCGCATGAGGAAGGACCCAGAAATGACCGTGTTTGGTGAGTCTACGCTCCTCTCCCGCCGCTATTGCGTTTGTATTCTGGGAAAATGTTGCTTTCCTTAGTCATAACTTCCACCCCGCTAGACTCCAAGGGTTTCTGGAAATCAATAATTTGACTAGTACACCTATTAAACTCCACACAGTGTTTTGTATCAATGGCTTTGGGTATAGATGACAACGTAGAAGACCAATTTGTATTTTTGCAGCTTAAGTTTAATCAGTACAAACCAAGTGTATTTCCTGTGGAGCCGCACAGAACTGTGTCTGCAATAACACTCAAACACATTTCAGTGAATCTCAATATTCCGAGCTGTGGCGTTGATATGTGCTTTAAGGCTTCAAGCTGGCATCTAAAATGCTTCTGTGGGTTGCACTCCTCCAGTCGCTTTCCCCAAGAGGCATTCGCAGTCAAAACTAAGACGCTGATTTGTTCTCTCTCACCAGTGTTCAAGAAAGCGGTGATATTGGTCTACAGGGAAAACAACAAGCTGAAGAAGAAGATGGTAAGCATTGTTTCTGTTGCAATCATTTACTATTGCATGCCAGCAAATGGTGCCTTGGTTTTTGAAACTTAGCATTTTTCTCTTCTCTCCCATGTGGCGTCCTCTATGTGATGACCAGACCAGCTCTCGTTCAGCACTTTCTCATGGAGATGCAGACCCCTTTAAGTTCCGTTGGCTCATACCGCTTTCTTCGCTGCAGGTCAGATTGGGAAATACTGCAGGTAAGAGGCTGGCACACTGCCACAGTATCCCTCTAAATCACTCACAAAGTACGTCGACTAAATCTTTTTGTTCTCTCTCTTTCCCCCTTCATATCTCCCCACACAAAACCCCTAAGCTCATTTCCCTTGCCCACGCACACGCACACGCACACCTCTTCTGGCATCTATACTCAGCTCCCTCCCTCCTTGTCTCATTCTGAAACCGTAAACCATATTTGGACTGTGTGATTAAAAGCCTCCCCCTTTATTTCCTCACTCTCCCAGGAGCAGGCACAGAAAGCAGCTGTATCTGGGAGCTGATTCACTCCAGGTCTGAAGTGGAAGGTAGACCAGAGACAGTCTTCCAGCTGTGTAGCAGGTCAGAGATTAAACTTTCAGGTGGAATCAGTGATGATTAAAGCTGGTATGAATTCATGGATTCAGTAGCCTTTTTTACCCATTACACAAACCAGAATTAGGGTATTAGAGGTTGCAAACAAGCCAACAATTTAGCCAGATTATCTAACCCACTTTATTTTGAGGCAAAATCAGTTAAGGTAAAGTAAGCCACTATTTAATCAATAACCATCTGTTTCACAGTTTGACAGAAGTATGATACATGTTTTTTGATTGGTATCATCTCCATCTAATGTTCATATCTCCCAACATGTTGAACTATACCTGTAATGATTTATAATACTTGTACAGCAGACAATGTATATGTCCCCTATTCATATAGCATTTTTTAAATATTTAGTTCAATAACTTAATCTCTTTTGATATCATGGTCCCCAATTTAGCATTTTTCCCCATGAATCCTTTATTTGTTCCTTCTGTTGTTGTCGTAGCATTTAACAATAACTGTCTACATGGGGATAATAGTTGGAGTAAAGCCTGTGACCCAATTGCTAAGTCTTGTGACACCTTGCGAAATTGGGATCACTCCTTATGAATTACATCACCCATTTCACTTGGGACACAACGGAACTTTCTCCAATCCCCTTAATCTATATTTAGCTTCTGAAATCAAGTTAACATACTCTGTGCTCATGTTTCTATTCTGTGTCCTCCTCAGTGTGCCAGAGAACAAGGTCAACATTATCAAGGTGATCCGCTCCATCCTCCGGGAGAACGTGAGGAGGAACATGAGGAGCGAGGAAACGCTAGAGAGGAGCTGTAAGGAGCGACTGGTCCCCATGCGCAGCACCTTGCCCTCCTCCGTCAAGCTAGGTGAGCGTTCACAAACACTATTATGGAAAAGAATTCAGTTTTTTATGCAGCTGATATTTCTTTCAATTATAGATCTAAAGATAAAACTTGACATTTGTTCCAAGTACCGGCCACTGCCTCCTGGGAAGTTTCCTTATAAAAACATGTCCACATAGGGCAGGTCTGGTAGTTAGCCTTTAAAAATCATCATCTGTGTAATGCTAAGTATGAAATTCCTTAAGGAGATAATCGTATCTCATTTTTTAGGTCATGAAATGCTAGAGGGGCTGAGTGTTTCGCTCGGATAAGAGTGGCATTTCTGACTTCCATCTCCACATTCGTTCCCAGGTTCCACTAGGGCTTCCTGGTTGTGTAAACAGCCACTTGGAGATCTCTCCGCCCAGGCTGGGAATCCCAAGCTGGGGCCGGACTCGGACGAGGGGAGTTTGAGCAGTGGAACCTACAGTTTGTCTGGGGCTCCTCCACTGTGCACCTCCTCTGAGTCGCATATCCTCCCTGTCCAGCAGAACTGGTCCCAGACACCTGGATCAAACTCAAAACCCCGCTCTGCCTCTGCTGTTAAAGAGTCTGATATTTTAAGCGACGAGGATGATGACGGTTTTAGTGAAGGGGGCACAAGGAGGGGCAGTGGAGACAGCAGTTCCCCAACTAGCGCCATTGAGGCTCAGTTCCTCCAGCTTAAACTATCGGAGGATGCTGCCCCGGCTCCCTGTGTTCAACCCGAGAGAGTGGGGGACACTCCGGAGACCCAACCCAAACTGATGCGCGGACACTTCGGTGCTGTTAAGAGGAAAACCAACAGTTTCAGGAAGAGCCAGGGTGCACTGTTGAACATGAAAGCGCACAGCAGGTCACTTGACAGCCAGACGGACCCAGCATCACCGTCAGGGGTCGTGGACCTCAACGCGTTGCTGGAGAGAGAGTTCAGCGTCCAAAGTCTGACTTCTGTAGTGAATGAAGACTGTTTCTACGACCCAGCTGAGGGCTGTGACACAGATGCTGGGAATGCCACCTCCTCATAGGGGACTAGATGGATAGAGTAGGACTATACTGTACCAGGGCCAATAGTAAAGGGTCATAAAGTTAAAATGCTAACCAAAGCCCATGCGCCATAAGAGGGGAAACCAGGCTCTACCAGTGTGGCTTTTGCCTCAACTCGGAATTTGATTAAGTTAGCCATGCACCTGCCTGCTTAAAGTTAGGTGTAAGTTATCTGATCTGATGGAAGCCTATTGGCTGACAGACTTCTGTCTGAGTCATTGATAATATATACAATGAAACCACCAAGTACTGATGCGTTGCAGCCATTTCCTCAGCTCTCTGAGCTTTGCTTCCTCCCAACAAACCGTCTGAGTGATGTATTCCACCCTATTTTCCCCTTCAGCTCAAGCTGATCAGCAGTTTTTATTCAGTTTTTGACCATGTCTATGGAGAATGGGGAGAATGGCCTCAGTCTGTCAACCTAAAGTAAAAAGTCCACATTGCATATAGAGTCATATAGAGATACTGAGGTTCCTGGAGGCAACCACACTGGTGCTTAAGCACTGTTTGCCAGGCGGCAGGCTTTCACACATAGGCCATGGGTTCTGGGTTGGTATAGTTTTCATTTGTATTTGGTGGCACAGAACCAAACACTGTCAGGTCCCCACTCATTGTAAATTTGCGAATTTTATGAAATGAAAAGAGGCACTGAGTGAAGGCTATTACATGATAATAACATCCACCCAAAGAGCTGTGGCGGTCGTGTCAGACTTCCTGAAAATAGATGATGTTACAAACAGGAAGGACACTAACTTTCAAAACCAAGCCTTTTTGCTGTATTTTGTGCACTAAAGTACAATGTTTGCCTATATATTTGAAATATTTTTTATCTGTACAGGTTTTAATGTTATTAATGCTGTTTTTTATTTATTAATAGGTTTGACTATGTACAGTATAGCTTGGCAAACTTACTTTTTGAGTGAAGGCTTGAACTGTTAACTAAAGATTTGATCCATTACTAAATACAAAAGATGCAATACAGCTTGACTTTTTTTCCCGCTTCATTTTAAATGTTGCTTACTGGATTTTGGTAGTCTTTCCCTTAAAATTGCAATTTCTAGTATATCCTTTGGAATGTACAAGAGTTTTGAGGTCTGGCTGCTTAATTGAATGAGTTAAACGGCAATACTGTTTAAAACCCAATTTTTCTTTTAATGTTTGTGTCCTGTATATATAATCTTTTCTATCTTTGGAACATGTATGTAGTCTCTCATACATTCTTGACACTGTACAGGTAAGACAAAAGGCAGGAATTGGCAATAAATGCGGCTGATATTTTTGTAAAATCTTTTGTTTTCCATAGCATAAAGAATGTGTTGAGGTAATATAAGGAGGCAAACCAACATGACATTCTTTACCTTCTCAACTCAACTTTACCATGCCTTTAATGCTAGCATACCAATGAATGTGAATGCCCCATTCTTATGGAATTGTTTTATAAATAAAAGTTTTATCTGTGAATGGAGCCTGGTGATCAATGCTTTCAACTTAACCTTCAAAGTCTGTCAGCTCAGTTTGTATTGTTCTATATGTTCCAATGACCGGTAAAGCAGCGCTGGGAAGTGAGTGTCTTATCTCAGGCTTGGTCCCTGCAGCTTGAATTTCCACCAGTCCCTGATTAGCTGTCATAAGAAATGCAGATATATGAAGAAAAGGTATATCCTCAAAAGAATACAAAAAAAATACAAGAAGTGGGGCACAGCTATTTGAAGAAAGCGAAAAGAAGCAAGCTTCATGTTTGGAAATGTTCATTTCCACAAGGACAATTAGTTTGTTTTTCTTTTCCTTATTTACTTTCCTATCAAAGCTAGAAGACTTAAATTTCCCAATTATATAAAAAAAAAAAAAAAGGCATTCGATTTCCCACTTATCTGCATGGCTGTAAAGTTTCAGCTTTAATTTGAGACATCTGCTGACATTTTGGCACTACGTTATATAACATTGGGTACTTCCCACACTGGAGGTGATTGGAATTTAATTATGGTGATTTAAGCGAACGTATGCATGAATTTCTGTATGGCAGCAACTATAGACATGAATGTCAAATATTTGATAAAGTTTCATGCTAAAACTTTGTGATAGTAGTAATGGTATAGCAGTAATAGATAGAAGTAATACATTTTTTAAACGATGAGTTTTCATGGCATACTATTCTGATTTTAGCAAAACAATATATAATATGACTTATTTATAATTTTTTTAATTACTTTAAAAAATGTATAAAATACAATGACTTTTTATGGCTTTTTTCTTAATTCTATACAAGGACATTTTCATAACTTTTGTTGACATGCTTTGGAATAATTCTTTCTGACATGCTATGATATGACTTTTCAATGACTTATTTCACCTTTTTCTCGACACACAATACTATGGCTTTTTTTTCAACATTCTATATAAAGACATTGCAACATGCTATACTAAAATTTTCTTTGATATTCTCTACTTTGACTTTTCTATGACCCTTTTGGACATGCTATAATAAGACTATTATTTTTGACTTTTTTTAACATACTATACTATGATATTTTTATACTCTTTTTACATGCTTTGCTATGACCTTTTTGACATAACTTGAATTACTTTTTTCGGCTTGATGTTTTATGCCGTTCATATGAATTTTTCAACATACTATACTATAGCTTTTTTTGACATGCTATACAATGACTTTTCTGACTTTTCATGACATGCTATAAGATGAATACTTTATGACTTTTTAGTGAATTTTTTCGACATTCTTGAGAATGCCCTTTAATGATTTCTTTAACACGCTATACTATTATTTTTTCGCAATGCTTTAGTATGCCTTTTTAATTAGTTTTCTAACATGCTGTACTATTATTTTTATTTTTTTCCCGACTTGCTATACTATGCCCCATTTATGAGTTTTTTTCCACATGCTAATGTATGCCCTTTTTATGACTTTTTTGACATACTATACTATGACCTTTTCAAATGACTATTCTATGACTTTTTCAACATGCTATATTATGACTTTTTTAAAACCTGCTATATTATACCCTTTTTATGACTTTTTGCAACATGCTATTCTATGACTTAACACTTTTTAAACAAGCTATACTAAATCTTTCTTTGACATTCTCTACTTTGAGTTTTTTGGACATGCTATATAAAATGACTATTATTTATGACTTTTTTTAACATACTATACTATGACATTTTTGGACTCTTTTTACATGCTTTGCTATGACCTTTTTGACTTGACTCTTGAATCACTTTTTTCGGCCTGATGTTTTATGCTGTTCATTTTACTTTTTGACATACTATACTATGACTTTTTTCAACATGCTATACAATGACTTTTCTTACTTTTTGGACATGCAATGATATGACTTTTTACGACATGTTATAAGATGAATACTTCATTACTTTTTTTAACATTTTCTACTATGGCATTTTTGTGAATTTTTTCGACATTCTTTAGAATGCCCTTTAATGATTTGTTTCAACATACTATAATATGCCTTTTTAATTAGTTTTCTAACATGCTTTACTATTTCATTTTTTTTTTAAAAATTCTGACTTGCTATACTATGCTTTATTTATGAGTTTTCTTCGACATGCTAAAGTATGCCCTTTTTATGAATTTTTCGACATACTATTCTATGACCTTTTCAAAATACTATTCTATGAGTTTTTCAACATGCCATACTAAAACTTTTTACGACATACTATACTATGACTGTGCAGCTCCTTCAGCCTCCTCCACCCCCGGTGTGTGAAGGAGAGGTACCGCAGGTCCTTCCTTCCTGCCGCTGTCAGGCTGCAAAACCAACTCTGCTCCCAGTAGACCACACATACCAAAAAAATCTGTGCAATATAAACAATCTTTGCAATACCAAAATGATTCAGTCTGTTTATATAATATTTTAGTTATTGTGGCTTTTTAAAGTTTTTTTACTTATTTAATATTCTTTACTGTGTTATTACTTATTTACTTATTTATAATACTTGTTTTGATCTTGTTTTTTACTATGTCTCTTGTTCGCACTATCCTCTCTGCTGCTGTAATCCTGCAAATTTCCCCACTGTGGGACTAATAAAGGATTATGTTATCTTTTCTTATTCCTTTTTTTTTGGGGTTTTTTTTAAATACAATATTATCCCTTTTTTGACATATCAAACTATGACTATTTTATGACTTTTTGTGACATGCTGTTACGCCTCGTGGGAACACAGGATAAGCAGGACACAATAGCACAACCCGGACAGCAAGAAACGGTCCACAAAAACCAGGCTTTACTTAACGGACCAAGATTAGTTCACAGGTAGACAGTACAGGGAGATATTCAGGTAGGGATGAGGCAAAAATCATGGTCACATGCAGAGATATCAAAACCAGGAACATGAACAATATCACTGGAAAATCGCTGGAAGGTAAGACACAGAGGACTAAGACGAGGTGGCCCAGAGACAGGGGGACACAGTGTTTAAAAACAATGGGGTGGTGTTGGTGATTAAGCACAGGTGGATTCAATCAGGGGCGGGGCAGACAATCACACTGGTGTGAAAACACACAAAGCAGGTAAATAACACAAAGTAAAACAGGAAATACTGACTAATGACAAAATAAGAAAAAATAACTTAGGATGCAGGGTGAGACATGACAAACACAGGTGCTGCACAGAAAAAATGAGGAAAGACTACAACGATAGGAGGTCATACAAACACTGGACACAAGAGGCAGGTAACTTCAAAATAGTAAAAAACTGGAAACACACGAAACCATCGATGACGATGAGGGTGACCAGGTTGAAGCTCATATGTAAAAGGGGTATGCTGCAGCTCAGCAGGATCAGGAACAGGGGGTCGCTGCATCCCAGCTGGAACAGGATCAGGGGATTGCTGCGGCCCAGCGCGAGCAGGAGTGGAAGTCGGGACCCCCGACTAAGGAACTGGAGAGAACTCTTCTGTGCAGCTGAGCAGCTGAGACTCTGGTTTGCTTGGCAGTTTAGAGGATGGACCTATCCTTGACATTTTTATTGCTTTTTTTTTAGACATCCTATTCTATGACTTTTTTATGACTTTTTTCAACAAGCTATACTATGACTTTTTTATGACTTTTTCAACATACTATACTATGACCTTTTTTTGACTTTTTTCAACATACTATACTATGACCTTTTTTTCAATACTATGACCTTTTTTTATATACTTTTTTTTCAACATAATATACTACATACTAAACTATGACCTTTTTTTTTCAACACACTACACTTAGGCTTTATTCGACATACTATACTATGACTTTTTTATGAATTTTTCGACACACTAAACTATACTTCAAAAGGGTGGCTGTGGCACGCCAGGTAGAGCGCTCATCCCGTAACCACGAGGTTGGTGGTTCGAACCCCTCTTCAGTCAACATGCAGAGGTGTCCTTGAGCGAGCCACCTAACCCCCAGGCATCCAACTGCTCCTCTGTGATGGGTTAAATGCATATACTTGTAATTTGTCATTTTTGGACTAATGAAGGCTTTATTAACATACTATATTATGCTACTATACTATGACCTTTTTATGACTTTTTCGACATACTATACTATGACCTTTTTATGACTTTTATTCAACATACTATACTTAGGCTTTCTTCAACAGACTATACTATGACTTTTTTCAACATAATATACTATGACTTTTTTTGACTTTTTTCGACATACTATACTATGACCTTTTTTTGACTTTTTTCGACATACTATACTACGACCTTTTTATGACTTTTCTTCAAATACTATACTCTGACTTTTTTTTTTGACATACTATACTATGACCTTTTTTTATACTTTTTTCGACATACTATACTATGACCTTTTTTGACCTTTTTTTCAACTTACTATACTTAGGCTTTATTCGACATACTATACTATGACCTTTTTTTATACTTTTTTTCGACATACTAAACTATGACCTTTTTTTAAACATACTACACTTAGGCTTTATTCGACATACTATACTATGACCTTTTTATGAATTTATTCAGAAGGGTGGCTGTGGCACGCCAGGTAGAGCGCTCATCCCGTAACCACGAGGTTGGTGGTTCGAACCCCTTTTCAGTAACATGCAGAGGTGTCCTTGAGCGAGACACCTAACCCCCAGGCATCCAACTGCTCCTCTGTGATGGGTTAAATGCAGATAATTGTAATTTGTCATTGTTGGACTAATGAAGGCTTTATTAACATACTATGACTTTTTTAAGGCTTTTTTCGACATACTATACGATGACTTTTTTGACTTTTTTCGACATACTATACTATGACCTTTTTATGACTTTTTCAACAGACTATACTATGACTTTTTTATGACTTTTTTCAACATACTATACTTAGGCTTTCTTCAACAGACTATACTATGACTTTTTTCAACATACTATACGATGACTTTTTTGTCTTTTTTCGACATACTATACTATGACCTTTTTATGACTTTTTCAACATACTATACTATGACCTTTTTATGACTTTTTTTCAACATACTATACTTAGGCTTTCTTCAAAAGACTGTTCTATGACTTTTTTCAACATAATATACTATGACTTTTTTTGACTTTTTTCGACATACTATACTATGACCTTTTTTTATACTTTTTTTCGACATACTATACTATGACTTTTTTTCAACATACTACACTTAGGCTTTATTCGACATACTATACTATGACTTTTTTATGAATTTATTCAAAAGGGTGGCTGTGGCACGCCAGGTAGAGCGCTCATCCCGTAACCACGAGGTTGGTGGTTCGAACCCCTCTTCAGTCAACATGCAGAGGTGTCCTTGAGCGAGCCACCTAACCCCCAGGCATCCCACTGCTCCTCTGTGATGGGTTAAATGCAGATAATTGTAATTTGTCATTGTTGGACTAATGAAGGCTTTATTAACATACTATACTATGACTTTTTTAAGGCTTTTTTCGACATACTATACGATGACTTTTTTGACTTTTTTTTTTCGACATACTATACTATGACCTTTTTATGACTTTTTCAACATACTATACTAGGCTGACTTTTTTATGACTTTTTTCAACATAATATACTATGACTTTTTTTGACTTTTTTCGACATACTATACTATGACTTTTTTCTGATTTTTTTCGACATACTATACTATGAACTTTTTTTCAACATACTATACTATACTTTTTTTATGACTTTTTTCACATACTATACTATGACCTTTTTTTGACTTTTTTTTTCACATACTATACTATGACCTTTTTTTATACTTTTTTCGACATACTATACTATGACCTTTTTTCTTTTTTCAACATACTATACTTAGGCTTTATTCAACATACTATACTATGACCTTTTTATGAATTTATTCAAATACTATGGCTGTGGCACGCCAGGTAGAGCGCTCATCCCGTAACCACGAGGTTGGTGGTTCGAACCCCTCTTCAGTCAACATGCAGAGGTGTCCTTGAGCTAACCCCCAGGCATCCAACTGCTCCTCTTGATGGGTTAAATGCAGATAATTGTAATTTGTCATTGTTGGACTAATGAAGGCTTTATTAACATACTATACTATGACTTTTTTAAGGCTTTTTTCACATACTATACGATGACTTTTTGACTTTTTTTTTATGACATATACTATACTATGACCTTTTTATGACTTTTTCAACATACTATACTATGACCTTTTTATGACTTTTTTTCAACATACTATACTTAGGCTTTCTTCAACAGACTATACTATGACTTTTTTCAACATAATATACTATGACTTTTTTTGACTTTTTTCGACATACTATACTATGACCTTTTTTTATACTTTTTTCGACATACTATACTATGACCTTTTTTTTTTTCAACATACTACACTTAGGCTTTATTCCACATACTATACTATGATCTTTTTATGACTTTTTCAACATACTATACTATGACCTTTTTTTTAACTTTTTTTCAACATACCATACTATGACCTTTTTATGACTTTTTTTCAACATACTATACTTAGGCTTTCTTCAACAGACTATACTATGACTTTTTCAACATACTATACGATGACTTTTTTGACTTTTTTCGACATACTATACTATGACCTTTTTATGACTTTTTCAACATACTATACTATGACCTTTTTATGACTTTTTTTCAACATACTATACTTAGGCTTTCTTCAAAAGACTGTTCTATGACTTTTTTCAACATAATATACTATGACTTTTTTTGACTTTTTTCGACATACTATACTATGACCTTTTTTTATACTTTTTTCGACATACTATACAATGACCTTTTTTTCAACATACTACACTTAGGCTTTATTCCACATACTATACTATGACTTTTTTTTTTTTCAACATATACTACACTTGGGCTTTATTCGACATACTATACTCTGACTTTTTTCAACATACTATACTAAGACTTTTTTATGACTTTTTTCGACATACTATACTATGACCTTTTTTTATACTTTTTTCGACATACTATACTATGACCTTTTTTTATACTTTTTTCGACATACTATACTATGACCTTTTTTTCAACATACTACACTTAGGCTTTATTCGACATACTATACTATGACTTTTTTATGAATTTATTCAAAAGGGTGGCTGTGGCACGCCAGGTAGAGCGCTCATCCCGTAACCACGAGGTTGGTGGTTCGAACCCCTCTTCAGTCAACATGCAGAGGTGTCCTTGAGCGAGCCACCTAACCCCCAGGCATCCCACTGCTCCTCTGTGATGGGTTGAATGCAGATAATTGTAATTTGTCATTGTTGGACTAATGAAGGCTTTATTAACATACTATATTATGACTACTATACTATGACCTTTTTATGACTTTTTCGACATACTATACTACCTTTTTATGACTTTTTTCAACATACTATACTTAGACTTTCTTTATACTATGACTTTTTTCAACATAATATACTATGACTTTTTTTGACTTTTTTTTTTTCGACATACTATACTATGACCTTTTTTTGACTTTTTTTTTCAACATACTATACTATGACTTTTTTCTTCAACATACTATGACTTTTTTGACTTTTTTCATACTATACTATGACTTTTTTTATGACTTTTTTCGACATACTATACTATGACCTTTTTTTTTTTCAACATACTATACTTTTTTTTTGATTTTTTTCGACATACTATACTATGACCTTTTTTATACTTTTTTTCAACATACTATACTATGACCTTTTTTTCAACATACTACACTTAGGACTTTTTTCGACATACTATACTATGACCTTTTTATGAATTTATTCAGAAGGGTGGCTGTGGCACGCCAGGTAGAGCGCTCATCCCGTAACCACGAGGTTGGTGGTTCGAACCCCTCTTCAGTCAACATGCAGAGGTGTCCTTGAGCGAGACACCTAACCCCCAGGCATCCCACTGCTCCTCTGTGATGGGTTAAATGCAGATAATTGTAATTTGTCATTGTTGGACTAATGAAGGCTTTATTAACATACTATGACTTTTTTAAGGCTTTTTCGACATACTATACGATGACTTTTTGACTTTTTTCGACATACTATACTATGACCTTTTTATGACTTTTTCGACATACTATACTATGACCTTTTTATGACTTTTTTTCAACATACTATACTTAGGCTTTCTTCAAAAGACTGTTCTATGACTTTTTTCAACATACTATACTATGACTTTTTTGTCTTTTTTTCGACATACTATACTATGACCTTTTTTTCAACATACTACGACCTTTTTATGACTTTTTTTCAACATACTATACTTAGGCTTTCTTCAAAAGACTGTTCTATGACTTTTTTCAACATAATATACTATGACTTTTTTTGACTTTTTTTTTTTTATACGACATACTATACTATGACCTTTTTTACTATACTTTTTTTTATGACATATACTATACTATGACCTTTTTTTCAACATACTACACTTTTTTTCACTTTATTCGACATACTATACTATGACTTTTTTATGAATTTATTCAAAAGGGTGGCTGTGGCACGCCAGGTAGAGCGCTCATCCCGTAACCACGAGGTTTTATGGTTCGAACCCCTTTCAGTCAACATGCAGAGGTGTCCTTGAGCGAGACACCTAACCCCCAGGCATCCCACTGCTCCTCTGTGATGGGTTAAATGCAGTTAATTGTAATTTGTCATTGTTGGACTAATGAAGGCTTTATTAACATACTATGACTTTTTTAAGGCTTTTTTCGACATACTATACTATGACTTTTTTGACTTTTTTCACATACTATACTATGACCTTTTTATGACTTTTTCAACATACTATACTATGACCTTTTTTGACTTTTTTCAACATACTATACTATGACCTTTTTTTTTTAACATACTATACTTATGACTTTTTCAACATACTATTTATGACTTTTTTCAACATACTATACTATGACATACTATACTTGACTTTTTTTTTTTTTCACATACTATACTATGACCTTTTTATGACTTTTTTTCAACATACTATACTATGACTTTTTTATACTTTTTTTCAACATACTATACTATGACCTTTTTTTGACTTTTTTCAATACTATACTATGACCTTTTTTTCACTTAGGCTTTATTCGACATACTATACTATGACTTTTTTATGAATTTATTCAAAAGGGTGGCTGTGGCACGCCAGGTAGAGCGCTCATCCCGTAACCATGACTTGGTTTTTGACCCCTTTTCAGTCAACATGCAGATGTCCTTGAGCGAGACACCTTTTTCCCAGGCATCCAACTGCTTCTGTGATGGGTTAAATACATATAATTGTAATTTGTCATTGTTGGACTAATGAAGGCTTTATTAACATACTATACTATGACTTTTTTAAGGCTTTTTTCGACATACTATACGATGACTTTTTTTATGACTTTTTTTCGACATACTATACTATGACCTTTTTTTTTTGACTTTTTCAACATACTATACTATACCTTTTTTTGACTTTTTTTTTACTATGACTTTTTTTTCAACATACTATACTTTTTTTGCTTTACTTGACCTTTTTTACTATGACTTTTTTCAACATACTATACTATGACTTTTTTATGACTTTTTTCACATACTATACTATGACCTTTTTTCAACATAATACTATGACTTTTTTTTCGACATACTATACGATTACTTTTTTTTATACTTTTTTCGACATACTATACTATGACCTTTTTTTCAACATACTACACTTAGGCTTTATTCGACATACTATACTATGACCTTTTTATGAATTTATTCAAAATGGCTGTGGCACGCCAGGTAGAGCGCTCATCCCGTAACCACGAGGTTGGTGGTTCGAACCCCTCTTCAGTCAACATGCAGAGGTGTCCTTGAGCGAGACACCTAACCCCCAGGCATCCAACTGCTCCTCTCTGATGGGTTAAATGCAGATAATTGTAATTTGTCATTGTTGGACTAATGAAGGCTTTATTAACATACTATGACTTTTTTAAGGCTTTTTTCGACATACTATACGATGACTTTTTTGACTTTTTTCGACATACTATACTATGACCTTTTTATGACTTTTTCGACATACTATACTATGACCTTTTTATGACTTTTTTTCAACATACTATACTTAGGCTTTCTTCAAAAGACTGTTCTATGACTTTTTTCAACATAATATACTATGACTTTTTTTTTTTTTCGACATACTATACTATGACCTTTTTTTATACTTTTTTCGACATACTATACAATGACCTTTTTTTCAACATACTACACTTAGGCTTTATTCCACATACTATACTGTGACTTTTTTTGACTTTTTTCGACATACTATACTATGACCTTTTTTTATACTTTTTTCGACATACTATACTATGACCTTTTTATGACTTTTTTTCAACATACTATACTTAGGCTTTCTTCAACAGACTATACTATGACTTTTTTCAACATACTATACTATGACTTTTTTTTATGACTTTTTTCGACATACTATACTATGACCTTTTTTTTTTTTTCATGACTTTTTCAACATACTATACTATGACCTTTTTATGACTTTTTTCAACATACTATACTTAGGCTTTCTTCAAATACTATTCTATGACTTTTTTCAACATAATATACTATGACTTTTTTTGACTTTTTTCGACATACTATACTATGACCTTTTTTTATACTTTTTTCGACATACTATACAATGACCTTTTTTTCAACATACTACACTTAGGCTTTATTCCACATACTATACTATGACCTTTTTTTCAACATACTACACTTTTTATTCGACATACTATACTCTGATACACTATACTAAGACTTTTTTTATGACTTTTTTCGACATACTATACTATGACCTTTTTTTTATGACTTTTTTCGACATACTATACTATGACCTTTTTTTATACTTTTTTCGACATACTATACTATGACCTTTTTTTCAACATACTACACTTAGGCTTTATTCGACATACTATACTATGACTTTTTTATGAATTTATTCGAAAGGGTGGCTGTGGCACGCCAGGTAGAGCGCTCATCCCGTAACCACGAGGTTGGTGGTTCGAACCCCTCTTCAGTCAACATGCAGAGGTGTCCTTGAGCGAGCCACCTAACCCCCAGGCATCCCACTGCTCCTCTGTGATGGGTTAAATGCAGATAATTATAATTTGTCATTGTTGGACTAATGAAGGCTTTATTAACATACTATACTTATGCTTTTTCACATACTATACTATGACCTTTTTATGACTTTTTTCACATACTATACTATGACCTTTTTATGACTTTTTTTCAACATACTATACTTAGGCTTTCTTCAACAGACTATACTATGACTTTTTTCAACATAATATACTATGACCTTTTTTACTATACTTTTTTCACATACTATACTATGAACTTTTTTTGACTTTTTTCGACATACTATACCATGACCTTTTTATGACTTTTTTTCAACATACTATACTCTGACTTTTTTCAACATACTATACTATGACTTTTTTCTGAATTTTTTCGACATACTATACTATGACCTTTTTTTCAACATACTACACTTTTTTTCGACATACTATACTATGACCTTTTTTTATACTTTTTTATACTATACTATGACCTTTTTTTTTTTTCAACATACTACACTTAGGCTTTATTCGACATACTATACTATGACCTTTTTATGAATTTATTCAGAAGGGTGGCTGTGGCACGCCAGGTAGAGCGCTCATCCCGTAACCACGAGGTTGGTGGTTCGAACCCCTCTTCAGTCAACATGCAGAGGTGTCCTCGAGCGAGCCACCTAACCCCCAGGCATCCAACTGCTCCTCTGTGATGGGTTAAATGCAGATAATTGTAATTTGTCATTGTTGGACTAATGAAGGCTTTATTAACATACTATGACTTTTTTAAGGCTTTTTTTTGACGACATACTATACTATGACTTTTTTTATGACTTTTTCGACATACTATACTATGACCTTTTTATGACTTTTTTCAACATACTATACTTATGACTTTTTTCTATGACTTTTTTTTTCAACATACTATACTATGACTTTTTTTCTTTTTTCAACATACTATACTATGACTTTTTTTATGACTTTTTTCAACATACTATACTACGACCTTTTTATGACTTTTTTTCAACATACTATACTTAGGCTTTCTTCAAAAGACTGTTCTATGACTTTTTTCAACATAATATACTATGACTTTTTTTTACTTTTTTCGACATACTATACAATGACCTTTTTTTCAACATACTACACTTAGGCTTTATTCCACATACTATACTATGACTTTTTTTGACTTTTTTTTCGACATACTATACTATGACCTTTTTTTATACTTTTTTCGACATACTATACTATGACCTTTTTATGACTTTTTTTCAACATACTATACTTAGGACTTTCTTCAACATACTATACTATGACTTTTTTCAACATAATATACTATGACTTTTTTGACTTTTTTCGACATACTATACTATGACCTTTTTTTTGACTTTTTTCAACATACTATACTTAGGCTTTCTTCAACATACTATACTATGACTTTTTTCAACATAATATACTATGACTTTTTTTGACTTTTTTCGACATACTATACTATGACCTTTTTTTATACTTTTTTATGACCTTTTTTTATACTTTTTTCGACATACTATACTTAGGCTTTCTTCAACAGACTATACTATGACTTTTTTCAACATAATATACTATGACTTTTTTTGACTTTTTTCGACATACTATACTATGACCTTTTTTCATTTTTTTTTCGACATACTATACTATTACCTTTTTTTCAACATACTACACTTAGGCTTTATTCGACATACTATACTATGACTTTTTTATGAATTTATTCAAAAGGGTGGCTGTGGCACGCCAGGTAGAGCGCTCATCCCGTAACCACGAGGTTGGTGGTTCGAACCCCTCTTCAGTCAACATGCAGAGGTGTCCTTGAGCGAGACACCTAACCCCCAGGCATCCAACTGCTCCTCTCTGATGGGTTAAATGCAGATAATTGTAATTTGTCATTGTTGGACTAATGAAGGCTTTATTAACATACTATGACTTTTTTAAGGCTTTTTTCGACATACTATACGATGACCTTTTTTTTGACTTTTTTTCGACATACTATACTATGATCTTTTTATGACTTTTTCAACATACTATACTATGACCTTTTTATGACTTTGTTTCAACATACTATACTTAGGCTTTTTTCAACATAATACTACTATGACTTTTTTTGACTTTTTTTCGACATACTATACTTGACCTTTTTTATACTTTTTTCGACATACTATACAATGACTTTTTTTCAACATACTACACTTAGGCTTTATTCCACATACTATACTATGACTTTTTTTGACTTTTTTTTCGACATACTATACTATGACCTTTTTTTATACTTTTTTCGACATACTATACTATGACCTTTTTATGACTTTTTTCAACATACTATACTTACTTTCTTCAACAGACTATACTATGACTTTTTCAACATAATATACTATGACTTTTTTTGACTTTTTTCGACATACTATACTATGATCTTTTTATGACTTTTTCAACATACTATACTATGACCTTTTTATGACTTTTTTCAACATACTATACTTAGGCTTTCTTCAAAAGACTGTTCTATGACTTTTTTCAACATAATATACTATGACTTTTTTTGACTTTTTTCGACATACTATACTATGACCTTTTTTTATACTTTTTTCGACATACTATACAATGACCTTTTTTTCAACATACTACACTTAGGCTGTATTCGACATACTATACTATGACTTTTTTCAACATACTATACTATGACTTTTTTTTTTTCGACATACTATACTATGACCTTTTTTTATACTTTTTTCGACATACTATACTATGACCTTTTTATGACTTTTTTTCAACATACTACACTTAGGCTTTCTTCAACAGACTATACTATGACTTTTTTCAACATAATATACTGTGACTTTTTTGTCTTTTTTCGACATACTATACTATGACCTTTTTATGACTTTTTTCGACATACTATACTTAGGCTTTCTTCAACAGACTATACTATGACTTTTTTCAACATAATATACTATGACTTTTTTTGACTTTTTTCGACATACTATACTATGACCTTTTTTTATACTTTTTTATGACCTTTTTTTATACTTTTTTCGACATACTATACTTAGGCTTTCTTCAACAGACTATACTATGACTTTTTTCAACATAATATACTATGACTTTTTTTGACTTTTTTCACATACTATACTATGACCTTTTTTTCATTTTTTTTTCGACATACTATACTATTACCTTTTTTTCAACATACTACACTTAGGCTTTATTCGACATACTATACTATGACCTTTTTATGAATTTATTCAAAAGGGTGGCTGTGGCACGCCAGGTAGAGCGCTCATCCCGTAACCACGAGGTTGGTGGTTCGAACCCCTCTTCAGTCAACATGCAGAGGTGTCCTTGAGCGAGACACCTAACCCCCAGGCATCCCACTGCTCCTCTGTGATGGGTTAAATGCAGATAATTGTAATTTGTCATTGTTGGACTAATGAAGGCTTTATTAACATACTATGACTTTTTTAAGGCTTTTTTCGAAATACTATACGATGACTTTTTGACTTTTTTCGACATACTATACTATGACCTTTTTATGACTTTTTCGACATACTATACTATGACCTTTTTATGACTTTTTTTCAACATACTATACTTAGGCTTTCTTCAAAAGACTGTTCTATGACTTTTTTCAACATAATATACTATGACTTTTTTTGACTTTTTTCGACATACTATACTATGACCTTTTTTTATACTTTTTTCGACATACTATACAATGACCTTTTTTTCAACATACTACACTTAGGCTTTATTCCACATACTATACTATGACTTTTTTTGACTTTTTTCGACATACTATACTATGACCTTTTTTTATACTTTTTTCGACATACTATACTATGACCTTTTTTTATACTTTTTCGACATACTATACTTAGGCTTTCTTCAACAGACTATACTATGACTTTTTTCGACATACTATACTATGACTTTTTTTCGACATACTATACTATGACCTTTTTATGACTTTTTCAACATACTATACTATGACCTTTTTATGACTTTTTTTCAACATACTATACTTAGGCTTTCTTCAAAAGACTGTTCTATGACTTTTTTCAACATAATATACTATGACTTTTTTTGACTTTTTTCGACATACTATACTATGACCTTTTTTTATACTTTTTTCGACATACTATACAATGACCTTTTTTTCAACATACTACACTTAGGCTTTATTCCACATACTATACTATGACTTTTTTTGACTTTTTTCGACATACTATACTATGACCTTTTTTTATACTTTTTTCGACATACTATACTATGACCTTTTTATGACTTTTTTTCAACATACTATACTTAGGCTTTCTTCAACAGACTATACTATGACTTTTTTCAACATACTATACGATGACTTTTTTGTCTTTTTTCGACATACTATACTATGACCTTTTTATGACTTTTTTTCAACATACTATACTTAGGCTTTCTTCAACAGACTATACTATGACTTTTTTCAACATAATATACTATGACTTTTTTTGACTTTTTTCGACATACTATACTATGACCTTTTTTTATACTTTTTTATGACCTTTTTTTATACTTTTTTCGACATACTATACTTAGGCTTTCTTCAACAGACTATACTATGACTTTTTTCAACATAATATACTATGACTTTTTTTGACTTTTTTCGACATACTATACTATGACCTTTTTTCATTTTTTTTTTCGACATACTATACTATTACCTTTTTTTCAACATACTACACTTAGGCTTTATTCGACATACTATACTATGACTTTTTTATGAATTTATTCGAAAGGGTGGCTGTGGCACGCCAGGTAGAGCGCTCATCCCGTAACCACGAGGTTGGTGGTTCGAACCCCTCTTCAGTCAACATGCAGAGGTGTCCTTGAGTGAGACACCTAACCCCCAGGCATCCAACTGCTCCTCTGTGATGGGTTAAATGCAGATAATTGTAATTTGTCATTGTTGGACTAATGAAGGCTTTATTAACATACTATGACTTTTTTAAGGCTTTTTTCGACATACTATACGATGACTTTTTTGACTTTTTTCGACATACTATACTATGACCTTTTTATGACTTTTTCAACATACTATACTATGACCTTTTTATGACTTTTTTTCAACATACTATACTTAGGCTTTTTTTCTTCAAAAGACTGTTCTATGACTTTTTTCAACATAATATACTATGACTTTTTTTGACTTTTTTCGACATACTATACTATGACCTTTTTTTATACTTTTTTCGACATACTATACTATGACCTTTTTTTCAACATACTACACTTAGGCTTTATTCGACATACTATACTATGACTTTTTTTGACTTTTTTCGACATACTATACTATGACCTTTTTTTATACTTTTTTCGACATACTATACAATGACCTTTTTATGACTTTTTTTTTTTCAACATACTATACTTAGGCTTTCTTCAACAGACTATACTATGACCTTTTTCAACATACTATACTATGACTTTTTTGACTTTTTTCGACATACTATACTATGACCTTTTTATGACTTTTTCAACATACTATACTATGACCTTTTTATGACTTTTTTCAACATACTATACTTAGGCTTTCTTCAAAAGACTGTTCTATGACTTTTTTCAACATAATATACTATGACTTTTTTTGACTTTTTTTCGACATACTATACTATGACCTTTTTTTATACTTTTTTCGACATACTATACAATGACCTTTTTTACAACATACTACACTTAGGCTTTATTCCACATACTATACGATGACTTTTTTGACTTTTTTCGACATACTATACTATGACCTTTTTTTATACTTTTTTCGACATACTATACTATGACCTTTTTATGACTTTTTTTTGACAACATACTATACTTAGGCTTTCTTCAACAGACTATACTATGACTTTTTTCAACATACTATACTATGACTTTTTTGTCTTTTTTCGACATACTATACTATGACCTTTTTATGACTTTTTTTCAACATACTATACTTAGGCTTTCTTCAACAGACTATACTATGACTTTTTTCAACATAATATACTATGACTTTTTTTGACTTTTTTCGACATACTATACTATGACCTTTTTTTATACTTTTTTCGACATACTATACTATGACCTTTTTTTTATACTTTTTTCGACATACTATACTTAGGCTTTCTTCAACAGACTATACTATGACTTTTTTCAACATAATATACTATGACTTTTTTTGACTTTTTTCAACATACTATACTATGACCTTTTTTCATTTTTTTTTTTCGACATACTATACTATTACCTTTTTTTCAACATACTACACTTAGGCTTTATTCGACATACTATACTATGACTTTTTTATGAATTTATTCAAAAGGGTGGCTGTGGCACGCCAGGTAGAGCGCTCATCCCGTAACCACGAGGTTGGTGGTTCGAACCCCTCTTCAGTCAACATGCAGAGGTGTCCTTGAGCGAGACACCTAACCCCCAGGCATCCCACTGCTCCTCTGTGATGGGTTAAATGCAGATAATTGTAATTTGTCATTGTTGGACTAATGAAGGCTTTATTAACATACTATGACTTTTTTAAGGCTTTTTTCGACATACTATACTATGACTTTTTTTGACTTTTTCGACATACTATACTATGACCTTTTTATGACTTTTTTCAACATACTATACTATGACCTTTTTATGACTTTTTTCAACATACTGTTACTATGACTATGACTTTTTTCAACATAATATACTATGACTTTTTTTGACTTTTTTCGACATACTATACTATGACCTTTTTTTCAACATACTACACTTAGGCTTTATTCCATATACTATACTATGACTTTTTTTGACTTTTTCGACATACTATACTATGACCTTTTTTTACTTTTTTCGACATACTATACTATGACCTTTTTACTTTTTTTTTCGACATACTATACTATGACTTTTTTTGACTTTTTTTATACAACATACTATACTATAGACTTTCTTTTTTATGACTTTTTTCAACATAATATACTATGACTTTTTTTGACTTTTTTCGACATACTATACTATGACTTTTTTCATACTTTTTTCGACATACTATACTATGACCTTTTTTTCAACATACTACACTTAGGCTTTATTCCACATACTATACTATGATCTTTTTATGACTTTTTTTTAATTACTATACTATGACCTTTTTTTATACTTTTTCGACATACTATACTATGACCTTTTTATGACTTTTTTTCAACATACTATACTTAGGCTTTCTTCAACAGACTATACTATGACTTTTTTCAACATAATATACTATGACTTTTTTCTGAATTTTTTCGACATACTATACTATGACCTTTTTTTCAACATACTACGACCTTTTTATGACTTTTTTTCAACATACTATACTTAGGCTTTCTTCAACAGACTATACTATGACTTTTTTCAACATAATATACTATGACTTTTTTTGACTTTTTTCGACATACTATACTATGACCTTTTTTATACTTTTTTTTTCGACATACTATACTATGACCTTTTTATGACTTTTTTTCAACTTACTATACTTAGGCTTTCTTCAACAGACTATACTTTTTTTTCAACATACTATACGATGACTTTTTTGTCTTTATGACTTTTTCAACATACTATACTATGACCTTTTTATGACTTTTTTCAACATACTATACTTAGGCTTTCTTCAACAGACTATACTATGACTTTTTTCAACATAATATACTATGACTTTTTTTGACTTTTTTCGACATACTATACTATGACCTTTTTTTATACTTTTACTATACTATGACCTTTTTTTATACTTTTTTCGACATACTATACTTAGGCTTTCTTCAACAGACTATACTATGACTTTTTTCAACATAATATACTATGACTTTTTTTGACTTTTTTCGACATACTATACTATGACCTTTTTTCATTTTTTTTTTTCGACATACTATACTATTACCTTTTTTCAACATACTACACTTAGGCTTTATTCGACATACTATACTATGACCTTTTTATGAATTTATTCAAAAGGGTGGCTGTGGCACGCCAGGTAGAGCGCTCATCCCGTAACCACGAGGTTGGTGGTTCGAACCCCTCTTCAGTCAACATGCAGAGGTGTCCTTGAGCGAGCCACCTAACCCCCAGGCAACCAACTGCTCCTCTCTGATGGGTTAAATGCAGATAATTGTAATTTGTCATTGTTGGACTAATGAAGGCTTTATTAACATACTATGACTTTTTTAAGGCTTTTTTCGACATACTATACGATGACTTTTTTGACTTTTTTCGACATACTATACTATGACCTTTTTATGACTTTTTCGACATACTATACTATGACCTTTTTATGACTTTTTTTCAACATACTATACTTAGGCTTTCTTCAAAAGACTGTTCTATGACTTTTTTCAACATAATATACTATGACTTTTTTTGACTTTTTTCGACATACTATACTATGACCTTTTTGACATACTATACAATGACCTTTTTTTCAACATACTACACTTAGGCTTTATTCCACATACTATACTATGACTTTTTTTGACTTTTTTCGACATACTATACTATGACCTTTTTTTATACTTTTTTCGACATACTATACTATGACCTTTTTATGACTTTTTTTCAACATACTATACTTAGGCTTTCTTCAACAGACTATACTATGACTTTTTTCAACATAATATACTATGACTTTTTTTGACTTTTTTCGACATACTATACTATGACCTTTTTTTATACTTTTTTTTTTTTATACAACATACTATACTTAGGCTTTCTTCAAAAGACTGTTCTATGACTTTTTTCAACATAATATACTATGACTTTTTTTGACTTTTTTCGACATACTATACTATGACCTTTTTTTATACTTTTTTCGACATACTATACTATGACCTTTTTTTATACTTTTTTCGACATACTATACTTAGGCTTTCTTCAACAGACTATACTATGACTTTTTTCAACATAATATACTATGACTTTTTTTGACTTTTTTCGACATACTATACTATGACCTTTTTTCATACTTTTTTCGACATACTATACTATTACCTTTTTTTCAACATACTACACTTAGGCTTTATTCGACATACTATACTATGACTTTTTTATGAATTTATTCAAAAGGGTGGCTGTGGCACGCCAGGTAGAGCGCTCATCCCGTAACCACGAGGTTGGTGGTTCGAACCCCTCTTCAGTCAACATGCAGAGGTGTCCTTGAGCGAGACACCTAACCCCCAGGCATCCAACTGCTCCTCTCTGATGGGTTAAATGCAGATAATTGTAATTTGTCATTGTTGGACTAATGAAGGCTTTATTAACATACTATACTATGACTTTTTTAAGGCTTTTTTCGACATACTATACGATGACTTTTTTGACTTTTTTCGACATACTATACTATGACCTTTTTATGACTTTTTCGACATACTATACTATGACCTTTTTATGACTTTTTTTCAACATACTATACTTAGGCTTTCTTCAAAAGACTGTTCTATGACTTTTTTCAACATAATATACTATGACTTTTTTTGACTTTTTTCGACATACTATACTATGACCTTTTTTTATACTTTTTTACGACATACTATACAATGACCTTTTTTTCAACATACTACACTTAGGCTTTATTCCACATACTATACTATGACTTTTTTTTTTTTTCGACATACTATACTATGACCTTTTTTTATTTTTTTCGACATACTATACTATGACTTTTTTATGACTTTCTTCGACATACTATACTTAGGCTTTTTCAACAGACTATACTATGACTTTTTTCAACATACTATACGATGACTTTTTTGTCTTTTTTCGACATACTATACTATGACCTTTTTATGACTTTTTCAACATACTATACTATGACCTTTTTATGACTTTTTTTCAACATACTATACTTAGGCTTTCTTCAAAAGACTGTTCTATGACTTTTTTCAACATACTATACTATGACTTTTTTTGACTTTTTCGACATACTATACTTAGGCTTTATTCCACATACTATACTGTGACTTTTTTTGACTTTTTTCGACATACTATACTATGACCTTTTTTTATACTTTTTTCGACATACTATACTATGACCTTTTTATGACTTTTTTTCAACTTACTATACTTAGGCTTTCTTCAACAGACTATACTATGACTTTTTTCAACATACTATACTATGACTTTTTTTGACTTTTTTCGACATACTATACTATGACCTTTTTATGACTTTTTTTCAACATACTATACTTAGGCTTTCTTCAACAGACTATACTATGACTTTTTTCAACATAATATACTATGACTTTTTTTGACTTTTTTCATACATACTATACTATGACCTTTTTTTATACTTTTTTTTTTCGACATACTATACTATGACCTTTTTTTATACTTTTTTCGACATACTATACTATG
This sequence comes from Anoplopoma fimbria, assembly GCF_027596085.1. Classification (NCBI taxonomy): domain Eukaryota; kingdom Metazoa; phylum Chordata; class Actinopteri; order Perciformes; family Anoplopomatidae; genus Anoplopoma; species Anoplopoma fimbria. The sequence continues at coordinate 17,702,774 of NC_072463.1, forward strand.
ACCTTTTTTTCAACAGACTATACTATGACTTTTTTCAACATAATATACTATGACTTTTTTTGACTTTTTTCGACATACTATACTATGACCTTTTTTTCATACTTTTTTCGACATACTATACTATGACCTTTTTTTCAACATACTACACTTAGGCTTTATTCGACATACTATACTATGACTTTTTTATGAATTTATTCAAAAGGGTGGCTGTGGCACGCCAGGTAGAGCGCTCATCCTGTAACCACGAGGTTGGTGGTTCGAACCCCTCTTCAGTCAACATGCAGAGGTGTCCTTGAGCGAGACACCTAACCCCCAGGCATCCAACTGCTCCTCTGTGATGGGTTAAATGCAGATAATTGTAATTTGTCATTGTTGGACTAATGAAGGCTTTATTAACATACTATACTATGACTTTTTTAAGGCTTTTTTCGACATACTATACGATGACTTTTTTGACTTTTTTCGACATACTATACTATGACCTTTTTATGACTTTTTCAACATACTATACTATGACCTTTTTATGACTTTTTTTTTCAACATACTATACTTAGGACTTTTTTCCACATACTATACTATGACCTTTTTATACTTTTTTCGACATACTATACAATGACCTTTTTTTCAACATACTACACTTAGGCTTTATTCCACATACTATACTATGACTTTTTTTTGACTTTTTTCGACATACTATACTATGACCTTTTTTTATACTTTTTTCGACATACTATACTATGACCTTTTTATGACTTTTTTTCAACATACTATACTTAGGCTTTCTTCAACAGACTATACTATGACTTTTTTCAACATAATATACTATGACTTTTTTGACTTTTTTACTATACTATGACCTTTTTTTATACTTTTTTTTCGATACTATACTATGACCTTTTTTTTATACTTTTTTCGACATACTATACTTAGGCTTTCTTCAACAGACTATACTATGACTTTTTTCAACATAATATACTATGACTTTTTTGACTTTTTTCACATACTATACTATGACCTTTTTTTACTTTTTTTCGACATACTATACTATGACCTTTTTTTCAACATACTACACTTAGGCTTTATTCGACATACTATACTATGACTTTTTTATGAATTTATTCAAAAGGGTGGCTGTGGCACGCCAGGTAGAGCGCTCATCCCGTAACCACGAGGTTGGTGGTTCGAACCCCTCTTCAGTCAACATGCAGAGGTGTCCTTGAGCGAGCCACCTAACCCCCAGGCATCCCACTGCTCCTCTGTGATGGGTTAAATGCAGATAATTGTAATTTGTCATTGTTGGACTAATGAAGGCTTTATTAACATACTATACTATGACTTTTTTAAGGCTTTTTTCGACATACTATACGATGACTTTTTTGGACATACTATACTATGACCTTTTTATGACTTTTTTCGACATACTATACTATGACCTTTTTATGACTTTTTTTCAACATACTACACTTAGGCTTTATTCCACATACTATACTATGACTTTTTTTGACTTTTTTCGACATACTATACTATGACCTTTTTTTATACTTTTTTCGACATACTATACTATGACCTTTTTATGACTTTTTTTCAACATACTATACTTAGGCTTTCTTCAACAGACTATACTATGACTTTTTTCAACATAATATACTATGACTTTTTTTGACTTTTTTCGACATACTATACTATGACCTTTTTTTATACTTTTTTCGACATACTATACTATGACCTTTTTTTCAACATACTACACTTAGGCTTTATTCGACATACTATACTATGACTTTTTTATGAATTTTTCGACATACTATACTATGACGCCAGGTAGACGCTCATCCCGTAACCACAATACTTGGTGGTTCGAACCCCTCTTCAGTCAACATGCAGAGGTGTCCTTGAGCGAGCCACCTAACCCCCAGGCATCCCACTGCTCCTCTGTGATGGGTTAAATGCAGATAATTGTAATTTGTCATTGTTGGACTAATGAAGGCTTTATTAACATACTATACTATGACTTTTTTTTTTCGACATACTATACAATGACTTTTTTTTTCGACATACTATACTATGACCTTTTTATGACTTTTTCGACATACAATACTATGACCTTTTTATGACTTTTTTTCATACATACTATACTCTTCAAAAGACTGTTCTATGACTTTTTTCAACATAATATACTATGACTTTTTTTGACTTTTTTCGACATACTATACTATGACCTTTTTTTATACTTTTTTCGACATACTATACTATGACCTTTTTATGACTTTTTTTCAACATACTACACTTAGGCTTTTTTCGACATACTATACTATGACCTTTTTTTGACTTTTTTCGACATACTATACTATGACCTTTTTATGACTTTTTCGACATACTATACTATGACCTTTTTATGACTTTTTTTCAACATACTATACTTAGGCTTTCTTCAAAAGACTGTTCTATGACTTTTTTCAACATAATATACTATGACTTTTTTTGACTTTTTTCGACATACTATACTATGACCTTTTTTTATACTTTTTTCGACATACTATACTATGACCTTTTTATGACTTTTTTTCAACATACTATACTTAGGCTTTCTTCAACAGACTATACTATGACTTTTTTCAACATAATATACTATGACTTTTTTTGACTTTTTTCGACATACTATACTATGACCTTTTTTTATACTTTTTTCGACATACTATACAATGACCTTTTTTTCAACATACTACACTTAGGCTTTATTCCACATACTATACTATGACTTTTTTTGACTTTTTTCGACATACTATACTATGACCTTTTTTTATACTTTTTTCGACATACTATACTATGACCTTTTTATGACTTTTTTTCAACATACTATACTTAGGCTTTCTTCAACAGACTATACTATGACTTTTTTCAACATACTATACGATGACTTTTTTGTCTTTTTTCGACATACTATACTATGACCTTTTTATGACTTTTTCAACATACTATACTATGACCTTTTTATGACTTTTTTTCAACATACTATACTTAGGCTTTCTTCAACAGACTATACTATGACTTTTTTCAACATAATATACTATGACTTTTTTTGACTTTTTTCGACATACTATACTATGACCTTTTTTCATACATTTTTTTCGACATACTATACTATTACCTTTTTTTCAACATACTACACTTAGGCTTTATTCGACATACTATACTATGACCTTTTTATGACTTTTTCAACATACTATACTATGACCTTTTTATGACTTTTTTCAACATACTATACTTAGGCTTTCTTCAACAGACTATACTATGACTTTTTTCAACATAATATACTATGACTTTTTTTGACTTTTTTCGACATACTATACTATGACTTTTTTCTGAATTTTTTCGACATACTATACTATGACCTTTTTTTTACTTTTTTCGACATACTATACTATGACCTTTTTATGACTTTTTCAACATACTATACTTGACTTTTTTCGACATACTATACTATGACCTTTTTATGACTTTTTTCGACATACTATACTTAGGCTTTCTTCAACAGACTATACTATGACTTTTTTCAACATAATATACTATGACTTTTTTTGACTTTTTTCGACATACTATACTATGACCTTTTTTTATACTTTTTTCACATACTATACTTAGGCTTTCTTCAACAGACTATACTATGACTTTTTTCAACATAATATACTATGACTTTTTTTGACTTTTTTCGACATACTATACTATGACCTTTTTTTATACTTTTTTCGACATACTATACTATGACCTTTTTTCAACATACTACACTTAGGCTTTTTTTCAACATACTATACTATGACTTTTTTCAACATAATATACTATGACTTTTTTTGACTTTTTTCAACATACTATACTATGACTTTTTTCTGACTTTTTTCAGAATACTATACTATGACCTTTTTTGACTTTTTTCGACATACTATACTATGACCTTTTTATGACTTTTTCAACATACTATACTAGACTTTTTTATGACTTTTTTCCCCATACTATACTATGACCTTTTTATGACTTTTCTTCAACATACTATACTTGACTTTTTTTGACATACTATACTATGACTTTTTTTATGACTTTTTAACATACTATACTATGACTTTTTTAAGATTTTTTTTGGCATACTACACTATGACTTTTTTCTTTTCACACATACTATACTATGACTTTTTTATGACTTTATTCAACTTACTATACTATGACCTTTTTATGACTTTTTTTAACATACTATACTTATGACTTTTTCAACAGACTATACTATGACTTTTTTCAACATAATATACTATGACTTTTTTTAATGACTTTTTTCGACATACTATACTATGACTTTTTGTCTTTTTTTTGGCATACTATACCATGACTTTTTTCGACATACTATACTATGACCTTTTTATGACTTTTTCAACATACTATACTTTGACTTTTTTCAACTATACTATGACTTTTTTATGACTTTTTTCAACATACTATACTATGACCTTTTTATGACTTTTCTTCAACATACTATACTCTGACTTTTTTTTCGACATACTATACTCTGACCTTTTTTCTGACTTTTTTCGACACACAATACTATGACTTTTTGTGATTTTTTTTGGCATACTAAACTATGACTCATATTTCTTTTCACGACATACTATACTATGACTTTTTTATGACTTTATTCAACTTACTATACTATGACCTTTTTCGTGACTTTTTTTTAACATACTATACTATGACTTTTTTTTACGACATACTATACTATGACTTTTTTCGACATACTATACTATGACTTTTTTTTATGACTTTTTACGACACACAATACTATGGCTTTTTGTCATTTTTTTGGCATACTATACCATGACTTTTTTCGACATACTATACCATGACTTTTTTATGACTTTTTTCGACTTACTATACTTTGACTTTTTTCGACATACTATACCATGACTTTTTTATGACTTTTTTATAACTTTTTTCAACATACTATACTATGACTTTTTTCGACATACTATACTATGACTTTTTTATAACTTTTTTCAACATACTATACTATGACTTTTTTATTACTTTTTTCGACTTACTATAATATTATCTTTTTATGACTTTTTTCAACATACTATACTCAGGATTTGGTCAACACACTATACTATGACCTTTTTATGCCTTTTTTCAACAAGCTATAATATGACTTTTTTCGACATACTAAACCATGACCTTTTTTTGTCCATACTATACTATGACTTCTTTCAACGTGCTTTACTTTGACTTTTTTGTGACTTTTATTGATATATTATACTCTCAATTTTTTACTCATTCAAAAATGTTTTTGACATATTGTTACATGACTTTTTATAACATTTTATAATTGGACTATTTTCTGAGTTCTTGTAACATGCTAAGTCATAACTTTTTCCAACATGCTATGCTATGTCTTTCCTATGACTTTTTTGGACTTGCTTTGCTATGACTTTTGTATGACTTTTATTGATATACTATAATATACATTTTTAGACATAATATAGTATGACTTTTTGCATTTTTACAACATGCTATAATATGACTTTTCCCGACATGTTATATAATATGACTATTTCATGACTTATTTAAGATATGACTTTCATCAGACTTTTATCCCAAAAAAATTTGACAAACTATACTATGACTACTATGATCCCTTTTCTCAACATGCTCTATGACTTTTCTTCGACATTATACTATAACTCTTTTATGATTTATTTTCTACATATTTTATGACTTTTTAAAAAATGCTATACTATGAGTTTTTCGACATGCTTTAGTATGACTTTTTTTTACATACTATACTAAGACTTTTTTGTCATTCTATAGTATGCCCTTTTTTTCTCAACATTTTTTCTCAACATGCTATACCACAACATTTTTATTAATTACTTTTTTTAACTATGCTATGCCCCAGTTTTTAACGTGGCATAAAAAATATGTCAACTAGCTATTGAGCAAGTGTTTCTCATCAGTGCTTTATTACTGGTCGTGTCTGGATGGTAACCTATAGATTGCGAATACTTGAAAAAACTCTTGGAGACTCAACAACCTATTCTAACATTCATGGTCAATGCATAACTTTAACTATTTGAGATCATTGCTTAACCTTAATCATTCAAGATTACTGCCTAACCTTAACCATTCAAGGTCAATACTTAATAACTATTCCAGGTGCGAGAGTTTTGCAAATTGTGGGGTACCATCTAGACACAACTCTAATTACTTTCCCCTTGTGCTTGCATTAGTTCTCACCTTCAAATTTCTCCCAACACATTCCATTATCTTCCAAAATAAAAGCTTATCATAACACAAATCCCACCCTGTGCTTCTTTAGGGTCACAGAGCCTTCTGGATAACACATAGCAGTCCTGCATTTCTATCTGCCATGTAGATCTGATGAAACCCTGATTGTGGTTGGAGATTAACGCCCACCGATCATCAAAACTGAGTGGATTCTCCCTCTGGCAAGTCAACCTTAGCCCACCATCTGCTACACTGGCAGGCAACAGCCCTGCCATGTTCTGTTGCTGATAAACGGTTCTAGCTTTCAAAAAGGAATATTTTAAATTGTAACAACACTTTTATTGACATAAAACTTTAAACAACAACACGGTGGTCCGATCTAGTTAAAAACATGTCATAAACACTGTATGATGCATGACATCAGTGCCATTGTAAGTCCACTTATACGTACGATGTATTGTTTTTGTGAATTACGATCAATTGCAGATTATGCTTTATTTATTATTTTAATATATATAGATGTATACATATAATAAATAAATATAGGCATTAGCAGTGGATTGCTTTAATACAACAACAGTCTTTCTGGAGGTGAAAAATTCCAATCACTTTCCTCCTCCCTTTAAGCTCTGTCTCCCAAGTGACTAAGCAATTCAGTACTTAGAGAAGGGAAAATGGCCTGGATATGGTGCTGCCATGTTGTTCCCATTTCCTAAATCACCCTGAAAACACTGACGTTTTTTTCAGGTCCCACAGGACAAGATGTTATGGAGTTGGATCTGAAGTTAAAATTGGGACATAAAGAGATGCTCACTCTTAAAGACCTACTGTGGTTAACTAGCATGCTTTCTTTATTCTCCCAAATACACGTGACTCTGCTTTGAGTTGTCCCATCCTGGAGCAAGGTTTTGGAGCTGATCTAACTCACCCAGGATCTTTATGTGCCTTGTGGTTCTTGTGTCTGTCCCTGTATATCAAGTATAACAAGTTACCTATTACTCCCTGGGAGCAGGGAGAAACGTTTTAAAAATGCATGCATATGCCAGGTGGAAATGTCAAGGCTAAGAGCACCGTTGTCTCCCTGTTCTAACAGAGGCTAGTGGGCTTCTCCCGGTTTCCATACTTTTTTATTTTATTTAGCAGGGTTGTTTAGAGCTTGGTGATGTGCCGGTTGGCTTGTCCATAAATGTGTCCATTGTTTTATTTGTTTTCCTGGAGAAGTTCTTCAGTCTGAGCTCCTCTCTGAACTCATAGCTGACGAGACTGGGTTCATGGGTGCAGAAGTGAGCAAAGGCATCCACTAAGGCCCTGAACTGGGGTATGGTGAGTTCTGTAGGACGTAGAGTGGGGTCCACGTCCGCTTTCTGCATCATCTCCTGTGTCAGCTCAAGACGACACGCCTCAGGGAACAACTTTCTGAAAAGGAGGGAGAAACATGAAGAAATGACGGCACAGATTCCTACACTCAGGTCACTTTGATATCTTGATGATCATGCAAGATTAATGCGGCTATAAAGTTTAAACAGAAAGAAATTCTCCCTCAGCGATCATTTCAAATCTGTGAAGTTAATTGAAAATCACACAAAAGGCTAGAGCTGCTCATGAATTGTTAATTTTTCTCCAGACACAAAACTCACACGAAGACAGTTATCCAACATTTAGACGGCAGCTATAATTTAAATGTTCAATATTTTTCTGAAAAGCTCCCCAGTATATATCCAATATAGAAGGGTGACATTTTTTGTTTTTAAAAACATTTCCCTGTTCTCCTGTGTTCTTTCTCTGCAGGTTGGTGAGCAATAGCCATTTCCACACACTCCGCAGTACAGATGCTTTTTAGGCGCTTCAGTGCTGGTGCCTACTCTCCAATTTGGTGCCACTGCCGCCAACCCGCTGCAGTTACATAAAATATGCTGCCTCGTCTTCCAATGCCACCTCAATGACTCATAATTGCTGCTCTCTTTCACACAACCAGTGTTCTTTTGTTATCTGGGCCTACATACTCTTTCCTAACGGGGGCGATGGGCAGCGTGCACATGCATGTGGGCGTGTGGGTTTGTCGCTAGTGGTTTTTCTTTTTAAACAGAGCTCTGAGATGGCTCCAATGTTCAGACTTGTTCAAAGAACAGAAAGCCTCAAAAATAGTGGCTTTATTTGTCAAAGTGGTGTGACAGAGAAACGCAAATCAAAAACCATTCTAATTAATGATGAGACGGAGACGCAGCTGTCAGAAAACAGGGAATGAAAAATGTAGAGAGAGAATGATAGATGAGGATGAGACAAGATTAAGAAGTAAAGAGGGTGAGAGGAAAGAGAGGGTGCTTTGAAAGCTACATCAAGTTGTATAACTGCTCTTACTCTACTCCTTTATGGCAGTGCTTCCTACGGAACTGGAAAACGTTCCGGACGACTTTCTCCACCAGCTTGAAGGGCTGCTGGATCTGGGGCTGAACCAGAGGGGTGAAGTGAACTACTCCCACGTCCACCTACAAACACACACAAACAGAGGGAGAGGGCAAGAGATATGTTAAAACTACTTTGCAAAGAGTGTGCTCATGGCAATGAAGAAAGTGGCAAGAAAGAGCAGGTAGGTGTGAGGAGAGAGGAGAGAATGCAAAGTGTGGTGTGAAACACTGGAAAGAAAGGTTGGCTGACAAATGGCAAGAGAGATACAGAGCTGTACAAAGAGAGAGGGAGAGGTGGAGGGATCAACACTGGGATAAAAGAAAAGAGGAAAGGCGGAAAATAAGATGACGCAGCATGGCTGGCTGGCGAGCCCGTTCTAGTTGCCACAGTAACACCTGTGCGATGGACCATAGAAACTAAACCTCTCTCTTTCTTCCCTGTCTCTCCTCATGGCCCTCCATCACCACTGAGATTCTTAAAACCTGCCTGACTCACTGTAGCACTCTTCCCACTGTCTTTTTGTCCATCTGGCTCAACCACTTCCTCTACAAGGGAAACCAATGTAGCATGAACATATATGATGTGATGGGTACATTAGGCAGCCACAGAGCTCATGTCCTGCTTAATGGGAGACTCAGTGGACACAGGTACCATGAATTAAAGGTCTTTTCTGACAAATAATTTGTGCCAAAAAGAAAAAATTCACAAATTTGAGCCCACTGTCTTTATGAGCCTTTTCACTTTTTACTTTTCGATTTCTGTGAATTCTGGATGCCGATAAAAACAAGCCAACCAATAAAATAAGGACTTTTGCTCACGCAAGCAATAGACAATTTAGATATTGATCTTGCAAATCAGTGTCCTCTTTGATAAACAAAAGAAAAAATATTAATCCAACAAACATAAAGGCAACATCCGGGGAAGCAGTTGAACTTGCTTGTGATGATGAGTAGCCTACAAAAGAAGGGTAAACATGTGACCCGTACAGGTGAATGCCAGTCGGCAGGCCAGAGAGCAAACAGTTATTTCACCACAGTGAAATTGTTGTCTGTGCAGGGCAAAATGGCAACAAATACAGACTGAAGCAGAGTATTTCGTTAGATAAAAACATGCATTGAAATTATTACATCTATCTCTGAGACAATTACAGAGCCAAGGACTGAGTGCCTGCCGCCAAGCTGTTTATGAGGGACGGAGTGAGAGAGAGGACTACCGCAAGCCTGAAGTTACTGAAAGTTATTAAAAAAATTGAAATTCAAATGTCCAGGTTATGAATTTATTATAGCAAAAACAACCAATGAATCAATGCCAGATTTCAATTTTTGGTAGCATGCAGGGAAAGCGGATAATCCTGTCGGCTCCTGTTTAGTATGAAAGGTTTAATCATGAAGAATTGCCAGCAAATATTCCACATTTTCCTTTAATTTTTTCATATTTGTTCATTTATAACTGCTTTAACTCCTAACTTTAGCAGACAAATTAACCCCAGTAACTACTGATGTACCCATTGGGGTCCAAGTACGCCTGGTTGGAAATGACTGACCTACAGTAGAGGAGCTGTGGAGGTGGTGGTAGCCTTAGCTCCTGTTCCTCACGAGCTGCTAACTCCCAATCCTTCCTGTGTCAGCCCTAAGCTGACATGACAAACTGTTGAAGTAATCGTGCCAGACTCAGCAGAGCCTAACTCTTGTTCTCAGATCACTTGACTGTCAGGCACATACACATCCACACGTTCTCTCTTCACTCTGTTGCTAGTGCCCCTTTAAAGGATCATCTACTCTCTTCATCTTCTGAATGCCATGATGGGATCAAGAGAACCAAAATACATTAAAAGACTATTTCTGAATATCTAGATCTGTGCGTTTGTGCGCAAACAAGACCGTCATCTTTAAAAAGGTATTTCACATAATGGCATTCAGTCCAGCAAGTTATAGCTTAATTGATACAAATACAGGTGCAACAAGGCTCAGGGTAGTACTTCCTGAAGGGGCTACTGCACAATCAGAGAGATACTCTACTGTGTGTGAACCAATGGCAAAGCCAGACAGTGGGCAGCAGAGCGGTGGAGTCGCCTGTCTGTCTTTCCATAGATGGTAATAGCTTCACTTCCCCAGTGAGGGAGCACTGTGAGGGACTGTACTCTGACTGGCTGAGCGCACTGACAATGGGGCTCTGAGGAAAAACATCAGCTGTTTTATTCTTAATAAGAATAATACCTTTCATTGCCCTTAAGTGCTTTTTGGCTTGGAGTGCTTTTCAAGATACTAAAAGACTATTTATATACCAAGCAAAAATTATGGCAAACATGTAAACAAGTAGATCACGTCTGAATGGAAAATAATTTGAGATCTAAAAGTTGAGTGTTTCATGATGAAGGACACACAAGCTGAGAAGACATAAAACAGAGAAGATGCAAACACATGCATACACTGAAGTGACATAAAGGGACATCTGATTTCGCTCAACAGCCCTCCTGTTTAAAACAATATGCCCTGCGGAGCTCCTTGTGCATCCTCCAAGATTGTATTTCTGGATTGTGTGACTCACTCACAGCTGCCTTTTGCTTTCTTCGGCAAGGGGCTGGGGGTCAGTAATTAGGGAAGAAAATCTTAAGTGGTCAGAAGACGCGTGAAGGAATTTCTAATACGCTGTTTAGATTCTGCTTTTCGGTCAACGGCTGAGGTACCGCTTGAGAGCACTTGTAAACCGCAGCACTATCTCTTATCAGATCTATAGATCCCTGTGCTTCCGAGCTTCCTGCTGCAGTGGCGTTTAATGGATCGGCAGCGGAGGGACGGTGTGTCTCATCAGCCCCGAAGGCTATTTGCAATAATAGTGCAGATAATGCTTAAAACTCCTCTGTCCAGCATTAGATGGTCGGACATGGAGGAAGAAAGGAATGTTGTTCGGCGCTGAAGTTGGAAATGCACATACTGTACAGCTGTTGAGTAACTTCATGTTTAATTTTAATGGTGATTTTTGGTATGTTGAACAATGACTTCATGGTTTATTTGTAGTGTCAGTAATTGCCCTGGCTTCTTTATGATAAATCTATTATTAATATACTAACCCTTTTAGTTCATGTATGATGTATTGTTTTAAAAATAAAGGCCATGTTGCAGGTGTTGTCGAGGGTATTGAAAGCTGTGGCTGCATCATTTGGTTTAGAAACAAAGGCGTGTATTATGACAATAAATCCCCCCGCCTGTCACATCAACATGTAAAGATTCTGATTGAGATTTTATATCTGGATTGCAAAAATGCTTCTATCGGGTCTTTGTTGACGCGAGATCAGACCACCATCTGTTAGGAAGAGGCAATAAAAAGGAATGTCTTTAATTTCAGTTTCTGCTGGAATAATTGGGTCATTTATATTCTGCGCTTCATGATTTAAGAGGGGAGCAAGGGGAAAAGTCGATATTGGGACTATACATGCAGCAGCATTTCAGCCATCATCTTGTCCCAGTCACTTTGCTGCTATGATTTATGTATGGCCTTGCTACACGGCTTCACTAGGTAGCGCCACCGGAATATATCCCGCTCCCTGCCATTAATCCTTCCCCTGATAACCTCAACATGCAAGGAAACTCCGTCTTAAATCATGCGCCGTCACCTGGGTCCTCCATTGAGGTGCAATGAACATGCCTTTATTCCCACTCCTCCCGCCAGCCCTCCCCCAAAAACCCTTAAAATACTTTGTATCTGCTAGGTGATCCTGAACTGGGATGGCAGACTGACTTATTGACCCTATTTGACAACTTTAATATCTCTCCCTCACTCAGGTCCCCCCCTCCACCTCATTTATTTACACAGGTGGCTGTAAAGATCGTACATACAAAGCAGACAGAGATTGGTTATCATTGACCATCATATTTAGCCGGGGAATGTAATGTGTTATGTAAGGATCAATAACTCAAGCTCATGAAAATTATTGTTCTGACTCTCTAAATCCGGCTAATTTGATCGTAGCTTAAGAAAAGTCTTTAAACATTTACATAGACTTTGAATCTGCTTCCCTCCTTATGCAAGTTATATTAAATCATCTGATAAACCAACACCTTGCATATCTACTGTAAAAGGAAGGTATTATGCTGCTGATTCCCCTGGTAGAGGGAAATGGGCAAAATATGAGAGATCTCTATCTAAAAGTCCCACGTCTGCTTTTGTCTGCAACTCAAGACCTTTACTGGCCCACTTCAGTACAATAGTCCCACATCTCTATTACTTGTGAGTTACCATATTTCATGTGGTTTGACCTTCCCAAAGCTCAGCAGCTCACTCTATTACTCCAGCTTTGCCCTGTGGTTCTCCTGCTTATCTTCCCCCCATTTTCCACCTCCAACGTCACCTTCTCGGTGAGTTCTTGCCCAACGGTGTGTGAACGGTAATTTGTCATGTCCCTCTGAGCGAAACCAACACGAGATGACAGGGGCCCTGGGGCACCAGCCACTGTGCTACCTGAACCACCAACACTTGCGCTTACATAATGGCAGGTTCTGAGAAAAAGAGCAGGGAGATGGAAGAAAGCTATATACAGCCAGGGAATACAAGAGAGAAGAGCTCACAGCGATTCCTGCAAAGAGGGAAGAGCTGCATTAATCATAACAATACCTTGAGAAGACAACCTCCATTACATCAGTGGAGGGAGACAGCCTCTCAGAGAGGAGAAGGCAGCAGTCAATGCCGCTGAATACACTAGGCTGATGTTGCTGGAGGGGTTTGGGAAGGAAGGGCTTTGGCTTCCTGTGCAGGCAGCCTTGCGGATTTCCCATGAAATCGCCCATGGCATGCACACAGGACACTCAAGACTGTAGCCCTAGCCTTTGACAAGATCAACTCCTTGGAGAGACGCACTGTCAAAGAAAAGCATGAACTTTGCCCAAAAATGTGACATTTACTAGACCAGCAAAAAAACAAATGGGGATAACGTGGTAAAAATAGTTTTTGTTGGATATCCAAAAACACATAAAGGCCATTCCCCATTGTTCGCTTGAGGTTCGGTCTTAATGGAGTAAACTGAAGAGACTCTTTCATCAAGCCATGACGTTAATTTTGCAACATGTCACAAGTGTTTTGCCTCGGACAGGTTTACACGTATTATCTGTGGTGAAACTGGACCTGGGTCCTGCTACACAACAAGATTGCATTGACAGGGACATCACAGCTATCACACGACACCTTGCATCTCTGCTGTGAACAGAGCGGCTTTGCAAGACGATGAGCATGAAAAACCAATTACGCAAGGGAGGACATAAAAGAGGAAAATGCAAATTGAACGATAAAAGCCCCTCTTGTGGGCAAAAGGAACGTAGCTGGTCCGGCTGTGTCTCAGAGCTATGCTGCAAAAAGGCTAAAGAGGTCTGCTGTGAGGGGATACAATGAAGGGGACCACGCTTATAATAGCCAGCAATATCTTCACACATCACCGCGTCACACATCTGCACTCACCAGGCTTATGTTAACTGGTTTTCGCTCTTTTCTCCTTCCATCTTTTTCTCTCTTTTTATCCGTTCACTCTATGATCTATTTATTTATTTATCTTACGCCCCACAGAACAACACCAGCATCAGCACTTAGGATCTCATCTGTTACAAGGAGACAGGTCACACACGTCATGCTGTGGTGCGTCTGTGGAAAACTGGGATATTTCTCTTCCGACTGCAGGGATCCCAGAGAATGTAGTGTTGAAGGTCAACAGCCACATCACACTGGAGGTAGTAATGTGGTGTGCATCACCCCCACATGCTGGCCAGATCTAATTTTTTAGAGAGGGTCTCTTAGGGGTTGTTTACAGGGAAAAACAATGGATGGAGGAAGCACTGGGCCAAATTAAACAAACAGATCAATAGCTAAACAAATCAATTGATACCCACCTATCTCCACGTAATGGCTACACATCACTGTGGTCAATGGCTGGTCGTTATACTGCAAGTAAGGGATAGGCAAAATAATTTCTCACAGCTGGCTGTTTCTGCTGATTTGCCCATGCAGCAAAATAATAATAGCAACACACATCTGCGTTTTCAAGGGCATCAGGTCTATTGGTCCTATCTGATTTTTTCTTTGCTCCCTCTCTTATTTTGTCCTCTTTGTCATTCATGAATCAAGGCCGCCCTAGCCACTCCCTCCCTTATTGTATGTCCTCCACAGAGAGGCGAGGGTAGACAGGGTAGCAGCTGTGCGTTTTAGGCTCCTACTGACTGATGCCCGATGAAGATGATGCCCCAGGGAGGGTCAGATTTGGCGTGGTGGGGTACACATGCTCCTCTGGACCAACACATGCACAAACAAAGCTTCGTACAACACAACTCTGACCAGCTCATCTGGTCATAATGATAGCAGATTTTTTCTTCTGTCTTAATTGGATTTCTCATCCCTAGTTGTGTAGTGGGGCTATGTTTGGAAACGGTATCTAGACTGCATCTCGGCCGTTCCTTATCTTTGAAAAACAGCAGTGTTGCATTATGATTCCTCAGCAGCTCAATGCTGATCAGTAAAGTATTTCATTACAATTTAGTTAATTTACATTACACCGAAAAAAAAAATTCTCCATCCTTAATAGAGACCTAAGAAACAAATAATGTTGCTCTTTATAGCCTCTGCCTGTTCAAGCAACAAACACTATTCGGCCAAACATCATGCGTATAATAAAAAAATGTTGTCAGTCATTCTTCTAGTTTTTTAACATGATGGGAAGGAGAACATTACATTTTGCAATTACATAACCTTTTAACAATCATTAAGTATGATGACTGTTCTTTTCACAAAATCAATTAGGCTAAATAATGAATATCCCCCCAAAAATATTTTTAATTAGCTTAATTGTTTAATTGGCAGGCTAGTGTGGATATGATCAGTGTTTGGTTTAGTTACATAGATGGCAAACAATAAAAATATAAATGAAATAAAATAAAAGACTACATTTAGCTATCTCACCCTGGAATATTGTCTAAACAATAATGCCTGAACAGTTATTGTCATAGGAACTATTTTCTTAGGGAAAGTTGTAATAACTATTTTCTTAGGGAAAGTTGTAATAACTAAAACAGTTCACAGAGAATTCTGGAGGTTTTTGAGGGAAGCTTGGACATTGTTTATGGAGAAAAACAAAAGCAAATACAACCAACATATTTGGTTTTACATATTTAGAGGTACAGTACCAGTCAAAAGTTTGGACACACCTTCTCATTCAACTACTTTGAAGAATCTAAAACATAAAACATATTCTGGTTTGTTGAGCATTTGTTTGTTTACCACATAATTCCATATGTGTTCCTTCATAGTTTGGATGTCTTCAATATTAATCTACAATGTAGAAAAAAAATAAAAATAAAGAAAAACAAAACTTTTGACTGGTACTGTATGTAAAGTGAGATTATTGGATGGACTGAGCTTTTTGAGCTCTTTTCTACATTAAATCTTGGCATTCATCTTAACCTTAGTTAAGCCCCACTGCCCATTAGGCTGTATGTTTATAATGTCAGCAAACGTTTATTAAAAGTAACATGTAACGTTGGTAGTTGTCATGGCAATAGGGGTGACAGATGTACAGCCGTTTATAAAGTTGTCGTGAGGCAGAGACCGCTATTCTCCAGGACGCACACGCACACACACACACACACACACACACACACACACACACACACACACACACACACACACACACACACACACACAGGAGGGAGGGAGAGATACGGAGAGAGAGAGAGAGAGAGAGAGAGAGAGAGAGAGAGAGAGGAGGGGGGGGGGGGCGCTACGGTTATTCCTCCCGGGCTCCGGCCAAGCCTGTGTGGTCGACGGAGCAGGGATGTCCTCTCGCGCTCGGCCGTTAACGACATGGATGTCTTGTTTGGACCCGTGATCCGGGCTGAATTCTGCTCCTCGCGCCCGTCACGAGCGCGCTGCCTCTCAACGTGCGGATGTGTTTGTTTACAGGAACCACTGCGAACAACGTGACGCGGCAGCTCTGCACCAGCCGGGGTAAGGGATTCTATTATACAGGCTTTTTATTATTTTATTATTTATTATTTATTATTTTCTCCTTGGATCATAAAACAACAGCAAACAACTAAATTAGATAATCTAGATTATTAATTAAAACCTGGAGCCACCTTTTTATGTAGCTGATAAATAAATAAATAAATAAATAAAAATAAAAAAAAAAAAGAACTGAGGAAGTTTAATTTGAGCGGCCGACAAAATTGATCAAACTGCTATTTCCCCATCAGATACTGTCTGCTTTGACTGTTAAAAGGGTTGGCTCAGCTCATAAGGTACACATCAGTGACATTTAAGTAAGGAATATACAGTATATGAGTGGGGTGAGGGCACTGCAGCTTTAAGTCCACATAGCTATTGAGCATTTCAAATAGCACATACTCATTTCTCCCTCTCCAATAACAGCTATGGGGATCCGGTAAAGGAAAAGGAGAAGGCAGCACGTTGAAAATGCATACATGCACAGTGTTTGGCTTACCTACTTTACAGTCAGCCAGAGTGCTTATCGCCAGTGATTCACGCTGCCCTTTGTTTCCAGCCAGAAAAAGTCTGTGCTTGTGTTAGGTGAATGAGGGGAGAAAGAAGGAGGGAGTGCGTGGGGACCCACTCAGTTCCATTTCTCATTTCCGTCTCTCTCCTCCAGTCCAGTGGATCCGCAGCCGAAGAGCTGAGGAGCTGGGGATTTGATTGGCAGCTGGTACACCACTAAGGGAGGGGAGAGAGGCGGCTGGGCAGAGGGGTCGACGAGCCTAGCTGGAGCTGGGTGAATGCTGCCCGGCGAGGACAAGCGCTGAGGCGGCGGCAGCATCAACTTGAAAAGGAGCATGGCATCCACGGGCATGCAGATATTTGGATTTGTCCTAGCGCTGTTGGGAATCATGGGCGCCATGGTGGCCACGCTGCTGCCCAACTGGAAGGTCAGCGCAGATGTGGGCTCCAACATCATCACGGCGATTTCCCAGATGCAGGGTCTGTGGATGGACTGCACATGGTACAGCACAGGCATGTTCAGTTGCACGCTTAAGTATTCAGTGCTTTCCCTACCTGCGTACTTGCAGACTGCCCGCACCACTATGGTGCTCTGCTGCGTAATGGCTGCCATGGGCCTCTGCCTCGCTTCCCTGGGACTAAAATGCACACGTTGGGGAGGTGGACGGCGTTCCAAGCGGCACGCTGCGATTGCCAGTGGGGGTGCTTCGTCGCTGCCGGCTTTCTGTGTCTGGTGCCTGCTTCCTGGTTTACCAACGAGGTCATCACCAACTTCCTGGACTCCTCTGTGCCCGAGAGCAATAAGTTTGAGCCTGGGGGTGCTGTGTACGTAGCCTTTGTTTCAGCAGGATTCCTCTTTGTTGGGGGGTCCATCTTCTGTATGTCGTGCTCGGGTAAAAGGCATGGCCCCCAGGACCTGATCCTGCTCCCTCCCCCGGACAAATTGCTTCTCCAGCAGCAGCAACAGCAACAGCTGCTCCAACAGGAGCTACAGCACCAATACTGCTCTCTCTCCCCACTAGACAATAAGACTGGGTACAGCCTGCAGGACTATGTGTGATAAAGCAGCGCTCTGTACACTACGGATACAAGGAGACGAGCCTGAGGGGAAACCATCGCAGCTTATATGCTACACACTAGGCTCCACTCCAGATAGAGGTGGAGGAAAAAAATGAGAGAGGAGGGCAACAACATTGAATTCATTTTCCCCTTCTCCTCTATCTTGCTCTTCTTCCTTTTTGTCTTTTGCAAGCACAAGCAGTGGAGGTATTCCCTAAGCATCGCCTTGGAACAAACAGTGTGAATGTTTAAGGAGCCGGGATAAGGTGCTGCAGCATCGGAGGAAGCCGCTAACCAAATGCAGACATCCTTCATCAGTAAATCACAGAAAGAGTTCCCTCGGGAATGGATTAAGCAAATAAGGAAGCCTTCCATGTAGATTCTTTTTTTTGTTTCCTCGCCAAAGGTTTGAATTGAAAGAAAAAAAAGCAATCATTTAGCTGCTATTTACAATCGTCCGTTGTACCCTCTCAATTGACAAAAATAGGCAATATAATGCCTGAGAAACCTTTCCATAGCCAGCCATTGTAGATTT
This sequence comes from Anoplopoma fimbria, assembly GCF_027596085.1. Classification (NCBI taxonomy): domain Eukaryota; kingdom Metazoa; phylum Chordata; class Actinopteri; order Perciformes; family Anoplopomatidae; genus Anoplopoma; species Anoplopoma fimbria. The sequence goes on from NC_072463.1 coordinate 17,721,522, forward strand.
TTCGTATACCTATCCACTAGAATGCTACGAGGGATTGATTGAAATAAATAGTCATATTTTTGTTAGCTACTAGAATGATGTTGATATTTTGCCTCTAAAGCATGCTGTGTGGCGCCTGTCTGTGTATTAATACAGCGGCATGCCTGGTAGAAGACTGAGACATAGCCACAAAATGCCTGTGCCTGAAAAGCTGTAGAAACATTACCCTGCTGTTAACTGTTCAAAGAGGACTGTCAGGAGGAGTAGATGTGGACTGCTGGGCTGGATTTCAGACAGAAAATGCAGACAAACAGTTGCCTGCTTCTCTCTCTGCGGGTGAATTTATGGGGGAGATTGAGAGGAACTGATAGAGATTCAATCCTTAAAGAGAGTGAATATCTGATGTGCTGTTTTGTTTTTTTATTTACATCAAGACAAAACCACACTGCCTGTAAATAGCACTTACCCATCCTAATCCAGCTACCCATTCCTGCATGCCCTCAAACATGCACACCCACTCACTTGCTCGTGCTCTTGTGTGTGTGTGTGTGTGTGTGTGTGTGTGTGTGTGTGTGTGTGTGTGTGTGTGTGTGTGTGTGTGTGTGTGTGTGTGTGTGTGTGTGTGTGTGTGTGTGTGTGTCTGGGTCTGGGTACACAGTACACACTCAGACACGCCGGCTTTTAGCATGTGCTTTTCCACTCCTGTCATCCTCCTCCGCACTGCCATGGAAACGGAATTAGGCATTCAAATATCTGTATTGTCTGGGGGTATGTGCATGTCAGTCAAGTTGTTTAAGGGGGCATCCCCCCCCCAGGCATGGATCCAGAAGCTTTAATCAGAGCCTTTGCTCACACTGCTTTCACTAATCCTCTTTATTAGCCTGTTGCATGGTCAGAGGTTTTAGAAAATGCTCTTCTTTGCTGCCCACCACGACAGTGTCTATACCATACCAGTAGTCCTCACAGGGATGAACGGATGTTTAATGGTGCAGCGGCAGAGAGGCAAAGAAAAGGAGAAGCTTCTTGAGTCATGGTCGACTGGGTAGCTGTTGTGGCAGGCAGCTTAAAAAAAAGGTTTGAGTCATTCTCCATATGCAAGTTGTTTTCCAAGTGCGTCAGCAGTGCGCATATGCTCCCAGTCTGCACCTGCAGAAGGTCTCAGTGTCTTAAATTGCAGCCACTTGACTATGCCACCATTCCTCTTTCTTTCTGCCTGTCACTCTTTTTCTTTCTCCCCTCACTCCATCTGTCCTGTTTGTGTCACATCTATGTCACATGGATGTGATCGCTGACAAGAGAAAGCTAATGCATGTTGATTGCATGCACTCCAACACACACACATTCAAATTCCCACCTACTCATATGTCAGAAGCGCTGTTACGCTTTCAGACAGCAGTGTGTCTACTCTTTACTGAGGGAGGGATATCTTGAGGTTTTCATGCTTGAGACAGGCCTTGGCAGTGATGTATAGAACTGCGCTTTCTCTCCTTCTCTCTCATAAACATGCAGCCTCCTGGGGGAGAGCAGATGGCTAAGCCCAGCTCGCCACCTGCAGGCTGCTGCCGGCACACAACGGGCCTCTCTATGGGCACCACTGCCGGCCCTGGCAGCCCTCTAGGTCCAGGTTTCTACCCCACCCTGACTCGGCCATCTTGCCCACCACATAGCCGACAGAACTGGCCTCCTGACAATAACTCACTGCCCAGGCACCATAACCAATGCAATAAACAAAGAAGAATGTGCCATGTCATCAACTAATGCTGACACGTTATGTGTTTTGAGAATGTGCCAAATTGTTTCATGATGACACATTTTAATACTATCTGGAGTTCTTTCTGTTTTAATTTTTTTATTGAGTTGTTTGTACGTGAATTATACATCAGCAAATGTTTTATGGATTTGTGATTTGTTCTGCCAGACTAAGTCTCAAGTCAACTAGATGCTTGTGTACTGTCCAGTGCAGCTTTCGAGGGTTATTTTAAATCCTCTTTATTCCTCATTTCCCAAAGCACAGCAAGACTTTACCAGGATGAGAGTTTCATTGAAAAGGACATGAGTGTGGTATTTTCTAAATGTTTTTTTATGTTCCATGAATTCTGGTTCACTTTAAGTCTGTGACAACTGTACCCAAGTATCTAGGTTTTCAATGTGTTTTTTTTCCACTGAGGGATCAGGATTCCCTCAGATTGTTTCAATATAAAATACAATATCATGTTCATACCATATCTTCTTTATAAGAAGACTACTCAATGCACTTTTACTTGTGTTACTTTATTTGCTGAGCATTCCAAGCTCCCTGGACCAGTACAAATACATAACACTTCTGGCACTCCAAAAAAAAAGAAAAGGGGAACAGTTTCTGTCTGATGATCAGCGAGAAAACAGGAGCTAGAGATTTCTCTTTTTTTGTGGCTGTGCAGCTTGATCATCAGCACGCAATTTCATTAGCTTATAAATGGCCAGAGTGCAAAGTGACTAGGTCCTAAAAGTCTATAGAGTTACAACTCTCCTGCATATACTGTACCAAGACATTGATTTATAATTTTGATAACTGCAGCTTATTTTTGTGGATGCTTTAGCACTTCTTACTTTGCCAGAGCATATTTGTGATGATTAATAGTTCACAAGTTCTGATACAGTTGTCTCAATGTGCTTGTGCAAGTAGTTCTATTTTTTACCAATAAAACTATTTTGTGAAAGCAACATGCCTGATGTATGTAGTCTACATGTGAATCTTCTGAGCTTGTATGTGTCGGGCTGATAAGGATAGAGATAGCTTTCATGTTCCTGCCAAATCTACAGATTGTTGGGTAGTACAGGCTGTGCTGAGGGTAGCAGACAGGCTGCAGTGCCCAAGAATAATGCAGTATCAGTCCAACTAAAATGCACGTTCATAAAATATTACTTTGTGAAAATGGGAAAACGGAATTCTTCTTTTAATAGCACATCCAGCCTCTGCCAATCATTCCTCACTGAGATGATAGCATAGGCTAATAGATGGATGAAATAAAATATTCTGGGAGTTTGAGGGAATGGGACTTGTCTCAGTTGTCAGGTGATAATCATTAAATATGACCAGAAGAAGAAAAACATAGAGTAAGAGGTTGTGTATGTGAGACGTTCACATAGGGGCCAAACAGATGAAAACTGCAATTTATCACCAACATGACTGTACACCGATATATCTGCAATAAGCAGATATAAGCTTGCTCGCTAAGTACCAACAAATTGTTGTGTAGAAATTCCTGAAATATGGTGGCAATTAAAAAACTGTTTATCCATAAAATAGTTTTTTCCCCCCCAAGATAGAACTGACCATCAGAGCTGAAAAGATTTGTCAATGAATTGTTTAGTGGATCAACAGAAAAATAATAAGCATCTATTTTGATAATCAATGAATTGTTTGAGTCATTTTTCATTCACTGGTTCCAGCTACTTCATTTAGGATAAGTTGCTTTGGGTTTGAGCTTTGATGACATCACTTTGAGCTTTAGTAAACTGATGGGCATTTTTTACCTTATCCTGACATATTCCTGTTGATTAATCATGAAAATAATTGGCAGATTAATTGATAATGAAAATAATAAATACTTTCAGCCCTACTGACTGAACAGTACATGTCTTAGTCTAAATCCTTAGTAACTAAATTCAACTAATTTCTATCAACATAGTTTTAAAATGTTATGTGTTTGTATGAAACATGCATTGAGGCTGACATATTGTTCTTGTTAGAGAATTTAAACTCTTTAATGTTAATAACAGTACTGGCCTTGATGATCCGGTTAGGCTTTAATCTATGAAATAACAAAACTGGTCACATGCAAACGTAAGAACAAGAGAAATTATTTATAAAAAAGGCAATCGTAAATTAGTTCCATCAAATTGGCTTCGAACATGCCCAATTTCTTTTGCAGAACTTTCTGAACTAAGATGTCTTTAGCCTCAAGCAGAGCTTGTTTCAAATCCGAATACTTTACTACCTTAATATTTTTGTCATATGCTGTAGCCTACACACGTCAAATGGTGCGCTTATTTACTTTTTATTTATTTTGAAAGTGAATCGTGGCTCTCATTACCGCTGATTGGAGTGAGAATGTGCTATACTGAAACACACATGGATTATTCACGGCTCCCTCTCATTCTCCCACTCCTCTTGGTTATGCAACAAGAGTGCAGATCAAATAACTACCCCTCTCGTGGGGAAACGCTAATAAGATCTGCTCCTCAGTGTATTTAACCTACATTTTCCATCAAAGGCTTTCACCCCGAGTTGCTGCTATGACAGATCAGGAATGAGAAGGGAGGTGAGCGCTTGTCAATTTGAGGTAGGGGTTAATCACGTGTCAGGCTTCTCTTTGAACCTCACTGCCACGTCAAATCCACAGATTACTTAATTGACCTTTTTGACCAACAAATAACCTTTCTAAAGATCAACCGCAGCAGAAGAGATCTTGACAACAATGAAGCGACGACTGCAGACAAGAGCGTAATGCACTCCACCAGTCAGGCTGGCAGACACAAAGAGCGAGATGGATATTAGAGCAGGTTAAAGAACTGTTGTGCCATCGCTCACCAAAAATCCATTTGTGATCGCCACTTAGCTCAAAATACGGTGAGTAATCAAATCGCTCTCGAATGCCACCATACTTAATGTGCGGCTCTTTGTTGTGGACATCCGTCGTGCTCATAAGCGTTCACACTGGAGATATAATGTGGTCGTCAACGCTGAGGGACAATGACCTTCCTTTGTTGCTTTCCTCTGGTCCCAGTGCTCATGTGAGGCTGGGGAATAATAGCAACGACCTTGGCTGAGCAGTTAACTGCTGAGAAAGGCAGTAAAAGCTATGGAGATGACAAAGGAGCGCATGTAGGAAAACAATACACTCTGACAGTTCAAAGGAAGCCCTTTAATATTTCAGCTTTGAGCACAGTGCAGGACGCATGGCTGGGAGGATTCGGTAAGCTGAAGGTGAAGGGAGGCTAAATGACTGAAAGGTGTGTGGACACAACAGGTTTTTTTTAATCAAACTATATCTCTCTTGATGAAAATGATCAGGGGAGAGATTATTGTATTGTATTAGAAAACTAATGTGTATTAGTGAGAGAGCAGAAACACAATAATTAGCTAAGGCGGAGGCATACTTTCACACATTAATACAGAAAGGGTTGGTGCAAATCTTTCAATTGTCAGTTCAACAATTTTCTACTTAAAACAATCGTCATAAATATGATTTCCTATTACTCTGACCTGAACAAATCCTCATTAACACACCCACTAAATCCAACCAACACCTTCAGTCCCTATAAAAAGCCTTTCATGAAATCCTGAAATCACCGTGCATGAAGTTCAAATTAGAGCGTTCAAATAACCCTTCAAGTTAATAGCTTATGGATTGATGCCTCCCATTGAGGGAGACAATTTAATTTGTTATCATTACATCTCTGCACCACTAGCAAGTTACTCATTTGAAGCTGACCTTCTTTACTTGTCATACAGCCAGGGTTTTAGCATTATTCCTCAAAATACTTACATATTCTCTTGGAATGCTTACTAACTAAACAGAGCTGAATTTGCTAAACTGTGAACGCTGACTCTGAGTGAACCGGGCACAGTTCCTTGTGAGGCGGAGCAAGAGATCTCAGGAGATGTTCGCAAGCCAACTCTGCCAACCTCGGCATTTTGTTTAAAGAGAGAGAGGAGGAGGGGGAGTATTTTTAGCTTTTTCTTTACCTTGGGTCTGTGATGAATTGAGACCAAGCCTTGGGGGCGTTTGCCGCGCCAGCTCGAGTCATTGAAATAACTTTGCCCGATACTCTTGATGCCGCGTTTGACCCCGTTTGTGAGAGATAGGAATAGGCCTGGATTAATTGTGTGCGTGTAGAATGTGTGGCGGGTGGTGAGAAAACAGTGCAGGCCCCGTGAGTGGACTCTCGCTCTTACTGGTTGACTTCAGGTCATAGATAAGATATCCGTCACTGAGCCTGTCACTGCATTACACTGGACTGAGGTGGGTCACATTCAAACACTGAAAAAAAACCTGAATTCAAAAGGGGATATACTTATTTTGATACTTGAAAATAATTATAACAGCTGCTGAAAACTTAACCATGTAACAAATGAGCAAATAATTAATATTTGAATGCAAAGATGTACTGTGAGTATCCGCTGGATGTTTACTGCCAAAGTCTCCCTGACAACGGATGCTCAATGCAGCATTAACAAATTTAATTAAGGCTCTGCTCATCTGGGCTTTGGTTTTTGTCGAAGATCGTGTACAAGACGAACATCTGTAGGGCTCTCCTCCTGTGAGGCTCAGTTAGTTGGTGGTTGATGGCTGATGTGGCCATTACTCAGAGCGGGCTGACGACTGGCCCAGACAACCATCTGCCGGAGGTACGCCTCGCTCTCCTTTCAGATCGATCTCTGTCATGAATCTGTCTTGTAGCGCTCTGTACTTGTATGGAGGAAGCTTCGCAGTCTTTATATCCTTTTTCCAGCTTTCGTTTCATTCCATACATCACATCCAGACCACATACAGACTCAAACCTCTTAATAAAAGGTTTTTTTATTTTTATATATTTTACTGGGGTTCTAGTCAGTTCCATCTTTATTCCTATCTGCATTCTCCACCTTGTTATCGCTCCATTTTCCACTTTACTACTTTCTTTCACTAATTAATTTTCTTTTACTGCTTTTTCCACCTCTATCATTTAATATTTCAGTCTCCCACATTCGCAATGCCTCCTTTTTCTTCCTCTCTTTTGTTAATGAAGAACACAGCGGTGATCTCTGTAGGAGCTCTACAGAAGTGACAGCAGGTTGCTCGTGATGAAGCATGTATTGAACGACTTATAGACCTGCTTGTGACGGACACAAGTTGATTTTAATCAGATTCCGCCACGGAGGCAGAAAGGCAGGGTAAGAGAGATGAGCGAGTCGAGACACACTCTTTACTCTTTGCAAATCAGCTATTTTCTATGTAAAGAGGCAGTGAAGATGAAATTGGATGACTGAATGACCCTATAGAGGATGCCGGTGCTTGATGGCAGCATGCCCTCTAACACTCCTTGACCCCTGACCAGAATACAAATTAGAAACGTGTATAATGACAAAAGAGAAGCAGATTATTTTTCTCAGCTTTCTTCCTTAAAGACACCTTTCAGATATATGTATAGCTGTGAATGACAAGCAATTTAAGAGACGCCTCAATCTGTCAGTCTGTGAGAATTAACAGGAGGAGAGTGACTAATAAGGAAAGGGAGGCAGGTGTGATCTGCAGCAGGACAGACATAAGGGACGGAGAGCCTCGGGGAACACCATCAAAGCAGCCAATCGCCACTCTCAGAAACCTTCAAGGACAATCTCAGTCTCTCAATGTGACACGAGAGAGGTGCAGACCGGGGGCGAGAAGAACAAGACAGACAGATTAAACTGAACGGATAAGAGCCTATCTGCCCACCCCAGTCAATATGGGCCCCCAGCAGCTGCTGATTTAAAATGGATTCAACATTTCCCTTCTCATTATCCTATTAGCCTGCATTGGCCAGCTCCTATAGGTTCAAATCAACCGACCAATCACACCCGCACTTCCCCTTCCCCCCCCCCCCCGCCTTTAACTGAAGCTATTTTCTCATCATGGTTATTTGGAACGGTTCAGTAATTTCATTGCTTTTTTTCTGTGGCTCTTTGTGACTCGCTGTGTTTTGGATTAGACAGTATTATACCCCTTGAAATGTTTTTCACATTCCACTAATTGCAATAAGTGTAGTATAACACCTGCTGCTGCATATTTTATTAACGCCATTTGTTGTGTTGGGGGAGGACAGCTAAAACCCACTGACCAACCAGAGGCATTTTGTTTTTCACCGAAACGTTCAGAAATTATTTATCGATACGTGACTGGGCGGACCGGTTCCACGACGGCCATGACTCACTCCCTCGCAGCAGAACAGAGAGCCTCAGGTTTAGGCATGGCATGCTGTACGCAGACAAAAGCAATGCCCAGTTGTGCTTCAATACGAACAAATTCCTTGTCATTAACACAATCAGTGATCCCCACGCTTCAGTGGGAACAAGATAATGCAAACAATTAGATCACTGAGCCGATTTATTGGCTATAGGCTTGAGGCACAGTCACACACACACTCCCTGAAAAAGCACACATGTTCCAGAAACCAAGAGAGACAGACAGAAAGAGAGGGATATGGAGGGAGATCATCTTAATATTTGGAAGTGTTACTCCTCTCTTATGATTAACTTCTGCCCAAAGGGGTTGTATTTATCCATTATCATTTTTATAAGTTTATTTTGCGTTTCACTAGAGCACTTTAAGCTGTGTACAGTATCAACACCCAAGAGAGTATTAATGGTACTACAATATTCTTCTGTATTTTCTATAGCTCTGTAAGCATTCTAACAACATATAGGTCAGCTTTGCAGACAGACCACTGCTTTAGAAGTCTATATTGCTGTGTGTCACAACCTCAACCCCCTCTCCTACCAGCCTTTAACGTTGTCCTATAGATCAGGCAGGACATTTTTATTGTTCATGCAATTTTGGGTAATTACTCCGGTGTGCACCACTAAACAATACGGAGCCATAGAGCGTTTTCTGAATTATACTACACACACAAGTAAAAAGGGGTTTGCACGATGCAGAGTATGATAGCATTAATATACTCAGAGTGCTCTCTGATCTTTTATGGGACACCAGCAGCAGGAGGCCTGCTCATCAAACAGCCATCATCCATCCTAATGATATTAATTTGACCAAGTGCCCATTAAAACATTTAGTGGGGATAGCTGGTCTGTGGGCGCACATGGGAGGTGCTGATTCATCTGCAGTGCATGCACGCCCATGCACTGTGAGGCCACTCTGTCCATGTTTATACATACCACATGCATGCTAAGACGCACACACGTGTGCACATTTCCAACACGGAGCAGCATGCTAAAATCCATTAAGCTGCAGTTTGACATACACAGAAAAATAAGACATTTGAGAGTAAAAAAAATGCACTGAAAGGCAGCGCCTTGTGATGAAATAATCATTGGGAGCCATCTCTTCTAAGAGAATGAACAATCAGCACTGGTCCCATTCACTCTGCTGCGTTTTACGCCACACAGGAGATTAAATATTTACCAAGAGTGGGTCTCCTAAAGAGCCATGACATCTTCAAGGGACCAACAGTCCATCTCTGACATCAACCTAACACCTATCCTTTAATTCAGGAAAAGAAAAACATGGTTTCATTTGTACAAAGATGTAAGGGAGCTCCTAAGAGTTGTATGTCTGTGATCTCAAAATCTATCTCAGCGGAGCAGTCTATTAACCAACACTGATGTTTCAAATCATGAGGCAGTACTTATATTTTCTTAATGCGCACCCTAGTCCTACTATTTATCCTTACCCCGGAAAGAAAAAAACCCTTTGCATTCTCATGTTACTAAAGAGTGAACGTCTTTCTTTTACCTCTGACACACACGCACATGGGCTGAAAGACGCAGAGAGCGAAATTGGTCCCAAAAAAGAACTAGGCCCTCATTATAAGGAGCAGTGTGATCGTGCCACATCTCAAATACCCACCAGGCATCATTACAACCTAGAAAGGGTCCAAAGACGGAACAGAGACAACACTGATTCAACATAGTCTTAATGAAGCCTTTAAGCAAGAGGAGAGAGGGAGCACCGATGGTGACACGGTGAGGGACTCTGATGGGAGCATGGGACCAGACGAGGAGCAAAAACATAGGAGATGTGAGGAGACTAAAACCCTTATTCCACATTAGGTGAAGAATAATAATAATAATAATAATGTGTCCATCTGCCAGCCACTGATTCAATACTGGTATTTAAGGTTACAATCATTGCTTTTTTTGATATGGTAGAACTACATTTAGAGATATTAAGAATCATTTTCAAAGTTTAATCCTACCTCTGGTTTAGGGACGAAGGCCCGTCCAGGGATGGTGAAGCAGTTGCGGACCGTGCAGAGATACTGAGCCATGATGGACAGACGGCTCCTCTGTTTGCTGCCTGTGCTGGCTGTCAACCTCTGTATGAAGAGAAAACTACCACAAATTAGTCATGCAAATCCCATAAGACCATATGAATTGTCAAATTCATATAATGTTGCATTTAGTGGTAACCAAACATGTCTATAAATATTACAGCAAGACCAAAAACTGGAACATAATGTTCTCAAGTGTTTATGTGTCTTTAATAGAATAGAAAAGCATCATGCTCTGCATGATTTGCCTAAATGATAAAAACAAACTGATTAATTATGGATCAAGAAATCATTACTTAATTTTAACAATAAAATGGGTCACTCATTACACACTATTTTCATACTCGTTCATTTCATCATGATTGCATTGCATAAGAGCAATATGAAGCCACTAAAGGGATATTGAAGCTCTTAGCAGCTAGACAGGACAACAGCACTCAGACAAATACACAGCTGGAAAACTGAAATATGCAACACTGCCTACGCACCTCTGCGACCTCTTTCTGGAAGGTTAGGGTGAGTCGGGTGCGTCCATAGACGAAGGGCCCTGTTCTGTTGGCTACGTTCTCCAGCCACTTAATGATGAGGGGGGTTGAGACGTTGAATGGTAGATTCCCAATGATATGAAGGTTTGGTGGATCTGTGGAGACACACGTACACAGTTAAATTCGATGGGATTACACAGGACCACCGTAACAGCTTTCATAAATTCATATTCCCACCTTCTTCCCATGGCTTAGAGATATTTTCTGGGAATCCTCTGTCCATTCTGTAGTTGAGTATGTCACCGTGGACAATCCTCAACCGCCCTGGTGCTGCCTCAGACAACAGCTGTGGAAATGGAGTTGACATTAAATGAGAAAAATGAAAAGGTGTTCAGAAAAAATAAATAATCGTCAGTCACTCTTCAGGTGGCTAATGATGCTGCAGTTGATTTACTGGCAACTGAGAGGTGACAGTGTAAGAGCTGTGAAAAAGCATGTATCATTGTGGCTGTTCAATTTACCTTCAGCCCTGGGATGAAGCGTGTATCCTTCTCCACCACAAGCACATCTGACACCCCGGCACTGAGTATGGAGCGGGTGAGACCCCCGGGACCAGGACCCACCTCACACACATGGGCATCCCTCAAACTGCCTGCCTGACGCACGATTTTGTCTAAAAAGATGGAAATGATGAATCAACACAATATGGAGTTTCATCAATATTTTTGCATACACTGTGAATTACCTACCAACTCAGTTTAACTCATGCATCATATAAATAACACCAAACTCCAATCCAATGAAATGTCTTCATTAGAGTCTTGGGTATCTAAATTGAGATTAATAGTGTGTGATGTTACAATATCTGTCTGCCTCTGTGTGATGAAGATGAGGTGCATTAATCTAACAGTCACCTTGTCCAAGGACAAGAGAGCAGATCAGACCTGCACTGCATCACTGATAATTATATTAAGGCTCAAGCTCTGCAAAGGCAGTAAACAATTGACTCGGCCCATTCACATCAGAAGGAGATCTACTCAACCTCGACCTTACAGAAAAGCCTGTCGGTTTCAATGCCTTAAAACAAGGCGATGTTGAGCTGTGCAATCAAGTGCACAGACAAAACACAACACTGTGCCCTCAGTGCAGACATGGTAACAAAGAACAGGAGCAGACAGGTATTGGTGCACTGCAGATAGAGCGAAAGAAAGAGAATCGCTTTGGCAATGTAATCCTATATTTCCCATGCCAATAAAGAACTGAATTGAAAGGAAGAGTGAGACCAGCTAACCTGTGAGCCTCAAATCCAACAGAAAGTTCTGGGACAGCTGTTTCTCCGCTCGCAGGTTGTACAGCTTTATGAGCTCGCCTACAGTAGGCAAGGGAGGCAGACGGAAAGACGCTAGTTTCCCTGGGGCAGCCATTATTCAGGTGAACACTGTGGAAAAAACAAACACATGAAAGGTGAGGATTGATCAGCTTCCCCGGCAGCAAAGCGAATCAGAACCATACACATCCTGAAAAGGGCAACATGAGAGGCATTAATGGTAATAATAACAGTCAGTAATAGTATTTGAAAGATTCTGTGTAAAGTTTGTTAGGTCAGGGGGGATCATTTAAATCGCAGACACTGACATGCAATTTGTTTAGGGGAAGGTATTTTGTCATTTTGACATGTCGGCTTTATACCAACATTAAATTCAACCATATTCATGTTTTCCCACAAATATATTGCAAAGGACATAGTATGTGAAACAGCATGGTCTCAATCTATACAGGTCAATTCTGGCAAAACTGTAATCAATTCCAATTATTTCTTCATCAGGTCATGGGATCGATTCCTGCTGAGGCAGTGTTAAAACGATGACTTTGAGTGATAGGGTGCCTGATAATAAGATCTCTTGCACCACCTAGTGGTGTTACAACAGAAAACTAAATGACATAAAGACACAAAAGCAGGTGTTTAGTGGAAGACCTTTTCCCTGTTTTTTACAGCTATCTAATTCTGAACTCACCCCTAACCACTTGTTTTATGAGATGCTTAACCAGACCTGAACTTTACCCCCAACCACACACAGGGGCAACACTGTTAAACAGCCTGTGACACAGTCTGACACAGTCGTTAGCATTAAGGCTAAATGTAGCTTCTTGGTTCAGGTGTAGTTAACAGAGCCCCGGGTAAAGACTGAGATATTCGTGCTGTTTCTTATAAACCGAGATAAGACTACAAACGGACTACAAACAGAGTATAACAAGGACAGAAGGCTAAGAAGCTCAACCCACGTTTCTCACCGGTGCCGTCTTCCTCCCGTACACTTCCCTATACGTCACTGCATTGACCTCTGGGTGTCCAATCAAACCGCGACAACTCTACTCTAAGCCAATCACATTTAAGGAGGCGGGGCTTGGCTTTGCCCTTGAAAAAAATTGTCTATTGTTGATGTAATGATCCGTCAGAGCCAAAAGAGGGCGACAGTTCAATGGGGATGTACTTTATTTACAGTGAACCTACAAAACGCAGTATCGGTGGATGTACTACTTTAATCCTACATAACAGTTCTTTATTTACTCATATTTACTCTCATGATGTTCCCTTTATAACAGCTGCATCAGTGGGAAATACAATTCCACATTGTAAACTCTGCTATCCATGAACAAAATGAACAACAATACAGATATTACTTGTTTTTATAATGCCATTTACCAGAAGAAATAAACAAGGTCATAATTAAGCATTAGGCTCTCCCCTAGTCATTATTATACTTTTGACATCTACATAATTTAGAACTAATTGAACCTCTAAGCTTAAACTGATTTGCAGCCCAAGTGCCTTTTGTCCACTGCAGGGAAGAAAGTCATTGTTTAAGTGTTTTGTCATGCTGGATGATGCACAGCTGTTGTTTGGAATAAACCCTCAGGGCCCTGTAGTCTCCCGTCTCTGCTAATGACCCACGCTGGGTCACGGGTGTCGCAGCTTGAGACGGTAATGTCCTTCTCCTCAAGGGTTTGGCAGACGAGTGGGAGCTCTGTTTCCTGCTGTGGCTGACCTTGGGAGACAACCTCAGGACCCTAAGACGGTCTACTGCTCTGGAGAGGTCTCTCCAAAGTCCCCTTCTTGACAGTTTACTCAACCTGACTCAAACTCAGCAAGGAGACTATGCTATCGATCGAATCTAGAGAAAATCATGATGAGATTATAACAAGATTCATCAGCTGGGGCTCTGAGTGCACATACATCTCAATGATGGTTTATTATATCTACAGTCTATGGTGCATATCCTACAAAGCAACAGAGCACATAATGCCTCTTTTTTCCACCATTGAATTAAAATATGAATGCACTCCTTCTCCATTAGCAATTGAAGTAGATAAAATGAAGCCTGCAGCATAAGAGTGAGCTGTATTCCAGCTGAAGTTAAAGCTATATAACAAAAGGAGCCAAGACCATATTCCTCACCCAGAGGGACTACTTTAAACTTGATCAAGCATGATATCAAAATTTAAGCTTGACTTCTCTTCTTTTAAGTGTATAAGACACAGGTTGTAAAATTTCAAGGTAATGTATATATTAATATTGTCAAAGGAACCGCTACTCATTAAGACCCATGTCTTCCTGTGGTTTGAGAAGCCTGAGAGTGGGAAGGCTCGTTTTCATGACAAACAAAACTGCCATCTCAACACAGGAGGGCGTTAGAGAGTATCTACCTCCCTGCAAAGTATAGTGTATGATCAGTAAAGACAGGAAATGAAACATAAGTAATTAACATTTCTGAGATGGTAAGTCATCGCTTTAACTGAAACATCAAAAGAAAAACAAAGACAGAAATACTTAATAGTATATAATTTCCAAGCCAATTTAGAAGAACAGACTAACATCAATAAACACAGAAACCACAAGAGATGATATGTCCTACACTATGTTAAACAATAACTTCTGTTATGATGATAATTCAAAGTTGAGTATTATGTTCTGGTATTTTACTTGATCTGTTATTTATGCTGTAACAAGATCAACAGGGTTAGCTGCCCAATAAGTGAAACCAGATGTACACTATTCAAAACCATTTGGATTACTTCGTTAAAGAATTTACTGGCCATATTGTATTCCAATAAAGACAAAATTATTGAAAAGCTGGTAAAATAAACACTTTTTTTGTGTCCTAATCAAATACAAGAGTAGTTTGAAGGGAGACAGCACTAATATGCAACAGTAATCTTTTGAATTTGACTCAAGATGTTCTAGGATGAATACAAGAAGTTAGTTTGACTTAAACTAATGTACAGTATAGTGTTATTTTATTATTTCATAGATACAACAGTATGTACATTTATCACTTTGGACAGGATACCATTACTGTGTTCAGAAGTGGAAAAAATGTAAACCCTGATTAGACATTGTTGTCTGTCAACCTTCCTATGGCGCAGCACCACATCAAAGAAGTTGCGGTACTTCAACATTAAAAATCTTGTGGTTATCATTGTTTTCCGGTGATGCATGCTTTGTTGGTATTTTTGTGGTACTCTGAGATTTGTTGGCCCTTTTAGGAAAATGAACTGTAAGACGTCTGGTGTTCTGTGCCACACATGCTTTATATGAGTCGAAATCTGACGTTGTAGTGTGGAGGGAAAAAAATATGCCAATATGTTTCCTGTTTCCTGTGACCAATAAAACCAAATAATACAACATGTCACTCATGGTTAAGGGAAAGATAATTAGGAATTCTGGAGGCTGTGGTGGCAAATAATTGAGGGTGGTCCCCTGAAGCACACTGTGACGTTAATATTAAACAAATAATTTACCAATTGGGAAATGCACTAATCTGCTTTCTTGCACATACTAAAATAATAAGATTGATACCGCTTTCATGTCTGTACAGCAGCGGTAGCTGGAAGAAGCGGCTAGTTAGCTTACTTTAGCATAAAGACTGGAAACAGGAGAAAACAGCTAACCTGTCTCTGTCTACCTACCAGCACCTTCAAAGCTCACAAAAAGTTGCATTTTATTTGTTTAATCCACACAAATACTGTGAAAACAACATTTTACATTTTTTCACTCTGAAGGCCAGAAGCGGTAACTTCCTGCTTGCCTTGCAACTGCCAAGCTAGCTGTTTCCCCCTGTCTCCAGTCTAAATGCTAAGCTTAGCAAGCTGGTTGCTTCCTCTTGCTTCATATTTCCATACAGACATGAGAGTGCATCAATCTTCTTATCTAAATCTGGAAGAAAGCAAACAAGTTTATTTTCTAAAAGGTTCCTTTAAAAAAAGCACAATAGGTCGACAAGGGCCACAATCATAAATACTGCTAGAAATGTCTTATCACTTCAGTTTACACATTCCAAACTTTTTCCTCATCTTTTTTTGGCCTCTGTCCCTATTACCAAAAACCTCTTTAGTCTTTTCACGGCTTCAGGCCAGGAACAGCATGTTCCCCGTTGTCTAGAACCAGTGTAATCTCACTCTGCATGGACAGCTCATTAGCATCTGTCAGCGTGCCCAAAACTGAAAATGGCCCGGGAGAGCTGAGGTGATGTCTGAGGAGAATAAGTGGAAGTGAACAGAGAGTTCCTGATGTTGAGTGATTTGACGATGGACACGACTGTTCGATGGGTCCTCCGTCATTACTTCGCTGAGGGGGAGCATGTGACGACAAGACAGCGTTGGGGGACCTGTGAGAAAAATGAAGGTGCATGTGTGTGTGTGTGTGTGTGTGTGTTCTTGCAAACAAACGGTTGCCATAGGTGATGCGGATTATATCATCAGATTACAAAACGGGTTTATTACTTCATATTTTTAATTTGCCAAACATAAAATTGTTTTCGTTTCCTACATTATCTTTGATGAAACTGTCAACAAAGATTTGCATGGAAGCTTCCTTGAAGCTTAATGACTGACCTCAATTCTCACAGAGACTTTTTATCAGCCATCTTGCATTAATTAAATCAGAGTGCTATTTATTCTGATCACATCATATAAGTGTGGGAACGGCAAGTACAAGCAGCCGCATTTCTACTATGATTCATTACAACCGCAGCCCGATGGGCCCAGACAGGACCACCGTCATGTAGGCATTATATATATATATATACAGATTGAAATCATAACAAACCTCTTCCTCACTTGATCCCACCACATGACTTCATTTTGGGTGTGGGAAGTATGGCATTCCATCAAAATACACTTCTCATAACCTCAGTTTGGATAGATCTTCCTCTTCGATACCACATGGAGGGGGATGACTTCATATGTGGGGAGGAAAGCGTCTGCCAAACAAATGTGCTTTGTTTTTCCTTTAAATATTTCTTTGCTCTGATTCACTTTGAGTGTCACAACAAAAAGGTTAAAAATGCCTTTGATGCTGCTCCAGGGATACTGAAACTCTCAGGTGACCTTTTACATTAAGACAACCAGGAAAGACAGTAAAGTAAGGAAAGTTGTTAACAACAAGATAAATAGTTATTCTGTCTATTCATCTGTATATGCCTTTGTGTCTACTGGAGGGTGTTTTCATTTCATTGAACAAAACATTACGTCAGCCCCACACCCATATTATCCAGCAATTGGTCAGATCTGCATTGCAACAAAGAACTTACAAAGAGGGAGTGAATGTGTCCATCTGACATAATTCCTTTGTGAGTTTCTCTGTTGGTTAGCTGCCGTGTCTTTTGTTTGCTTTGGTTTCCACCTAGAGATAAGAGTGTCATTATGTTCCTGTTTCTTCTCCTCAAAGTCTTTCATTTTGAGGAGAAGAATAATGCAGGCAATGAGGCACTCCCTTGACCCTTCATGCTTCATACATTACTGTGGTCAGGATTTAATACCACAAAAATCATCCAACTACCCAACAATGTAGAGGTAACTGATAAACAGATAACAGGGCCAGGTGGAAACAAAGAGATTTGACCAATACATTTTTTCCTTTAGTAGTTGTTCCACCCTGTTTCTGTGGCCAGATATTAAAATAGCCAGGAAACAACAACCAATCACAATGCTGCAAAGAGTGAAGCTCACCTTTGGCAGAAAAGCAAACTGTTGCATTGGGCCTTTTGTCCATGTCGACGAAGAAGTGGAGAACCGTTTTACCCCAAGCATATCATTTCTGTCATTGTCAATATACTCCATATCTCTATCATAAGTCATAAATGGTGACCAATGTATCTACCTTCACTGCTCATATTACGATCATCTCCACATGTAGAATTCAAGTAACTGCAACTGCTAACCTCAAAAGATGGGTAATAGCTATCCCACAAATAAAAAAGTAGGTGAACCAAATTTAGATGTGTTTACTCTCTACTGCTACCACATGTCTAACCAAACAGTACCCTGGCAGCAAAGTTTACTATCCCTATTGATGCAGAGCACAATTACTGTACCTCAGATTTAGCTCGCTGGCCTTGTTTTCTGCAAACAGGGCCAAAAAGACAGTCAAGCTGCCAAAGTCCTGGAGAGTTTGGCCTCACTCAGCCCTCCTAAGTCAGCAATTGGTGGTTCCTTGGACCACTGTTGGGGCTTGGGTGGCTGCTGTTACCGGACTTTCCCAGCCTGAGAAAATGACATAGTTCAGCTGTCACCAAGGGTCAGCGGGGAGAATTAACTCTCTAGCTGGACAGCCTAAACATTAAGCATTCAGCTAGCCTCAGCTGCTAATAGCACCCACGTTGGACGAGTGGACGAGTTAAATATAGAAGAATACTTTTAGCTTCGTAGACTCAAGTAAAAAAAAGAGTAGAGAGGGACAATGGAGGATGTCGTTGAGTGAAAAGATCTGGCACGTTGACAAAAGGACATCACCGCACCTCTGCCTTTCTCTTCACTGGGCAACGAGCTCTTTCAACCACTGGGAGGGAGGAGAATAGTGCCTGCCTACCTCCCTCGCACCCCCTCTGCCTTTTATTCTCACACACTCTTCAACTGACTTCTCCAAAGGAAGGAAGGAAAGAAAAAGAGAGGTGTGTTTTAGACCGCTATGCAGAGTAGATCTGGATAGGCTGTGGGAGTAAGAGCGGGAGGGAGGGTGAGAGATAGGGAGAGGGAAGTTACAGTTCTCTGTCCATCTACCATTCCCTCTCTGACCCAAAGAACTGAAAGCAAGAACTGAGAGAGAGAGCAGAGCAGAGCTTGGGATGGCTCTTGGCACAACTCAGTAGCCAGAACAAGCAAACACCTCGAGTGGACTACAAGAGGCAGAGCATATTACTGGATACTTTGCTGCTTTAGAGCCTTTTCTCTAGGATTACCCTTGGTGTGACTACTAATTGTCCCAATTTGGGGACAACACAACAGCAGGTAAGTCAACTTCTCCTAAGGCGTTCTTGTTCTCCCTGCCCTTGTGTGGGAAACAGCCAAAGACAGCCATGTGCTTCCGGCAAAGTAGAGCTTACCAGCTGTTCTGCTTTCACACTGAAATATAGCAAAACATCCCAAGTACAGGTGATGCTGCTTAGCTGTCATCAATATATGAAGCTGATAAAGAACCCTGACTGATAGAAATCAACTTGGCTTCACTTGAGCTGTGGCTAGAACTGTTCTGCACTGAATGAATGAAAAATCTATTTTCTGAAGAAAGTACTTAATTCAACTCATTTTTTATACTTTCAAATAAAATGCATTCCGACATGTTGCATTAATTACTCGCCCATGAGAAGACAAGGGACTTCTCTTGGTGCTGTTATTGGCAATGCAGATTTGGCGTTGTGACTGCGACTACAGAAAAGAGAGTCATGAATGAAACATGTCTCAATGAATTACATCATAAATTGCTGTATGAATAAGACCATTTAGAGTGAAGGCGTGTGTGGGAAGTGAAGCCCACCACTTCACCAGACAACAGAGGATGATATTGAGATTTTGAGAATCTAAAAGAAACAGAAGTTATCCATCTTATTTGTCTGTTAATGTTGGAGAATCTCGAATAGACATAGACACCTGCAACCTTTTACCTCAACTTCTCCTACAGCCAACTATTGAACCGAATTGACACATGCGAATACAATACACAAACTACACCCCCACCGCCGCTTAACATTGTGAAGCTTCTGAGGCCTTCAAGAGCTGCAACAGGATGACATCTTTCATCACGAATATTTATGGATTGTAATGAGGCCAAAATGAATTCCATTTCATCCACATGAAGTCATCTGCCTTCCGTAGGAGAAACATGACATGGGTCCTGCTAGCCATTTGTCAAGGCGCACATGACCTCAGTAAATCGAAGAGAAACTATGAAATGCATCTCGCTCTCAGCAAGGGAATCAAATGCAGGTGTGGCTAACGCTGCTGTCAAAGACTCTTTCTGTCAGTATCCAGGGGCTCTGTGCAACCTCACCCTTCCTCGCTTCCCCCCTGCCTCCCACCCTCTCCAGCTGATGTGGCCTCTGTGCACTCAGTGATATCACCACTGACACCAGACAAAGAGAACTAGTTGCCAGATATTACTCATTAACATTTTTGCGCTCGTTCCAGCTTTATCTAAGCTCATCCTGTCTAGCACATCTCATGCCCTGCAAAGTGCTCGGAGCTCATCAGCCAAATGGTCCCTCTTGAAAGACAGATTTGTGAATGTTGACTGGGCAGTTGTCGGTCCCAGCTTGTAAATGAATCAGTCTTACTGTAAATCAGTAATGTGGTCCCTGTTTGAACTGAAACCAAGCTGGCTTGGGTGTTTGCCAAAGAAGCATTGATTTGAGATGCACTAAATGTGTCACTGGCTTACCTCATGACATTACTATAGCTCTATGTCACTGGAGTGACAAGTTAGGACATACTGTAGTTAAACTGTGCGGTGTAGTGTCAGCTTCTGCACTAGGCTGTGAGTAGGAAGGCCTTTGTCATTGTCACAACATTTAGCAGTTCCAGTGTTAAACTGACAGAGTAGTACACTGAGAATGGACGTTCAGGACATGTCATATTGGGTTTGAACTCTGGACAAGATTAGAAGCAATGCTGTGCTTCTGCGGGAAGCACTTGTGGCATGTGCAGCATGTTTCAAATAATTGCTTGCCACCTAATGCACGGAATCTACTTCAAAAGGAATAAAAAGATAGATAGCCTTGGAAATCATTTGAATTTAAAAAATGGAGTTGTAAAGACATTTTATAAATTAGAGCTGCAAGAACACTGCATTGGAGAAGAGGACTTGTGCCTTTAAATGTTTCAAATGCATTGCTTTCATTATTCTTTGACACTTTTACGGTTTTCTGCACATTATCAACTCCTCATTCAAGACCTCATTCCTTCCTTTCTCTGCATGTTTGTTGAATGTGTGTTTCTGTGTGTGCGTAAAGCCCAAGTCGTTTGAGTCTATGTGCATGATCATAAACACAATGTAAAGGGAGGTGGAGCTCATTGCTGCCAGTAGTCACTGTCTTCCCGATTACGTCTGGTGGGCCTCAACAACAGCTGTCACTGACACATGCACAGCTCCAGTCGTATAAGGGCCTCTGGTCTTGAATTCCAAATATGCAGTTTAGACACATTTGGATATTTCGCAGAACAGTGGTGCTTATAACTCATGTTCCCTTGGTTTAAAAATAAGTCTTCTCAAAAGAAGAAACCTTCTCGAAACCAAATTTGATATGTAGCTTTGAAGATGGAAAAGTATACTCGCTTTTAACAGTAGATTCGTTGATTTTAGTCTCTCATTCATTTTTTTTGAGGGGAAGAGACATCATCATGGCTCTTTCAATGAACTGGTGTGTGTGATGATGATGTCACCTAAAGAGTGATGTCACTGATGTGTAGATGTGAATATTTCCTGAAAGCACAGAGATAAGGGTGACTGGTCTCTGTGGTTGATTGTCTCTTAGTGCTGAATACCACATATTACACTGTAATTAGTTAGAGAGACAGAGCTCTTTAACCCATTTTAATCTCTGCTTTTGTCTTACCTGCAACAATGCATTTCATTGTTTTTATAATAACAGTTTTGAAAAAAACAACAACAGACAGACAACAGACAAAAGAGCAGAGTCACAGTACCAACACAAAACAATACAAATGCTCTTCTCCTAAACTTCAGTGGATAGTGGTGGTGAAGTTATGGAATGGTGCGGTTAGCCATGTTTAAGATAATCATTCCAAGTACTCCAGAGTGTGATATATTGATTTGAACAGCTCACTTTAAGGATGGTGAATTTCCTGGCCTTTAGGTCCAACACAAGCTAACCAACACTTATGACAGATTATATAAAGTTCTTAAAGAGCAACTTGCAGGTTGGAGACCCAGTGAATCAATATGTAGGAAAATTATTTTGATACTAGATTATATATATTTATGAAATGCGTTTTTATTTCTGCATCAAAAAAGTCAAAGCGGACGTGAGTTTTGACATTAAAGAGGTTATATTTAAATTCATATGCATATGACGGACCACTGCCTTGCTTACATATCAGGCTCTAACAACAGTAGCATAGTATACTGAGCATAATAAGGGGTATTGATACTTACCCATAAATTAATGCTCATGTATTCGTGTTTGTCATCACTTGACAAGTTTATGGCCAATAATGTTTCCTTTACCATAGTTTAAGTCTCAGCTACCTCCTGAGAACAAAACTTCTAGGTATTAAGCTTGCTAAATGTTTGCAGTTGGCTTGTTTGTCTGATAACAAGACCAAGAGTCCACAGCCATGCTAGCAGCTCTCTGAGGCTCTACTTCAGCACAATGGTGCTTTGAGCTAAATGCTAATGCAAGCGTGACAGCATACTATGGATTTCATCCAGTTTTTGTATAAAATTTCTTGGCATTCCGTCCAATAACTGTTGAGATATTAAAGCCGATTAAAGTTGTGTACTGACAGATAAATTGACAGACCAGTATTGCCACCAATGGATCAATGCAACCAGCAGAAAATGCCTTTAACACACAGGAATTAACAAAGGTTTACTTAAGTTTCTGGTGTACTGCTAAAGTATTTTATTGTGATCTCTGACTCTACCAGCTTCTAGGAAGACAGGTTTGAACAGTGCCCAGAGTCTATATATATAAAGATCAGTGCAAAAGTACCAATGTGTTGCAGTGACAAAGCTTTGTCTAATCTATGAACTGCAAATGCAAATAAATGCTTCTATCAGCATAACTTTGAACAATATTTATTAAACCTGCTCAGTAACCACTATAATATTATAGTATTACCATAGGAGTGCCATGAAAACAAAAAGATTGTCCAATTTTGTTTTTCTTCTATACAAGGGCTAAAAAAACCTGATAAGTTCTGGGACCACTAGCCAAGACAGATAACTCATCCATGGAATTCAGATCTAGTAGGCATTTAGACGAGACCTCAGACACATGGCCGACCCCATGACATTGTACCATATCTGAGACCGCTTCATCCATATGTTGGCTTGCTGTTTCTATTCATAGAACAGCCAGAACTTGATCTCTTCCTTGATCGCCATGCTGTAAAGCTGATACCTACTCATGTCATTGGTTGAGATGAGTCTTGTGCTTGTTAAGATGCTTTCCGTTTACAGACACTATCAGTAGACTGGATAAATGCTGTTGCCATGGATATTAACTGCCATGGATGTTTTCCTTTTTCCCAGTATGTATATGTAATTGATTATGATAGATTGAGGTGAGTCATGTATTCCAGCAGCTGCACCCATCCATATGCTTGGTGACACTATGTTTTGTGACTGCTGCTTATAATATGCATCAAAATTTCCCATGCACCATCAGTGTTCATAATGCATGACCAAAATAAGAGCGAGTTCCAGTAAATCAAAGTGAATATTTACCAAACTGCCAAAAGCACATCATAAATATGTGGTTTCCTATAGGTGACTGATTCAAGAACTACCTGTGCTGATCAAGTAAGCCATTAATGTGAGAACATGTATGCAGTGAAGTACCTACATTCCTCTTCCGTCCGCTCTTTAGTGAAACCTTAACTGCTAAAGCTACAGTAGGCTCCAGTGAGAGGATCAGGTTAATGTGTCATCAGGAGAATACTACAAGATGAAACCCACCACCTATGCTGACATTTTGAGTAATTTTCGCTAAAATGTAGTAATAGAAGCCAACATTACACTGAGACAATCTGTAAATGCTTGGGTTTTGTCCATGAAGGCTCTTTGACGGTTCAATTTGATGTTACTAGTAAAAAATGCTCCTGAAAAGTAAAAACTTAAGGTCATTTGTCTATGTCTAATGCGGTGTTCCTATCTGAGCAAGTTATGTATAATCTGACCCCAGAGGTCAGGGGCCATTTAGGCTTTAACAAGCTGTCCATCAAAATCCTAGAACAGATTGAAGCTTTGTATCCTTGCAAGGAAGTAGGTGCTCACGAAACTTTCAATATCAGATGGATTGACTTGTAGATTCGAAACTCATCCACAGCTACAGTTTTGATTAAAATTCCTATAACTTGGCGGGCTGGTGTGTTTTTCTTGTCAGGACGGAAGAGCTTCTCAAGCGCACTCCATTTGATCAGTGTCCTCTGACAGAACAAGAACATTTCCTACTCCTTATTTAGTCACACTGGGTCTGTGGAGGGAATTTATCAAACTTACTGAAGTAATATTTCCTATAACATGTTTTTGCATTATTTGCAGATGCTTTCCTCATCCCTCATCTCTGGCAAATGAATTTGGCTACAAGTCAGACTTGATTCACCAGACCTCTCGCCTTCTTCACTTTTACTATGTGTGAATATCACTGATGAGCATAATGTTATATTGACAATAATATAGCCTGATATTTCAGGGGATAAAATGTGTAGTATGAGAAAACAAAAATAAAGGTGTTACTGCTGTAGGGCTTGGAATAGGGCTAGCAGACCCCATCATGCAAGCAGTTTGTATTTTTGCTAATTTAGCTAATGCTAATGTTGTTGCTACTTTACAGCTCTGTTGGAATATGTACACATGATTAAGCGCAGGGTTAAAATTCAACCTATATGCACATAAATTACCCATCTTTTGTACCATTTAGGTGTCACAAAAGCCACTTCAGTACAACTAAGAATTATATAGTTGTAGTGGCCCCGTTGCCTATCAAAAAAGGCCACTACAGTTGCTGATTGATTTGTTTAGACGCGTGCCAATAACTGACGAAATGTCCAGCTTCCAAAATAAATCCAATTTATTATTTACAAACACAGGGTTTCATAAACAAACAGAGCACAGCCAGTTCATCTGTCATAAGTTTCTTTACTAAATCATAGTCAAAATAAATCATACCATTCATCCATTTGCCAGCACCTGCATCAGGTAACCCTCACTGATTATATTGACCTCTGGCCTGATTGAGAGCGGCACTACGCCTCCACATCGGTGGGAGGCTTACAAAACAAAACAATGACAAAATGGCTCTTAGAATAGTAATTCATCTTTTGTTGATAAACCAATTAATCACTTGAAATGTCAAAAAATGTGCAATAAAAGAAAATGCAAATAACAGGCTGAAACCAACTGAAATATTGAAATTCTTAAGCAGAATATTTATCACTGATAATGTGAAATCAATCTGAAGTGGGTTACAGCCTACTTCCCAATGTGGCAGCTATTGTAGAGCACCGTATTCCTTCTAGTGTTTGAAATGCTTGGGGTTAATGGAATTTCAGACCAACGATAAAAGTAAATTAGAGAACATCAGTGGTATTCACTAATCTGCTGACCACTAACAACATTTTATAGCCCTTATTTTTCACTTTGGAATGGAGGCATGTGTTCCGTTTGGGCCTATAAATACTCATATATGTGACAGCTGGACTTGCCCAAACCAATGGATAGATTTGGAACACCGCTTTAAATTTAGGCTCAGGCCTTGACTGGTGCCTCGCTGGGTAAGGGGCCACACTTTCATATAAGAAGGCACTATGGAATTGGATGCCAGGCAATCATTCCCATTGTGCCGATGGTTTAGATGACATAAATGTGTGTGGCCATTGTGGCGCGTTGGCACAGACCTCAGAGTAAAGGCTTACTTACTGCCTGCCCGCTCTCCTTTATTTTCCATAGAGACAACTGGGAATGTTGCATGTCAGACTGGAATGCAGGGCACGTGCCTTTGGAATCCGCATTTGTTGCACTGGAGAATTCACTAAAATTGAGACTGCAGTGACTGGTCAAGGTGGATCAAACAGTGAAGACATTCATGACTTAACTGTTTCATCCAACTTGACTGGTCTTGTCACCAATAGGGCTTTTGAAATTAAAGTGATTAGTACGTTCTCCTACAACTATCAAGGAAATGTTTTGAATGCGTAACATCGGAAAGTTAGACTTGTATAATTGAGATATTTTAATGAAACTTAAAGCTGTAATCAATATTGTTAATGTGATCGATGGATAAGATGTGAAAGGTGTTGCTTACAGTGACAAAAACCCACAGCGAACAATCACCCAGCTCTGCTGTCCCCAAATGGCCAAAATATCTATTTAGCAGGTTGAAGTAAACTACATGTCTTAAAGGTTCAGATGTAGTTCAAACACCACAGGAAGCCCGACATTGAGGGAAATGTGTTTATTACTATTAGTCAGGTTTTTTGCAAGATTTTTGTGGGAATCCTTCTGACCTTTAATACACAATACATTTTTTCAGCTTAAAACATTTAGATGGTAAATTCCTTCACATGTATTAAATTGCAATTCAACAATAACTGTTAACATTCATTTAGCTCTTCCCTAGAACTGCACGCACACTCCTGCTTGCTCTATTGAACTGCATTGACACCTCAAAATGAGGCAAGCTGTTACATTAGCTTCTCTGCATCAGCCCAGAAATTAAAAATAAACCTTGCATTGCCTAACTAAGTGTTAACCTTTTGGTAATTTACAGTACTGCCCATGTTTTGAAGTTTTATCACAGTCATGCCCCAGTGGTGCCAGTTTTAATGCCCTCCATCACTGTGCTTTTCTCTTGTCATAACTCTCCGGCACTGCTTGAACGGTGGGATGAACACTGTAAGCACTCGTGTACACTGCTGGGCTACGACATTTGACTCAATGATATTGAGCCCACAGCTGAAACTAATAGTTATGGACGGGAAAGAAGGCACCGCAATTAATCTCCAGTAAAGAACCAGCTCTCATTGGAGCCAATGTGCACTCACTGAACTCCCAGAGCTAAGATAAGATATGTTCGTACTTTGTTGGTTTGAACTGAGAGATGCATTCACCGTTATCTTGCATGCTCTCCTCTCATGTGCCCGTGTCTTTTTCCTGGAAACAGAACAGATTGGTTTCAAGCATCATTAGAATTCACTCGGTCTTTGCTGACCACTAGATAAATAGTTTTCTTGATGTGAACCAAAACCTTAGATAGACTCGCTTTCAAACCCTTAGACATAGAGAGATCTTTTCTATAACAGCACATTCACTTGTTTCACCTTGTTTTAATCTAGTTGGACTGATTCAAAAGCTCCTTGATGTTTGGGGCATATATATATATATATATATATATATATAATATATATATATAAACTGTACAGTTGCTGTGTTTTTGTTTGCTATTGCGTGCCTCAATTCCTGTGCTCAAAAGGGAATGACATTCGGGGGAGCTTGCTCAGGATGTCTCAATGCATGATTCAGAGGTCAGGGTGCTATGACATCACCAGGGTTCTATGGTGGGGATTTTGGGGGCCGGGGGAAGTTTTCTGTTTGTAATTTAAAAGCCCTGTTGATGTCATATCTGAAATCTATCACAAAGTGCACTTGCTTAATGTCTCAAGGCTGTTGTTGGAGAGCTTTCGCACACAAATGCATGCACACACACAAAAACACATTCACAAGGCAAACACACCTCTATCCTAATGACCTACAGTGCGTCTTTGACAATTTATTGCGGTGATTCTCAACCAGGGGTACTTGTTCAGCTAATTAAAAATGTATCAACACATTTCTAGAAAATAAGCAAGCCAAAAGGATTACAAAAGGATGTGATGCTGATCTTCAGTAAATCTGTTGTCACAATATACAGCTGCTAGCAAAGAAAAGCTGCCAAAACTTTATACATTTTGAAGCATTGAATATTATAGCAATATCTACTATTATAGTTTTGAATAACCTCCACTTGAACTCATTTTAAATGAGCACATTTGGGTGAACTTAAGCTCCCAAAAGGGCTGTGGGGGTACATCCGAGAAAAAAGGTCGGGAACTACTGAAATAGCGCATTCTGTGAGCAAACAGTACATGTCCTAACTCCTCAATGTTATTCTCCCAGCTCACTGTATGTTTAAATAATCAGGCATGCTACAGGCCACCTCAACATGACTTGTGTCATTATAATTGATTGATGTAGTAAAATTGAATTTAGAGTCTGTCATCGACAGATTTGTTTTCAGGATCTGGATAAACTGTTTGACTCAGACTTCTAATGTCAGCAGGGAAGGTTAAGATACCCAGGAGTGCCACAAATGTGCTTCCACACCAGCAACACTCAGCATGAGACACACAAGGCTTGTGAGAGAACAGGACGTGTCAGGAATGCACGCACTGCCATACAACATAAAAACACACTGACACAGTGCCGGCCAATTGTGGATATTTATTCACATATATCTTTTTTATGTTACATATGGCAAAGTGATCCAGTTTCAATCCTGTGTATGTGTACATGTTTGTGTACCTGTTTGAGTGTTAATATCATGGATAAAAGTGAGTTAGTGGTCAAGGCCAAAGTCATAAAACGCTCTTTAAATTGTGACCATGCACTAACAACATACAATTTACATAACAATTTAAAAATGGGATCAAAAAAAATATTTATTGGCATGAAGGGGACAGTCACAAATTGTGCCATAAAACAATAACACAACAACAGTGCTATTTGCTATATTCAAAAAAATCTGGTTTCTTCTATTGTTGGTGCAGGTAGAAGATGAGGTCCAAAAGCGGCGGGGTAGAGAGCCCGGACAACGGGGTGCTTGGGGTTCCACAGGGTGACCATGACATCAGCCAAGAACAGGAAGAAAGTCTGCCCGTTAAGAGCCTGAAGGCCAAAGTTCAGCAGAATGAGGGTGAGGATAATTTGGAGCTGGAGGTGATCTCCAACAAAGAGAAGCTACTGTTTGACTCCCCTGAGGCTGGAGAAAAGAAAGGGGACATCATGGATCTGTCCAACGTGGATCTGCTAAAACTGCTGGGGATCATGGAAGGAGAGATTCAGGTGGGTTGGGTGTTCTCTTTGACCTGTGACCTGCTGTAATAAGTAGGGTGTGTGCACTTATGACAAAGGGAAAACAGACCTGCAAAAGTCATTGTGGATAAACATGAGGTCGGTTTGAATAATAAGTGCAGTTGTTTTCATTGGATTGAGTTTGACTGTAATTTGATGCACAATAGCTCTACCTTGTGGTTGAATATCGCAGTTGAAACTTGCCAAGAAACATGCAAATATGCCTTGTGTTTGAAAGTGCCTATTCTCATATTATATATTCTAGAAATGTGGAATCCCTGACACAAATGCTACAGGGGTTCAAACATTATTAGATGTCTTGAATTTAATGTACAGTATCCAGAGACATTTGGGCACATTTGAGGCCATTTTTCACACATAATTTCTCACATTTGCATGTCTTGGAAAAATAAATCTGTATCTCCTCAAACAGATTGAATACTCTCTTTCTCCTCAAGACATCATATGCCGTATCATATGTATATCTTTATGTTTTTTTGTGATTTCAGGCCAGAGAAGATGTTATCTGCATGCTAAAGTCCAAACAGACTGTCCCAGAGGACCTTGAATCACGTTATGGCTCTGCGGCCCCTGGTTCGGCCCTCACAGCCCTGCAGAGGGACGGCTTCATCACTGGCAGTGAGCCGCACGACCACAGTGTTTACCAGAAGCCTATGGTTGAGGTCAGTTAATAAATGTCAGTCAGTTATATATATTTAATCGGTTAGTTTAATTTGACATTCCTGAACAGGTTTTTGCTGCGGAAGTTTTGAAATGTTACACCACAGCAAATAAAGTTTACTTCTTATGCGATCTTGGTTCTTGCATGTGTTTGTGTTCTTCCCTGTGTGGCTGTGATTGTGTGTCCTTGCTATTTCTCAGCTGGAGCGTCTGCAGGAGAAGCACAAGGAGACGTACCGTAGGATGCTGGGTCAGTTGCTGCTGGCCGAAAAGTGCCACCGCCGCACCATCCATGAGCTGGACAGCGAGAAACGCAAGCACTCAGACTACATGAACAAGAGTGACGACTTCACCAACCTTCTGGAGCAGGAGAGAGAAAGGTGAGTAGAGGAATTAGTGAGCTGAGGCATAAAATTGCCACACCTTTAACACATCAAATTGAATTTAAGTTCTAGACTGCTTTGAATGAGAGGCAGGAAGAGATGTCAGTTAGGACTGTAAGCTAAGTTATGTTTTTATCTAAATCTATCTCCCAACGAGTACAGGTAGGCTATGTACAGAAAGTAGCAGTTTTGTAATATTGACATACATTTCCATCATGAATTGAAGTTATATAAGGTGGAAAGACGAGTAGAGAGGGGAGGAGACGAGGGGCCCCCAGGTGGAGGAACAGGAAGGAAAAACAAGTAAAGGGGGCAAATCTCTCATGACATCATCTCCGAAATGAAGTCATCACCGAGGTTACGACCTGGCTCGTTGGTCAAGAGGAGACAAGGGAGGAGAGGTTAGGTGGAGAGAAAAAGAGGGACATACACAATCTTAAGTGTGTATGTCTTGAGATCAAACAAGCATGGTTGTGAGTGTGTGGATGTGCACTGAATGCTTATGAGAGAGGAGGCCCTACTAATTAAAATATTGACAGATGAAAGAGTTTGATTGGCTGCTGCTTGTTGGGAAATGTATTTTGTCGCAATTCCCATAACACATGGCTGTCCATTATCACACAATAACCCTGAGAGATGGGGATGCATTCATTGTAACCTGTACATAAGTCTATATGTGGTTTGCTATGCACATTAGTATTTTGCCAACAGGCATGATAGCATGTGTGAGGGGAAGAGTAAGATCTAGAGCATCTGTTATGTACTGTACATGTCATCTGTAGAGCAGACTAGGGACCACTTATAAGCTGCATTTCATGAACTGTCAAAACTTCAAACGGCGGAGGCACTGACTACCGCTCCTCCTTGAGCTTTTTACTGCAGGACACAGGAAACAGACCACAGAGGTTAAATCACAGTTCTGACAGCTGAGCTGCCACCACACGCCGGAGAGAGGGCTAGGAAATGAGCAGCAGACTTCAGCTTATAGCTACTCCTTTGGCTTGTTTCATGAGACAGGGAGAGGGGGTAGTCATGATTCAAAAACATTTCAATGAAGAACTTGTTCTGGATTGTAAATCAATGTGCACACAAGCCTAAATTAAGTTATCTCAAGTTTTATGATTTCAACCCAAATTAGTTAAGGAATTTATATTGTGCGTGACTTTTGGGGTTTTGTAAGGCTGAATACGTACTATGGTCTGTTGACTGACATTTTACTAAACTTGACTCCAAAACAAACCTAACCTGAAGCGAAATATTTGCCTGAATGAGCACAGTTGTAGAGCAGAGATAAAATCAGGAGATTAAAGTCAAGTTTTTGGTTTTACTTTGATCAACAGGAATTTTTTTACATGTAACCATCTTAACTAAAGTAGTTGTGACAGTACAGATGGGCCTTTAATATAGTGAATAGAATAGTCTACAGCCACGCCATACGCATGCTTATGTGCTAATGCCAAGTAGGTTTAATGGTTCTGGGGACTTTGAATGTATTAAGAATATGTCATGGCAATCCATCCACCTTCAGTGTGGAGGAAGGTGGTGGACCGATCAACCTACTGACATAGCCATCCCTTGAGCCAAGCTGCTAACATGGCTAATAAATGTTCAAACATTAGGAACAGTAAGCCTAGGCTTTCGTTTGGAGCAACTGGCACATATCACAAGTGAACCACCATTTAACTTTCACTTGATCCTCGGTTTGCATGCGATGACCTCCTTCTTATGCCAGGTGGTTTCCAGCAGGTTCCATGGCTCATGCACATATCGACCCCTGTCACCTCACAGAGAGGGTGAAGAGGATGGGCTCTGCTAGGTCTTGATCTGTCAGCACCTGCAGCGCCCAGATTCTTCCACTGACGCCATACAAACACACACAACTGACTGAGGATTCATGGGTGAGCTTACACCAATATGCACAACACAGACAGGTGCATACTGTGTTAAAGACTAGATCCAAAAAAGCACAAAAACATTAGTTTCTTTGCACGAACATATCAGCGCCATCGCCTACACAGATACACGGATAACTGTCATGTCTGGTATCCGTTTTGACATTCACTCTCTCAGGTGAGATGGAAGCATGTCATCATCTCGTCTTTATCGATGTGATTCCATCCGTCATCTGGGTGAGAGTGAAGAGAGAAAAGTCAAAGGTATTGTGCCAAACACCTGCAGGAATGCAGTGGATGGGCAGAGGAGGAGCACTTTCTGACTGGTAGCCGTCAGCCATTAACGCCCTCTGAGACAGGAGAGGAATTTATATGTCAAGAAGTTAAAACAATTAGCTGGCGTGGCAGTATGTGTAAAGATTTAAAGAAATGGCTCCGGTGTAAAGTCACGCACACAAAATAAAAATGCAAACCTGAAACTGTAAACTAAAATGATTGTTTTCTTGTCATTTTAAAGCCTTAAACACATTTTTCCACCATCTGTCAGCAGATCGTGTACACACAGTATGTGTAGACATATTGTGTTTGTCTTTAAATAAAATTAGATGGCCACTTTGTATCTGATTTCTCTCTTTTAACACCACATTAGTCTTGTGGACTGTACGCTTTCACAGACGCTTTTGCTTAACACTAAATGCTTTTCCTCTGTCAAGAGAGGTCATTACCGTACAACACAGTGCATTGACAGCTTTTTGGCAGTTTGTGTCTGCCTCAATCCTCGGCCTCCTGACGCAGAGGGGCTGCAGTGCCTCTGAGCAAATTCCCCAGGAAACATGGGATGAGATGTTGTTCCATTAGGAAAAAAATATTCTCTGGTGGATGTTGGCTTATGGATTGCACCTGTGTATTTGCTTAAGAAATGGGTTTTTGTTTCTTGCACGCACGCTTTAGTTGCCTAAGAAGTTGAAACCCTCATTCAAACAACTTTCTTAGAGCTAGAATGCCTTGGGAGGACTGGATATACGGTACACAGCCAATTTGTCCATAGTTATTTCTTCCTTAGAGACAGCGTCACTGACCACTGCAGCCAAAGACCGCTGACATCTTGGCTTTGACCTTTGCATGAAACGAAATTCAAGAGTGCCAATTTGTAGGGTATCAGTGACATCTGACTGTTAAAGTATTGCACTCTGAGATCTGGATGGCTCCTTCGTACAGTAGCCAGACCCACTGATCCCACTTGGCAAAGAGGATTGCTGGTAATATGAATCAATGTAGATGTTTACTGTAACTTTCAAACCGACGATCAACCTTTAGTGCTTTAATCTGAATTAATTTGCAGAGATGTTGGGTTTGTTATAAGATTAACTGCATCTATAAAGTTACGTTCAAAAGTAAAGGCATAGCCCTTCATAAACCTATTGCCATGGTTACATATCCTTGTCCAAAATCTTCTTCACCTCAAGGGAGACATCCAACTCGGCCATATCTGCTTTCCTCATCACATGTAAGCTTAGCAAGGAACCCAGTTCAAGTTTAGTTTCCCCTTGAGTTGCACTGAAGCAGACTTTCTTTACTGTACTAGTGAGATTATGGCTTCCGGTCTGCAGAGGCAATATCCTTTGCACTATTAAAAATGGAAATACAATTTAATTTGAACCTAACATACACTGAACTTGATTTTGTCTGAGATAAATGTTAATATTTCTTTATTCCTTTTTACCCAGAAAGTTTACAATGGTATTAAAAACTGTCTATAGTTGTTTTACCCCCCCCAAACATTCCATGTTTTATGAAAGCATGAAAATTGGGGGCGGGTTTTGCAAAACACTCCTCCTGTGGCAACGGTCCCACCCCCTTTACAGTGTCCAAAGTGGAGCAGCACACACACTCTCATACACACATCCCTGCCTTTTATGGACAAGCTGACATCACTCACTAGAGGTTCGATGGTGCTCAACTGTTTTTATTCACCTTTCATTGTCCTGATAACATGCTTGGAATGTGACGGTGGAGGATCTGTGGAAAACGAGGCCCCAGCTACTTCTTATGCATTCTCAGTGGATTTTGTATATTGGCAAAAAAAATGCATGTGCTGACTGTAGAGCATCCATAGTGGGTAAGTTTAAAATGGGGTTGTTGTAAAGTTTCTGAGGTCTTGTGAATGTGTCCACAATCATGAATATTGAACATTTAGAGGTTGTTTAAAATGTGGATGCACAATCTTCATTGTTGTGCTGGTGCCTACATTAATTTGGTTTATTTTGCAATGCAAAAATGGTCAGGCTGAATATTGTACATCCCTGGGAGTGTAAATGGAAAAGATGCAGCTTTGCATTCAATCTGCTTTGCATGCATTTTGTTGGAGCCGGAGATGAGAATGGGCATGAGCAGCATAGAAAGAAGCTGAGAGAAAAGAAGACACCTTGGTGAGTGGGTGAAACTTAACTAGCAGTTTGGGATCTCAGTCTCTATCCCAACAACAGGGATGGAAATAGAGCATTTTGAAGTTTTTGTGTAAATATTTGTCAGTTTTCCCTTTTGATCTTATGCTTGTTCTTCATAGTAGCATGACATGCATGATATTTCTTGAATGCAAATTATACTCTGTATATATTTGTTTTTCACAGACATAGAAATGGATTCAAGAGTTGGACTCAGCAGCTAAATATAATGTTTTGTGTGGTAAAATTGTCAATTACTGGATTTCTGTGAGTGATATTTTAAATGTGTTTAATTAAAAATAAATGTATAATGTTTGTGTGTGATTTGAGCTTGAAATGACTAAAAAGAGAGATCCCTTTGACACTAATACCAGTCTTATGAAATACATGAAGAGAATTGGGATTATCACTCTAGAATTACAACATAAACTGGGATAAAACATGGATCCTGGAATACACGTTATTCTTATTTCCATGACACAATGGCGAACACAGAAACAGTTGCTTAAATCAATAAAACACCAAATTAATGCTTTGCCTTTGTTTGTTTCACGTTTTAGACTGAAGAGGTTGCTTGAGAACGAGAAAGCCTATCAGGTAAAAAAGGAGAAGGAGCACTCTAAACGTCTGGCCAAGGTGCAAGAGGAGCTTGTCAAGCTGAAGTCTTTTACGCTGATGTTGGTCAATGAGCGTCAGGAGCACCTTGAACAAATGGACCAACAGAGCCAGCGGGCACAAGAACTCAGCCAGCAGCTCCAACAGTGGGAGCAGGCAGTGAGGGAAGCCCGAGAGCGTGCTCAGGAGGATGGCCACAGGGTGCTGAGCCTGGAGGCTGAGCTTAAAGAGAAATCCGTCAAACTCACCCAACAACACGAGGAGATGAGTGCCAAGCTGGCCACTCAGGAGATCCTCAACCGTCAACTTAATGCCAATCTTCTTGGGCTTACGCATACAGTGGAGGAGCTAGAGGAGAGCAACAGGGCCTTGAGGAAATCTGAGGAAGAGTTGCAGGAGCTGAGGGAGAAGATTAGCAAAGGGGAGTCTGGCAACTCCAACTTGATAACCGAGTTGGAGAACTTGCGGAAACATGTGCTGGAGATGGAGGGAAAGGATGAGGAGATTACAAAGACTGAAAATCTGTGTAAGGAGCTCCGAAGGAGGCTACAAGAGGAGGATAGCAAGAGCAAAGATCTCAGGCTGGAAGTAGAGAAGCTCCAAAAAAGAATGATGGAGTTAGAGAAACTTGAAGGAGCCTTCAGCATAAGCCAGGCTGAATGTGCACAGTTACACACTGCTCTAGAGACAGAGAAGGGCCTCACCAAAGAGCTCTCAGATCAGGTTGTAGCTCTCAGGATCCGTATGAAAGAGGTAGAGTCCTCTGAACTTAGGTTAGAAAAGTCTGAGCTGAGCCTTAAGGATGACTTGAGTAAGCTGAAATCATTGACTGTTGCTTTGATGGAAGAACATAAGACCTTGACGGAAAGAATGAAGTCAGATGAGAAGAAAAAGGAGGATTTGAGTAAGATGGTCAAAGTTGAGCAGGGTAAAGTTATGGAGGTGACTGAAAAATTGATTGACGAAAGCAAAAAGCTCTTGAAGATGAAATCAGAGATGGAAACCAAAGTAGAGACTCTAACCATAGAGAAGGGGGAACTTGGCACAAAGCTGGCCTATGAAATTGATAAAACTCAGGATCTTAGTTCTAAGGTTGGTCAAATGAAAAAGAGGTTAGATGGGTTCGAGCAAGCAGAAAAGTCACCAGTAAAGAATTCAGTGAAATGCGAATTGGTTAGAATGTCTGACCCCGTCCAAAGAGAAGACAACAAAGTTAAGGAGCTGACATTTGAGATTGAACGCCTGAAGAATCGTCTCAAACAACTTGAAGTAGTTGAGGGAGATTTGATCAAGACAGAGGATCAGTACGACATGTTGGAGAAAAGGTTCATGACCGAACAAGACAAAGCCAACATTCTTTCCCAACAGGTGGAGGAAATGAGGGGTCAAATAGCACGAAACAAAGCAATCGAAAAAGGAGAAGAGGAAAGCCAGGAGGTAGACCTCCGACAACGATGTAAGAAAGAGGAGGCAAAAACCAGGGAACTGCAGGCGGACGTCGTAGCCCTCAAGGAGAAGATCCATGAACTGATGCACAAGGAAGACCAGCTTTCTCAGCTCCAAGTGGATTACTCTGTCCTGCAGCAGAGGTTCTTGGAAGAGGAAGAGAGATCCAAGAACATGGGCACTGAAGTTTTCCATCTCACCAAAGAATTGGAGATAGCAAAGCGTCATAGTCGGGCGCTAAGGCCTAGTTTGAATGGGAGGAGAATGGTAGACGTTGCTGTGACATCCACTGGAGTACAGACAGAGGCATCGTCAACTGGTCCAGCAGAGGAGGATACCCCGGCTGTGTTTATCAGGAAATCTGTTCAAGAAGAGAATCACATCATGAACAACCTCAGACAGAGGTGCCTAAAGAAGCCAACAGAAAAGAGTGGTGTTGAGCGTTGCCCTTCATCTGGCAGCGACCTGGGCATGAAGAAATCCTGGATTCCCTGGATGAGGAAAAAGGACAACACCCCTCAAGAGACCAACTTGGGCAAGCATCTGCAAATGAATGGTGATCATTTGACTTCTGAACTGACAATGACCCAAAAGCAAGGGCAGCCTTTACACATTCGCGTAACACCAGATCACCATAACAACATGGCTACTCTTGAGATAAGAAGCCCCACTGCTGGGGACGCTTTCTCTAGCTCAGCTCCCCTCAGCCCCAACCCATCTCAACCAAAATCCAGAATCACAATCATTCCCACCTACTCCGCCCCAACCCACAAGAGAAAGTCCACTACTGGACCTCAGGGACTTGAAAGAGCCAAGTCTCCAGTCACCATCACAACAATATCCAGAGCCAAGTCTCCAGAAAGCAGCCATCCCCCCTCTTCTGCCTCAGGAAGGCCCTTGTCCCCTGTCTCTATTATGACAGTGAGCACTGCTATGGTGCCGGCAGCATCTTCCTCCCCAGAACCCCAGGAGATGACCATGGGCCGAGCTGTGTTCAAGGTCACCCCCGAAAAGCAGATGGTCCCAATGCCTATACGGAAGGGCCACACCAACACTAGCATCATCACAACCACTGACGATAACAAGATCCATATTCATCTTGGCAACAGCATGAACCCAAAGATGGTTGTCAGGCCAGTGGTTGCTGCAACAGAGAGCAGGGAAATGACCTTATCAACTGGGACAGTGTTACGCTCCCCCCGACAAATCACCACCACAACCACTACCAGGAGCACACAGAGCAAAGTGTTGAGCACTATCACAATTTCCCCTGTTGCATCCAACACTTCCAGACCAACACAAAGCATGGTAAGTTTTGTTTAAAGATTAAGTTCATCTAAATTATGGAATAACATGTTTGCCTACATATAGCTTTAATTAGTTTGTCCATTCTTTGAGATAAATGCCCAACAGATATTACAGTTCATTGGAAGTAAAAAGTAGAAAACAATCGGTAAAAAGTAGATATAGTAAAAAGTAATACAGATGAAAATTCAATTCACTTCCATTGTAGTGGCTCTGAAGCACTTCTTAACAAATAATATTTTGTCTCTTTTTTATCTTATCTTATTTTAAAAGTAACAATGTGCTGTTTTATATTCTGATATTTACCAGAATACCTTGCCTACAACGCTCCTGTAACATGTCAAGTATGTCTTGAAAGCATGTCATGTATCTCTTAGGCGTAAGGAGAATAAGCTTACTTATCAAAATGTCAAACTATTTCTTTAAGATGCCTCTTCTTGTTTTCATATTCTACATATATTAGAAGTGATGTTCTATGGGGAAACTTCTTTTTTTACTAACATTTTTATCTCTAGAAATAGGAGTTGAAGCAACACTGTTGGTGTTCCATTGGACCTTATAATATGCTCTTTGTGGATCAGATAGCGTGACAGAAATGGTCCTATGGGAAGGTCTCAGAGCAGCAGAGCTAATGATGTGGCATTTTGCCACTCTGCTACAGTCATGCTGTAATTTATAGTTGTTACACAGTGTTTACATTCACAAACAGTCTGGCAGGGCTCAGTGCCCTCTGGCTGACACAGAACAGCCTTGCACCGGTAACAACACATTGAAACGTAGCCTGGACAAGTGCTCACCCACTGGGATTGAAGTGAAGGAATGAATAAATATTTACATTTTTCATTCACACAGCTCGCATAGCACATATAATCAGTTACACTGTTTAGAAATTCAGAGTTATTTTTGTGGTTGCTATAATGGGTTTTGCCTTTTTTTTTTTTATTATTTACTCGTTGGGTTTCCCCTCGAGTGCTCCCCTGTTTGTATTGTCCTGCCTGAGAAACTGTACTCTCTCTCCCTATTGTCAACAGACTGGGCACGATGCCCAGCCAGCTCGCACAGGGCTCACCCGCATCCCAATGTCCAAGAGCCTGAAGACGGGGAAGGCTGTGCTGGGATCCCTGGGGATCTCGGGTGGAGTGAAGCTGGAGTCTCGAGCTGAGAGTCAGTCTATGAGGATAGAAGTTAAGAAATCCACTGTAAATAGCAATACTTTACAAAATGGAGGAAAAGCCTGAGATACATAATGGTACCAAGAAAAAACTCAAACATATTTAAAAATGGCGCTTTGGAAAGATTATAAAAATACCCTCAGAAAAAAGGCTCAGCTAGACATTATAAGGTGTGGAGACATTTTTTTTGTAACTAAATAAGCCCTTTCTAAGTTTTGTGAAGTATTTTATAATTGTCTATCCCATATCTATTTCTGCAATTTAAATGGAAAGCTATTCTCTGAATTAACAGTGTGTATTGCGATAGACAATTGGGTTAAATATTGTATCATACTGTGCTGCTACTAACTGCTTCTTGCTTTGAATGGTTGTCTCCTACATAAGGATATCGTTGATCATTTTTGTTAAAGACACACTATATATTTCAAAATCATGTAAATTATGTTTATTTTTTCTGTAAAGGATTTGTACTGAAAAGTGTTTTAAATAAATGTGTTTTCAAAAGGTAGTGTGACGTGCTTATTTGTGTAGGCAAATAAGACACACACAAATATGCAGCAAAGACAGAGATTAACAACAGTATTACTTTATAACAGAAATAAAATGACAAAAAATACACAGGTATTATCAAAATAAAAGCCTGAGTGTTCTCGCAGTGAGACGTGGAGATTTAAAGTTTGGTTTGTGCCAGATATATTTCATGTGTTTCATGTCAGCTGTCATAGAAAGTCAGGCTTTTACAACAATAAAGTACCCTTTGAATCCTCTAGGAGGGTGTTATTTTAAATGTATCAAAGCAAAAGCTGCATGTAGCCTACTAATGTTAATTTGTAATTTTTAGAAAATGTCCCTATAGGTTGAGATGAAGTAAAAATATTATGCTTCTATACGGAAGCAAAGAGAGGCCACAGTATTCTTAGATTATATTAATAGAGCACATTCAAACCAACAGGTGTGGACCAAAGTGCCCTACAGGGAACCACAATTACATTATCGAAACAAAAAACTGTAACAGACTAAATTAAAACAGTATGTCATTATATTGATACTTAAGGAGACTCTAATGTGTTGTATTTAATTACCACTGAAAGTTTGAATTTTTTATGTTACATTTTGGTGTCGGAATAAACTTGACCTTAATATTGGTCACTTGAATTTATGTATGAATTTGTAAACAACCTAACAGAATACTTGCATTTAAAAACTTCCAAGAGGAGGATTCAAACAACATAAATACAGAGAGGCAGATAAGATAAGATAAAATAATCCTTTATTAGTGCCGCAGCGGGGAAATTTACAGGATTACAGCAGCATAGAGGATAGTGCAAACAAAAGACATAGTAAAACAACAAGATCAAAAATAAGTATTATAAATAAGCAAATGAGCAATAAAAAAACAGTAAAGAACAGTAAAGAATCCACAGTAACTGAAATATTATATATACAGACATACTATTATAACTATTGTATTGCACAGTGTATTAGTGTCATGTGGTCTACTGGGAGCAGAGCTGGTTGTGCAGCCTGACAGCAGCTCCTTCACACACCGGGGGTGAAGGAGCTGCACAGAGCTGCCAGGTGGATCTCAAATTAATAATTGAATGCTCTAAATAATTCTTGGTGATTAAAATATCCAACTGCATGTTTAAGGCGCTTATAAAAAAAAAAAAAAAAAGAAAAACGTGCAGCCAATTATGCTTCCATACTAGGACTTCAACTTAAAAACACATTTGCGTCAAACGTACAACGTGAGAAAGGGGCGTGTCCGTGTTCCGTGACGTCACTGCCACGTTTCATCCTCCTATTGGCCCGAACACTTCCGGCTTCTTCCTCTCGGGTGAGATCAACAGGACGGACACAAATCAACACCGCCATGAGCAGATATCTGGATTAGACCGGCGGGAGACTGGTGTTTGTTTTTAGTTAACTCTTCGCTTTAACGTGTGGTCTCGTGTGCACCGCGTGGGGTTAAGTTAGGAGCCGCCGGCTGTCGACTCGTCCACAGCCAGTGTTTCACCAGCAGCCATGATGGCGTCCAGCTACAACGCGAAGGAAGAGGACGGACACATCTCTGGGGCGGCCAATAACGGAGGCCCCGGGGTCGTGAAGAGCAAAAAGCCGGACAACACCGCGTTCAAGCAGCAGAGGCTACCGGCCTGGCAGCCCATCCTCACCGCCGGCACCGTGCTGCCGGCCTTCTTCGTCATCGGCCTCATCTTCATCCCCATCGGCATCGGCCTGTACGTGACGTCAAACAACATCAAAGAGTACGAGGTACAGCGAGAGGGACACTCCTCTGATAACGACGGGGTTATGCACGTTTACCGGGTCTGAGCCTCTGATGTGTTTATACAGAACCAGTCAAAAGTTTGGACACACCTTCTCCTTCAACTACTGTGAAGAATCTAAAATATAAAACATATTCTGGTTTGTTGAGCATTTGTTTGTTTACCACATAATTCCATATGTGTTCCTTCATAGTTTGGATGTCTTAAATATTAATCTACCATGTAGAAAAAAATAAAATAAAATAATAAAGAAATAATAATAATTTAAAAAAAACATTGAATGAGAAGGTGTGTCCAAACTTTTGACTGGTACTGTATAATTTAGCCATTTATTTATTTTCAAGTGATATTTGTATTATTTATTGTTATTTTATATACTGCCATATGTTCAGGTTGGGGGAAGGTTCATTTATGTATGTAAATTGTGTTAAATGTATAAAACCAATAAATATACAGTACCAGTCAAAAGTTTGTTCACACCTTCTCATTCAACTACTGTGAAGAATGTAAAATATAAAACATATTCTGGTTTGTTGAGCATTTGTTTGTTTACCACATAATTCCATATGTGTTCCTTCATAGTTTGGATGTCTTCAATATTAATCTACAATGTAGATAAAAATTTAAATAAAGAAAAACCATTGAATGAGAAGGTGTGTCCAATGTTTTGACTGGTACTGTAGTTATATAGTATAGTATAGCGTACTTTTGTTTATTTTTCTGTTTCAGTTATTAGTGAGTCAAATTCCTCATTCATTCATTTTTTTTATGTATTTCCCAGCTATGCCCTGGTGCTGAATGAACAGATTAGATTATTATTACTATTATATAAGTACTAGTACAACGAAATGCAGTTTTAGCATCTAACCAGAAGTACAAAAGAAGCAGTAACGGTGCAGTGCAATGTGCTGGATAAATAACAGTATAAATAATAATTAAGAAAAATAACAATAAAAAAAAAGATATGTGTTCCTTCATAGTTTGGATGTCTTCAATATTAATCTACAATGTAGATAAAAATAAAGAAAAACCATTGAATGAGAAGGTGTGTCCAAACTTTTGACTGGTACTGTATATATTATATAACTAATTAATTAATTAATTTAAAACTAATGCAACCTTAATACAACAGCACGACTGTAATGTTCAGTCATGGGGAACATATTTTGCAAAAAGGTGTCAGCTGATCTTTGTGCTTATTCAGAGGATGTGGTAAAAGTTTGTGGTGCTGTTGAGTTGTGTTGCATCATAATAAGAGTCTGCTGTTTTGTCCACACATTTATATCAAGTTGTTAGAAACATCTCAATTGTTTTATTGAGCCTAGGCAACCCCTCTTCTTGTATCAACACGGTAACAAACATATTATATAAAACGATAAAAACAACAACTAAAACCCTCACAAATAAACTATAATCTATGTCAACACCGCCTCAAAACAGATTCAATACAAACTGAATTTTGTGTTGTTTATCTATTGAATGTACTTGCTTCTCAGTGTATATGGATATGAAACAGTATGCATCTTTTTGGGGCTTCTTTATATGTTCAGCTCTGTTTTTTTCCTTTTCAGATTGATTACACTGGTGCAGACATTAACGATGCATGCTACAACTGTGCAAAGAACTTCAGCTGGAACAGCACAACGCCATGTCTCTGCTCTGTGCCCTTCACATTGGAGCAGCCATTTGAGGTGAGCACCAGTTTGCAGTAAGCGTTTCCGATGAATAATACATGCCCTCAGCTTCAAAACTGATAGTGTTGCTTGAAGTGCAATAACAAATAGAAACTGCCTTCCTGACACTAAAAGTCCATTAAGATCTATTTTAAGTCCAAAGAAAGGCACAGCCAAGGTTGTTTTGAAGCCGTCATTATTATTGATCATTCTGGTCTGAAAATGTGCAGGCTTGCAACTTCCAGAAAGCTTATATTGATTACTTATAAAAGCTCTCAGCCCGTTTCTTTTTCATCGCAACGGTTTCCAGATCAGACAAACAGGCGTCACCAAGTACAGCTTAGATTTCGGTTATAATTTAGCGAATTTGCAATTGTTAGGCGCAACTAAAATCGGGGGTAAATGAGATTCATCTTATCTGAGAGCAGAAAGAATCATAAGTTTGATACAAGTGAACCTTTCGTTAAAAGTAGCTTAGTTCTGTTTATGGTGAACTGATGATCCAAAGAATCCCCCAAGTGCCACCTTACTGAAGTACTTCCTAACCTTTGTTGATACTCTGTCTAAAACCCGATCTCCCCTTTCCTGCAGAGCAATGTCTTTATGTACTACGGCTTATCCAACTTCTATCAGAACCACAGACGCTATGTGAAGTCCAGGGATGACAGCCAACTGAATGGTGACCAGTCGGCTTTGAAGGTATACTCTTGGCAGTGTTGTTACCATTATAATTGCAATAAAGGCTCTTTGCATCCGTTTAACAATGCTTGCTTTTTGCAGAACCCGAGCAAGGAATGCGAACCGTACCGCACAAGTGAAGGACAGCCCATAGCTCCATGTGGGGCCATAGCCAACAGCCTTTTCAATGGTAAGCGAGGGACGATTAGCAACTTCATATTTGTCTCCCCTGAGCAGTGTTTGGATAAGTGCGACTTATGTAGTCAACTAAAGTGTGATCTGACCATTAAAACTCCTACTAAAAGCTCTGTACATAACAAAACTCTGACATCAGCTTGCAGTTAAGCTCATTAGCTGCTCTTACCCAATGGAACAATATCGAATATAATGTTTGTTTGTTTCAGACACTCTGGAGCTGTATCACATTGATTCCAATAACACCAGAAATGCTATTCCTCTGGTAAAGAAGGGAATTGCGTGGTGGACAGACAAGCACGTTAAGTTCAGGAACCCTGGTGGAAACAACAACCTTACTGTAGCTTTCCAAGGTGATTAAATCAAACTTTGCACAGGATATTTTAGACCCATAAACACTGAGGTTCTTCTGACTAACTTGGTTTTGTCTTGTTCTTTTATCAGGCACATCTAAGCCGGTGAACTGGAGGAAGCCAGTGTTCGAGATGGACCCATCAGATCCTGAGAACAACGGCTTCATCAATGAGGACTTCATCGTGTGGATGCGCACGGCTGCGTTGCCCACCTTTCGCAAGCTCTATCGCATCATCCAGAAGAAGTCTAGCACGACCCCCACTCTACCCAGTGGCAAATACGTCTTGGAAATCACTTACAGTATCCTTTTGAATTATAGCCAGACAATCCACTGCACAATCAAAACTAGAACTACCCCATTTGGTTGGCTAGTATGCCTTATATTTCCTTATGTAAAGCCTCAAAGGGTAAGATTGTTATGTAGAAACACACTAATCTTTGATCATCTTAAATCACATTGAGTTGCAGTAAATTCATATATTCATAATTTGGCGAACAACAAAACACCTAGAGAACAACAAGTAAATATTTGAACAAATTGAATATAGCTTGTT
Source organism: Anoplopoma fimbria (assembly GCF_027596085.1). Lineage (NCBI taxonomy): Eukaryota > Metazoa > Chordata > Actinopteri > Perciformes > Anoplopomatidae > Anoplopoma > Anoplopoma fimbria. The sequence continues at coordinate 17,765,801 of NC_072463.1, forward strand.
GTCAGCTTATAGTCAACACTGTGCTGATTTCAGTTCTGTGTCTTTATGAAGGAACTGAGTTATCTGAACTATGCTGATCACCAAAGCAGGTCATTTAATAGCAGTATATGTTCCAGAGTAGAGGGGGATCTGGGTTTTACTCAGCACAGTTATTCAGGTTTCTCAGTATTGCAGATTCTGGAAAGTAAACCACAGTGTAGGTGCTTGTGAGTCATGTGCAGACTCATCTTGCAAGTACCTAAAACAACAAGTAAACATAGTTGTACTAAAACTAGTGTGACTCTACGGGTAAATGAATTGCTTATTGACTTCAGTGGATTCATATAGTGATATATAACTATTCTATTAGCGTTTTACAAATGTTGGCGAAAATAAATGGTTGTGTGCAAGCTGTGATTTAAATTCTATGAAGCCAGAAGCTCCTATTATTTTTCGTTTAACCATGTGATCATCAGATTACCCTGTGCGCAGCTTTGATGGTCGCAAGCGGATGATCTTGAGCACCATCTCCTGGATGGGAGGGAAGAACCCTTTCCTTGGCATTGCCTACATCACCGTGGGCTCCATCTGCTTCTTCCTGGGTGTGGTTCTGCTCATCATCCACCATAAATATGACACCCGCAACAACAGTGCAGATATTCCAAACTAAACTGTACTTGTACCACGTTTTCCTGTCTACGCATGCATGGTTGACCCTAAAGGGTCCATTCTGGACTGCTTGTTGACTTTAGCGTGAATACACTGGTTTCTGTTATTGTTGTGTGTTTGTGTAAAGACAGCATTGTCTCAAGTGTTTCATCAGAAGCTGTGATTTTGTGAAGGGCTACCAAGGCAAAAGAAGGATGCTAGAGTCTGTGTCTGTACATATAGCTTCAAATCAGCTGCTGGGAATGTAATTTCCTGTTTTCAAAAGATGTATTTATCTTATATTTATCCATACGCTATCAAAGTGTTTGTTTTATTTTAGAAGGGCTTTGCGAATGGCTCATTTACTGAAGGATGTATGTATTTTTAATGCAATTTTTGTCCATATTATGTACTGTAATAAGTCCTGCTGATGAATGTACCATTATATTTAATTGACATACATCTGGTTTTTGAGATTACCTTCAATATAGGATGGTAAAACCATTGCTCCTGTGCTGCTGATTAAATATCAGTGCTTGCTTACCATAGAGAGTCTTAGAATACTCATGACAAGTAGTACTACAAGTTTGGCTATTTACCCTCTCCTGTGACTGGTGGTATAAAGAGACTAAGCCAGTCATTAGGTGACTTATTAAAATAACAATCTGATGCTTATTAATGATGGAAACATTATCTTACACCACCATATCAAGTGGTCCCAATGCTTTCAAGACTCTGGGCATTGTCTCAGGCTGATAAGAGCACACAAAATGATTTAGTCTTTACAGTTTGACCTGAGTGTTGGATTATCTTGCGTTCTTCAATGTGGACCAAATGACATGCACTTTAAAGTGTCACATTTGTTAGTTTTCCTCCTGGTTTCACTTCATCTTCTGTGATAATATTGCATTCTTGATTTATGAGGTCAATTTTAATTAAATTAAACTTTAAATCTATAGGTTTTTATAAGGTTTGTAGGGTCCAATTAAACAAATTGGTGAATGTATTGGTGTAATTTGTGATTTTATTGCAGACCACCACTTTTATCATATCATTACCACTACTTTTCCATGGGTGTTTTATTTCTTTTTTATTTATCATTCACATTAATATAATTTCTGTGATAATTAAATAGCACATTTATTATAAGAGTCTCACGGGACCGGATGTATGTATATGTCCACCGAGGGATTGTGGGAAGTCAGAGCGTCATCGTCCGTCCTTGTGCGTGTCTTTACCTCGCAGCTGAAGATAACAGAAGTTTGACAAAATGTATCGACAACTTATGGTAAGACAGTTTGTATTTATTTAAAATTAACTCTGCTAACTTAACTTACAGCTAGATGTTGAAAGCGAATCATAAATATTAATTAATTAATTTAATTTATGGAATACATACATTGTACTCATTGTACCCCGCTGTGTGTGTGTGTGTGTATATAACTTTAACACAGTTGCCCTTTACGACAGTAAGTCAGCGTTACGTTACCTTATAGGTTAAGCAGCAAGTCCAGCCTTAAAGCAGGGAAGGTCAAAGTTTGTGAGGTTACTCTATGGAAGTCACGCATGGAGATAAATACTCCACAGGGGGTCGACCTTTAACAGGTGTATCAAATTGCTCATTTCAATTTAACAAAAGTCACATGACCACTGCAAACACCTATCAGAGACGTGCAGGTCAGTCTGCTTGCAGAAAGCCCACCACACTCCCTTCATACAAATGCAATACAGGAGGTTGGCCAGCAGATGTCACCATTTAGACTATTTCAGGCTTTTAAACTATTAACTGTTTTTAGTACAATTGCTACAGATTGGTTCAGTGTTGTAGATTTAGTAATCTCTAGTTGAAGTAAGCCTGCTGGACTCATACATTTTGCTAATTTAGTGTCACTTGATTACACTGCATTTTGGGTCATTTCCATTTTTTGCTCCCAGTAGACCACATGACACTAAAAACCTCTGCAATAGTTTCTGTCTGTATATATAATATTTCAGTTACTGTGGATTTTTTACTGTTTTTTATTGCCCATTTGCTTATTTATAATACTTATTTTAATCTTTTTTTCTTTTTTTTTTTTACTATGTCTCTTGTTTGCACTATCCTCTATGCTGCTGTAATCCTGTAAATTTCCCGCTGCGGGACTAATAAAGGATTATCTTATTTTATCTTATTTCACATACTGTTTTAGTGTTGGTTGTTTAATCCACGTTTTACTGTTTGTCATGCTCAGATTATAACTGTTTAAACTATAAAATCCTCCATTAAGTGTTTGTACCACCAGGGACTTCAGCAGCTTTCCAGGCGGACCTTTGCCAGCAGTGCCCGCAGACAGATTGAAAACACTGTGAAGGAAAAACAAAAACTGTTTCAGGTAGATTTTCAGGTTAATTATTTTGAGGACACAGAATGACACCTGTAAACATATGATCAAATCAATATCCCATCTGGTCTTTGGACCAGTGTTTCAAACACATTTGGTTTGGTTTTTCAGCAACTTTTTTCATACTTTGATTGAATATTGAGATATTTTGATACTGATAATGTTAAAGTGTCTACTTTATTCCCAGGTTCTGGAGACATAATTCATTTTTTCCTGTTTGTAGCCTGACAGATAAGTATCATTGGATTTCCCCCCCCCCTACAATGTCAAAATGACTTCCGGCTGTAGTTAGGGCTGGAGTTGTACTGATTATGCGTGCAAGATTCTAATTAAATATCCATTGCAAAATCAACATTCCAGTGTGGCAGGCTTTGCTGATCCATGCATAGCGCTAGAAATTACTGAAGTCATAGTTGACGAATGGCCTACCCTTGTTTCTAAATCCCAGAGCAAGCACTGCTTCATTGCATAGTGTACTGTACGCCACCACCTAATTGCTATGGTTAACCAAAGATGAGCTCCACAGAAAATGTAATGCCATAGAGACAGAGACGCATGAAGCAAAAAGTCACTACCATACCCTTGAAGTAGAAATGTTTCTTTTTTTAAATAACTATATACCTCCATTCTTTGAACAGGAGGATAACGGTCTACCTATCCATCTGAAGGGTGGCTCGAAGGACGCTCTGCTCTACAGAGCCACGATCACTCTCACTGTGTTTGGTATGTAAGCTTTTGCCTGAGATTTGATGAGTCAGGCTCAATCTATGTCACAGTCTGTCCTTTGTATAAAAAAGACATTTTCATGCCAGTGACCTACCACCAATGTTATTACTGAAACCCACTTTGAAAGCCAAATTACTGTAATTTCATGATGCATAATGAAGGGTAATTTGAAGTCGGGATAATTTGCTTGTGTTGTATTACATCTGTAATACTTGTCTGGTCTCTCAACAGGAGCTGCATATGTAGTGTATGAGCTGTTTAGTGCGGCAATGCCCAAGAAGACATAGAGAAAGAGGATCAGACTTATTTATCTGATGGAACAATCATCACATGTAATTCATCAACTCTGTGCTCCGTAATCTGGGAATCCAATCGATTAAAGTATGTTTCATGTTTGAAATATTTAATGATTGTATAAATAATGAGCTGCAAATAATAATAAAAAATATAGGCCTACATGTCGTGAAATTGTGTCACTTTTTAAAACTTGATTCCTGTTGCTACCAGCTTTATATTGATCTTAGATGAGTTAGGAAGTCGATCAAGACCCACTTTCCTAATCTATACACACATGATTTGAGTTTAGCAGGAAACTGCACTGTGTTTGTGGCTGGTTTATTTTTAATGAGACTAGATAGGATTTCCTTTAATCAATCCAAACTTGTATCTAGTGCAGGTCTTTGGTTTGAGCACTAGAGGGCACCATAAACCAGGCTGTCACAAGCGCTCTCTTTGTGGCAGTGAGAAGCAGGGTAAGTTGTAACTGAAATACTTTGCTTTATCAAAAAAACAAAAAAGATAGATTTCCATTGATGTCCCACATTATTAATACACTTATGAAATATATATATAATGTGCTGACATCATTATACTGATAAATATTCCCGTAATGATACCAATAGCCATGGGGTTTCTGTTTAGCAAGCGAAAAACAAAAAAAATCCACTTTTATTTCCGACATCTGAGTAAATAAATGTACTAAGGTAGCCCTGTTGCGCATATAAAACACTCCCCCCCCCCCATCCCCCCTCTCAGTGTCGTTTGGCCCATCTGTTACCCCGCAGTGAAGTCACATTGGCACTGGAAACTCATTAAATCACCAGACCAAAGGAATGCAGGAAAAAAAAAGTAATTTCCAAACAGTGGATCGGTCTTAGAGGGGGGGGCAGACATTATGCATCAACTGACAGGCAGAGGTTTCGTAAGATGCCCATATCATGGTAAACTGAGAGAGTTGGGAACTGCCCCCCTCCCTATTAAGTAGCCGATGGTGGAAAGATTCTTCCCACTTGTAAAGAGGCTTTTCCTTCTTGGACATCTGCTGGCGGAGCTTCAGTAGCCAGAGGAGAGGAGAGAGCGGTCCAGACGCAGCTCCTGAATATCTCACTTCACTTTCCAGAGGGGAGGCAGCAAGCAGGCGTCTCTGCAACTTTGGTCGGTGCATTTTTTGGGGGGGGATTAAATAGGTGAGTTGACTAACTTGTTATTTATTGTTTGAATGTTATTTACAAAACATATAAATAACTTATATTTGAGAGAATATCCTCATTTTTTTTTTTTTTTTCATAGTTTTGCACTTTTATTGCGTTTTGTTAATGGATGCATTCTTATAAAAAAAAGAGAATCGCCATTTAGATAAGATAGATAACTTTTTTTTTTTTTTTTACTGTTTTCAAGATTTTACCCCCAATCACGTTATTGAATTGAATTCAAATTGAAAATGCAACCACAAACAATTGGTTTTGAATGTGGACGTAAAGCAGAGTCAATTTAAGATATAGGCACGCAGTGTTTCATAAGTAAGGTAGACATATATATTTTGCTTTTATGTGTAATTTTAATAAGGTGATCTCCGATTGTGCTCGAGGGGCCAAGAGAGTCATTTCTGCCCCTTAAGCTGCAGTTTGTGTGCTCGTGCACCAGGCGGGGCGCGCGGCCTGTGGTAGAGATTGCAGTAGTTTGCTGAAGAGAGTTCAGACTATTCTGTGTGAATGTGTACTCCTGGAGTAGGCGTAGTTTTCCCTTTGCATGAGATTAATTACAATTCCTTATGCCATTTAAATGCCCTTATGGTAAGTGGTAGGTGCATGCAAAAGTCATAGTCCACCGTTGACTTCTGTTACTGAATCTAACCTTGTCATAAAGAAATATATTTATTCCAAGGGAAGGAAAATAGTGAAGTATAGACCAAGGCAATAAAAATATTTGAGACAAAATTAATATTTGATTTGTACAAAAGGAACTGCAATCATGACGCTCCATAATGTTTTATATGATTAATGGAAACTGCTATTAAGTGTATGATGAGTTTTTGGTGACCATCCCTGGTAGGGCAGAAGAGAGTGAGAACCACAGGTAAGACTATACTGCATGTTGTGAGCTGCATAAGGACTCACTGAAGTGATCATGACAGCTGGGGGGCAATGAATTTTCAGAATATGCTTATGAAAAGCAAACGGAGAACATGTGTTAAAACGTTTTTCCATGTTATTACCTACAGTAAGTACAGACCTCAGGGTGTGAGAATAAACGGGAAGCAGCAAGGTGTGGCACTCGCTTTGAAAGGGAGTCTAGATGGATCTTGCAGGCTATCAAAGTGGAGAGTAATGTTTAAATAATAAGAGCTTTTAAAATTGATTGCATTTGAAAAAGATAATTATGCAGGTTCACTGCATAGGTTTCATATCCATCATGTGCGATTAGTTCGGGATAACTGGTTGTCCTTCAGCTCCAGCTATGTCTGATCTTGTAGATTTGTAAAAAAAAGAAAAAAAAGAAAAAAAAAATTCCTAAAGGTGTATTTGTGATGCCTCATTACACCACACTTACAAAGCGGTGTCACAGGCCTGCAGCATTAACCCTTTTTCTCTCTTTACCCCTCAGACTGATTGATGATCTGCTGACCCTTCACGGCCAAACATGAAGATAGGGCTGTCACTAGCCTCGGCTGCCTTCCTCGCAGCTCTGCTGTGCTCCATAGATGCTCAAGGTAAATGAAACCACTTTGCATCAGTCCACTCATATACTCTATACCACTCTGTCTCTTTATCTCCTGCTTCTCTTCTTTCATCTATATACCTACACTGGTTCTTTATGTTACAGGTGTTAGTCTTTTACTTTAATGTCAGAGAATCATCACATGGACATTGAATTATTTCTATTGATAAACTGAATAAAGTTATCCTTGTTGTATGTGTATGCTATCTGACTATGTGACTGACTGATTCCATGATGCTTGTCATATTTCTATCCCTCATTTGTAGAATATGTTGTCAGATTTATCTGTCAGGACTCATTATAGGCTTCGATGTTAAATCCAAAACTGTATCTCATTTACTTGTATTAAGCCTGTAATTTAGATCCTTTAAACCAATGCTTCAGGAGCAACTTTCTCATTCAGATGCGGAAAATATATATTAAAAAAAGCACACTACTAAGATTATTTCATTTCCAATTTCTAATTGAATGCATTAAACAGCAGGGCACAGAGTTGAACAAAAGTAATTTAATGGCTAAATGTTTCCCCATAAAGGTTTTAGCTAAGCTGTTTCCCTTTTATGATAGCAAGCCTCTGCACATTTTCAAAGGAAAATTTGGAAGATTTCCAAGTCCTCGGTAATTAGGCATTGAAATGCTAGATTGCATATCTTAAAGTTATATGCTGCGGTTGTAGTAGGATCTTGTAAACGTGTGTAAGTCTGTGCAGTGGTTGTAAAGCACTTCAAAACTGTATTTAAGTGCCATTCTTGAATAACTGTTACTTTCCATGTCTGATTTTGTGCTTATATATTACTGTTTTAGTAGCTGTTAAAAACGTTTTGCTGTATAAGTCACACGAGCCAACATGTCATAGACTGTTAACAATCTATCAGTAGTTTTGACAGAAAATTACTCGAAGTAATTTCATATGCAAACATTTCAATCCAACATAATGGCAAATATGGAAATATGGTATGGAAACCCGCTGATTTTTCCTTTTTAAAAGCTCTCTGGCGGCGTGAGAGGAGTCTAACGTCTACTCTCACATATCTCCACCAACGGAATGGAAAGATGAAATACGAGAATAGCAAATTAATCCTCAGACAGCACAAAGACAAAGAGCCTTTCTAGGGCTTCTTTGCGGGCATTCCCCAAAACGCTGAGTTGCAAAACATATGGAAAGTTAATATGCAGTAATGTTTAATGTCAGCACATGTTGTGGAATTACTTTGGCATTTGTCCTGCCTCTTTGGGAGAGTCGGTGTTCTTTCCTCCTCTTCTTGGTCTCTCCTCCTGGCAGGAGCTCAGGCCAGGATAGCTGGCTGGCTGGTGATTGAGGCTACGAACAGAACAGTAGCCAGACTCTCGCTCTTGGGAGCAAGAGGTGTTATTTATTTATTAGGAACTGATGGGACAATCCTAATAACAAGGGCAACCACAATGCCTTAATAACATACCAGAGATATTTAGTTTGACATAACCACTCTTGTTCCTTAAGTACATTTTAAAACCAGGAGGACTTATGGTCGATGAAATTGTAACAAATTAAAATAACTTGCTCATCACATCTTGTCACGAACAAACGTGGGAGTTGCAGATTTCTCGTGCAAGTGAACCCTCGCCTAAAACAATTTTATCTGAATGTTTCAATCCACCATCCATCGCTACTTGCTACCCGTCCCCATCTCCAAACAAGCACACAACCACACACAGCCACACACACTTCCATTCCCCTTACCATTTGGTGTTGAAGATGAGTACTCACGGAGAAATCAGGTGGAGCGCGGCCCATCGGGGCTCCTTGAGTTGATAAGTCAGGTTGGTGATCCTCAAATCCCGATTTTGAATTATTTGGTGGGCTCCTGTTTGTCATCTGCCTGTGCATTCGGTGTGTCCCAAGCTATGGCTTCCTCCTCATAGTGTATTTTACAATGATATTCTTGCCTCCCAAGGCACTCTTATTTTACTTTACAGCTAGCATGAACCCACATGGAAGAGCTCTTTGGTGAGGCCTTACAGTCTAAAGCATGCTCCCTTACCTTACATCAACCCCATCATGGTATGTTACCACTGTGAGTTAAGTAGGGCTTGGCCTAGCACTAGGCGTCATCTGCACTATCAGTGCAGATGACGTCGTGCTAACCTCATTAACATCTTGAATTTTTTAACAAAATTAACTTAAATCATCTGTCCTCTCTACTGTCAAACATCAATTTGCTATATAATAAAGTAATTTATCGAGCTAAATTGCATGAAACAAGAATTTAGTTCAGATCATTTTCTAATGAATGAAGAAACACACATTGAAAATTAACCTTAAGATACTTTTAAATGACAGTCGGTAACTTTGTTAATAAAGCATGAAATTGGTACTTTTAGATCCAGCTCTAACTTTTATGCATGTAAATGACACTAAATGATAGCACACTTTTCGCTAATTAACACTAACCCTCTTCCACCACTGGGTAGCCTAGAAGCTGTAAAAATGAATATCATTTTAAAATATGTTTGTCATCTCTGTCTGTGTGGTCCCAACTGTACATGGATACTACCATCCAGTCAGTCAAAGTTGTTGAGCCAAACAACTTTCTCATGTACATGATGCATGACGCTGTGATCAAGTCAGCTTCATGTAAAGGCGTGTGGCCTTGTCACACCGTATATGTTTTACTAAATGTATTTATTATTATTATTATGGTCTGATCTGTAGAGTCTTTTGTGTGTCTAGAGTAATTGTGTTCTCTCATGCATAATGCTGCCAATGAAAAAGTACACAAGGGTCTCCGGCGACGAATTGTGTATTCTTTTTAAAAGGTTTGCAATGGATGTGTGCCACTCACTCGTGTAAAGAGTTTTAACCAAATAAACACCTTTTCATCTTTGAAATATGTTTATATACAATGTATATATAACATATTGTGTTCAATTTTGTCAAGAGTTACCTGAACAACTATATGGCATTCTTGATTCCATTGTATAATCATTGACTGTTGTATTTTGGTAATGCTGAGATCAACCCCATGGTAAAAGCAGTTTAGTTTGTTGTCGGGGCATGCGTTGTAATGACTGCACTCAGCATGTGTTGGATGGTTCACTCAGTGTTTGCACTTTGGTAGAGTTTGCGTGGAGTCGTGTATGCCAGTGCTTGAGTTGCTGGCTATCTTGGTTGAGCAACTCAAACAAATGCCATTTTACCCCAAAATGGCTTCTCACACTTGTTCAATGTTGTCACGTGTTCTTTACCCGTCACCCTCACAAATGGACGTCAGTGCTATGTGTCTGTCCCCAACAACGAACAAAAGTCCACTTCAGTCATGAAGTGTTTGTCGTTGGGATCTATTTGAATGCCTGATTGAAAATGTCATAATTTGATTTGATCATAAATATTACCATATTCATACATACATTTATATTTGTTGAGATTTAACAATGTTTCACCTCTCATTTGCAGTGGAACCCCCCTCAGACTTGAAATTTAAAATTCTAAATGAGAACTCAGTGGAAATGTCATGGACAGGACCCTCGTCAAGGATAGAGGGCTTCAGACTACAAGTTGTATCAGATGCAGGTCAGTATGGGAGTCAGCACTTTCATTATGTTTGCGATCTGAACCCATCAGTGTATACACAAAGTTTATACGCATATTAGTTGATTCACTGTTAAATTCCTTCTTCTAGATGAACCAGTCAGAGAGTTTACCCTTGATGCATATGCCACTATGACCTCAATCACTGACCTGACCCCTGACCTGGACTACTCTGTGTCCATAAACTCCTATTATGGGTCAGAGGAGAGCATTCCCATCTTTGGACAACTGACCAGTAAGTACATCTTTTACAGCAAGTTAAGATTGTTTGGAAGAAAATTCATAACTTAAAGTTTACTGTTGAAAAATGTAGGTGTTACTTTTGCATAATTCACAAGCACAAGCATTACTTTAATGTTACAATAATGTTACAGTAATGCCGTTTTTTAAGGACAAAAGGTACACTTATATACAGAAATTCCGTTGTCTTATAATTCATTGTATATGCAGATTTTCATTGGTGTGACATTTAGAATAAATTATGAGAGATGTTCACAAATATCAGACCATCCAGCCACACAGACCATCTCCTTCCTACAACGCAGGGATAACATATGGCTGCAAGTGATATGCCCAAGAAAGTCATTTTTCCCTTTTTATATTAAGAGTGTAACTTATTCCATGTAGCATTTTCATCTAGCCACGAGACGAAGGAAAGTACGGAGAAATCCCATCTGTTTGCTGACTCTCGCTCACTGTTTATAGCTAATTCAGCATAGAGATATGTGTTTGTGTGAATGTGGTTTGGATCCTGTCGACCAGCTCATACGATGTGTTGGTCTCTTGCCTTTTTCTGCTGTGAAAAAGCACACAGTGAGGCAGGCAATGCTAACTCACCGAGTGTTTCCTCTGTTTCAGTCCAGTCCAGTAACAGCAGTGGACGAGTCAGGAAGCCACAGACAGATGCAATAAGTGAGTATGTTTACAGTTGTGTCAACCAAAATCTGAACAGGGCCTGTCTTCCACGTTTTTTTCCCCTTAATGCCTATCATCAAAATATTTTTTCCCCTCGGAATAATTTGGTCAGGCATACACTTTTACCTTCTGTTAGACAGACAGGGACTGGGAGGGCACACATTGGCTCCTATAATTGAAACCTGCTGCATCAAGAAAAAAAAAAGAAAGGCTTGAAGCTAGGAGACACGTGTTGTCGTGTGCGTCATTGAGTGGGGAAGGAGGGGGCTGTCAAGTAATGATGTATTCATTGTGGCACCTGGAGGCAAGTGCTTTCCCTTACACTGTAAAAATATTTGGGTCAGTTATTACTATGATGTCAAACTGTCATCTGCTCATCTCGTGAGACCAGTATGAGTGCATTTGCAACCTGTGGATTCTTCTGGAAACTATGCCCACACTTCCAGATTCTGATAAACCCCTATTCATAGTTGAGCACTGAGAAATTATTTTCCCACCACCCACATTGTTTGACTAAACCCCACTTTGATGCCATCATTTTCAACATTAGGTCAGTGAATTTGAGAAAAAAATGATGCCCTTATAAGAAGGGGGTTTATGAGATGTGAAGAACAGAATTTAGAGTCAATGCGACCTAGGGGAAATGAGGATTAAAGTCCATCCATATAAGCCCTGCCAATTATTCAAATAGAGTCATCTGAAAATGTTCCAGAGAATTTCATCTATGATTTAAAGCCCCCTAAGATTTAAAAGTATAAAAGTGAACATTGCCTGTGGAACCTCAGCTAGATGTTTAGTCTAAAAAGTCCCAATTTTGTCTCTGTCTGCTGGAATGACTATACCAGCCCACTGTTTGGCACTGTCTGATATTTCCTTTGATGTCAGAATGCATATCTTTGAGCCATCCAACTAACTGTCAAGGGTTTTATTTTTTATTTAGACAGACAGGAAAAGAAATGGTCCAGAAAAAAATATTGTTCCAAGGCCAAGCTGTTTCTGCTGTAGCTTTATTGGCACATTTCTGGCTTGGAAATTGGTTTCATTTGAGACGTAAAAGATGTGCTTTTTCTGCATTTCAGGTTTTTACACGAATCATTAAACAGTGGTTAAACTTTTCCTAATCTGGCACAAACAAAATCTGCTACATAATTGTTTAATGGTCCTATTCCTGACTCTTATTTCTCCACTCTCTTTCCACAGAGTGTTCGGTCAGTGCATTAGCAGATTTGGTTTTTCTGGTGGACGGCTCATGGAGTGTGGGCAGGGAAAACTTTAAGCACATCCGTAGTTTCATCGCCGCCCTGGCAGGGGCCTTTGACATTGGCGAGGAAAAGACCCGGGTGGCAGTGGTTCAGTACAGTACCGACACCCGCACAGAGTTCCCTCTCACCCGTTACAACAGAAGAGGAGACCTGCTCCACGCCATCAACTCCCTGCCATACAAAGGGGGAAATACGATGACAGGTAAGGTGTTTATGAACGAAGGAGGAACAGAGATATGAAGGTGTTTATTTGTAGATTTGCTCTTTGCTTTAATTGAGCCAACATTGGTTTGCTGGACTGTTGGTGATTTTATTTACCTGGCAAAACTGAATATTACCTTGAAGTTAAAAATGTACTCACATTTCTGTCTTCAGGTGATGCCATAGATTACCTGCTGCAAAACATCTTTACGGAGGCAGCTGGATCCAGGAAAGGTTTTCCTAAGGTAGCCATGATCATCACTGACGGAAAATCCCAGGACCCAGTGGAGGAGTATGCTAAAAGGCTTAGGAACATTGGAGTGGAAATATTTGTCCTAGGTATGGTTTATTATTCAGTGTTTTGTTGAATAGTAGCTCATCCATGTGAAAGTCTGCCTGTTCTTGGAAACCATTTGATTTTCCACTGATTGTTCATATCCATATTTGACTTGGTAAAAGTCAAGTACTTTTAATGTTTCTAACATACGCAATACTCTAAAACCGTCACCGTCTACCACATCTGCAATGCAGCCACTGGGTAGAGAACATATGAGTTGATGTTGTTCACATTTTCCACCTCAGGTATCAAAGGAGCAGATGAGGATGAGCTAAGAGAAATGGCCTCCACACCTCACAACAAACATGTGTACAATGTTCCCAACTTTGACGTGATCCAAGAGGTACAGAAAAAGATTATCACAGAGGTGTGCTCCGGTGTTGATGAGCAGCTCGGCTCGCTGGTCAGCGGAGAAGAGAGTAAGTAAAAAGATCTTAATCAAATGTGTTTCATTATATTGGGTTCTATGGTTTTGACACAACATTTCCTTATAGGAAGTACTGTCATTGTTAACACACAGCCAAGTAGACATTATGGTGCTGAATACATCTTGAAAGTTCATGTAATAATACATTTCCTGCATTTCCCCCCCAGTGGTGGAGCCAGCCTCTAACCTGCAGGTCACAGAAATGGCATCTAAATCAATGAGGGTGACATGGGATGCCTCTCCGGGTGAAATCACAGGCTACAAGCTCACCCTCATCCCCATGCTACCTGGAATGAAACGCCAAGAGCTCTACATTGGTGCCACGCAGACGTCCATCAATGTCCGTGACCTTTCCCCTGAGACAGAGTATGAGATCAGCCTGTATGCCCTCAAAGGTCTGACTCCCAGTGAAGCCACCATAGAAATGGGGAAGACCCAGCCTATTAAGGTGTCAACAGGTAATACATTCTGTTTTGTATGTCATCCTTCCTTGACTATTCTCAGATATACTCAAAGTCCCTCACTTATTGTTGTTGTTTATCACGGATGCCATATAAAGCCTTTAAGTGACCCATCATTTTTTGTCTTTTGGCAGAGTGCTCTCTGGGAGTAGATGTGCAGGCTGATGTGGTCCTGCTGGTTGATGGCTCGTACAGTATTGGATTACAAAACTTTGCCAAAGTCCGTGCCTTCTTGGAGGTTCTGGTCACTTCTTTTGACATTGGACCCAACAAGGTTCAGATTAGCTTGGTCCAGTACAGTCGCGATCCACACACTGAGTTTGCCCTCAACACCCACCATGACATTAATGCTGTTGTCAAAGCTGTGCGCACTTTCCCCTACCGTGGAGGCTCCACTAACACTGGCAAGGCCATGACCTATGTCAGGGAGAAGATCTTCATCCCTGCCCGTGGAGCGAGACAGAATGTCCCCCGCGTCGCGGTCCTGATCACAGATGGAAAGTCATCAGACTCCTTTAAGGATGCGGCAACCGGCCTGAGGAATATTGATGTTGAGATCTTTGCCGTCGGTGTGAAGGATGCAGTGAGGTCAGAGCTTGAGGCCATTGCTAATCAACCATCAGACACTCATGTCTATCAGGTGGAGGACTTTGATGCCTTCCAGAGGATCTCCAAGGAGCTGACTCAGTCCATCTGTCTCAGGATTGAACAGGAGCTGCTCAACATCCAAAAGAGAAGTAAGTCAGAGCATAGAATATCTAAACCCAATTACTATGATTATGAGTGCAGCCACATAATACGCCCATAACTTCTTCTTTTCGTTGACTACTACTTGCTTAGTATGGTAGTACCTTCATGTTGGTCCATACTGTCCTTATTATACACTGAACCATTTGACCGACGTCAGTTAGCCAGGTCTTCAGGTGTTGGTATGATGGCAAATAATCAATGCAATCAAGAAAAAGTGAAACACAGAAGTATAATATGGAGTGAATTGCTGTGAGGCAAGGCAAAGGCTAAATTTAATCAACTCACTCGATCATTACCTTCCAATAAACACACCACAAAGCCATATACATGCTTCTTGAATGAGCTCTCACACGCCATTTGTTATAACTTACTCTTTGAAAACACCACAGGGACTGGAACTACAGTGCTTTTTCGCCTTAACCATAATTATGATTCAAAAGGCCACCCAAGCTCTGAGACAGAGTAGAGCTGTGGCAGTTCCACCCAATGATAGAATGATATCACCAAACATTATGCTTATTGATACTGAAGCCTGTAGTCCCAAAACACATGGCTCTTGGTGAGTTTAGCAATCCATTCTTGGAAAAATAAATTTAACCTGGCTAGCTGACCAAGGTTACAACAATGCTTTGCTTTTCCTTGCTGCCAGAAGGTAATGGCCAATCGAAGCAAGGGCAGAGAGGGGGGAAGAAATAAAATATAGCTACAGTAGACCAATAAATCTCACAGATTTACGGTATAATATGATGATGGTAGTACTAATTTGAAACTTTTACATGATCAGGGCTTATGCGCTGCCTTTTAATGACCAATATTCATAAACAAGTAACCTTTTATTTTTTAGGTCTGCTTCCACCCAGAGACTTGGTGTTTTCCGAGGTTACCTCCAGAAGCTTCCGTACCACCTGGATAGCTCCTACTACCAATGTCTTGGGTTACCTGGTGCGTTTCCGTAAGGCTGAAGATGTCACTGGAGACTACGTTTCCATGGCAGTGCCTGCTGATACCACCACAGTCGTTCTGCCCCACCTATTCCCCCTCACGGCCTACGAGGTGAACGTCTTTGCTCAGTATGACAAAGGAGACAGTTTTGCCTTGACTGGTGAAGAGACAACTCTAGAGGGTAAGAGAGATTTAGTTGTACCTAATGCTGCAATGGTCATCAAAATGAGAATATTTAGAATCTAATATATTCTCTCCTTTTCAGAGAAAGGGACTGTACGAAACCTACGAGTTACAGAGGAGACAACCAACAGCTTTAAGGTGTCATGGCAAGCTGCTCCGGGTCCGGTGATCAGGTATCGCCTGTCCTATGTCCCACTGAGTGGCACTGGGGAAACACTGGAGGCCCAAACCCTTGGATCAGAGACTACCATAGTTCTCCAAGAGCTTTTCCCCATTACCACCTATCGTGTGTCTGTGTCTGCTGAGTATGACACAGGCGTAGGGGACCAGATGCAAGTAGATGGAACCACCAAAGAAGGTAAGTCAGAAAAACTATGCTATGTGAAACTTGTGTTTCTGCACAATGGATATGAATTAGTGTTTGATCCATTTTTGTTGTCTTTCAGTCCGTGGATCTCCTCGTGACCTTCGCGTCTTTAACGAGACCATATCTACAATGAAACTTGCATGGCAGGCCGCTCCAGGAAATGTCCTTCAGTACCGCATTGCCTTCAAACCTGCAGAGGGAGGTGACAGAAAGGAGATATCCGTCAAGGGAGATACTACCCAGGCTGTGCTGAAAAACCTCCAGCCAGCCACTGAATATGAGCTGTTTGTTAGTGCTCGCTACTCTTCTGGTTTGGGTGATCCTCTTCTGGGCACAGGAACCACCTTAGAAGGTAAGGGAGAACATCTCACTGCTAATATCTCATTTGAAACCTTCGAAGCATGGTTGAATTATTTTTATAGCCAATGTGTGACAGAATTGTGAAGTATGCTTTGTGGCTGTAGGCTCAAAAAGTGGGTACTGCTAAGGGAGCAAATTCATTATTGTGTTCAGCTTATTTTCAAGATGCAAGTAAACTCTGAGATTCAGGCATCCATATTTGTTTTAGAAAATTTCTTTTTATGTTTTATTAAGATCCTGCATGATGTAAAATTACTGAAATTAGGTCAGTTGTCTCCCTCCAAGTTCCTCCAAACATGTACCATCTGGCATTTCGCACATCATTTTTCACATCAGGAATAAAGAAGTTGGGCTTTTACTTAGCAAGGTTGGTTGAGTATATAAGGGCCGTGGTTAGGGGGTAAAATACAGGAATGTGGCACTTGTTGTAAATCGTTTGGCAAAGACTGAAGGGCAGTGAGATGGAAATGGGTGGGGGATGCTTGTAAACTTAGAGAACTTATGAAATGGTTTGGAACAGACTTTGACAGACATATTCCCGCTGGTAGAACCTATACCCATAGGCCTCTCTGAGTCCAAGAATGTGTTGTTTTAGAGTGGTTTATAAGATAAATGGAGGATATTTGATCATTAATGTCAGTTATTATTCTATTTTCTTATGTGGAGTTAATGATTGTTCAGTACATCTGACAATGGTCATTATACTTTCACCAATAGCAATGAGACAGATCTGTGTTTGAAGATCTGTTTCCTGTCTATAGCCGTTTAAAGGCAGTGAAGAAGACGCAACAGGGGGCAGGTCTATTGGTTTCACACAGAGTGGGAAGAGAGATTGTTATAGTGTCACTCCACAGGAAAGGAAGTAAAAAAGATCTCTTTTGAGAGAGATGGGGGGAGGTCCTTGCTCTGGTGGGACAAAACAACAATCAAGGTACTGTATCCCACAGAGGAGAATATCTCTGGTGTTCAGTCAGTTCAGTTTATGGCTGCTAAACCAGTAAACTGTGTATGAAATGAGAAGAACCTTACTGGCCATGTATTAGATTGTAATGTTGAGTTAACCCCACTATGCTGTACTGTATGGAATTGTCTCTGGTAGTCTGTGCATTAGAATGAAGATCATTCAAGGGTCAGACAAAAGCAAAGCTAAAACTTTTTGTGTGCCAAGATAAAAACAGCAGCGCTGTGTCTGTCTCTAATCGTGTCCATGCGTAGCCCAACCTGAATTCCTCTTTGAAAGCAGTTTGAGCCCACAGACACATCAAAGCTATTCTATTCATCATAATGGCAAGAATGGAATTCTTGTTCCTTGATGTTCCTTACACTCCTGGCCGTAGAGAGGTCCTCAGGGACAGGCTTGTTCCTATTAAACAGGGGCATTTATTGAGGACCACATGGGTCTGGGCACTAGGTTGAGTAAGAGGACTTTGGCTCATACTGTGTTCTATGACTGAAGTTTTTCCACTATTACTCATACCAGTAATAACGCATGTTTGTGTGGAATTTTGTTGATTGCATGCATTCTAAAGAAATGTTTGTTTTGCTGTGTTTTCCCCTGTTCCCACACTGACCATAGGGCTTGGTTTTGATTATAGAGTTAGTTTCCACATGTCATTTCTATGCTGTCATCAACCATACGCTCCCACAGGAAAAAGTTTCATGACAAAGCACTTTGTTTAGCCAGCAATATTGCACAGTCATGACGTCAGGAAGCCTCCACACTGATCTCATTGTTTTGAGTGCCACTCACTTTGACTGACCCTCTCTGTGAAGTCCATGTAGGCGAGACCTGGATGAGAGTGGCTTGCACAAAGCCGTCCCTTGTGGCCAACAGTGGATGGTTGCCAATACAGAAGCCTTGAGTAAGACCGAATTTAAACATCCTGAAAAGACTCAGAAGGAGGACAGAGAAGGTGTCATAGCGAATGCTTAGATGAACATCCCAAAAGTGGATATTATATACAAACATGGATAAATTATTTACTTAAGAAGAGGGAGTTTTGTCCAGCATGTGGAAGACGTTACCTAAGAGGACCTTGAAAGCTGTGTGAGCTGTCTGTCTGATCACAGAGAGAACTGTCTGTTCTTCTTCCTCTAGGGAGGGGCAGAGAGGCAGGGCGAGGATGAGTTTAAGGAAAAATGCTTCTTCAAAGTGTGAACCAGAATGCCTCAGAGTGGTAAAACAGTTCAGCCCATAACTGAGAGCCCCTGTTCAGCCCCTGAAGCAGCCATTGTACCAATACCTCAAATAATGAACTACTAAACTGATGCCCTTGGGAACGTTTAGGCAGTGCCAGGCTCTCGTAGTGGTACCGCAAGACTGTTTTTCTCCACCACTCTAAAGGTCCTTTGAGGTAATAGGCCAGAGACAGGCAACCTTGGCACATAGACACTGAAGGCTTCAGCTTTGTGGCTCAGATGAATGTCTCAGTGAACCAAGAGCAATAAAGTAAGGAAAGTTTGAAGTGGGATGCCAGTGCTGAGATGGCACTTTGAGGGAACGATGTATTTCCTCCAGGGATTTTGGAGGAGTTTACAGAGAATACTAACTAAGACTGTGTAAATTGACTTGCTATCTGGTTCCAAGGTTGTGAATAAAGACATACAGTGGTCTAATGGGCTGAAGGATCCAACAGCCATGTAAAATCATTAGGGTCATTTTTAGTCCATGAGCTTGCAGGGTTTCCTCTGCATTTTGTTTGCCTGTGGGCGTTTTGATGTGCAGTCATTTAAATGTTCAATCTTTAGACGTCTTTGGCTGCAGTTGTGAAGGTTATGTTGGCACATGCCCTGCAGGAAATCTCTTAGATGATCTTCAGTTGTCATATGTGGTTTTCTAGAGATGTGGGTGAGGCTGAAATGTGAATGTGTTTGTTTGATCTGGTCCCGTCCAAGGTTGTAATTTGAGAGTATCATTCTCCTTGAAGGGTGGAGTGCAGTTTGGGTGGGGGAAGGGGTTGAGAAAGAAAGTAAATAAGGAGATCCAGAAGGCCTTTGTTAGCATGAAGTTATATTGTTTTGTTATTGTATTGCCATTATATTGCTTGTGTACACATCTCTTTTTAAATTCATAAGCCTCTGTAATGCTTCTATTTAACAACCATGAAGCTAGATTTGAAAATGTTAACTGTAACCATATGTAAAATTAAAAAACTTCAAATGATACAGTGATATTGTGTTAATGCATATATTACATGCAAACCCAAGCTTCTGCTGGTTCTGTCGACCATGTGTTTCATGTATGTGGCCTTTACTCCTAGGAGTGGCTCCTTCTCTTCAGCTTGTCTGCAAGTACTGATGAAAAGTGAGCCACTGTCTGCAGAAGTCATTATCTTGTGATCCTTTCGCCCTCGATTCACACACAGCCGGAAAAGTCAGTTTATTCCTTTGCCTCTGGCAAAGATAACCCTTTTGATGGAATGATCCGGATGATTATAAGTGGCCACACTGTTTCAATGGTCTCCACAAATCTGGAACCCTTCATTAGTTTGTGGTCGTGGCCATTACTCTTAATATCTGGCCTCCACAGCAGTCGGCGCGCTGCTGTTATTTCTGTTCAGATCCGTTTCCAATTCAGAAATAGATGGATGCTGAGAAGGACTCGTAGGGTGTTAGATAGTCATAGTGGCTACCTTTTCCTGCTGTACGGTTGCTTTGCCCAAATTATTCTGCATTGCACTTAGGGAGATGTGTGATGCATCTCATTCTGCATTTGGCTTTTTTGTAAAACCTCATTCGGTGAGGTTTGTTGAATGAGGTTTTAGAGAGACCACCCTGCTGCACTGCTCTGCCTGCCATTATATTGTCATTAGGTGGTGGCACGTACGGGCTGAGGGCCTTGATTCAGGATCAGGATCCCAGGGGTTGTGTGGGAAGCTATGTGTGGCAGCGTATCCTCCTGCGGTAGATGCAGCTCCTCTATATATGGCCGCCAAACCTTGGTGTTTGTCCCATCTCAACATGCAGCCAAGCATTTGCTAGTCGCCCATAACGAAACACCACCACAAAATTCCCTCCACATTAATTCCGTGCCTTTCTCCTTGATGGTTTCTCAAGAAAAGTGAGTGAAGGGGGAGAAAGGGAGAGTGCAACATCTGCAATAGTAGCAAACACACTTTTGTGGATTGGGTTTCCTCTGTTTCGATGGAAAATTAAAAGCGCAGCCGAGACAGACGCTGAGGATATGTGATTTATGATTAGTTTTGCAGAGATTTTTCCAGCACTCTCTGATTATGAAGGGAGAAAATCAGGTTGTTCAAACAGATTTTCATGGTTTATCGCTGGATTTTTTTGTTTTGTCTATTTTGTGTCTTGCCCACTAACCTCTATAAACCTGAATTTTAGCTAACACCACCTAGAAAAGCCCTTACTGGGCTGGAGCTCCCTAAAGCCTTTTTGTAATTTAGCACTAACACTACCATCTTAGTTCAATTATTGTGCATCGGAGCAACTCAAATCAAAGAAAAACCTGAGGAAATTCCTCACATAAACAAAAGTAAAGCTGTAGTGCTACTTAATTTCCGTTTCCATATGAATTACGCACTTGCTGATGGGGTCTGTTTCTAATGCTTTTCCTCTTCATTTATCCACAGAGCTTGGTTCACCCAGAGACTTGGTGACCAAAGACGTCACTGACACCAGTTTCGCTGTATCTTGGGCCGCGGCCCCCGGAAACGTTCGTCAGTACCGGATCAAGTGGAAGTCTCTGTTTACGGAAGAGGCTGGGGAAAAGACCATACCAGGAGACACCACAGCCACAGTCCTTGAGGGTCTCACCCCAGAGACACGTTATCAGGTCTCTGTGTTTGCTGGCTATGGCCGTGGAGAGGGTCAGCCATTAGCTGGAGAGGAAACCACAGATAGTAAGTTCCACCATACGCTTATTCCCTTTTCCTTCACTTCTCTCCGTTTTTCATATCCGACATGGGCTCCCTTCTTTTTTTGCTTCATTCTTTTTCTTGGTATTTTTCCAATGCTACTCTCGCCTTGGGGTTAGCTAGAAAGTGTGAAGCCGAAGTAAGTGTGATTTAACTCTATGACCATAAAAGCCATAAACGCTCTATGACCACAAAGGGACAGTTGCCCTTTTTTTCCATGTCTAACTGTTAATCATTGTAAAAGCTGTATACCACCGTAGTTTGGCTGTAAGCTACATTTTTGGGTGTGAATAGAGTCTATCAGTGCCAATAACTGTTAAGAGATTTGTTAAGAGATAACGTCAAAGCGTGAGCGTGAGCCATCAAAAATCTTCCAGCGCACATCTTTATGACTGTGCGTGTGTGTTATATGTATGTTCAGAGGTGACGTAATGTCCAGCACACCTGCGGCTGGTTTTCATTGGAGATGCACGGCATATAGACACTGGCCTCTCCCTTGTTAGACTACACTCAGGCTTGGATGAGAAAAGCACATTGAGCGGAAAATCCCACCAGTCGGGAGGGAATTGGTCCACCAGTTAGTGAAATGGAATGTGCTCAAGGAAAAAAATATTTCCAACCATCATTACCGTTTATTGATTCTGGCAAGCAAGAAATGTGGCATACACACCGAACACAACCATAAGGCAGCTTTGTAATCTGAAATGTTCACTTTGCTCATTCTTTCGTTCGTTTTACACCCACTATCTCTTTTTTTCTCGTGCTCTACACAAATCGCAAGTCTCTTTGGCCTGAGCCACACACGACAAACTTGGATGTGCTGTTTTTTTCCGTTAATAAAAGTACTCCTTTTGAAGTAGAGGGTTCTGAATATTTTTCCCCAGCTCGTTTTGATGCGTCTGACAATTCACACATGCCCTTCCTGCTCTGAAAATAAGAAACACGCTGTGGAGCACAATGGAAAATTGAGAACCATGGCTTTGCTCAGTGCTTGAAGTGGAAAAAAAGTGCCAGTACTCCCCTTATTCACTTGTTGGTGTGTGTATCGGTCAGAAATCTCTTGCTACCTATTCCTATTTATTTATAATTTAGTTTGTTATGATTTTCACTCATTTATAATTATGTTATGTTGTGTCAGTCATAACCAGTTGTGATGGTATTATTATATTATTATACTTGGGCTATGCATCTTCATAGTGGGCCTATAATACTCCAATAATATTCAAACTTAAAAATGTATTGGGTAATATTGGTGTTTGAATATTTACCCATAGTGTTAATACTATAATCGCTTCCCTGTGTTAGTAGTCTATGGTAACGCTCTATAATATATTATAGGATAAAGAGACACATTCTGAATTTTGTGGCATCAAAACCGCTAGCAATGTGACGTTTGATTATGAATCGCCCAGAGAACCTGATGTGTAGAAAGGATTACTGCCAGCTTGTGAGAAGTGCTGGTGCACAAGAAAAAGTTACGTTACTTCAGACTGTATACCAGTGAATACCGGTGAAAACTGGTACACTTCGAGCACTGGCTTTGCTCAATTTCACAAGACATCTAAGTCTGGCTACACAACCTTCCAACTAAACGTGATCAATCACGTAAATTTCGGGCCTGTTTAATGTATAAACCTCTAAAAATCAGAAATATTTGGGTAGGTTTGTGTCCACACGCATGTGGAAACTGAGCAGATATCCAGATGAAAGACTGTGAGGTAGCCAAGCGTGTTACTGTTTAGTTTACTTACCAGCAGGAAAGCCATGCTGCTTATATTTCCAAAGGTATACTGGAAACATACGTGGTTAAGCAAACATTTAGCAAAGATTCCCACCTGAAAAAAAAGGCCAAAAGTCTACATTTTCCCGTAAGACCATCCATTCATCATTTCTCCTCTTTTAACCTTTGTAACTTTTTTCCTTCCTTGCAGTCTCGGCCGCTGGCAGAACGATTGTTGTCTCTGAGGAGACGGAGAAGAGCATGAAGGTGGCATGGCAACCTGCACCTGGAAATGTACTCAACTACCGCGTTACCTACAAACCCAAGTCGGGAGGGCGCCAGCTAGCGGCCAAGGTACCCGGTGGCACCAACTTTACTGTACTGAGACGCCTTACTCCCCTCACCACCTACGATATCACTGTTCTACCAGTCTACCGTTCTGGAGAAGGCAAAGCGAGGCAAGGAGAAGGAACAACACGTACGTTGGTTTATCATTCTCTAAAGTACAAAGTTGCTCTTTCTGTTGCCAAGTTCAGGAAAAGTTTATCCACGTGCTTAACCACATCTTTATCACAATCATAATCATCTCATACTAAATGACTATGGCAACTGTATTTATTTATTTGTTCTTCATACTCATTTCAAATAGCTTAAAATATTTAGTTTTTAATATTTCACCATGCAGTTCTGTGTCTTTTAGTCAATCTGTGCATATTTCTCCTCTCCCTAGTGTCACCTTATAAAGGGCCTAGGAACCTCCAGACTTCAGAGCCCGCCAAGACCAGTTTCCGTGTGACCTGGGACCACGCTCCTGGCGATGTTAAGGGCTACAAAGTCGTTTTCCATCCGTCAGGCGAAGACATCGACCTGGGACAACTCCTGGTTGGTCCCTATGACAACACTGTGGTCTTAGAGGAGCTAAGGTGTGGCTGATTGCTCATTGCAATATGAACTTTTAACTATATTCTCCAATATATAATTTTTTTTAAAAATCTGAAAATCTTTTTTGTTTGGCCTGCAGAGCTGGTACCAAATACACAGTGAATGTGTTTGGTATGTTTGAGGGGGGAGAGAGTATGCCATTGGCTGGAGAGGAGAAAACCACTCTCATGGATGACCCTGAGCCCCCTTCTTATGTGGCATCAGGTAAAGTTATCTAATATTCTACTATGCAACTCACATATAGTTAAAATGTGCTATCTATCATCAAAGGACTACTAGTAAAACCATGTTTCAAGCTAAGCCTAAGCAGAACAACATGTTTTTAGTCACTCCTCCTCACTACTCCTGTCATCGCCTTTAAGGCAGCGTCTCCAGTATGTTATGTCTATGGGCAGCAACAGTCAAACATTGGTAGCTGTATCACATAGTAAATTCTTACTTAGGAAAAATACTCTCCAAACTCATGGCTCATAAAAGCTGAAGAGTTTCCCTAAATGCCTTTCCTCAAAGCTAATTGTCTCGTGAAATAACAGATGTAATGGCTATCCCATCTGTCTGCCCTTTTTCTTGCTTTCTTCAGTATGACACTTTAGGCTTCCGCTTTTTATTTCCAGTCCAAGTACAGGCCAGTTTAGATTCAAGGCATACGCGCATAAACTTTTTGCAGTTATAAAATGTTTTTACTACCTCGTGAGTCAGAGTGTGGCAGGCAGTAAGTGTGAGAGGGAGGAAAAATGTTGTGTTTGCTGGAAGGAACTAGAAAGGTCAGCTTGACCGCTCAGCAGCAGGCTGGTTCCTAATAAGGAGGCAGATAAGGATTCAGTGACAGCCACAAGAGGATACGTTAGTACAGGTGAGAGATCCCCATCTCCACTGTACCATCTATTAACAACAGGCCAGTTCTCAACAAGCCTCTGGAGTTTTTGGGGTGTGTCAAAAGTCTTAAGTTCCATTCCTTGTCTTAATTTTCTAAAACTATTTAAATTACAGGAGAGAATACATTTTACAGCTGGTTGTCTGTCATGGGGCCTGGGTTTGGGTTTGGGTTTTCGGTGTGAACAAACCAATCTGTAAATCAAACATGTAACCTGTTTTCAGTTGCAGACAGTGGCAGTTAGTGCAACATATCTCCAAAGCACATCTGCAGCCCTCTTTTTAGGTACAGAAGATTGGATGCCTTCCATGTCATCACACAGGTGTTTGGAAAATCTGAAGCTCACCTTGCTGGTCTGGAGGGCACAGTAGTCTCTCCAACGGAGACCTTTGATAAGTCACAGGCCATTAAGGGTGTACTCTCCTGATTTGCCCCCTGGGACTAACTCATGGATCCAACAAGAACAACCAAGAGAAATACTGCCTCAACATGCCTTCAAGACAAGAAGATAATAATTATAACACCTGGAAAATATAAGCTGTCTGATAAAAATCCATAGAGAAGAGGGAATGTTTTATTACTTGCTTGTAAATATATTGTTTATCTGCACCTTGGGGAATGTTTTGATGTAATTTAGTTCTGTTCAATGCCAACAATTAACTCTTCTCTTCTTCTTTCCTTTACCTCTCACACATACTTAAGTACCTCTTTCATTACAATTCACCACATACCATTGTGTGTACATGATGTTGGACAAGGACTTCTGTTTTTTATATGTCATATCAAACCTTCATCTTTGTCAAATTATGACACTATAATGTTGCCCTCTCAGATGTGACTTGTAAGACCAAGGCACAAGCTGACATTATACTGCTGGTGGATGGCTCCTGGAGTATTGGACGTCTCAACTTCAAGACCATTCGTGCCTTCATCGCCCGCATGGTGGGAGTCTTCGACATTGGCCCTGAAAGGGTCCAGATTGGTGGGTATAACACATGACCACATGACAATAATAACATGCCAATAAAAACCTGTGCAATACATTACACATTACACTGTGCAATAATAGTTAAAAAGTTAAAAATAGTTAAAATAGTTGTTGTTTTTTTCTCTGTCTGTAAATATAATATTTCAGTTATTGTTGTTTTTTCTACTGTTTTTTTATTGCTTATTTATAATACTTGTTTTATTTTATTTTTATTTTTTATTTTTAGCTTGTCTTCTTCTACTATGTCTCTTGTGTGCACTTTACTCTACGCTGTTGTAAGCCTGCAAATTTCCCCGCTGCGGGACTAATAAAGGATTATCTTATCTTATCTTATCTTAATAAGCTAGTTAGTTATAGTCAGCTGTTAATTACTAATAAAATAATCTCTTTAAATTGGTATAACAATTTTTTTTTATGGTGTTTTCAGGTCTTGCTCAGTACAGTGGAGACCCAAAGACTGAATGGCACTTGGATGCTCATCGAACCCGGGACTCTCTCCTTGATGCTGTGGCTAATCTGCCCTACAAAGGAGGAAACACACTGACCGGTACTTTGATCTATTCATTTAATGTGTTTCCAGTGGGACCGGAGTCGCTTCTACTTCTATAAGCACAGTAGAGAATTTTGTATCGTGTGACAATCAGGATGCAAAATGAACATCGATGTCTTTGTTTCAGGTCTGGCTTTGAACTACCTCCTCCAGAACAATTTCAAAGAGAACGTTGGGATGCGACCCAACTCCAGAAAGATTGGTGTGTTGATCACTGATGGCAAATCCCAGGATGATGTCAACATCAACTCTCAGAACTTGCGTGATCAGGGCATTGAGCTCTACGCCATCGGTAAGTGAAAATAAATGAGTTCTGTTTGTGTGCAAAAACTTGTTGTATGAAGTAGCCTACTGCTATTATACGTATCAAAGTGCTTATAACTACTGTCTTCATTATTGCTCTTTAGGTGTGAAGAATGCTGATGAGAACGAGTTGAGGTCTATTGCCACTGATCCGGATAGTATTCACATGTACAACGTGGCTGACTTCTCCTTCCTGCTGGAAATTGTTGACAGCCTTACTGATAACCTCTGTAACAGTGTCAAGGGACCAGGTATGTATGAGTTTACAACAAAGCATGCACCCACTGGACTGATCAAAGTGAAGTAATCACTAAGGGACAGGTACCGGATGGCAAGGGCAGACACCTTCTACTTTGCAAAAATTAATAACAACCACATATAGTCTAAGCCAACTGTTCCATTCCCAGACGTTTATAAATCCCGGACCAACAGTAACATGTCTGGCCAACCATCGAAAGCAACACTTTGAGGATCATTGAGAACTTTGAAAAGCACTACGCAAATCTGGTGTATTATTATTATTATTATTATTATTATTATTATTAGAGCCAAACAACTAGCCAAGCTCTTGGAAATGATTGCAGATCTATTATTGTCTTCTTCCCCTGATATTCTCTCTGCTTCCCTGGAATAGGAAAAGTCTGCTCCTTAATCAAATTAAAGAGCTGCTATTTGATATTGTAGGGGAACTCCTTGGAGAGGATGTGGCTTTATAGTCTCAATAAGTACTGTGGTGTTTACAAGGTTCTGTTAGGACTTGTTAGTAAATACGCTTGCTTTTATCTGAAGCCACATTTAGTTTGTCTCCTGCTCCTTAATGTTATTATGTTCACTGTGTTGGCCCGTTTAGCAGCTTCTGTCTTGTTATGCTTACACCTGATTAGGAGGTGCACCCGATGCTCCAACAGACCTGGTGACATCAGAGGTGACTCACCAGTCCTTCCGAGCCACCTGGATCGCACCTGATGGCCCGGTGGACAAGTACCGTGTGGAGTACATGACTTTGTCTGGACGCCCACAACAGGTATACCTGCTTCTAAAAGTAAAACAATGCACAGCAACACTAATAAATGTCTCAATTCATGCAACAAAAAAAAAGTGTATAACATCTCCTTGTGTGGGTGTTTAGGGGATGTGGGCTTGACCCATTGTTTTTGTAGTCTAATGGGGAAACTCCACTCAAAATTCTATTTCCAGCCTCCTGTTTATGTTGGCTTCTCACTATTTGGGTGTCTCATTACATTACAGCATAGGGAAAGGAAACAAAAACACAAAGCTCTCAGTTTAGATGATTAGAAAGGAAATTATGATTTTTCACTGCACACAAGATTCTCACAGAACTCTACTACCGGTACTTTAGCTGCCATGTTCTAACTATTCCATCTGTATTAGGTGTTTGTGGATGGCACTGAGACCACGGTGGTTCTCCAGGGCCTCAACCCTTTGACACAGTACCTGATCAACGTCTACTCAGTTGTGGAAGAGGAGAGCAGCGAGCCTCTCAACGGCGCTGAGACCACACGTATGTTTTCTCTTTGTGGCTTTTTGGCTTACATCAAGGCACGCATCATTTGATTTAAAGAGATCCACTTATAAAAATCCATTTATGGTGAAAATTTTCCTTGGGAAATATAAACTTCCTAAACTAAACTTGCAAAAATTGTCTGACAGGCCTTCGATCATTAGTCGTAGATGTGAAGATCTCCAACTTAAGGAAACTCAGATAAGTGGGGTTGTCAAATAACCACAGTTTAAATTACAGTAGGCTCTTGAGCACTCATTAACCTCCAGCCTTCTATGAACAGAAGTTTCCGTTTGAGTCAGCCTCCATCAGTGATTCCTGCGTGGTCTACATTAATTATCATTTAAAGACAGTATGTATATATATTTATTTATAATATATATATATATATATATATATATATATATATATATATATATATATATATTTTTTTTTTAGTTCTTGTCATTTTGTTTATAAAACCATACTTTGCTGTTCAAATATAGCAATTGTAGTTCTTAAATAGATGCAAATTAAAAGACAACTTATTTGATAACACAGGGTCCAAGTGCCATTTTGACTGTACTGATGGCAGTAGCAATTGTTATAACCTCAGCTTAACTGTGCCAACAATTTGTGTGCCGTTAACATCATTGCCTGGTTATCTAGTGCCCCTGAGTGCTGTGAGACGCATGGACATCTATGATGAGCAGACTACCAACATGCGGGTGAGATGGGAGCAGGCAGCGGGCGCCACTGGCTACATGCTGCTCTACAGCGCCATCAATGCCACTCAGTCCACCCAGGAGCAGGAGGTAAGAGACATTCATAGGAACACTGAGAACGCAGTGTGACCGAACAAAACGGCATACAGCCAATCAGCTGGAGATATGACATATTATGACAAGGAATGAATTAACAGATGCACATGTGCTAATGGTTGGACAGGATTGCACATGCATTCTTATGCTAGAAAACACACACAAACATAGACTGCTAAACACCAGGGGTGACCAAACACTGTCAGCAGTTGACAAAATACAGATGTCACACACTGAACTAACATCTTACAAAGCCACCAGTGTTCGCTCCACCATTCAGTAGACAAGGCAAAAGGGAAAACACAGAGGAACATTGTCAGTCACAAAGGGGCGGGGACACCATGATCTCTGCCAAAGGGAACATCATCATTTGTTCATGAGGTGTCGATACTCAGTGGGACAAAAACCCGTAATTGGCAGATGAAATTCTCCCCCTGTTCTCGTCCAAATGTCTCAATCTGTGTCACTTCCCCTCTGACCTTATGTTGTTGGTTTGGTCTGGTCACGTTGCAGATCAGAGTGGGAGGGGACACAACTGAAGTCCAGCTGGTGAAGTTACTCCCCAACACAGCCTACTCACTCTCCCTCTTCGCCCTGCATGGAGAGTCGGCTAGTGAACCACTGACCAAGCAGGGAGTCACATGTATGTAGTAACTGAAGCATGAGCTGATCTCATTGATGTTCTCATATTACAGTATGCTATGAAGCAGAGCCGCTTTGGTCTCAGCATTGTCTTCATGAACGCTTAACTATAATCCTAAAACTAACACTGACCTTCTGCCCCCCTCGTTCAGTGCCCCTGCCACCTGCGGGCAAACTGATGGTTAACGACGTCACCCACAGCACCATGAGGCTTATTTGGGATGCTGCTCCTGGTCTTGTTCGCAAGTACCTCATCTCCTACAAGCCTGAGGAAGGAGATGCAAAAGAAGTGAGTTTGGTTCCAATCCTTCCTAGCTCCTCTTTTCCCACTAAAACCATGTTTTCCAGAAGGACTTCCGCTGCCTGTTGTCTGTGTGAGCCATTAGGTTTGTATATTGATATTTATTTATTTATTCATATATATTCACTGAATCCTTCATGTATTGGCTGAGACCACATAATGGAGACTGCAGCTGGTTGGATGGACATTAGGGAATGTTTTGGAGTCCAATGAAAACATTATGAAACTATCAGAAAATGGTTTTGTGGGGGTTGAAGGGTGGATTGGACAGCTTCTTTATGGTTGCATATCCCCTTTGAGGAGTTCTTGGGCTACAGCAGCAAACTCTGTGGTCTACGTTTTTGCTACTTCCTTAGCCATAAATCAGGTGGAGGTGATCCTAAAACCTCTTCTGATGGAAACGCACATGTGAAAGTGACTCATGGGAGGAGGATGGGATGCAGTGCGGGGGGAGGAAGAGCTTACTGCCCAGAAAGTAGCAGAATGTCATGTTTGTCCTGATGGATTATGTGATAGAGCCCAACAAATGACAGTATGCCACTCACAACACAGACAGCAGGACATATTCCCTCCAGGTGAATCATTTTGCATGGTTTTATGTTTCAGAGAGACAAATACGGTGCCTGTTTGAGCTTATAACTCGGAGAAACAACTGTTCAAATTACATTTCTTGAAATTCAGTAAATAAAATGTAATGGGATCAAGAGCAGTAAAATCAGTTTTGGTGTTTCCTATAAGTATTCCAGGTGGTTTTGTTTTTGCAGCTTTTTTTTTTAATGTTTGTTTGTTGTGTGTCTTTTGTTTGTTCTAATTTTCCTCTGGAAACAAGCACAGTTTTATATTTTCTGAGTCAAATTTCCTACTAGTCTTAAAAGGAGCACATTCCAGCTGTTGCCAGTATTCCAGGAAACTCGTGCTGTGAACGGAATTAAAGTATTTCCGAGGCTTGGCAGAATATAGCTGAAGAGAAAAACATTTGAAGTTCTATGAGTCTTCAAACATCGATATATGTATTTGCACTACTGATTTTGTGTAATAATATTTAACAAGTGCGTTTGATTATTCTACAGCTGGAAGTGGAAGGAGGTGTGACCACCAGAATATTGGACAACCTGATCTCACAGACTGAGTATGGCCTGGCTGTCACTCCGATCTATGATGAGGGACCCGGTCAGCCGATGCTGGGAGATGCAATCACTGGTAAGAATTAAATCCTCATAATTATGATATTGTGGATAATGGCACTGTCCCATTTGCCTGCCTTTCACTGATTTAGAGATCACACTTAACAATCCCTCTATTCTGTAGATGTGGTTCCTGCCCCAAAGAACCTGCAATTATCAGACGTTACCCAGACCAGCTTCAGAGCCACCTGGGAGCACGGAGCCCCTGACGTGGCACTGTACCGCATTGGCTGGACCAAGAGGGGAGATGCCAACTTCCAATATGTAAGAGAAAACCAGCTGTCAAAAATGTTCAGATTTCTGATCCAATAATTCATCATGCAGGTATTTCTTGCTGAGGCTCACAGAAAAGTGCTTTGGCGATGTTCCCTCACACTGTGATTGCGTTTTGCTCATCAGGCCATTCTGAACAATGATGAGACAACCCACATTCTGGAGAACCTGGAGTCAGACACGCCCTATGATGTGTCTGTCACCGCAATCTATCCAGATGAATCAGAGAGCGAGGATCTGCTGGGCAATGAGAGGACATGTAAGATGCACACTCCTGCAGCTCTGCAATGACAACTAAACAATCACATCAGATAACCCTGTTTTGCTTCAGTTGCTTGACAGAATCTTTATCGGATCTTTGATTGAAGGCTAGACAAATTATTAATGTTTCGATTTTTACCCATTGGAAATATGCTGAGTGAAATGTTTAGCGAAGGGTATGCCCATTATACCTTTCTATTTCTGCCTCTAGTGCCTGTAGAGCCGCCAAGTGGTGGTAACAGACGTAAGTATGTTTGTGGTAAAGCAAGAGGATGCCTTTTCTTTCAAGTTGTGAAAGCATGTTTTATTATTTAAACCAGTCATCAGCATTTTTGTTCATTGAACAACCATCATCACATTATCAAGCAAGGCCCTTAACCCATCCATCGCTCCATTGGTGCTTGGATGCACCTGACATGGCCAATTTAATGTTTGTCCGTCATTGTCTGTGTTTGTCTCATTGTCCATACCATTCATCCCATGGCTGTTCCTGAATCTGTTCTTACTCAGTCATATGACAAATGACATGGCTGAAGAGGGATTTCAAATATGCATGCCCTGCAAAACGGGGATTTGAATCCTTGTTTTTGAAGCGCATTCCATCATCCATCATCTATTCATCCATCCATGCATCCATCCATCCATCTATCCATCGCATTTATCTATGCATTTATCAGTCCATCCATTATCATCTTTCCATCAATCCATTGCTGTTCACACGAATCCACCCCTGCCTCAGAAAAGACAAAATCCCAGAGGAGGATTGTCTTTTCTTCTTTAAAGCTGCAATCCTTGATACCATACAGTGGTAAACCTGCTTTTTTCACCATTAAGTAGAAAAATGCTAATTAAATTAAGTAAATTAATAGGTTTTTAATGTAATTTCAAGACATTCAAGACACATTTGACATTTTAACATGAGCTGAACAAAATATCAAGGACTGTGTCTTTAATAGATATTTTCAAGGTATTCCATGAGAAAAAAAATGCTTGTTCCACATGACGGATAGACATATTGAAATGGTTGTAATTGTGAAATGTGTGTGCGTTTTCCAGTACCTAATGGACCTCCTACCAACTTGGTTGTGTTCAATGAAACCACCACCGCTATGAGCGCAAGGTGGAATCCGGCTCCTGGCCGAGTCCAGAACTACAGGATCACTTACGTCCCCACAGCTGGAGGCAGGACCCAGACTGTAAGTCCCCCGACAGAACAACACACTGCTTTGTGTAGCTATCATGTGGAATTAATTTGCAAGGTCATTTTATTGCATTTTCTCAAATAGAGAGACGCTATGGTAGTTTAATGGCAAAAAAGAAACACAAGTAATAATTTAATCCCAATGGTCTGAAAGGAAAAACAGCAGCAGCAGCAGTACTGGGCATTAAAATATCAGCTACTTTCATTCTAGCATTACTGGCAAACTGCCGTTCATAGCCCCTTGAGCTTTAGCTCAATCACTGGATCTGTTTCTTCCACCAGAGCTCATTTGCCCCCAGGAAATATAAGTGCACAGCTAAAACTGCCACTGGTATTGCATTATTTTAGTTTATCCTAAATCAAATCTCTTAATCTGTTGTTTGGATATGGCAGCATTAATGTGGAAGAAACCCTTCCTATTTTTAGTAAATATTTCCGGACACAGCAGACTGTCTCCCACTGATCCAGCATTTTTTGGCTGCCTTGATGAAAGTCTCTTTGGATGACAGTTGAATATTTGGTTTTAATTTACTGTCAGACATTCCTTATCGCTTCCAAAGCGAGACTCAAAAGTAAGCATGCTAAATGGCGCTTATACACGAGCCCTAACACAAGACTACAGACTGATAAGCTGCGAAACACCCCCTTAAATCAACGGTAGATGCTCCAAACAACTTTGGTGAAAATATTTCATCCTCGCTACTTAGCATTTATGAGTTGTGAGAAGTAACTTAAGAGAGAAACAAATTTGGATGTCATAGAAAGTTCACATGCCACATTTTAACTGATGATAATTTACCGATCTATGGGGAGACAGTGAACAGATATTTTAGATATTTGTGTGTGTGTGTGTGTGTGTGTGTGTGTGTGTGTGTGTGTGTGTGTGTGTGTGTGTGTGTGTGTGTGTGTGTGTGTGTGTGTGTGTGTGTGTGTGTGTGTGTGTGTGTGTGTGTGTGTGTGGAAAATGGAATGATCCTGTCCTGTCAGGTCAGTGTATGTTTGTGTAATGAGAGAGTACTGTCTCACGGGTGGTCATAGACTATAGAGTAGATTGTGTTTTAAGTGCTACACAAAGATGCTTCGCATAAATCTGGCAATTGGTAC
The DNA here is from genome assembly GCF_027596085.1 of Anoplopoma fimbria. Taxonomy (NCBI): domain Eukaryota; kingdom Metazoa; phylum Chordata; class Actinopteri; order Perciformes; family Anoplopomatidae; genus Anoplopoma; species Anoplopoma fimbria. The sequence goes on from NC_072463.1 coordinate 17,799,847, forward strand.
ACTGTTCTCTCCCCTCTTTTAATAAAGTCCGGCTGACAGCCAACATTTGTCATACTGGAGACTAAAGATTTAAGCACATTTTCAGAAGTCAGTTGGTGTTACAGCTGACCATAACTTTCCCTTTTAACACAAGGTGGAATGTTTTCATCTTTAGTACTTGATGAAATTAAGTGGAGCTGATTGCATGGGTGATATCACACTGAAAGGTTGATGGAAAACTGGAGGCTAATAAGCTAGCATCAGCCAAGGCATCTTCGTTCACTGTCAGGATTTCAAAGAGTATATCTAACGCAGGGAGTTTTCCATTGTTTCATCTGGGACAACAAGTCTGTTATCGGAAATGTCTGAAACACATTTTGTACTTGTGTACAAGAAAACTACTGCAGTGCCAAATTAGTTGTACAGTGATCAAAGAAACCCACAGAGGATTAAAGCAGACTTAAAAACACAGGCACACACTTGCAATCACACAGTCATAAGTAATGTAGTACATTTGTCACTGGTCATGACTGTTATGACAAGACATCCGATTGTTGCAGCCATCAGCGTACAGATTTACCTTGGCTAGTGTTCTTTGCATTAATCATGGCCAAACACACTCAAAACATCCCTCTTCTGAAATTTGAACAGTCGTTTAGTTGCAAATAAAATTCTTTCCATCAGGTTGTTGACATCAGTTTAAGGCAACCATGGAGAGCTGTTAAACTCTTGATCCCATCAGATAAACAGATATAATATATTTTCCTTCAGTGTATACTAGAATTGCTAAAAGTTGTTGAAAGCTATAGCCAGACTGATATAGTTTGTAGAAAATGCAAATGCTTTCCTATTTGGCATTTACTGTGAACAACTTAACTAGTAAATTATTTTTTGAGTAGCTCATTTCATTACAACAACATGCAGTATGAACACCTGAGGTTCACAAATATTTGACAGTATCAGTGATAAGAATATAATTATATAATTTAAAGATATAAGCCAAGGTTAAGTGACATTTATTCTTTCCCAATTAGACCCAGATTGGAGGGAAGAAAACTGCTCTCCTGCTTCCCAAGCTGACCCCTGACACTGAATACTCCATCAGCGTGGTTGCGGTCTACGCCAAAGCAGTCAGCAAGGAGCTGAACGGCCTTGGAAAGACCAGTGAGTTGTCATCCTCTTTGGGTGCTCCCAAATGACAAGTGATAACAATGGCACCTCATGAGAAATGTACACAGTTGTCAAAGTGCACTCATGGACATTCTCTTGGAGCATTAAAGCTTACAGACATTGTTTGGGTTTGACAGTTCAACTGTATAATACTTTTTGATCTTACCCCAGAGCCTTTGGGCGGTGTTAGGAACCTGCAGGTCACTGACCCAACTACCAGCACCCTGAATGTCCTGTGGGGGGCTGCTGAGGGCAATGTGCGTCAGTATAGGATCTTCTATGTCCCTGCAGCTGGAGGAGAGGAAGAGATGGTAAGTTAGGAAATAGTTCTAAAGCATTAGACCACGTTGAGTGAAATGGGCTTCTCTTTACAATTGCATAAAAGCCCTACCTGTATTGGCCAAAGCACATCCTGATGTATGTCTTGTTATACTTCTGTCCAGGTCCAGGTATCAGGGAGCACCTTCAACACTGTGCTGAAGAACCTGCAGTCTGATACTGTCTACACAGCAACTGTGGTTCCGGTCTACTCAGCTGGAGAGGGACAACGCATTTCTGAGAATGGCAAAACCCGTAAGCACTGCATGCATACAATAATTTGTGAGGGTCCCAAGTTACAATGGTGATCCATGCAGGGACGTTTAGAAGCAGTAGCTACATCCTTGGAAGAAAGCTTTCAGGGTTGATAATAGTCCAGGATAGCTGAAAAGACCTAAATTAAATCCTGCATGACGGCAGTGGGATTTCAGGAATCCATTCATGTCAATCCAGAATGAACCTACTGGCCTCACTTGTTGGTCGTTGTTACTGTATGTAAACCTTCAATGAGGCAGCCATTTTTAACTTATTCCCTTCATATACTCCAAATTCTTTCACAAACTGTAAGCCAAGCCAAACTGACCGAATGCCAGGTGTGAATTAATGCACACTTAATTCACACCTAACATGTACAATTTAACATAACATGACGGTTTTAAGCTCAGTCAGCTTAGTATGAACTTCATTGAAGTGCATATTTTTTCCAGTTTCTGCCACAGTTTCAAACCACCAATCTCTGCTGGGAGAGTGAGTCAGCATTTTGCGGGCTGATTGCGTAGGAAGGAATTCCTCCGGGTTGGAAGCATCATAATGATGTCTCCTCTCTCTTTACCGTAATATTGTCCATTTATAGGTTGGAGTGAAGGGTAGTGGTCAGGATAATGGTGGGGCTTGGGATTGGGGGAGGGGGTATATTGAGGAATTGGCTCTCCTTTGGGAAAAAGAAACAGAAAGGGAGGGTTAGAAAATGAATGGAGAGCATTATATGTTTTATGGCTCTCAACTCACTTGGCTAAGGTCATGCTCTGTGCCCGCTACTGTTACCCCCATTTTCCCTTCTGGAGCAATGGTCCTTCATGTTCTGTGGTTTTTTCCTAGACATGTTAACCAAACTCTTATACAGTACGTACAGTGTGTCAGAGCATGCTGCTACGAAAGTTTTTACAGCTTACCTTGTAACTTTGTTGCCTCTGTAGAAATCTCAATTTATTCTCCAATTTAAGGAAGGATCAGCTCTCACTATTTGAGCTAACTTTGCAAGCATGTGACTGTTAATTGTACCTTAAAACTCAAATCAGCTTTCTAGGTAACAGGCTTTGTTTTGTGTAACTTTAGAGTACGGAAGCTCCCTCGCTGTGTTTTGCCCACTGTGTTTTTCCCCGTGCATTTATGGGGTTATAATGGGGAGCGGCACAAAGCCTCTAAACATCTGCTTTGGTTTTTTAGAGGCAAGCTTCACACAGGGCTGCACATAAGCCTTTTATATCCTATTCATTGACCTCCAGGGCACTGACAGGAAGTGTCCCATTGATAGCAGTATTGTTAAATAATGTCTTAAACTTGGCTCCGTTGGTTGCTGTATTGTTCCCATTTCATTGAAAGGGTCTCATGTAGTCTTTGGACCGTTCTGGATGTCCATAAAACTAGTTTAGACCATGTTGTGTTAAATGAGACTGAATGACATTACCACTAGTAAAGAGACAACACACAAAGGTATCATTTAAAACTTGTAAATAACCCCCTGTGGAACTACATAAGGTCAAACTTCACGATGTTCAAACATAAATGCAAAAAGGAACATGCTTCAAGCATTTGTGTAGCTATATTATAGCTGGTGTTCTTGTGTAATTGATGGTTTTAGCCTCTAATTCTGACCTCTGTCCATTCCCCACTTATGAGTACCTGACCTAAACATTCTCTGGTTTTCTCTCCTCTCTCTTGTCTCACCCTCTCTCTCAATCTATCTTCCTAATCTTTACAAACCACCTGGATTGCTGGCCTTTAATCTCATCCTGTCATCACCCTTTCCTCTTTGTCTAACCTTCCTCTCATCAATCTTCTTTCCAATGCGTGCCCTGTTTTGGCTTAACCTCACCCTGACCCTCACCCTAACCTTTCACTTCTGTATCTCTGTCCCTACCTCGAACCACTGTCTTACCACCCAACGTTCCTGGCTCGGCAGTGGTGCGTAGCCCCGTCAGGAACATCCGGGTTTTCAACCCTTCCACCAACACTCTGAACGTTCGCTGGGAGGCTGCCACAGGCCCAGTCCAGCAGTACCGGGTGGTCTTCGCTCCTCTGACTGGCGCCAGGCCCTCTGAGTCGGTGAGTTTCCACCCACAGTATAATAAAGGATGTATGCATAAAAAGAAAGATTTACATTGGTCCAAAATGGCACCCATAACTACAACTTCTTATTTTATTGTCTTATCAAAGTGTATCAGTTACCATCTTATTGCACACAAACTGAGGGTTTATTAAGAAATTGGAGATTTAGAACACACCCGGTTGGTGCTGTGGCCACATGTCGCCCAAGCAGCAACCACTTAAAATGTTTGACCAGCATTTACAGTTTACCGTATGTGATCATGAATGAAACAGCCTTATCCATTAGTTTGGTCAACCAAATGGTCCATGTTAGTGTGTTTGTTTGCACACACGTGGGCATTTTAACCAGGACTGCGTTCATTAAATTTCAACTCCCCTTCTTGACACAATGTGTGTCATCTGGAACCAGTGTGATAACATCTTCAGGGTTTCTGGGTTGCTTAAATAATCCACAAGTGCTACTTTGACATGGTATCATTAGCTCTCTCCAGCATCTGCCAGTATTATTTCACCATTAAGAACAGTTTCTTCACTGGGACTTTAATAACATGGTCTTTGAAGAGTCAGACACATTCCAGTTTATTGATAGAGAAGTACACATTTAGGGCAAGCTAAGGCGTTTTTTCGCAGCTGGAGCCAATGATGTGCAATGTGGCCTTTTTCAGCCGGCATCATCTAATTTAACGCTAACTGGAGATTTAAAGCATGAATTACCAGCATCACCGACGTTGCCTGTGATGTTTTAATACTGAGAATCTCAAACCCCTCAGTAAATTGTTGACTAGGACAGATGGGAGCTGACTGCATGCGCCATGAAACGCTTGTGAGCAAATACACCAACCCATTTGCTGGTCACACCCTTCACCACACACTTATCCCCATTTTCATTGTAAGCACATAAACAAGCCTCCATCCCTTCCCTTCCCTCACACACACTCACAGAGGCTAACACAAGCCTTCGAGAAGCGAAATCTTCCCAGCTAACTGACAGCAGTTGGCCCTTATGTAATCAGCTGTTGTTACTGTCAACGGGGTTAAACAGCGGTACCAGCTGTTAAAAATCAAAGGATTATTTGTCTCTTCTTTTACTTAGAGCTGACAGCAAGGGGCTGTCTAGCAAAATGAAGATGCCAGAGGGAGTTTACAACACAAGCAACTGTCAGGAGAAGGGGAGAGGTGTTAGGCATCATGTCTGTGCACCCCTACGCAATGTCTCTGGTTTATTCATGTCTAATCTTTATCTGGTTTTACTGATCAGTTAATGACTTAAGTGTACACATGCTGCACTGAAACTCCTCAGTTGTGTCTGTTCCTCACATGTTCAATGTCTCTATGCAGGTTTTGGTACCAGGGACTTCCACCGAGGCCATCCTGCAGCAGCTGCTCCCAGACACTGATTACAATGTTGGAGTGGTTGCACTGTATAGCGACGGGGAAGGTCCCACTATCAGTGATGCTGGAAAGACATGTAAGAACTTTTGCCACTTTGTTAAAAGACAATCCTAGATCTAGTATAGGTATTTCAACTATTAGGCTGATGTATATATATATATATATATATATATATATATATATATATATATATATATATATATACTCTGGAGATATAAAACTGTTTGGAATGTACATACAAACCAACACTTTTGTCATGTGTCACTCAGTGCCCCGCAGTGGTCCAAGGAACATACGTGTATATGACCCCACCACCAGTACTCTCTCTGTGAGCTGGGAACATGCCGAAGGTCCTGTCACACAATACCGCATCACCTATGCCCAGACCACAGGAGACCCCATCGAGGAATTTGTAAGGATGTTTATATATCCACCTTATTTCACTTTTGCTTAAGGTTTAATAAATTCTCTTTTTAGAGTGGCAATTATCGTGTTTTTGCCCGCAGCCCTAAGTGATAAACCAACTCTCATTGCTCTTAGATATTAATGCAAATGTATCCCTCATATGCTTTTGATGTGTTCTTGTATTATTCCTTTTCTTTATGTGTTATGGCTAATGTCTTACAGACTGTAGTACCGGGAAACAGAAACAATGTGATCCTGAAGAACCTGGATCCAGATACCCCATATAATATCAAAGTGACAGCCATGTATGCTGATGGAGCAGGAGGACAGCTGGAAGGAGACGGACGCACTGGTATTTAAAAAATGAGTCCGTGTGTTTCAACTGATGCAGAGATCATTTGAGGACTTGAAACTGGGCACATTGACAGACATGTTAATCATGCGGGACTGCTCACTGACAGCAGAAAATCTGATTAGATTATTTAGGCTCCTTAATCAGTGTAGCAAAAATGGAATAGGTCAAATTCTTGACTATTCTTGAGGGCCAAATGCACCAAGAGCCTTTGCCAGACAATTATGACCTGGCTGGGCTCCAGTGAGGGAAATCTTATGCTTCTAGTGCTGGCTAGTATTTATCCTAATTTTGCTTTTCAAACAAAGAAGCCCTATATTACATGTCGTAATTCCACTCCGCTCCTTGAGGCGGATTAATATTTTGTTTCTTAATATTTCTCTGATGTGGTTTGATTTATCATCCACATAGATCACACCTTGAGATACAGTAATTACCCTGCTGACAACACTGAAGAAGAATTGCATTCCACTGCAATGAAAAGAAACCTGTGTTGACTGTGCTTCCCTGTCTTGTGTCCCACAGTGGGTATGCTCGGCCCAAGGAACCTTCTTGTTTCTGATGAGTGGTACACCCGCTTCAGGGTGTCCTGGGACCCTGCCCCCTCCAGGGTTACCGGATACAAGATCATCTACCAGCCTGAAGGTATGGACATCTTGTTTTTGAGGATAAAACGGTTGTAGTTAACGAGAAAACATGTGTTTTGATATTGAACCCCAAAGTAACATTTATAAAATCAGAAGGACTTTCGTTTTATTAAAACACTTATGGAGCCTTTTTTTCTGTCTACCTCCAGGCTCTGATGAGTCCTTGGAGGTGTTCGCTGGAGACGTGACCTCCCACCAACTACATAACCTGAATCCTGGAACCACCTATGACCTGAAGGTGCTAGCACAGTACGAAACAGGCCTCAGTGCGCCTCTCATTGGACAAGGCACCACATGTAAGCTAATAATAACATAAATATTCGTTGACAGGTTTATCTGCACAAAATTAAATCGATGATTCTAGTTTTGACTGCCAATCCATTATCCTGCAAAAAGGTTTTGTACTAAGAACAATGCTTCCCTTCAGTGTACCTGAATGTGACAGACCTGACCACCTACAATGTTGGCCATGACTCCTTCTGCATCCGATGGACGCCTCACAGAGCAGCCACCTCCTACAGACTGAAAGTCAATCCTATTGATCGTAAGTGCTTTACCCAGTGACGAACTGTAAAGGCCTTATTCATGTAAACTTTTAGATGAGTGCAACCTGAATCTTTCTAATCTGGATTCTCTTCTTTCTTTCCTTTCCTCTAGCCTCCAAGAGAGGAGCTCAGGAGATCACTGTCAGAGGCTCGGAGAGTAGTAACTGCTTTGATGGCTTGACCCCTGACTCGCTCTACGAAGCCACAGTGTACACCCAAACCCCCAACCTGGAGGGACCTGGAGTTAAAGTAAAGGAGAGGACATGTAAGATAACATCCTCTATGCTAGTTTATTGGTCACATATAAGAGGACAGTGTTCTCACACGCTTGATCGGTAAAATGAACTGGAACATCCAATTTATTTCCTGTTACACATATCTACCCTCACCAGCCACAGTATAGTGTGTCACTTTAAAGATTGTTCACGTGTTTCTGTTTTGTCTTGCAGTGGTCAAACCCACAGAGATGCCAACAGAGCCTCCCACCCCCCCTGCTCCAGTAACAGTGCCCCCTGCCCTAGATGGTGAGGAGAGCTCTGACATTTGCATCAGTGTGCTGCAATAATAATTCTTACGGCTTAGCCGAGATTAGGTTTAACATTAACATCATTGTACTTGCATCACAGTGTGCAAAGGTGCCAAGGCAGACCTGGTCTTCCTCATTGATGGTTCCTGGAGCATTGGAGATGAGAGCTTCAACAAGGTCATCCAGTTTGTCAAAAGCATGACTGGAGCCTTTGATGTCATCAACCCTCGTGGCATGCAGGTCAGCATAAACCTTGATTATGTCTTTAATGATTATTTATCTGAACACGTTTGTAAGATAAACTGACCACAGGTTATGTTTTGAAAGATATGTTTGCCATGCATGTGTCTATGTATGCATCGGTCATTGTCACTCTCTTATCATTTTTGTTCTCTTTGAACAGGTTTCATTTGTGCAGTATAGTGATGAAGCCAAGACTGAGTTCAAGCTGAACACCTACCAGGACAAGGGCATAGTAATATCAGCTTTGCAGACTGTGCGCTACAGAGGAGGCAACACCAAGACAGGTATGTCACTGAAAGAAACACAGAGGCATCTTAGTAAAGACATTGTTCTAAAGAAGTTGATTGAGTGAGTGTTGAGAGAAAAAAGAGATAACCTTAAGCTTCTATTTCCGTAGCATATTTACATGCCTGAGCAAAAAAAGGAGCTGGTGTCTTGTCAAAGTTTGTTCCCCCGGTGAATAGTGTTAACCTCCTGTAAAAATAATAGCGCCTCCCTTGTGGAGAACGGTATTCAAAACAACACCTTTACGGCAGCCACAGCATTAACAATGCAACGTAGATAACATTACAGCCTGTTTAAAGCCACCTTAGTGACATGTATATGCATCGTACAGTGTTAGTTACTTTGCTGATTCATATTAATAATACAAAATATATTCAATAAATAAATTATGATATGATTAAATCAAAATATGCATCCATAGGCATTCATTATATAGCTATTGTGTATGAAACATGAATGTGAGTAGTATGATAAAATGTTTTATTAAATCCAATTACTTGGTAAATAATATTTTTCACAGGATTAAAATCCTTACTGATTTTCCATTCATAACAAATTAATTAATTGGTCAGTATCAAAAAGTCGTAGATTTGTCTTAGAGAGCCCTGGGTTTCCCTGTTTAATGCTCTCTGACCTCCTTAATTCTGATCCTCCTCCTTCACCCAGGCATTTCTCTCAAGCACGTCTACGAGAAGGTGTTCACCTCGGACAGCGGCATGAGGAAGAACGTCCCGAAGGTTCTGGTGGTGGTCACAGATGGACGTTCCCAGGATGAAGTCAAGAAGAGTGCAGAGAAACTGCAGCATTCTGGTATGTGTAGCATTATTAATCATTCCCAAGCGTGTTTTGGTCCGTGTCGTATGTGTAATCCGTACTGTGTGTAGTAGAGCTGTTTTTCCATATTACCGTTTTCTCCCAAACTTCGTTTTCCTTCACCACAGTCACAGTTTTGTGGCTGATTTAATAAACGCTGGAATAACTCCCTGCAAGGATAAAACAGCCTGTGGTTATTGGAAGTTTAACAGTGGTCTTTGTTTTGTGTGTGTGTTTGTGTGTTTTACCCCCAAAGGCTACAGTGTGTTCGTGGTTGGAGTTGCCGATGTGGACATGTCGGAGTTGAGAATTATCGGCAGCAAGCCCAGTGAGAGACACGTGTTTGTGGTGGACGACTATGACGCTTTTGCCAAGATCCAGGACAACCTGATCACCTTCATCTGTGAAACAGCCACATCCAGTAAGGCAGCCATTAATATATCACAAAAACACTACTGTATTTGAGTTTCTCTGCATTCAAAGAGGAAAACCTTTCTTTTCACTTTTATGACTTTATTTATGTAACTTCTATTGTGGTCGATCAATGCTCCTGCGAAGGTAGCAGGAAGCTCACCCATTGCTCAACATTTCAGCGGATCTTCTGCCAGGAAATGTACAAACAGAGATGAATCACTTTCTTTAAGCCTTAATCTGTTTTTCAAATGCTCTACAATTTTCTGTCCTGTTTCAGCTTGCCCTCTGATCTACATCAATGGGTTCACAACACCTGGTAAGCATAGAGCATCACCATGCACCGTACACATTCACTAATCCCTCCGGAGCTTGTTGGCATTAGTAAAATGCTATTATTCCATCCTCTCGACATGTCTGCTGTTCTTACCCCTTCCAGGCTTCAGGATGCTGGAGGCTTTCAACATCACAGACCGGACATTCGCTGGCATGAACGGTGTGTCAATGGAGTCCGGCTCCTTCAACAGCTACATTGCCTACAGGCTGCACAAGGATTCCTTCCTCAGCCAGCCCACAAAGTAAGAGCTGAGACTAAATAATGTTTGTGTGTGTGTGTCAAACAGAGGGACTATAAGTCTAACTATGTCCATATTCCCAGCCTATTGGCCTTATCTCCTGTGCGCTATAATCCTGCCCAGCCCACAGTCATTATTCATAATGACGCCTCTGAAGTCAAAAGGGTTTCCCCAGTGCCCCTTGGCTATAAACCCACAGCCCTGTTTATTGTTGCAGCTTGTGGAATATGTGGTGCTAGCAGGAACACAAAAAATGTGGTTATACAATTAAAAAGGTTCCAGGGCCAGCCCTCCTCCCACCTGTGTCATACTAGGAGCAAACAAATCACCTCTGGGTCAAGAGCTTTGGGTCTTTAATGGGCCTCATTCAAGTGGTGTTACGCAATTTTAACAACTGCAGGAGTATCCAAACCTCTTAAGCATACTTTGTTAATATGTTTGTAATGATGAGTACTTTGTGTGCCTGGACGCAGCCATTGCCATAATGTGCACAAATGGAAACACTTCGAACTTCAGCAAAAGCAGAGGGGACATAAAATGTTTTCAACATGTGAGCAATTTCTACTTGGCCAGTGGGAGAACTGGTGATCATTTACAGGTTGTGCAGGCCGACGTGACAGACTGGATGCTTTATCATTGCAAGGAGACTTAATGGTCTTGGTATTCATTTCTAACGTTGTATTCTGACTGCTAGTGTGATGAGGGCACAGCTCTGACTCATGACTCTTGACTCATCACATTGTGTGTTTTTTCAATGCTTACAGGGAAATCCATCCGGAGGGTCTTCCCCCAGCCTACACCATCATTCTGCTCTTCCGCCTGCTGCCCGACACAACCTCTGAACCTTTTGATATTTGGCAGATTTCAGACAAAAACAACAACCCCGAGGTCGGGGTCACCGTCAACCGTAAGCCTCCCATCCTGTTGTAGCCCCCCAGCTGGAGGGGGAAGCTGCTGTACCTGACCCAAAATAGACACAGCTGTACACTCTTTACTTACATCTCTTAACCTCTCTTAACTTATTTACAGGCAGCCAAAGTTATGTTATCTTTGTCAGATATGTTTGGCAGCAAATAAGGTAGTTAAGACATATTGAACACTGCTATGAATAACATTCTGATTTTAGATTTTGCTCTGCTTTTTTATTCTCTAATAGCCTTCATTTTTAAATAAGTATCTTTTACAAACGAGCGCCTTCACTCGTGGTAAATGCATGCAAATAATTACAGACATGGGCCTAATCCCTCCTAGCTTTCCCTTAATCCATCTCCCCTCTCTACAACCATGTGTTCTCTATAGTCCTTTCTGTGCTTTGCGTGCCACTGCATCGTAACACACTGTCAGGGATTCATCAAAGGCCCTTTTTTTTTACAGCTTCCAGCAAAACAATCACGTTCTACAACAAGGACACCCGAGGAGAGATCCAGAGAGCCACGTTTAATGAGGAGCAAGTGAAGCGGGTTTTCCATGGGAGCTTCCACAAGGTAAACACAATTCATGCTTCTTAAAGAGAGGAGTGCTGTGCTCACAACATAGTGATAAAATTAAAGTTTGGCTTTCGTAGGACAGACTGAGAACCAATTGTGGTAACCTGTTGGTTGATTATCCTTTTCAGATCCTTTTACATAGAGAATATTGGTTTAGTTATTTTCTTTTCCTTTCACATATTGGTTTAAAATCCTTTCATATGCCAACGTGGGACTTAATGCTTCATTTAAGTGGGCTAAATTACCTTTTAATGTGAAGATCTGACCAACAGCCAATGCCATGTAGCTGTATCGTGTGAGCTGTCAAAAGTTACCCTGCTATCCATCTTAGAGTGTCGGCCTCCTGTCAGAGTGGTCTTTTTTATGATTTCAAATATAGCTTTGTTAAGACCATTGGCAGTTAATTTGGTGAATGGGTGGTGGAGGCTATAAATATATTTAAAGAGAGGCTGAAATTGTGATATCTCAGTGACCCAGCATAATGTGCAAACTGTTACAGTTAATCATGGAAGTCTAACCACATCAAGACTATAGACAGTCAAAATGAATGACTGTTTTCAATGTTCCATGATTTTATCGGACATCAAAGGTAGCCCACGTACAATTTTTTTTACACCACCTGGTAGTTGTTAGTTAATTCCAAACCAGTCTGCTCCAGACTGATGCACCAGTCAAGGGTCTGGATCAATTTTAATTGGGGGTTCCGCTTGAGTTGACTTTATGGTATTTATTTAAAGAAGTACTCCAGAAATTTTGTATACAGGAAATCGATGCAATATCCTGATTTTTTGTCCCTTGTATGGGTCAGTCTCCAATAAGTTTCTCATAATGCAACGCAATAGCATCTTTCGTTAGACTCCCATGTATCCCTACACCTTCTTTTACAGTATGAATTGTGAAGTCTTAAGTCGGGTCTGAAATACCCCTCATTATAACATCAGGGTTATGTTCTTAGACTGTGTTAAACTGTGACAGAACCACAGAACACATTATACAAGTGTTTTCAGTAGTATTACCCATGACAAGAACTGGAATGTATGTGTAACATTGGTGGAGTGCCCCTTTAAACCCTTTGCTGGAGCTTTTATAGAGGGACATAAGACTATATGGATGGCTTAAGGACACTTAATAATAGTTCTGGAAGCAAGGATTACAGGCAGTGTCAACAATGGATAAAAGGTTGAATCCAGATGTTTTCTAAGTGTCCCAATGATACATTTTCTTTTTTCTCTGAAACTAATCCGTGCCATCAGCGGCCCAGCTTTTCATGTAAGAAATTAAGATGAACTCCCTTTGCGGACCACTTATTATAAGATTCATTAACATCAACAACTCTTCAAACAATCCATCAAAACCTCTCATCCAACTTGAAATAACCACCACAATGGTGTTATTGTTGCGCAAACTCTGTTTCTTTTCAGTGGTTTAACCACTACATTAGGCCCACATGCCAAGCTTAAAACTGTCATAAACAACATTTCATGTAGTATACATTCCCTTGCAGCCACAGCAAGAGGTAAAAAGTCATCAAATGCCTTTAAGTCCAACTCCAAGCAGCAGCGAATATAAAACATCTTCTGTTATGTTCCACCACAGTAGGGTGTAGAGAGAACAATGAGGGAAAGTATATTTTCATACCAATCTTGAATGGCTTAAGTTGCTGGATTTCATTACCGGAGGAAAAATGACTGGTTCCAAAGTATTGTTCCCAAGGACAGCCTGGCCCTTATCTAGCACACAGGTCGTTCCTAATTCTAGGGTTATCAAAATGAATGACTGTTTTCAATGTTCCATGATTTTATCGGACATCAAAGGTAGCCCACTTCCTGATATTACAGAGTACAATTTTTTGAACTGAAGGTCTGATGGCCCGCGGATCACAGCGTTCTGTAACTGGCTTTTTAGTTTGACCATTTAGAATCTCACATCTAATTGTAGGGTAACTTCATGAATTATTAGGACCCTGGAAAATGTTGGGTAAGACTCATGTCTTGTTGGACAGCAGCCTGATCTGTGTGTGTGTGTGTGTTTGTGTTTCTGTGGCCGTGGAGGAGACAGTAGTCTGGCTAGTTTGCGGTGCTGTAGTTGTTGGTCCATGAGCTGGCGAGTCTGCAGCGGTCTACCTAGCTGCTTATTTACTGGTCTGCTGAGTAGGTGCCGATGCCAACAGCTGTGGTGGTGTGTGTTTACATGATGTCAGTGGTTTACCAACACTTTGTCCATGGCTCTTACAGAGTGACCTCTGTTATAAAGAGTGTGTGTGTGTGTGTGTGTGTGTGTGTGTGTGTGTGTGTGTGTGTGTGTGTGTGTGTGTGTGTGTGTGTGTGTGTGTGTGTGTGTGTGTGTGTGTGTGTGTGTGTGTGTGCATGTGTGGGCTGAAACCAGAGTGACCAATGATGAGGGTTGTCACAAATGGCAACTGGGCTTATTGTCCATGTGTGAAAATACACAAAACAAAACCTACACGTTGACCTTTGAGTTTCAGGTGAATGAAGTACAGCTTAAACTAAGGATTGTTTTCATTATTGATTCATCAGTAACATTATATCCTCTTTCAATTGATTAATTCTTTATTCTATAAACTGTCAGGAAATGGTTAAAAAAATGCCTATCAAATGTTCCCAAATCCCAAGGGGACATTTTCAAATGCGTTGTTTTGTCTCACCATCAGTCCAAAATTCAAAGATATTCGGTACATTATCATATTATACTAAGAAACAGGGAAAAATACACATTTGAAAGGATGGAACCAGTGAAAAAGTGCCATTTTTGCTTAAAAAATAAATCCCCTCTACAATGTTTGCAGTAATTTACTGTCGTCTACCAAAAGAGGGCTTGACAGATTTAGCTTTTCTCATCGGGCTTGTTAATAAAAAGTAACCCAGGCTGGAGAGGTCGTGGTCTATTGCTGGTAGAACATGTGGGAAAGCTCTCAGAGATGACTATAGCAGATGCTAGCCACTCACTAGCCCACTGGGGAATCCCCTCCCACACTCAAAGGGTGGGAGCCCGTAGAGGGAACGTGCCTCTTAACTGAAGTGAAGAGGACATTTTCCATAAGCAATCATGACCAGTCGGGTATTAAGATTTACATGCTAGCAGTTTGAGCGTATATGTTGCTTTGTCACTGAACAGTGTGCTGTAGTTTATGTCCGTGCTAAAAAACCACACAAACCTTATTGTTCTCTGAGAATTCTTGAACTGAACACTTTCCTTTCAGGCACTTTGTTGGGAAGGTTGTGCCAATTTACGCATACACTCATTAAGACAGAGAATGGCCCACTGACTGCAGTCATTGTACTCTTCATTTGTGACGAATTTCTTTTGGACACGAAGACATCTTCTTTCTGTGAGCTGGAGAAGTAGACTTCCTGACCCTGAGAGCCACTCTAGAAATACAGGAAATTACCAAAGAAATCCACAGTGACTTGTCTGTTCACAGGTGCCAGATCAGTCATGACAGCCTCACATCTTGGACGATAGAATGAAAGTGACCGGCCTGACTGGGGATTTCATGTTCGGCAACAGGACTGTTTGCATTGAAAAACACAATCTAATGGAGATTTTATAGTGATTATTTATTTCCCTTTACTCTCAATGAAATCTATCTTAATCTTGGACTTGCACCTAATTCATTTCATGCATGCACTAATAGCATTCATGAAATTAAGTTTTGGGATTATGAAAACGAAGGAACAGTCAGGACAGAGCCAAGAACAATAAAATCGAATCTGATAGTGATTACTGAAATATGTCAAGTGTATTAAAGCGGGGGACCTGAAATCTTACCAAATGGAATCTGACTGAGTGTTGGCGTAGCAAAGCACAGTGAAACTTTCTGTGTTAACAATTGATGGATGAAAATTGTTCATCTGTAAACACTTCACTCCAGTAGGACCTAAGGACATAATTTAGCAACAAATACTATCAACTGAGGGAACAATGGTCAACAGAAAGCTAGTTTTTCTGAGGCCTTATTTTCCAGTAACTACCATGTTTTTATCCTGTTTACTTAATGGTCAGTGAGGTAACGTATACATGGTCATTATTTGCCATCCCAGTATATCATCCAAAGCTGTTTTGGTCAGCCCTTAGGAGCGTCGTGGTATACAGCAACATATCCAGGACCCTGGGATAAACGACACCGCTCTCTCTTTGTGGTCCAACCAGATAGTTTGTTCTGCTGCCAAGGAAGTCAACTGTAATTTTGTGATTGGTTGCCAAGAACTATGGCCTAGTATGTGGTTGGTATGGTTTTGTAGAAAGAAATAGTAGCTTGCTTTTCCTGACATAAAGAAAGCTTGTCTGACTGTTGAGCAGGGGAAAATTTGCAACAGTGAGGAAAAAGTATGGAAAGTGTAGGACGTTTGATGGCACACCGCAAATGATATTGCTTCAAGATGTGGAGCCGGGTTCTCTGGACAGGAAACTTCAAAACCTGGCACTTTGTCATTCTGTGTTGTTATACAATCAGTAACTGCAGCTTTAAAGCCAAATGTTGTATATTTCCGTTTTTTTATGGTCCATTCATCTGTGGAGGCATCAAACAACAGCTTCATGCCAAATCAGTAACCGCTCTGGGGTAATATCAGAATCTATCATTAACATGGTTCTGCAAAGACTAAACAATTCACTCAATGTGGCGATTATGTGGAATACGGTATCAGTATCTTTATGAGCTCCAGACAACATGGGTTAAAAAAGTTCAGTGAAGTTGTTCCTGGCTTTATGGTTGCACTTTCTTAAAGAATTTCCTTTCTCTTTAAAATGGCAATCATGGCCTTTCCAAATACAAATGAAGGCCAAACCCAGCTTTTCAAAAGCCCTAGTGTTCTTAGTACTATTTGCCAAGTAATTGTGTTGCAACAAAGCTGGCAGCTGTGAAGTATCGAGAAGACAATACGGTATTGTTAATTGTGCCCTCTCCCCATCCTCTCCCTCTCTGCAGCTCCACATCACCGTCTCTGCAGAGAAAGTCAAGCTCAACTTGGACTGCCAGGAGGTGGCAGAGAAGCCCATCAAGGAGGCCAACAATATCACACTGGACGGCTATGAAGTGCTTGGCAAGTTGGCCAAGTCTGGAGGCGGAAAGAGGCAGTCTGCAACAGTAAGCAAAAAAGAAACATCTCACAACTTCCCAATGGATGAATATCCAAATCCTCTTGTGCGTAGATGCACAATTACATTTTAACTGCTCCCAGTGACTGCTGGAATTATTGAAGCCTGCATCTTTTTATTTCTCTTAGGGACTCATAGTTGTCCTGCTTTCAACAGTATGTATTTTCATCAAGTATGGGAGCCATTTGTAACACCTCTCGATGTTTTCCCCCTTCTTTTTTTTTGTGTAGTTCCAGCTCCAGATGTTCGATATTGTCTGCAGCTTGAGCTGGATCAGCCGAGACAAATGCTGCGACCTGCCCTCCACAGTAAGAACGAGTGTCATTTTAGAATCATTTAACTGCAAAGTCAAGTCAAAAGGCCATCTATAGGTGCACTTGAGGGATATCTTGCTTTTGATGTAACCATAAGACTAATTGCATTTGTAAAGAATCGGACCATAATCATTAACCTTGTTTGTTCTTAGAATCAATAGCAGATTAACCATTCTATTTACTTCATATACTCTTTGCATGGAAATCTTCTCAGAGGTTTATATAAGCTGGTTTGTAGTCATGAGGCTAAAAGCAAGGCTGATAACTACATTGCAGTTTAAAAAAGTGAGTGCATCAGCTGAACTGAATAGAACGTTGTATCCTGTGTAATTGTGCTAATCGGACTGTTACCAGTATGATCTCCCAATTACAAAACAAGTGCTCCTTTGGATCCTGCTGCAGACAGTAAATCTCATTTGTTTTGATTCAGTATGGTAAATACCGGACGCAGGCACATTTATCCCATTATGAGCAATACATCTTTCATTTCCATCAGATAGGAATATATCATGTGAATGACTGCAGTGTTATATAACTCATTAGTGTGTTACTCATTTCCAAAAATGTGGCCAATGCTTGCAGCTGTCAGTGAGCATCTGGTCTTAAAGTCCCACGCTGGCTTTGCATGGGCCACTGTTCCACCATGACCTTTGCTGGGTTCCTAAACCGTCTGTTCTTCTTAAACTGCAAGCAAAGTCAAAACTGCAGTTTGCCAGGATACAGTCACAAAATGACAGTTTCTCTTTTACCCCTTGTATTCTGATTCTCCTCTGACGTGTTTTTGTGCATTTATGTCTCTTTTCTTATCTCTTCATCTTCTGTCTTTCTTTTCAGAGAGACGAGGCCAAGTGCCCATCCCTTCCCCACTCTTGCACATGCACACAGGACAGCATTGGCCCTCAGGGGCCTCCTGGACCTTCGGTAAAGACTCTCCCACGGTCATCCCTCCTTGTCTTCACCTCTGTCTGTTTTGATGCGATGATGATGATGATAAAGCCATACTTCTCTCTGCTAGTAACGACTGTAGAGCTATAATGAGCTATTTGACATTTGCCGGCTATACTGAGATTGAGGATGTCCTTCGCATCATTAGCAGTATTTTGTTTTCCTTTGGAAAGAGCAGAGGAGGATGAGATTGGTGGCACGCAATGAAATGTGGGCTCAGGAGGAAGTGTCAAAAGATAAATGCCTGTTGGAAAAACAACAGTGAAAAAGTCCTGAGGAGACGTCTGGAATATGTGTGCTTGGTAACCTCACTAAGCCCCTGTGAGGATTCGGTTGGGCTTGGGTTTTTGGGGATTTTGGAATCTGCTCCTGTTGCTACACTCACTGTGCTTGTGGCTCCTTGCTTTTCTAGGGAGGCCCAGGTTCTAAGGGACCACGAGGAGATAGAGGAGAGCACGGCAATGCTGTGAGTAACCGCTTACACCACTTTAAGCAAATCATAAATTGTTATATTTTTCTTTAACAGGCTTTGAATTTGTACCTCTATTCAGAGCAATTATCAATAATACTAAATCCACACACATCTCACTGCCATTGAATTACTGCTCTGCTACAGCCTCACATTAGCTTGCACCAATAGAAATAGCGAGTTGCACACATCTGAATTTAGTTATCGACTGTATATTTTCCCCCCATTTTATTTAAAGAGGGCCCCTTGTCAAGTACCTTTAAGGCCAATTTCAACTGTTGATGTTCATTTTCCATATTTGTTCAATAAAAGGTCTGATTAGACATGCTTTTTTGAAAGAGTGGGGCTTTAAAACATCTTTGCTTTTTTTCTTGGTAATGCTGTAGGGTCCAATGGGTCCACGCGGAGACCTAGGACTCCCAGGCTCAATGGGACCACCGGGACCACAGGGCCCTAACGGACTGTCTCTACCCGGAGAACCCGTAAGTTAACCTACAAAACAAAGGTCTAGCCACTCAATAATTAGTCAAGGATTCATGGTAGATGGAGTTGAATGTATATGACACACATAATCCCTCATGATTAGTGCTGAAATGAAAGTGTAATTTTGTTGCCAATCCACCAGTGAGTGGGATTTATAGCTAAAGTCTATCCAGCTAGACTGCTACTTCATTTTTCTAAACTGCAGATGTTCTTTTCAAAACATGAAGTCAATCACAATCACAGACTTAAAAAGGATAAAACAAAGACTAAAGCTTCTCGCAAAACTTTCTTCTCCTTTTCCTCCTTCTCCTCCTCCTCCACCTCCAGGGTCGCCAGGGACCGAAGGGAGATGCTGGAGACCCGGGCCTGTCTGGCCTGCAAGTAAGTACTCCCCCTCTCTCATTTAGTGGTTTATGAACAGGAAACAGGAGACTATCCGTAGAGAGCGGCGTTGCTACTGGAGCCTGGATTCGGTCCACATGCTGAGATTGAAACCACACTCAGAGTAGGAGGTTTACCATGCCATCCTCAGGGAGACCCACACTCTGGAATCAGCCCGTTGATTGACAAACAGTAGAGGGTCGCTGATGCAGTTAAATTATTATGGAGCGCAGACTCATGTTACCGAAGGGGAAATAGGGAATGGAACATGTTCTTCCACAGCCCTGTAATTGAAGATGTTCGTGACTTGGTAAAGACTTAGTGTGTCTGAAGCATGAGCGTCTTGGACTTATAAAAGATGTCATTCTGTGGACTTCTTGGATGTAAATGATTTTCATATAAAACCAGACTTACCATGACCATAACATTCAGAGTTCAAAGTTCTTTGAGGTTATTGACATCACTGCTCTTTTGAGTCAGTTTGTGAATTTAGTCCCATTTTACCATTTCAGGGGAACTTTTTGATGGAAAGGCATTTTTGAGTGGGCTGGCATTACATAGCCATTTCTTGGCGGAGCAATGTTCATTCATCCAGCTGAGGTCATTCAGCCAACTCCCATAATTCAACTGGAGTGAACATCGCCACTGGTTATTCTGGACTATGAATAAGCAAATTCAGACATGGGAGAAAGTGCTATTCTATTATCTTCCGCGCTTACTGGCAGAATTGTCTATACACAATAAAGCTTATTATAACAGCACTCTCTATTCAGATTTCTAGTAGACATAATGTGTCAACAAACAAAAGGGACATTGTTTTAGTTTTTAGTTACAAAGATATTATTTTTGGCTGATGAGCTGGGAAACCACAGTTTTTTTCCCTGTGTATTCTAGTTCAACAGAGACATCAGGGAGCTTTATAAATGTATTGTTCATGATCATTAGCGTTTAATTGGGTGTGTCTGCTTTTTTTCCCAGGGTTCTCCTGGGCAACGTGGTCCTCTGGGCCCCGTCGGACCAAGCGGAGCACGGGTAAGATCTTCCTCCAGTCCTGCTTAGTGTTCACAATTTATTCAAAAGCCAACAAATGGATCCAACACTTACTGCAGTTAAAGGACATGTTTTGCATGTGATCACCCACTTAGCAAGGCGTGCGCAGAAGTACTGCATGTTCTCACTCGCGCCAATATAATTGAGCCACTAACTTCTAAATATAATTCAAAAAGACGGACTCAAGGCTCCAACCAATATTAAGTTATGACACTGATGTATTGCATGAATGGGGTCCCCTGGTGTGTTGTTACCCATGTGTGATTGTATGTTGTTTCTACATAGGGGCCACCAGGAAAGGAGGGACCATCTGGACCCAGAGGCCCATCAGGGCCCATGGTGAGTGTGTGTGTGTGTGTGTGTGTGTGTGTGTGTGTGTGTGTGTGTGTGTGTGTGTGTGTGTGTGTGTGTGTGTGTGTGTGTGTGTGTTGTGTTTGTGTGTTGTGTGTGTTTGTCTCTTCGTCTTTGTGTTGTGCAGAAAAGAGCCAAATAAATATTCCTTGGAGCGTGCTTTCTTTCCTGATATATCTGCACCAATTACTCCTTTGGCTTTACAGTTGCACTCTGTTGGAACTGCACGTAAAAAAAAAGCAGACTGTAGTCTGTAGGCCTCTCCACTGGTACCAGGATGGTGCATGCATCTCATTTTCTTCTTCTGTAGTTTCGGGAGGTCTGAATCTACTTAATCCAGCCATCATGCCAACAGGCAACATGCCAGTATAGAATTCACACGCACTTTACCATCCTGAGTGCTTCAAGACCCATAAGAAGGGCTATGATATGTGTGTGTGTGTGTTTATCCCATCCCTGTTGGCTGGTGGGCATGTGTGCGTTTCCATCTCCTCTTAAGTGTTCTTGGCAGCTTGTGCCACACACTGCAGATGTCAAAGCATAAATCTCAACTTAAAGCTTGTTATACAACCGTTAATAGGGAGCAGGAGTTAAACGTCGCAATTACCGTTATTGTGCAGTAATTTTAGATAAACACTAATCTTTCTGTGTTTTTTCCTTTTTTTTTAAGGGAAACCCTGGAAATCCAGGTGTACCGGGAATCACAGGAAAACCAGGAAAACCAGGAGACACAGGAAACTCAGTACGTACTTAATAACAGGACACAAATAACGGTCACATGAATATTTTTAGGAGAGGTCAAAAACAAGGTTATTGCTTGTTCTGACACTGTTCTTCACGTTAACAGGGAGCTGTTGGCCTTAAAGGAGAGAAAGGAGAGAAGGTATGTATTGTTTTTTAAGGAAATGACCATGTACTGGTTATCATACATCACTAATGTGAAAAAACTGTGGCGTCTTTTAATTAAAATCTCTTTGTTTTCAAGGGAGACTTTGCGTCCCAGAGCATGATGCGCTCCATTGCCAGACAAGTTTGTGAACAGCTTGTGAACAGTGAGCAAACCTTTTCTTCATATTCAGGGAACTTTAGGGTCGTCAAAACATGAATCCAATACGAATCCAGCTGTTTTGGTTCTTCTTCTGCAGGTCAGATGAGTCGAATTGACATGATGCTCAACCAGATTCCCTCTGGGTATCGTAGCAACAATCCGGGGCCACCTGGTCCTCCTGGTCCCGCTGGCAACGAGGGATCCCGTGGAGAGCCCGGACAAGCTGGTCGACCTGGTTTCACTGGAAACCCAGGTTTACCTGGAAGCCAAGGAGAAAGAGGTACTTCATCTCTTCTTTTTCAAATGTATTTCAAGCAGGCAGGAAAATAATAAGAAAATTGCGAGCAATGATTTAAAGGCCATGGTAATATTGAATTAGTAGACTGTAGAGTTGGTCCAACATGAGTGGAATAACAACATAACAGCCTTACCTTGTATAGTCTGATATGAGTTAGCTTTGCAAAATATTTAAACATTTTGGATTTCCTTGTGTTTCATTTATGCCCTTTAGATTTCAACTCATTTCCAGATATTAGGGATTTTTCCTAAAACATGCTTTCTCTGTTTTATGTAGGTTTGGCAGGAGAGAAGGGAGAGAGAGGATCTCCAGGAACTGGTATCAGAGGACAAAGAGGTCCAAATGGGCCCCCAGGTAATACAAGGGGTTCTAAATAACCCAGTTTTGTTATTCTCCCATCACCATGAGGCAAGGATCACAAGTGACCACATTTTCTGTTGAGCAATTATTCTCCAGCAGCTGCAGACAGTCTGCTGGTCCCCCACTGTTCTGTTACAACTTAATCTTTACACTAAAACACAGTTTTAGTGACAGTTTTTTCACCTTTTTGTGGACCTTTCCATGTCACAGTACTCCAGTAAGTACAATTAAAATGACACATTCCAGCCCCTTCGTTTGGGCAGCTGCTCTGCATAGATTCTTTGCAGGGACCCCGCTGATATTTCCAGTTCTTTCTTTTCTTAAGGATTAATGTCTCGTGTATATTGAACTTCTCTACACACTGTGCACATTTGAAATAGAATACACTAAGTGGAAGGTATTTAAATTCATCATTAAGGAGAGAATTTTTGTGTCTAGAGTTTAGACGGTCTTCAGTCAGTCCTTAGTCAAGTACATGATGCAGTTTCCATTGTTAAAAATCTTATAAGACTGATTTGTCAGTTTGAAAAATGCTATAGCCTTTCCTCAGTTGATATCCAATATGTTCTAACTCTGAATGGTTCACCACTTCAGAAGACTTCCTTTCCCTAGGGAAGCTATTGCAAAGCAACAGCAACCTTTTGATGTCGACCCCACAACACCAAACACTGATGTGTCTGTTTCTGTGAATGAAGTGAGAATCAACTGAGGACCAGTGGGAGGAAGTCCATACTTATGACTCACTTTTGTGTGTGTGTGTGTGTGTGTGTGTGTGTGTGTGTGTGTGTGTGTGTGTGTGTGTGTGTGTGTGTGTGTGTGTGTGTGTGTGTGTGTGTGTGTGTGTGTGTGTGTGTGTGTGTGTGTGTGTGTACTGTAAATGCGTGTGTGTGGGAGAATCTGATTGTTGTACAATGAGCTTTCATTGGTGGCTTCATCGCCAACACATGGGCTCACTTAAGGACGAGAAAAAGAGAGAGAGGGAAAATTCCATCCTGAGTTTTTACCGTCTAGACGGGGCCAGGGTTCGGGGGTGGGGGCTCCACACAGTCCCAGACTTTTTTCTTCCTTGGTCAAGCTTTTTAATTGAGCCATTGAAAATTTCAAATTACAGTGCTGCAGCCCCGAGTTACCCCTATCAATTTCCACTGAAGATTTACGGGTGATGTCATGGGTTTTTTTTTGTGCTGAGCTCCAGACACAGCCTTCAACTCCAACTGGCCTCACTCACCTTCTCACTCACCTTTGCAGGGCCACAAGGGGAGTCAAGAACAGGACCCCCAGGTGCTTCTGGCTCCACCGGGCCTCGAGGCCCTCCAGGTCGCCAGGGCACTCCAGGGGTGAGGGGACCACCAGGACCCGCTGGATATTGCGACTCCTCTCAGTGTGTTGGCATTCCTTACAATGGACAAGGATACACAGGTACACTCAACACTGTCTAGGTCCTGCATGGTACTACATTAGATAAAAGACTAAATGTATGCAGACTAATTACATTTGCCACTCAGTGTACTACTTATTTATTTGACAATGTATGGAGATATGAAGTTAAGTGTTCCAGAGTACTGATGTTTGAACATAAAACTGTTATATATACATAATAAGTTCAACTGAGTGTCCGCAAAGACCCGCCCCGCTTACTGTAGCTACGCCTGTCAAGCTAGATCGTTCTTGCATGGAACAATATGTGGTTTTAAATGATAACCATCACAACTGATAGTAATTTCTGAGATCCTGAGTCCTTGAGATCAGATCGACCCACAGATGCCACTATGGGTAGTAAGCTAGTAAGCTATGCATGCTAAGATTTGCAGCTTACACTGAAGGAGCATATCTATGATTCAGGGATTGCCTCCACATGGCTCTCAATGTGCTGACGCCTGAGCCAGCGGCTAGCAACTAACGCTGCTAACAGCACGAACAGTGCAAACAATGGCAACAGTCCTGACAGAGCTAACACTGTTAACTTTCAGGGAAAAGGGAGGGTGGCCATAATGCTTCCGCGATGATAACATCGTTATCTGCAGCAACCGCGTTATCTGCAGCAACCGCCATATCAGAGCAATGCAGAATGGCAGCCATTAACTAGCCGATAGGGCATACACACAGGGACTCACTATTATGCACTTGCAGCGGGACCGGCTACGTAAAAACACATAGAAAAGCTCAGTTTATAACAAAGAAAGAGAGGCAGTGCACCCTCATTCTCTGCTCTCTACATAGCAAATTGTTGTTTGCTGCTATATCAATGCTCTGAATTTAGCACCTTTAAATAATATAAACCCACTGTTTAATCTATTTTTGATTCTGAAAAGGATAGAAATGAGCAGAAATCCAAAGCTTGACAGGCCTGCTATGCTTAGCTACCATTGCTAATGCTAAGCTAGGAGAAGACAATATATTTGGGGGAGGGGTTTAGTGAAGGCTGAAAAAAGGAGTCACGTTTCAAATATCTCCATACATTGAATGTACAATTTTAAAACTGGCTTGTAAAGCATTCTAGCTAATGGTGTATGATGACTTACATGAAATCAAAATGATACTCACACCCTCTTTGAACTATTTGCAGGTATGGCATAGTAAACGCTCTAAGTCACCTGTGCCGCTTACACCTGTTTCTGAGATGTTTGCCCACTTGCTATGGGGCATGTAAGGATAATCACCATGGACATAACTATTGAACACTAAACACAAAACATTACGAAAGCCCAAAAAAACCAGAACGGAGCAGACTGGCACTAACATGATCTCACAAGCTACAGTGATGGCAACCTGCTGGCCTGTTTGCATCTTGAACCACAACCTGCTGGGAAACGATAAATTAAAAAAAAAACAGAGACTGAGCATTTCTACCATGGAAGGAGCATGTACAAATACCACCCAAAACAACTACTAACCAAGAGGATTTCATAACAGAAAGCGATGTTAATGTAGCGGTGATATGTGTAAATAAAACTAATTTTTGTGCCTTGTAAATGATTGTATGAACCAGGACATTTCACTAAAAAAAAAAAGTTAACATCTGTATTGAGCTTGTGCCTCATAACCCTCTGCTTACTTACCACCAGCATAACCTCTGTTTACGATGCCTCTAGTGACTTAGACATCTCTGGTCTAGACTGAAGCATGTTCATTTTGTAATTTTAATCATCATGTTCTTTGTGTATGTTGGCCAAATCAGTGCTGAATGTTGCTCTCCTGCCATTTCCATGTGTTCTTTGTAGTATGAGCTGGTTATTTTACTACGTCTTATTATACCAATAGTTTGATGGATTTTATTGTAAATGTCATCAGAGTATTTGGAACAGTTTTAATTTTTTTTTTATTTAGCTTTTTATGGTACTTTGGGAAGCAATAGTAAGACACAAGGCATTTGTTTGGAATTCCAAAGTGCAATATAATTTAATTTGTATGCATGTGAAAAGATGAAGAAGGAACCCTTTTTTTTATTGGCCGTCCCAAATATTTTTCTAGCCAACAACTACCAGCCTGAACCAGTGGTAGAGACTATACCTGTGGAGCCAGCTGGAGAGTTTGAGGCGATACAATCACCCGGTTACTCACGAAACCAACGAGGAAAGAGATCACTACCACAAGACAAAACAGGAACACTAGCATCATAGCTACACTGAGCAGCTCACAGAAGGCATAATATTGAAATAACTTCCACGATCACGCATGTGAGGATGAAGTGATATCCGAAAAAAACTAGTACTTATATGGGTTTGATACCCCTGGCTATATTGAACATATATTTTTTTGACATGAGAAAGTTTAGCAAGATGAATACAAACTTACATGTTCCTTCATTACAAACCTGTGTGCTTGCTAAGTGTTCCCTTTAAGTGTCTGCTTGTAATATAACTGCAAGTGTTTATTGGACTCCAATGTGTAATGCACTAATCATGTGAAAACCAGCAGAAAGTATTTCGAAGGAAGTACAGTTTGTATGACTTTGAACACTATCCATGTTGTTTTTGTCAAACTTCAGGATGTAAAGCTGTTTCAGAATCTCCAAAGCTAAAATACAAAAAGATAATTCATTTGATCCCCAAAGATTTGTTCATTGTGATGTTTTGTTAGGCCTTTAAAACCAAATGATAATTTGACTTACTGTAACAAACAGTTATTTTTATTTTGTCTGTTACCAAAGGTGGAATTGCATGTTTGTGTTGTATATTTACTGAGGATTTCTAAGTCAGATTATAGTTGTTGTTTTCTATCTATGTAGTTTGGATTTGGTTGCAAGACTATGGACATAGAATTGCTTTTCCCATGTTTTAACTGCACATTTTGTGAATTCCACACAGCCTTATTTTCTTATTTATTTCTGAAACAGAAGAGGCATTTTTCAATAAAACTACTGAAAAAGCATTTGTTTCAGCTTTCCAGTCATTTTTGTCTTTTGATGTTATTTATTTAACTACTCACAGTATCTGTTCATTGACTGACTCCTCAACATGCAACCATCTCCCTTTTTATTCTAAACTCCTCCAGACGAAAAAAGAATTTATTTGAGTGACAAAACATTTTCTTCCCTGCATTAGGCCTCGACAAATATGCTTTGAAGTTTGAACCTTTATTTGTTTTGACAGCTAAAGATATATTTGAGCCAGAATGTCAGGTGATGTCAGGGCAACAAGAAGAGAAAGGAAAGAATATGAAAACAAACATTTTCAATATGTCAGCTGCTTCACAGTCTTTTACACTCACCCAGTTGGCTTCCGTCCTATCAGGTTGTAACGATTAGGAGTAGACTTCAATGAGGAAGCAATGCAAATGCCGGCTGGAAAAACTCACAAATTTCCACCCATTAAGCATATCTAATGGTGAAATGAGAGACGTATGAGGTAAGGAACAACTCACGCCATTTCTGTTTACCGTGACTAAGGGAAAAGCATGTCTGAGGAGGAGTTGTTTTTTTTTACAGAGGAGATAAGGACTAGGGGATTGAGGAATCCAACCACCACAAGAAGACACGGGATAAAGCCTTTCATTTCTAAAGTGTACAAGCATCTTATGGAGCACCTCATATAGATTTATATTTCATGAGAGACAGGAATTCTTGCAGGTACAGAACGACCATCTGAACAGCTGGTACATGTTAGTTGATAAGGAGAGGGAGGCGAGTCTGCTAAAGATTAGAGAAAGAGCTTACAAATAAGAACAAATATAGAGGACAGTCTGTCATTCAAATCTCTCTGCAGCAGTACATTGTCACATATAGGGGGAACATGACTAAACCCACAGGTAAGGTCTCAGTGCCCACTTCATGATGTGGCTTTTCTAAACCTAAACCTCTTACCTTGCAGCAACACTCTCACAGACATGCTTTGTTGAAATATGTTCACAGCTGTTCAAAGTGATACGCTGTTCTTTATTTCTCAACTTCAGGCTCTGATTTAGTTTTTTACGTTGTTCTTTGTCACCGTCTGAGATAGCGCTGTCTGGTTTCTGTCCGCTGATTTCTTTGAGTTTGTTGACAATCCAGTGAGCATCTGTATTCGTTTTGTGGCAAGAGTTTCAAGTGGGCTGTTCCAGAGTCTGCGGTTGTTACACATTTTAACTAACCTGTTTTATCTCTGGTTGTCTTCTGGCAGGCAACAAAGTCCTTCTTCCTAGGCCTATTATGGAGCGTTTAATCACCAAATTCAGGCTTGAACATGCAATAATAGATTTTTTGGGCCACTGACTCATTATCCACTTACAAAGTTGACATGGCTAACGGTTGCCTCCAGCATATTAAAACATCCAGCAGACAAAGTCCAACACTAGCAGTTACTAGGAGTAATGTTTCTGGGTACCGGGCAGATGCAAGTTTGATATTTACACTGCTTTTAGCTCTGTTTTGGTCTCCATTGACTCCTGAATGAAATATTTGGCTTTTTAGCTTCTAAATGCTCCACGATGTTCACCACTAAGTCGCTAACTGTGTCTTCTGGCTCTTTAGTGATAGGCAGGTATCATACAGTGGGTTTGTAAAAGATTAAAAAAACATTAATACGGTAGGAGCAATGAGACTGAATAAGAAAGGTACAGTTTTAAGCCTTACATCTCTGTTACCTACACCCACAGAGGTGTTTCAGTTCAGGCAGATTAGACCTCTTCTTGGGACGGTGTGGATGTGTAGCACTGTAGGCTTACTGAGGGACATCTTCCTGTTAGTCTCCTGTTAGCGCTGTTAAACCCTTTTGGGGTGGGACAAATTACACCTTTATCATTCTTATTGGTGGATGTAGATTTGTACCCTAATAAACTCCCATCAAAGCTCTGGCTCTCCTTCAACCTGATCAGCCATATTAACTGAAAACACCTGTGTGGTGGTACAAAGGCTTTAAAATCAATCAAATAACATTAAAGAAATAAAATCAAAACCACAAGCTGAAAGATGCAAAAATGTTCCACAGAGCTGAGGGGAAAATTCTCTGCGGATTCATCACTACAAGCTTTCACATTCCACATAGTTATTTGATCTATTCATCAAATAACATTATTGATTAGAGCAGCTTTAAACTGTTATTTTGATATTCCTGCTTCAAATAGTAAAAGGGAATGTGCTGAAATATCTTCTATAACTGCATACTGAGGCGCTTCACCAGAAGAACAGTTCAATCTTAACATATTGTCAATAACAATTATGTGAGATAGGCTGATGAAAGCGATATCCCTGTGTAAAAGGTCATATTTTGTGTAATTTCTTAAAAAGCTTTGGGGTGCTGTTGTAAAATGTTGGACATAGTCAAACTGTCCAAACTTTCAAAGACTTTTCACACTGATTCGGTATCGGTATCGTGTCACATCTATGGCAAATTCATATCAAGCATGTGGTGTGATATCAACGTAGTCAAAACACAGCATCCCAAGTTTCAAAGAAAGCAGAACTCACCACTGCGATTCATACGTTTTTGATTTACTGTGGAGCTCTGTAGCTGAGTAAAAGTTTAGAGAAGACTGCAAGACATTTTTCTTGTATCTTTTTCAAACGATTCATTTCCTGACATTAATCGATTAAAATTTACGCAGAATTTTTGCACAGCATTTTATAACGTTTCAGTGCCAAAAAGAATGGAAGCAAGCATGAGTGCTGGCCAGCAGATGACATGAATTAGCCTCGTTTTGAAAAGTAATCACAAGTGATTGAAAAGTTGAATTTTATTTGGACTTTTAGGATTGCTATGACAGCTACATGATGGAGATCACATGCTGTGGAACACATGAAAAGTATTCCTATTTTTTTTATTTTTGAAGATATGACATTAATCATTTCAATGCAGACCCTACATAGAGAGAGAACACAGTCATGAAATGGCCTCCTGGCAAGGCAGTAAAAATATAAATACACATTGCTCTGTGCCAACATCAAACCATGCACGATTACAGTGTTGACAGCTCTAAAGCTCACTAATTGAGGTGTCATATCTTGTTTTTTTTACCTGTACAAAATGTAAAGTAAGTGTAAAAACATATACTACGTTCTTTGCTTTAGTGGTGCTGGCTGATTTTATTTGGACAGAGCCAAACTAGCTGTTTCCCCAGTGTCCAGCCTTTATGCTAAGCTAAGCTAAGCTAAGCTGGCTATAGCTTCATATTTAGCATTCAGCCACAATTGGCACATGCTGTCACATGAGCTTCAACTGGCTGATACATGGGTTCCATCACACATGTAACAAAACATGACATACAGTGTCTTTCTACAATAGTTGAGCTGAGGTTTCAAACCTACAATGAGATAAGGAGCAATATGGGTTTTTGATGACCACTAATATCATAGCATCTTTTATTGGACGGCCTTTGATAAAAGCCAATATTCTGTTTAGATTTTACGTTTTGTTTTGTTTTAGTCAAAAAATGTATATTACTTTTGGCAGCGTGGACAAGCCTCTGAACCAGCAGTGAAACGAATGATCTCCAAGTAAAATGCCGTAGGAACTTTTATTAGTAAGGAGACTTTCGCAGAATCCCATCAAAAACTCAAAAAAACCAGTGTACGGTGAGTTACGACATTCCTGTAAACAGCACTATCATATCATACTGGGTAGCCCAGCTTGGCTTTCATGTGGTTTAGAGAGGAACTCGCAGCAAGGGAACCAGACCCAAATGTATATGAACTGCTTCGCCTGCAGCAGCCACCCATAAGGACGGAGTGGCTTTGATTCCTGCCAACCAAAACCTGCGGAAGGAATGATGTAGTACTTTTGAACTTGAAGGGGGGTTGATTCCTCAGAGGGCAAATATTCAGTCAGCATTCAGACAGTAGGTTTCCACTGACTGAGACGCCAAAAGCTACAGCACAGCAGCACTCCCCCTTGAATATGAGTGAGAAAGGGCCAACTGCTCTCTAGCTGACCTTGTAAAAACTGAGCTTTTATTGTGAAATATTCCTCTTTAAAACCTGTGTCCTTATTTGCCGTGTTACCTGCCACCAAATGTCCTCCAGAAGAGAACCAAAATGAGGAACCATGCTGCGTGTTTTATAGATAAATATCACACTTGATCCCTTCCAAAGGCCCCTTTACTGCTGCTTATAGTATTGTATAACTTCAATCACTAACACGGGAGACATATAACTCAGTCAGTGAGTATCTAACTAGCTCAGTATAGAATGGATCAGTGCAGTTACGCTATGCTTGTAATGTGTTTTTTAGCCTTTTGTTTTACACATGTGAAGCCTTAAAATTATTATGCTTCAGATTTCCGTTGTGGTGGATATGACATCACCTGTAGCCACGGTGATAACAGCATGCAATTTAATAATAACTCCCTGAGCAGCTCCTTTGTCAGAAAAACATTAGAAGAGCAACTAGTATATTTGTTTGCAGTGTTAGCACTAATCTCTGGAACACATGAATTGTGTTTCCTGAGGCTGCTTTGAATGTGCAGCAGCAGGAACTGTTATGTTTGCATTAGCAGTAACTTAATACAGTTCTAATGCGACAGTGGGAAAGTGACAAGTAAATAGTGACTCTCATATCAATGAGATGAAATTTGAAAACAGAGCGTGAATGGCGGACCTCCCCTCTTACAATAAAGAAAATCATAAAGAGAAAATTACAAAATGTAGTAGAATGAAATAAAGCATAAATAACATCTAAAACATAGTTTGATTTAAAGAAAATCTTTTTAAACTCTCTATTTGGCAAGGCAGGATAGTCTCTGAAAGTCTTCCACCCTTTTCCGGGCTCTGCCCCCTGCTGCAGGAGGCAGCACATGGAGAGCACAGCTGTGGAGATCACGAGTTTGAGGCCAATATGTGTTTTGATTCCTCTGCCTATCCCACAATAGGTTGCACCGATGTGTGTGAAATGTCTGACCTTTTCACTGAGTCAGCTTTGATGGTGTGTTTATTGAGAGATGAGGGTGGTCTCTTATGTCTTGTTGTTGTGACTGGAATGTTAATGAGGCGAAACTCAACTGTGAACACAAGATTACATTACATTACAGTCATTTAGCAGACGCTTTTATCCAAAGCGACTTACAATCAGTAGTATATTACATATCATTCACCCATTCACACACTGATGACAGGGCTACCATGCAAGGTGCCACCATCAGACTCTAACTAACATTCATGCAACATCCAGTCCACACCGATGGCAAGCCTTCGGGAGCAACTTGGGGTTAAGTGTCTTGCCCAAGGACACATCGACTGCCGAAGCCGGGTATCGAACCACCGATCCTCTGAATGGAGAACTACCTTGCTCTCCACTACGCCACAGCCGCCCCAGATAGTGGGTGAATGTTGTATGCAGGCACGTTATAATGTGAAATTCTTTTATATCCTGAATTCATCGAGTGTAGGTGTGGATGAACTCATCAACAAACTGATTGATCCAACATTCTCCTACACCTCATTCCCCCAAGTATTAACCAGTTAACATATTTATTTGTTCGGTTTTTAGGCTGTTTAAATGCTCCCAGGCAGCTGTAAAATATTTTATTGGAATAAATCTTCACAACTTTTGTCATGGTCCATCTGCTCCTCTAGAGCTCACTTATTTCAGCCTCATTCTCCAGTGTTCTCGGCCCAGTGAGGTTTTTCCAATACCACAAGCCAAACGATGCAGCAATCCAGAATCCTGCGGCAGCGCCTGTAGTTATCGTCTCATACTAACGATATCAGACATCCTTGCTGCTTCTCAGTGGTCAAGCATGAGTCAAGATTGAAGCGTGACAAACATGTGGGGAAGATGTTGCTGTGTCATCTTGTATTGAATAAGTTACAGCAACCACTTGTAAATACAAGAAAGACTGATTTCATGGAAGGACTGAGGAAAGGTTTAGTTGTTTCTAAAGTTTGTGGCACGCTACATGTCTGTCATCTGAAGTGGGGCGGAACAGGACACACGTAGTCATGCTATCGCTTGTTCAATGTAAAATAAGAGGAGATGATATTAATAGTGTGCCTTGGAGCATAGAGTTTGTTCTGAGGACAAAATACAGCCAAACGACTTAACACAGTTCAGCTGAGCTGCTTATAAACAAGCACTAAATGAAGAACAGAAATGATGAGCATTCCACATCCCTCTTCAGAGATGGGTACACTGAAATTAAAAACACTGCGACAGATAAATCCTAACAGAACGTAAGAAAATGTTGCATCCTGATCACTGCATCTGCCATCCATTCCAATGATCAGAGGATCCAATCTGTTACCAGGCCTGAAAGCTCACTAATTAACACTTATCTTGTTTGTTTAATCCATACAAAAATGTAAAAGGACAGGTTGTTACAGGAGGTTATTTCTTGTCCTAAAGCAGTGACTTCCTGGAGTCTTGTTGTCTTGGTTGCCCATGAGCAACAAAGCTTAGAGATGTTGATAGGCACAATGTTTTTATTTTGGACAAAACCAGGTTTCCACGTTTCTAGTCTTTGTGAAATTCTAAGCTAACCGTCTCCTGGGTATAATTCTATATTTAATGGACCGATATGAAATTGGAATCCATCTTCTCAACACTCTTGGCAAAGAAGCATATAAGCGTATTTCCCAATTGGTGAGCTATTGCTTTAAGTGTCTTCAGAGGCCTTAAGAGGAGAAACTATCCAGTATTATATTCACTTTCATTTCAAGGACTTTTAGGGGCCAGGGGGGTTCAAAGTATCCAGTAAGTCACAAGAAAAAATAACACACAAAAGAATGGAGACATTTTTGAAAAAATAAACGACTCTCTGTATCAGGTTTTTTTCCTTATTCCCTTTATCTTAGGATCGCGTGGGAGGTCCCAACCCAAAACCACTGTTGAAGATTAGTAATGGAATATTATCGAAAACTGATAGCTGACCCAGTGGAAATATAAAAAAAAGCTAAATGTCAGAAAAGCTGGAAAAGAGTTGAACATCGTAACCAAACATTACATTATTAATTAATTCAGATGTTTCTGTGGGAGATCATGTCTGGTTGTGTGGGCCGGCTGGACAGTCGGATCCTAAGCTTCCCAAAGGGCAGTGATGAAATATGCTCACTGGGGTCAGCGTAATGCCGCGTCACTGTTTCCTTGCACAGAAACTTGGAGAACATTCTCTCGAGTTTCCCCTCCAGGCCGCCAGCAGCAGCTGCTGGCAGAGCAGCCGTCATGATGACTTGTGAACCCCCAATGGAGGAAGAGACTCCGTGAATCAGCTCCCAGAGGTGTCGGGGTGAGAAGAAAAAGGGCCTGCTGTTCTGGGAAAGACCAAAAAAAGAAAACGTGTGTCAGCAACTGGTTATGTTTTCCTTTTCTTTTCCTTTTTTTTGCTGAGAGGAAAGTGGTATAAAGAACACATTATTGTTAAGATTTCAATATGATTAAAGCTGCTAAAAGAAGAAGAAAACTGTTTAAATGTTCGCCATCAAGTACTACTTAGAGTAATTACAAAGAACCCATTCAACTATAGAACGATTCCCACGTTATAATATGACCGCAAATACTAATAATAAGTTTATTACCATGAACTCTTAGACAGATCTAAAAGGAGATGGAAAGCATGACACTTTTTGCATCATGACCAACCGAAAATGTCAGCACTATATCTTAGACAATTTGGTTTAGCTGAGTGTAGACTGAAGTAACGATAAACTGGTGATTGTGATTTAAAAAAATGTTTAACTGAGTGAATATCACAGTCTTCATTTACAGATGGAGTTAAGCTGAAGTAGATTTTTCTTGAAATGAATATGACAGCTCATAAAAAATAGATGGTTGTCCTTAAAAAAAATACTACTACTACTATTACTACTTTGTTCAAGGTTACAATAAGGTTTCCCATCACTGAGGTAAGATATACAGTATGTGTAAATACAAGTTTCAGCGTTACACAGATAACCCAACTCAGTTCTGGTAATTGTCCATGACAACTGTTTAACTTATAATAACAATGTTTGCCAGAGGAAAGGCCAACGGGTCAACACTCAAACACTTAAGAGTTGATTCCATATGAGAGTGACCTGGAAAACGCTTTGGGATTCCCCAGGCAGAGCTGGAGGATATGACTAGGGCGAAGGACGTATGGGCTACCACGCTAAGTCTCCAGTCTATGTGACCCAGACCTAGGCTAAGCATCATTAAATAGATGGACGGATGATTGGTACTGCAGGAAAGGTCAGGTCACCTAAACAAGGATTTATCCTACAAAACCTAAGAAGCCTACGGTAAATTTCAGAACAGGTCAGCTGACGGGGATCTTCATTTGCTTTTTAAGTTCATAGACTACTTCAGAAACCGAAGCTGAGTCAAATTGATTTGTAACTAACTTCAACTGGCTCAGAAAAAGGCCTCTTGATGCCATTAAAGATTGGAGAACTGGTTTGTTGTGATTCTAGCTGAAAAGGCGTCAGTTCCTATCTAATAAAATTAGACCAGAACACTTGAATTAAGGCTTCTCTGTATTTCTGTGAGACTGAGAAAACAGGCCTAATTCCATCCATACTGCGGAAGTTAACAAGTAGTGAACAGCCAGCGGAATAAAACCTACTGGCACGGCAGCAGTTGTGTCCCACGCCGGTCATTTCATTTGGAGGCATTTAACAGCTTCACACTGAAGTCATTGTCGAACGTCTCCGTGGACCATGTTAGTTTTAGCTTACAGAACATATAGTACATCATGACTCGGTGCGTTGACATGGTGTTTCCATCACAGCCTTTAAAGTTGTGTCCATTATGAAATGTGGCTGCAACAGCTTGTATTTTAATAGAAAAAAATGTATTTACAAGAAGTTTATCTGTGTGACATTATCATAGATAAAACACCCTGAATTATAACATAAATCATTATGTTTCTTGTTTGTTCCCTCCTTCACACTTTCCCGTAGGGTCACATGTGTAATATTTTCCTCCGACCATAAATTATGGTGATGTAGGTGCTGTGAAGCCTGATGGTCTTCATCCGTGTGGGAGGGACATTCCAAGTGGAGTAGTGGAGGTTTCATAATCCTGTTCCTATCAGTGATGGATTTCACAGATGATTCCTGTCTGCTGTTCACTGCCATGCTGTGGAACCAGCTGACAACCGGAGGAGTTGTAGTCTTCCCTTTTTCCACCCCCTCTGTTCCCCAAATAATGTGTAATTAACTTTTATGGAAAACAAAGATGCTGAGCAGATTCTACAGAGATGAAACATGAAGAGTATTAACACCTAAATGTGTTGCAACAACATAAACAACATATATATATATATATAAAATGTGAAATATACTTTTGTGCAATTGACCGTTCACTAACTGTTTGTAGCTCATCCGCTTTGCAGAATCTGTTGTGGGGAAATTTTGATAGGGAATCTGCCGTAGCACCCAAGCATGACGAACCTCAGGACCCTTAGGGGAGAGGAAGAGAGAGGAAGAAGAGACCCAGGTAGGATGGGCGCTGAATATGAGAGAGGAACAGGAGTGTGTGTGGCGGGTATTTATGGAAATGCAGGCACGGTTGAGGAGTGGTCCTGCATAGTCACTTCTCACCCTTAAACTTAAATCTATAAAAATGGAACTTAAACTTAAACTTTATTCCAATCGCCATTTACATACATACATGAAATTTGGCCTCTGCATATTACCCATCCTAAGCATTTTTTTGGGAGCAGTGTGCTAGACAACTGATCATTTAACACACTGTGATCAGTTGTCTAAAACTATAGATTATTTTGACATTTAAAATGTACTCAAATACTCAAAGCAGAGCCCAAAGGCTTTTGTTTTTATTTGTTCTTCTTTCCTTGCCCTGTATTTTATTATTTGTTGTATCATTTTCTTTTCTTTTTTTTTTTTTTTATCATTTTTATACTGTGAAATATATTTACTGCGATTTTGGAAACGAAAATTGCAGTATGAAACATGTACGCTCCATGTAAAATACTATATTGAAATTTGTCAATAAAGTTGGAAAAAAAAACAGAGTAAAAGCGCGTCCCTCGGCGTCGTTCTCGTTAACACCGAGCGGACTACTTAAAAAAACCTTCCGCCAGAGTCACATGCGGCCCGGGGCCAGCGCGCACAATGCAAAGGTAAATGAAAACAAGGAAATATTCAAAAGGCTCATCAATGTGACCTGTCAAACACATATCTAGTTAGTAGGTGTTCATCCAGTCGCGTTTTGCACGCGGATTGTTGAAGAGGAAGAGAGAAAACAGTGCTTCTTCTGTGTCTATCTTGAACAACGCTTCTACATATGCCCATTCCTTTATTGGAGAATAAATCAAGTAATAATGAAGTTTGGAGACCCTGCATCAGCTGCACGACTAAAAAAAAAAAAAAAAAAAAAAAAAAAAAAAAAAAAAAAATGTTTTTCAGACCAAAAATGAATAGGATTTAGATCCCTCCGCTGCTCACAATCAAGCCAAGAACACAGATAATGAAATGTACCAAAGTATATTTACACAGACAGTGTGGTCCCAAGATGATCTGGCTGCTTCTTGATTCTCAAGAGATGGCTGACTGTATGGGTTGTCTCATGCAAAGACCTGTTTCAATTGTATGGTGATAAAAGCACACTACAATAGTTCCAGACTTTCATTTCTAATCCCACAATGGTATAAATGTTCTTTTGTTTACGTCTAAAAGGGCTGAATAGTTCTTCGACGTGGTGCATCTTAACTCAAACATTATCCGATTAAATGAATGAATGAATTACTTTTTCAGACATTTCTGAGTGGACACGAATCTTCAAATAAGCCAGTGATGACAAATCAGCTATGAGGAAAAACTAGACAATGAGGCCTCTCACAAGGAAAGGCATGTTTTCTCTTATGTTTTTTTAACAGCTGTCGTCACTACGACAACCACAGATCCATTGGGCTTAAAGTTGCCAGTTAATAGAGAGGCTGATAAGCTGAAACACCGGATGTCTGCAAGTGTTTCCTAAGATAATGGGAATCTCAGATGGCTTAGATGACCCTGTCTATGGTCTCAGGATTTAAACTCTGGCTCTCAAAAGCATCCACCTGTTTACTCTTCCTGGCATACGATGGAATTTTTAACCTGACATGTAATATTTCATCTTCTTTTGGCTATGGACATTGGCCTATGCTTTGTCCCCTTCAGAGACACAGTGTGTGTCTTTAAAACAACTTTTCATGATTGTTTTGAACAGAAGAGTAATGAACTAATCCGATAAATATGGAGACCCACCAGCACACATGTGTAAGAGATGAGAGGAAAGATTACTCTTCTAATCTTCTACACAACAACACCACGGTACAAATGAAAGCCAGGTCTGGAGGGGCTTGATTTGCCAAAATGTCAGCTAAATTTGATGAATATAAATTGAAGAGCCTGTCCAGATATGTAAAATTCTTGTATCTGATTGTTAAAGTCTGATTTGGTGTTATTGTACTGTTCACAAAAAGTCCAAGGATTGATACCTGTACAACAACTTACTTTTTTGACAGACAATGATCTGCAGGAAACTTTTCCCAAGGCCACAAGACTTTAGAAGCTGGTCTTAACTACACCACTGTGGAGAGGACCTTTTCAGCGTCAAAACACGAAGATAATAGATAATAGACTTGTGAAACTGAGGAAGACTACTAACAAGAAGGACGTTTACAACAAAGTCATTGACATCTTTGTCCAGAGGGATAGATGCATGGACTTTGTCAACGAATAGTAAGTAGCTCCTTTTTTAGCCTCCTTCTAATTTTATTGTTTTGTATTTTTTTTTATTGGCCTTGTGTATGTTGTCTGATGTTAGGCAACAGGTGCACGGACCCCATGCGCTCCCTGTGTGAGTTGGTATGTATGGGCTTTTTCGCATTTTGTGGAAGTGAATAAGCTTTTTTCTGTTGGTGCGCTGACACCCTGATTTCTGGCTTTAATCCTGGTGCGCCGTCGCCAGATGCTCACTGTGTGTGGTTGCGCTTTTGGAAGCTGTTTTCTTACTGGTGCGCTGACACCAAGTTCAAGTGCGTTGTTTGTATGTTTGATGTGTTGTATGTGTTTTACCAGAGCTCAAACATTTTACAATGTGTTAATATGCGGAGACGTCAAAAGCTTGTCACACTTGCTGTGCCTAGCTACGGTTACCAAACTATGATTGGACAATCACTGTTTGAGAGAGGATTCTTAGCGAACAGTCATTTTAATATAAAAGTGACTTACATTTTTATCTTTTTACGACTTATGGAAACAAAGCCAGTTGCTTGAAGTGTAGCCTGATGTTTCTCTTCACTTTGTCTCACCAAGCGCTCTGCTCTTTTTTTTTTTTGCTATTCACAGGCTGACATATTTGCCTTTTTGATTCTGGGAAAAGCACCGCCGAGTATTCTACTGGAAACTCAATCACTGATTTAAACTGATTGAGACTGAGAGCCCTGTGTCTCTTTAACTGGCAGTTTGACCATTATGCCATAGTTAATCAAATTCTCTTTCAAACTTTTTGCACTGCTGCTGAATAAAATAGTTGAATCATTGTGTGATCTCATGATGGATGATGAATGAAAGGTTTCGATGTCCGATGAAGTTTGTAATTTGGGCCTCGTTTTCAGCCCTCAATGTCAGATGACTGGGGATTAAAAGGCTGTTTTGGCGGTCCTGGTTTTGCCCTCAAATGTATATAAATGGCACCACTCAACAAATTATTATAACAAACGACTCGGAATTTCTTACAAATTAAGCATCATTTTTAGCCTACTGGTGTTCTCTCAATCAAGTTTATTGTGCTTTAAGTTGTTGTTGTATGTTAGATGAAAGCAAAGGTAGTTGGACTAAAAGGATATATCTAGTGATTTTTTTGTTTGTTTTTAGGTGGATATCTCAACAAAATGTACATTCAACAAAACCCTTGTTTTGTCTGTAGCCCAAAGCCTCATATGGTTTTTATCTCTGCCTTCATTGTTATCCAAAAATAGTAAAAAAAACGCGCACACACACACACACACACCGTTTGCTAAAAACTAAAAAGAAATTGAAATTAAACTCTTTTGCAATAACACATATTTTGGGAATGAATGGCCACAGTGCAACAGTCAGATCATGGAGTACAAAGTATTGTTTTTTTGGTTTGTGTTTTTCATGAGATTTATTGAGAATTATAAAAAAGACTAAACAGCATAAGCTTACCATATGACTATTTTCTCTATATCTCTGTATGTTCTCTAATGTGAAACACATGTTCTACTTTATACTTTATACATTTCTGCACCTTCAACAATCTGTCTCTGCGGTGCCTCAATGGGAAATCATCTGTTTTTTTATTTAGCAGGACTCCACATTCGCTGTACACTCCCAGTGTGTAGGTGGCCATGATATGGCATGAAGGCATTTACTGAATAGACAATTCATCCAACTCTCACATGAAGCATAATCTTGTTTAGATAAAAAACTTAAGTCTCTCCAGCAGATCTTCACTCACTGGCACCAGTGACAATTAAGATGATAACCCGATGGTCTTCCATCTCTAAACCCCTTAGGCTCACCCATTGTTCAGTCAAAATGAATCTATTTTCACGTTTTTATATCTATCATGACTGTAGCTTTGGGCCAAACTGCACTGTAGTTTGGGGTTTGTTTGGGTTCTAGGGGCTTATCCAATGCTTTCTGGATAGATTCTGACCCTGTCTTCATACTTTAAGAACTTAAAGATCCACATTTTCCTCCACTTTGCAGAATTTAGTTACAGCCAGGAGACACCAGAGACTCCCAGCAGTGCAGGTTATTTTCTTGTCTGCAGAATCCCATTTTACGCTTCCCTCTGGGCTGTTTTCACTGCGATTCCATCTGAGAAGATTGTTACACAACTTGGCCACTGAAACTGATCCTGACTCATTTAACTTGTCCTGGTGACTTTGTGGTTTAAGGTGTTCACCATATAAAATCTGGCTGTGAGCCTACAGTATATCACGTGTCCTTCCAATCTGTTTTTTTTACCCTCATTACTTTGACCTTTGTAATATTTGGAAAATCGTGGAACAAAAACGTAACCGCTGATTGTTTTTGTAGAGATGGCTTCATGTCCATGTAACAGCAAGACGGTAGTTATGTAACTTGGAGTGAGCAGTTTCAGGGGTCTGACCTTCTTCCTCAGAGTATATTTTGTGGTTTTGTAGAACTGTTTAGCTACTACTTGTGGGCAGTATGATACAATCTGCAGCTCCCACCTTCTGCTGTATTGTTCTCATAAGCCAAAGAAGACAAAGGCATGACAAACCAACTTTGTAGCCACATGCTTACATTGCTGGCAAGTCCAATTATCCTACCAGTCTTACTGTTAGCCAAGTTCATGTATTCTAAATAGTGCTCAACAGGACAATTTCACATTTACGTGCTTATTTGCTTTCTTTCCGAGAGCTAGATGAGGAGATTGATACCACTGTCTGTGTGCTAAATATAAATGTACAGGCAGGGGACAGTTAGCTTAGCTTAGCTTAGCTTAGCTTAGCATAAAGACTGGAAACAGTGGGAAACGGCTATCCCGGCTGTCTTCAAAGGTAACAAAAATGACCTCTAAAGCCCACTAATTCACTACTTAAATCTAATTTGACACAACATCCCATAATACAGGTCAACAAATGTCATATAAAGTTTCATTTGCTGAGTTGTAGAGCAAGCAAAGCAAAGTGTCTCCTGGTCTGGTGTCATACTTGGTGATTTGATTTTCCCAAAATGTCAAACTATCCATTTAAATATATGTTTTGTATATGTCATGTTCTGTATGCCATGTGCCACAACTTTACCAAACTTCCTTTCATTGTAGATTATTATTTTATACAGAGGCTTGATGATTGGCTTTAGGACTTAATGATGCTGCCAGTGAGATCACAATCATCAGATTGAACAATTGTACGTGTTGGAATTTCTCTGCTTTGGAAAAGATGACTCTTTTTGGTCACAGCCAGAATATAATGGTAAATATTACAGCCTTTTAGCTGGATCTCTGGTCATGGTCACATGATACACATGCAGCAAAGTGCTAAATACATACCATCGTCCATCAAATCCACCAAGGTATAATACTTCACCTATCTATGAAAACACGGCGCTGCCCATGTGTTCTCCATTACCCGATCCATAAACCGTAGTATTTCAATGATGTGGCCGAAGGGTACAGCCAGATTTCAGCAGATGTCTTTGGTTTTGTTTCTTAGTTTCCTCCACCCCACGAGGGTTTACCGTGCACAACAGCTTGGATAAGTTCGGAGAGAGTGCATAGGAAATGTCCACTGTATGTCCCCCCCCTCCTCTGGCTTCACTGACGTCTCTGTACAGTTAGATGATAATCACTTCTATCCCAGACTCACAAGGGAAGACGTCAGTAGGCCCTTGCGTGATTCGAAAGCTAGTTCCAGGCTAATCTTGGGGATTCCTCTAAGGTCAACTGCCTCCTGTATTCATTTACAAAGACACCTGCACACAGACCCAGCTTCAGGGCACGGTGATTTCATTTTCCTGTCTACTGATTAAAAAGTTATCATGATAAAAATGTTCCTACTTTCTCATAGCACTTTCTTAATTTTCCCAAGATATCTTACAAAACGGAGGGAAGGATTATCTTCCCTTGAAACTGTCATGTTGACAGGTTTTCTCAGTTTGAGAGAGGATTCGGGGCCTCTTGTTTGAAAGATGGCACTCTTACTTTAGCAGACCATGAGCAGCATCTGCCCAAGGTCTATTCCCAAGGATGTGATGGTGTATAATGTGATATACTGTGCTCAAAGAAATTTCATCACTGTAATAAACTGTTGGCTTACCGTGATTCTTGGAGGTGCGTGTTTATCTCCAACTGCACTGCCTTGAACTTTCATGATTTAGGTTCTTGTTTAAAAACTGCATCTATAAAAGATGGACCATTGTCGATCCTTGATCCGTCCAGATTCCCCCTCACAGTTCGGCACGCATGTGAACAGCAGATTAATAACACAGTTTAACGTTAACCATCATAGTGTGAAATAAAGTTTTACTGATGATCCTTATACGCCAATCTTCAATGGAATATGAGATCAGGACATCGGCATTTATGCTTTTCTAGTCACAGATCTCTGATAATGTTACATTGTTAACAACTAATCCCTCTTTAAATCGACACGAGGAGAACAAATGTTCCGTTCAGTTACATCATGATGCGTTTCTGTTCAGAAAGGTCAATTATAACGTTATCATGATGTGTTCACATGTGATCTTGTAAAATGTAGTTTTCATTAGAAAACTTGAATTAATCAAGTTGTTTTTAAGGCAGATGTTTTCACAACAACATAAATAGATATTAATGATGAATTATGACCTGTTTAACTTCTTAAAACTAGCTCTAAGCAGCTTATAAAACATCATTAAAACTTCGAATGACAAGATTTGTTTTTAGCAATAAAAATACAATCTTTTAATTCCTGCATTATGTGTTTTTACGAAGAAGAAAAACAGCTATAGATGATTATAACAAAGTGAAAGGATAACATTTTGAATTTACAGACTTGGAGAACTTGATTTTTGGGACGGTTGCAAAAGAATAGTCTTGAGACTTGTAAACCAGCTGCTATAATCAAACAATAAAGGGATCCAATATGGATCATCGGTGATTGGCGATTAGTATTGGCGGCAAAAAGACGTGATAGGGAATCTCCCAAACTGTTGATCCGTTGCACCAATAGTAATTGATAACAAATGGGAGGATATTACTCTAATGCCATGATTATCGGCAGTTATCTGCAGTAATTTTACAGCACATTACAGACAATTTTCTCTTAAAAAATGATTCATGTAGCACAGCCAAAGAACAATAAATCCATTGATTATGACTCACTCGGTTCTTTAAGTTGTTTGAGCGTTCACGCAGTGTGTGTTGTAAGCGTGAAAGGCCCTAAAGACGGGTCATTGGATGCACTGCGACATCCAGACATCCTTAACCTCTGTAAGGAGAAGCGTATTATTGTTATTATTAATTGGTGCAGCTGCTTTCTTTGGAGGCTCACGTGGATGTGGAGAGACCCCTCGGTTGGCTTGTCCGCGAGTCAAGGCTTAGAGTTTGCTCTGTGTCCTCTCCCCAGTGAGTCAGCAGTCGGACTTCCACCAGAGCGTGAGATCCCCTTGGCTGCGAGCCAAACTGTTAAGGCCACTGAGGCCAAGTTTATGATGACGGCCACTCAGACACTGCTTGTTATAGGAACAGTGCTGCCTCCAAGCGACTGGGAATGTCCAGTCAGCCAGTGTGTGTGTTTGTGTGTGTGTGTGTGTGTGCTTGTGTGTGGGTGAGAGATCAGTCACACACATAAGGTCTAGTCTCTCATCATTAACCATCACTGCTGTCCACAAACCTAACAGGATCAGTCGAGCTATAGCTGTTACTTTTACCAAACAGTTTATAAGTAGCAATGCTATTAAAAGAGAAAAACACAGCATAGTTTTAACATAACATTGTTGCTTCAGGAACACAGTAGGAAAAGCACAGCTGTAAAATACTATAACTTAATTATGGCTGAATTCCATTTAGCTACTTCAGTTTCAGGGTCCTGGTATTTTTCAAGCTGGCTCATGTCACACTGTCATGGCTTACTGTGATTCTACGATGGAAAGGAGACATAGTTAATGTTCTAAGTTACTTCAAACCTACCTGCAGATTCTGCTTTTTCTCTCCAAAAACTATAATTTACAGCAAGCCTCCGGAGCGAACTTTTTTTCTTTTTTTTTTACCACCGTCATAAAACTGTTCCGAAGTAAATTAATACCAACAAAAACTCTAAATGATATACTTTCACGTTGTTATCATCCTCTATAGTTGTTATTTACACAGAACACACAATTGAAATGATTAGGGAATAAATTATTATCTTCTTTTTAAAATATTTGCAAGCATCTTGGCATTAGTAGTTTTGATTATGTATAATAAGCAGCTTAGAGCAAAATCCCCTGTATTTATTCAAGTTTCACAAAAAAGATAAAAACAATTGACTTGACTTTCTCCCTTTACTAATTTTTATGTAGTAGAACTTGAAAGCACCATAAAGAGACAAAGCAACTTCAGCTAACATTAGCTGTTAGTGCCTTTATAAGCAGGGCCGTGCTGTCGACTGACCAGCCG
The DNA here is from genome assembly GCF_027596085.1 of Anoplopoma fimbria. Taxonomy (NCBI): domain Eukaryota; kingdom Metazoa; phylum Chordata; class Actinopteri; order Perciformes; family Anoplopomatidae; genus Anoplopoma; species Anoplopoma fimbria. The sequence goes on from NC_072463.1 coordinate 17,844,606, forward strand.
GTCAATGCAAAGTTTGTGAGCTTTATCACACCCACTCATGACACCTGTGGCGTTTGTGGCTGTGGCGTCACTGTCTGTGCCGCTGTGTGCAGACGTAGAACAATCATGCAGGGGGGGGCAAATGAGTATAAATTTGACCAGTCATGGCCGATCAGCTGTAAAACGTTGTGTTTCGATCAGCATTTGCTCGATAGGTGCAGCTCTACCTGTTGTATTTGTTGTAAAATGTCTTACCTGCATCCACTTTATCTTAAGCCACTGCCTGTCTGCACTGTGTGTGGCTCTAAAGTGCTCCAACTGTAATCCTTTACCACAAAACGCTTTATGAGTGTGTGACACATACAAATGTTTGCTGCGTGCTAAGCTGCTGAAAAAAAAATTAGACTGAAATTGCTCCAGTGCAAGCAAAGGCTGGTTATGAGAAACAGATTTCTATATCAGTGTGTCAATAAGTTCGGAACTGTTCATTCTCCTAAATCCAATCGATTGGAAAGGCAGAAAGGCAGAATTCATGCTGAAGTTTATTATGTTTCATGCTGAAATCACAACAGCAAATCAAGCCATTACATTTACCTGCACTGTAACGCTTTTTTGAAGACAGTACAAAGTTTACACTGAGTTATGAAACCAAAAACGTTCACCTGAGAGTCGGGAAAGACCAAGCGAGGCAAAAACAAACCTGGCTAATTTGTAATGAAAGGAAGACTTCTTTAAATGTTCCCTCAATCCATTATGTTTGTCACTTCGCCAAATAAAAACCCAGCAGGCCACAGGTGAAGTAGAAATGTTTATTCTTTTCTTTTAGGACTTCATTTAATAGGATTCTTTGTCAAATGTAATGTCTGCTTTCTGTTAAACGAGGTGGCCGTGAAAGTGTGCCTTGGCGCTCTGCTGAGGTTTTATGCCTTTTTAAGCTGTTATTGATTTCTTTATTCATGGCCTGAAAGCCTCCCATTCTTGCTGTAAAGTGTGTACAGAAAATGAGATCCTTGTCTGTGCAGTCGGGCACTGTCTGCTTCAATTAGAAATGTTCAAACCATAGCCGGAAATTTTTCCACTGTTTGCTCTTCATCCACTCACATTTTCCATCTGCTATGAAAGTTTAACTTCCAGCTTTTGGGAACAGGGAGTTCTTACTTTTTTGCTCTTTATTTAGGTAGAGGGGGGAGGAAAAGGCCTGACAATCACTTTTACATCTCACATATCACCATAAATGTGATAATAAATATGAATATCAAAACGCTGCAAAGGACCGGTGCTTGATAAATATTTGGAACTTGTGAGTTTTTGTTGGATTCGATCACAAAGTTAGTGAGCCGCATTTAATCTTGCACAGTATACCGAAAGATATCGCAATATCCTGCTGTTAAAAACAGTGCAATACCCCATCTTATTAGTAGCGGTACTTTGAGTATGACAGTGTTTTGATAAGAGACATTCCTAGGAATTGTGCTGATATGCGGCAGCGGGGCAGAGTGTGTTTACTCCGCTCTGCTAGATGACTGGATCTGGATCCTGCAGAAGCGGAAGGTTTTAACATTGCAGCAGTCAAAACATAGACTGCAGGTCCCCGGATTTGGCTGGTGCTAAGACGAATGTTGAAAAGTAGATTAAAGCGAGCTATGAACAGCTCGCTGGCTGCTGAGCTGGAGTCTGAAAATAACAACGCAGCTGTATTTACAACCAAATGTAATGATTAAATTAGCTTTACAGTTTTTGGGGATTTGTCCAAGCATCACCTGTAATTCGGCAAACGCATAACCCACCAATGAGCATCAGTTAAGGTATTATTTTACCATGTTTCTCAGTAACGTGATAGAGTGATAAAGAAACCTGGAGTGTATTTTGTTACTTTAACGTTTAAATTGCAATATGTTGGTTCTAATTTGCATGCATCCCTATAAAGCGCAGCTGTATATATCTCACATTTTTATAGCAGTTATCAGCTCTTTCCACCCTTCAAACATCTCCTAACTGGTCATTTATAGACACTTTGTAATTACAATCTATCTCATGAAGTTGAAAAAATCATGAATCATTGGAAACATTTAAGACGTTCCTCTTGTGTCAATTTTCCATAATCATTCCAGTAAAAACTTTTTGGTAGGGGAACCAGAAATAGCAGAATAGTGAATGTTTCTTTGGCAGCAATCTTATAATATGATGTCAAACTGGGCTGCTTGCTTTCTATCATTCTGAGTTTGATTTCTGGGAAAGCATGGTTCTAAATGAACCGTGGGGAGAATGGCCTTCATTCATTCCGCTCTTTTCTATCACTCTCATATTGAAATCACCCACATAGAAGAGGGCGTTTTTTTGGTTGTGTTTTTTGCCAAATTTAGGTTGAGTTTGAATTAAATGATTTATGACAGAGACTTTTTTCAAAGGATACAAGACATTTGCTGCACAAATGGTCATACTTTTTTTGTCAGTATAAGGTAAATGGGGCTTATTCTTCATGCTAAAACAGCATGGAAATGAATTGTTTAGCTGGTAAATGCAAAGCAAAAACAGAAGCCAAATTATATGCAAGTGCAGTTTAACAGGCGGCAACCACCGTTTTCTGAAAATGCAGAAGTGCCTTAAGCTTGCATTCTTTCTAATGGCCATCATAGGGCGACTCCTCTTGTTGCAGAAGAAGGCAGATGGCATAGAAATCTCACTTGATTTATTAACTCAGTAAACATTGTAAGCATAATTATATTGTCTCAATCGCTAATTTGAGGTCTCCTTAAATACAGCTAGATGTTCATTTAGTATTATGGTCCGCTGTTAGTGTAAAATGGAACATAAAGCAGGGTATGCTTTAGGGTGTGACTACCTTGTGATTGACAGGTCACTGCGACGGCGTTGTCCGGTCTGGGTGTTGTCGTTGTTTTTGTCTATGAGCTTTAACCCTTTCACAGTGTGTTTTTTATGTTCATAAAAGCTAATTTTAACACTTTGGTCGCCTACAAATGTCTTATACTGTGCTATTTCATCCTCTTCTGTCTGCAGCCAAAAACCAAGATGGCGACAACCAAAATCCTGAACTAAAGGCTCCAAACCCGTTGTCCAGAAACCAGTGGGTGACATTACTGTGACTAAGGCCACTTCTTATTCACAGTCATCATCATCATCATCATCATCATCATTCATTCACATGTTTTTCTTAGCTTTAATGCTGTCATAAATTGAATCAATCGGTGCTTTCATGTCCCGTTCGACCTGAACAGTATGATTAATGCTGCACTCAAATGCCTGGGAACATGGCAATGTTGCAAATGATGAGAGAAGTTTTCTGTGGGTTATTACATGCAAACCGTTTACTGTTAAATGCAATGGCTCTGGATATTTTGGGGTTTTATTTGAAGGAAAATGAAAAGGCTCACTCCAGCATTACACCATTAACTATGGGGGTACAATACCCACACTCCCAGAGTCACTGCCAGGAATCAGGAGTATATATATATATTTTGTTTCAAACCATAGTGCTCTTGCTATTGTCTTTCCCTGAGGCAACATTAAACAGAGCGTGAGAGATCACATTCTTCCAAGCCAATACCATTTAAAGGCACAGAAGCAAGAGACAACTAGAATTTTTTCCTAATTACTTTAAACCTCTTTTTGAGGGATGACGCATGCGGGGGATTGAGGTTGCCCTCTGAGAAGCTCTGGCGCTCCTCCTCCATGCTTTTAGGAGAGGAAGAGGAAGGAAAGACCTCCTCCTGACAAGATAGTAATCATTTTTCTCAAGGTTTAGCTCTTTGCTTTTATGCTTGCTTCCCTCAATAAAATGTCTTCTCAACTAAAGTTATTATTCTTTCAGCATGAAGACAGATTTGAGGATAAGAATTGAATTTGACTTTTCCTAAAATGAACAAAATTCAACTTATCCTACTTTTTAATCATAAATCCACCACATGCTACTATTTTGTAACTTCAACAATATTAGGACTCAAGAGCAACATATTGTGTAGCTTGTGAGGAGTCAGCTAAGTCAACCTTTTAAACAATGGGAAAACCTGGCACAAGATGCATTTACAGGCCATTACAGCAGCACTTAACAATGAGTGCCATTGCACCCATGATGGAGGAATCCCTGGTGTTTTGGCTCCGGCACAGAGAATGAGAAGCATGACCAATCCTCTCTTTAGCACCGTCTGCCCATTAACAACAACCACAAAAGTGCCACTCAGCAACATGTGAGCCTCAGGGCAGTCGAAGCTGGTATTCAGGGTTTAATGGTTACCGTGGCCACAAAGGTTACTCAACTGAACAAAGAACACCACTTTGTGTTTCGGTGGTCTGAGCCGTCTTTGACCTTTTGACTCTCTCATCTAGTTACATAGTGTGAGGTCAGCATTACTGAAATGGGTCGGCCTCCATGTAATGAATTTCTAAAAAATCTTGTAAATCTCAGATACTGTAATGGGAAAGTTGGATGAAACACATGAGACATCTGATCTCTCTGTGAAAGTGACCAACATAACAACCATGCAATTATTGGTTTTTCAGAAATGTCAGCACTTCATTGCACTGCCGTTTTAGAGATCCTCAGTATTGTACATGGCCTAAATGTCACAGGCAGTAAAGTCTAATACTTCTTCCTGTTATCGCTATTATGGGGGATTACTGCGTTTGGTAATCGTGGTTATCATGCTTGAACGGCCTAAGTGACCAAATGTTTCGTCCGCTCAGAGTCTACAGGAGCAGTGTTGATGCATCAGAGGCTCATGATTGTAACCGTCCGCACATGACATCATGTGTACAATCAGAGTGCGGTTAGAAGTCTGCTGGCTTTCAGTCAGCTACAGTGTCGGGGAATGCTTCTCATTACCCCTTGTAAATAGCACATCCTGACTCACTCTCTCATTTAACATTAGGAAGACGCTTGTAATGCTGAAAATAGCACAGTGGTCGAGTTTGTGCTTATGTTAAAGGCAAACACTACCAGGTTTCTTGCCATGAGTTGGGGTTTGAGGAATGTCTAGTCTTGATTTCTTTCATGGAGTTTTAAACCATTTGGTCTTTGAAGGTTATCGTAGCATCTGTGGTGCTAAATGTTTTTTATGTGCACTAGAAAATAGATGTCGAAGGACAAATACACCCTGAGACTGCAAATGATAACAATCAAGGGCTTAGTCCTCTTAGTCGACTAACATTCAATTTTGGCAACAAATTGATTAGTTCATTTAATAGACAGATCTGCAAAACTGAGCTTCTCCACAAATAATAATGCAAAACTGCTACTTTAAATCTAATGTTACCAGAAATGTGCTCATTTGGAAATAAGTCATTTTGAAAAGAAAAAAGCATACAGAATGACTAATTGGCTAAAGTAGTCATAGTCGACTAAGACCAAAACAACCTCTTAGTAGACTAAAAGCCCTTGAACAGACTGTGTTTAATCAGTTCACATTGTTTACAGTATTGCAACTTTTTCCAGAACTTACTTCTGACAACTTAAAAACAACAAGCCAAAATTGATTTTGATTGTTGCCCTGCCTTAGCTCATTGCTGGGATCCTGCAAAACATTTCTAAATGAGTTTTGGATCCAAACATTCGATGGGATGTCCTCAGCCAGGCCACAATGATATCTTCTTCAAAAATATATATTCTTAATGTCATTTTAAAGGATACACTTTTATTCTGAGAGACTGCTACCAAAAAGAAAATCAAAAAAAGAAATCACTACCACATATAACAAGACTAAGAGTCTACAACCATGTTAGCAGCTCTGTAAGTCTTTGAGGTGCATGCTAACACCAGCATGCTAACATGTTGATGCTAAGCAAGTGTAATGTTTACTTTGCTCACCATCTTAGTTTGGCAAGTTAGCATAATATTAACATTTGCTATTATTAGTAAGTGCAGATGAGGCAAACATCAACCCAGCTGTTGAGACATTTAAGCCCAAACCAGAAATGTCTACCTTATTTCATCAGAGAGCATCTGCACAAAATGTGCTAATCCATGAAGTAGATGTTTAGATATTTAATTGGCACTAGAAGGAAAGGCAGAGTTCTTTTCTTTTTTTTTTTTTAAGTGGTAGACCGACCTGCATAGCCATCTCTAAAGCCATGCTGCTAGCATGGCCAGAATTGGAAATGCACAAACACACAAACAACTATGTGTTTTAGGCATAATACAGAAAGTTAATCATTCATTCATTAATTAATTATTGTGTATTGTGTTCTTGGTCTTTACGTGTTGACAGGCACAAAGTACACAATAAACACAGTTGTAGAAACATAGTGGAGGTCCTCCAGTTTAAAGGAACAGCCCAGGGTTCACTCACAGTCTTTAATGAATATTATTCATGATGAGGTGATCCAGTTATTTCCTAATGTACAACAGTAAACATTAACAGTCTGACAACCCTGTGAGAATACAGAAACTGGCTCAAGTCCCAAGAGCTCTGGGAAAAATGAATAGGATATGGTTTCTAAACTTGATATTTAAAAAGAAATGACCAAATAATACGGTAGTTACAGGAAGTAGATGATTTACGAGAGCTGCCGTAGTTGGTCCTACTGCTAAAGGATCATTTCAATTAGTGTAGGCGACAGCTTTCTACAGTGACCTAATAGCAGTTTTTAAGTACTTGTGGGAATAAGAAGTCTCGTAGCATACAGGGATGTCTTTCATAAGAAAAAAATGATTAATATGAACTTTTACTGTACTTCAACAACAACAGCAACTCTCCTATGATATATTGTATGACATGTAAATACTAAAACACATGGATGTTAAAATGAATATATTTCATTGGTCATCATTGTGCATTAAAATTTACTCCACTTTGGTCAGCTTTCCATGAGAGGCTTTCCCACCTTGTAAAGTCTCATACTTCTCTGAATCATTGACTCCAAACAATGCTTTGATTTCCTGGATCTTGATTTTACGAGGGGAAATTGTTTCATAAAAAAAAGAGAGCTTGTGTGCAATGGCTCCTTTCTGTGTTGTCTGGTGCTAACTTTATTGGCAGCCATGACCGCATTCACTTAGTTAAGGCTAAACATTTTCCTTGATGTATCTAAATGGTAACACCACAAAGCTGGAAACAGCAAGTGCATAAATCATATTAGATTTGTTGTAAGTGACAGTACTGTATGTAGTGAATTGTTGTACTTTTCTGCTGTATACCATCGTAGGTGTTAAATACATCGGTTGACTGGTTATTTAAACACAATGATTAAACATTAAATGCACGAATCAAGAACTGTGGATAATAATGTATGACACCTTGACCAAGAAAACCAACCACAGGTCTGAGGGCTTTCCAGGATGAAGATATTTAGTCTCCTAGGTGTCCTGTTACCAAAGCTGCAGTGAAACTGAAGGTGTCTTTGTTAGCCTCGCCCTGTTGTCCTTTCAAATGAACCACAAAACCACACTTTCCATGGTGCCACTCTCTGCCGCCGGGCCCAGCTACCTGAGAGCCATCTGGGCTTTGTGACTCATATCGTCCACAGCTGAGATGCCTTCCACACACATTCATAGCTGGAGCAGTAAATCATTATGCAAGTGCATTCCTATACACATTGGTAATTTCTTAACATGAACTTTCTGTAAATGATTGTAGGGGGTCCAAGGCCATCCAATGATACTTGAATGATGTTTTTTAATTCCATTTTTTATTTGTGTTTTTTGCTCATTGATCCCTCTCTGTTTAAGCTTTATGTATCTATCTAAAATGTAAAAACAACTAAATTAGCTACTATCCCAAGCTGTTTCAGAATATTAGACTGTTTGGAGTGTGTGTGTGTGTGTGTGTGTGTGTGTGTGTGTGTGTGTGTGTGTGTGTGTGTGTGTGTGTGTGTGTGTGTGTGTGTGTGTGTGTGTGTGTGTGTGTGTGTGTGTGTGTTGTGTGTGTGTGTGTGTGTGTGTGTGTGTGTGTGTTGTAGTATTGACACAGATGGACAGAGACACACGGTTTCTTAACCTGCTTACTTTTCATGGTTGTAAATAGAAATTTCAATCCTAATTTTATTTTCCCCCAATTGTAGCAACCCACAGGCAGAAGGAAACGACACGATTGAGAGAGACACACAAGCTGCAAACAACTGATATTGCGCCGCCAACATTTTCAAATATAAGGTTTGAATAGATTAACTAAGGTAGAAGACCAACAACCAGGATCCTATTGACCCAGAACAGCGTCTTGCAGTCGGTCTGGGGTAAATTGTTGTGTTGACTATGCTTCTCTAAGCTCTGTTATTGAGTTTCCTTTTAGCGAAATCTCTGAGTGAATTTGAGTTCTCTCTGGTATTTACGCAGTATATGTCTATGGAAGAAGTGGATCTGATATGCACTGCCTTTGTTAAGATTGAAGAAGAAATAAAGTTTGTTGTCTCTATTCGGTAGGCGTAGTGTTCATTTTGAATATATCCATCCTGCACAACGTGATTGGACGATGCCTTTTTTACAGTGTAAAAATCTGAAAATATTACCTCGCATCGGCAAAAAAATATAATATAATAATGGTAATATTTGCAAATGAATCACACCCTCCAGCTACATTATTTTAAACATCAGATAACCACAGCAACAATACTCAAACTGTGTTCTTTATCGTGTCACGCTAACCTGACCAGGGATTAACCTGATAACAGTCATTCTTTAACTGCTTCAAGCATCTAACATGAAGATACTGATTAAAAAAAGATTAATTCAATCTTTATCCATCACATAAAATGTGTTGAGGTCCTGCTTTGACACTATGGTCTGCTTGAGTCTAAAGCCACGCTGCAATCACAGTGTCTTTGTAAACAACTCATATTCAGAATACACAGGTCCACATTTCCATAATGTTTGATAAACCCTGGGGCCTTGAACTCCACGACGTGGAAAAAAAAAAAAAAAAAAAATGCATGACAGATTCTCGCACCAGTGGAAAAAGATCTTTAAGCGTTGCCACATGTAGACATCAAGCAAACCATCATGTAACAGGAGGAGAAATGCAGACAAGCTCAGATAGTTTCTGCATTGTGGTTTGCAATAAGATTCAGAAATTACATTACCATACTGCTCCCAGTGATTGCCAGGATGGATATTCTGTGTTACATCTATCCAGGGAAGCAATGAAGGAGATGTCTGGGATGGGAAACTTCAGAGTTCACGTTCTTACATGTGTGCACACTGTGTTATGTACCTTCTGCTGTCTTCTCCATCACCTGTTTGAGTTGTATTTTCATGTTATGTTTGTCTCTCTCTTTTAACCAGGACAGACAAAAAAGCAGCTGACCAAGTGTACACACATAAATTGTTGACATAATACAGTTAGAGTAAGTAAAAGATGCAGGATGTAAGCATTGTAACTTAGACCTTTATTATTTTAGGTTAGTTTCACTGAGAGGAGGTTCTTTTTTGGCGATTCCCCACTCACACTCACACATTTACACACACACTTATGCCTGGTAGCATGTCAACGGGTCAGAGTGAGCAGCGGAGCAGTGGGGGGTTAAGAACCTTGCTCAGGGGCACCAAAACGGTGTTAATAAGGGAGCGACTAGCTTCCTGTCACAAGCCAGAGATATAAGTAATTACTTCATAAAAACAAACAAGGTTTTTAACCACCAGAGATATTGCGATACCATATTTTCCTTCCCAATAATGATGCCTGAACATGCGTATCGGCCGATCTCGAGTACCAATCGATAAGTACGTTAAAAACCCAAAAAGCTAAACATGCCATAATTCTTTCCATTACATCTATTTATATTGCTGTGAAACATCCCCTTTAAAAAGCTGTATTTATTCAACTTTTTTGACAAAAACTAATTATTGCAACATTAGAACACACCATGATGACATTATAATTTACCTTTGCCTAACACTCATATACTGCATAAAGCTTGAGCGCATCATAATGTATGCAATGTAAGATATGAATGCGACATTAGCTGTTAGCTTAGTTTTTAGCCAAACAGGACCGTGCTGCCCACTGACTGCTAACCGCTTAGCTAAACTTGCTCTCATCCGGCTTATTTCATAACAGATTTGTTATTCACAGCGTAACATTTTCAGGAAAAAATACACAGGTGTGTAGTACTAGTTTGCACATGTGCGGTACTGATCGGGCAGGACGCACGGGTTGGTTAGGGATCGACAGGTGTTGTAGTTTCTGTTCCTGTGGAGCATAAATGAGCTGATAAATGATATGATAACGGGATAACGTATTGGTGCATAAACTCGCGTACCCACTGATACCCGATCCAACATTTTAGGCTGTATCAGAGGCATTTCTGAACCAGGCCAAGGGGGTGACTACAATTAGTCACCCCCTTGGCCCAAAGAAAAGTGTATTATTTTTGAGCGACATCATATTTCATTGTAAGATCGTAGTTGCGTTCAATTGATACTTTTCATAATAGGGATTCGTTAATGTGAAAGACATAAATGCTCAATTGGCTGGCTATTGTCACCCGTTATCATACATTACATTACATTACATTACAGTCATTTAGCAGACGCTTTTATCCAAAGCGACTTACAGGAAGTGTATTCAACATAGGTATTCAAGAGAACTACGAGTCACCAGAAGTCATAAGTGCATCTCCTTTCTTAAACAAGCATCTTAAAGCATAAGCCAGAGCAAAAGTATAGTGCAGAGGCAAATTACTACGAAAACAATAATTGCAACAGACTAATACGAATACAATAGGTGCTACAAACTACTACAAATAGGATAAGTGCAGTAAACGAATACGAATTCAATAAGTGCAGCGAACTGATACGAATACAGTGAGTGCAACAACTAACAGTATCATACAGTAACTCTGTGAATTAATTAGATGGATTCCGACAAGCTGCACTTCAAAAACACTTAATCAGCAGGAACGGGTGTCATGAGGAGTTACAAGCTTCTGGAGGCTGCAAAGAGCATTTAAACTACCTCGGTGTGCTTGGACATAAGTCCTCGCTCAGCTACTCATTTGTGCATCTCACCAAACTTTCAAAGACACCCCATCACGCACCTCTGTGGCTAGCAAATTATTGGAATAATTGGAGACATATGTTACATACACAAGGAGCTCTTTTTAAGGAGGTGCTATGACATACAGATCGGGCAAAAGATACAGTGAAACTAACAAGGGAAAAAAATAGTTGTCACTAGGACAACAGGTTAGTTTAATGGACATCAGAGTTAGATTGTGTCAGATGAAGCAGTCTGTAAAGTGATGATTTGTGTAAGATAAATAGTCTCTTCTCCCTGATGTCAGGGTGGTATCATTGCTACTGACCTGTTTCTCGCTAGGATCACCTCCAGGCAGGTTTGGACTCTTGAGTGTTTTTACAGTATAACTGGACACAGACTTTCCACCAAGATCTGTCAGCGGGGGATGAGTAAAAGTCTGCCTGGGCCATGTCCAACGGAGAAAGACTCCGTATTACGGCTGCTGCCAGCTGACTAATTCAAAACACATGCGCTTCAGAGTTGAGAGGAGGAAGCCTGTGAGCTGTAGAAACAGACTAATGAGGCTACTGCCCTTAATCCTGGTTTATTAAGTGAAAATTAAAGTTTTCTTTGTATAAATGTTACCACAATGAGGCATCCCGGTGCAGTGGCACAAGTGATATTTAGTATGAAGCTGGCAACCGTCAGCCACAATTTCATCATCCCCTTTTTCTCTTAATACCTTGTCATCTTTCCTTTCAATTATATTCTAATAAAGCAGAAATATATGTGACAATATAGCTAGTAACCCTCATAGTCACTTCATTCCCTCTTAAAATCTGTTAAACTGTACGACTCATTTCATTATAAAAGCCATAACTCACCTGTCCTGTGTCATATAAAGTTAACTTAATTTAGACTATGACATCATCAGGCAGACACCATGCTTCATGTTAAAAACAGCTGTAGCTATTAATGATAGTCACCGAGGCTGTAACAATTACGGATGAATTATGGAGCTAAAGAGGCACTTGTGATTTCCTTTCCTTTCCTTTGTTGGTCCATAAATCGTTGATAATTCTCCAGCATAAGCAGAAAGATGTGCCCTGGCCTCTGAATTAGTGCCAGACTGCTCCTGGCTTTGAGCGTGCTAATCTCTCCGACAGGGTGGTCACGCCACCGGGCTGCACAAACCGCACAGCTAACCCAAAGTAGAGTGATGAGCGGGAATAATGAGGCTTATTGTTGTTTATTTTATAGCGGTGACTGGATCTTTTGTTCTTCTCAATGCTCGATGAACAAATGGTGGACGAAATAAAAAACAAATGTATAATACAACAACCATGGAAAAGAAAAAGATGCTGCTGATTCAACCATTATTACTCACCATGAGTGCAGTTATTTTCTTGTTTGGCAGTGTTTGAAACTTGCACCCATTATGTATGTCAGCATCTACTGTAAACCGCTCACACACAGTGAACTTTGAACTTTAATGGAGGTCTAACAGTTCCAGCACCCTTTTAAGTATTTGGGTTTCAAGGAAACAAAAACGTAAGAAGTAAAAGAAGCCAGAGAGTTTCTGCCTGAATTGTCGTAGCACAAACACTGCAAAAAGAAAATCGTTCCACAAAAACCAGATGCCAAAGACATGAAAACTACTCAAGACCTCTACTAGCAATGACACTAAACAGAATATCTGAGTCTCAGCAAAACAACAGCATCACAAGCGTAGCCAAACTGACATGAAGATATATATGCTGTAATGATAATGCATATACTCTCCATCTGTAAGCAGTTTACAGTTCAGTCACACTAGATTGTTCTCAGATTAATGGCTTGCATTAAGTGAAGTCTTTCCTACAGTATGGAGCAAAAACAAACCGCTGTGTATATCATTTAAAGGTAGTTATAGCTTCTTTCAAAATATTCTGATCTCATAATATTTTCGTTGAAGCAATCCAAGTTGAAAAAAGTTAATTATATATTCAATTATTTATATATATATTTGTTGCCAATTCATCCTCTGTGCGGGTTGGAGGGGAAGTGGAAGGGGTGCATTGCTGTTTCTATTTGATAGGGGTTGCCAAATTTGGAATTTTCAAACAACTACACCTACTGCCTTTAAGTAACCAGACTACAGTATAGGACATAGAATAAGTCAGTGATGTTAATGATCATCAATACCCACAGAACAGTTGGGGTAAACGGAGGATGGCTGTGAAAGACAGTAAGAAACCAACCAATCAACAGATTTCAATTGTTACAATTTCACAAGTCAAAATGTTGCATTGACTGCAGTCACTGTAAAAGTCGACATCCCAGATGAAACAATGGGAGGGTGACAGGACTATAACGAACCGACTGCACTTATCTTTGATCACCCACAATGACCACTTGTGTAATCCTGTGAATGGATTTTGAAATGGTGGTGCAGTTGAAACGTTACAGGATCAGAGCAAAAACATTCTTACGCAAAAAAGAAACCCACGGGGCTTGGAGGGATATTTCATTTTTTGGCCATTCACCTGCCTCTCTTGTCTAGAGTGAGTTAAAATGAGCAATGTTTGGGCTTTTTATGTCCTTTTATTCACCACAGAGGATAATATTTTGTTATTCAAGAGAAGACTGACTGGGGGATATTTCGGTGGGACAAAAACATCATCTACCACAGTGTGGTAAATTTAATCATATTCCATCTTTCCTCTACAACCGTTTTGTATTTCCCTGTCCGACTTCCACTGGCCTGTTGTCGTGAGCAAAACACAGATGAACAAATCTTTCCTGTTAGGCCTGACACATAGCTTACACTGACTGTGAAATTCTGAGATAAACTCATCTAACCACTAAACCCCCTTGGACATTCATTTCCCTCATCTTTAATCAACTTTGAGAAAGTGAACGCAGAACATCGGATATCTTTCAAGACATTTCTGTATAACACTCTACACACTGATGCCATTTGAAGGGTGTCGGTTCGCAGAGCGCTTGCCAAAATCAAACTTTATTTGCCGCTTGCCACTGGTCGTCCTGTGCCAGTTATGAAGTCACGTAAGATGAATGATGCGGACAATAAACAGAGTGGAAACAAAATACACGTAAGGAACAAATCATTGCAGCCACATTAGCTGCAAATTAACTGCAGACTTTTTGGATAGAGCTTACGCAGGTATTTGAGAAGACTGATCTGCTCTCTCACTACAAAGTACGAGTAATGCGGGGGAATGGAAACTGAATGACTGCTCTGCTCTTACTGGAGGTTGGGGTGACGGAGTGCCATAATGAACAGTTAAGTAATCACAGTGCCTGGACTGTTGTTTTGGCTCATTTGCAATAGATGCACTTTGCTCATTTACATTACAATTATAATCAGACATTTACATTGAAGAGTAACTGCACTTAGAGCAGTTCAGCCCCTCCCACTGGACTACAGTGAAAGGCTTAGCAAAAAGGCCTTCAAGAGACCACACCTAACCCTACTTTATAGTTTCACTGCACTATGCAGTTTACAAAAGATGTGTTTGTGACTCCTGTATCATAATTATCTTCACACCATTCGTCCTTTTGTTAATCACTTTATACTGCGGCAGTAGTACGTCACTAAAAGTTGTTGGTGCAACACATAGAATGAGCTACCATAGCTTCTTTCAGTGTAGACTCTCTGGCTCCTCCCTCTCTGAAGGGACGAGGCCCCCTGCTACCCATTACAGTCTGACATAATCTTGTGGTAAACATTGTATTACGTCATCCAAAGCTGACCAGCTAAGTGGAAATCAAGGTATGAGGAAAGTCAAACACCACATTTACTCCCATCTGTGCATTTTGCTAAATAAGGAGAATGATAAATATGTCTACTCCAACAGATACCAGCACACCAATTATATAGTGTATCACACACCCACACACAATGGCACTGAATGTGGCTGGACACTGAACAGCGGGCACTGGACCAGGATCCCTGAGCTCTCCTACTCAGTCCTGCATCTGGCCGTATCATTACTCTCCACGCACCAAACGGTTATTAATGATGACAATAGAGGCAAGCAGAATTACCTTATTTCACCGGGATGTGGCAACCTTGAAGATAATACTTAATACTTATTAAACGACTGGGTGACTGGATCACATAAGGAAAATGTTTTTTTCGTTCAGTATAATTGAATGTGAATCTCTCCCGGTGCTCTTGTGTAACATCTGGGAATTTTATGTGCTGTAGTTAGCAGACATCTGTTTGCTTAGTTTTATATGTTTGCATTTTTAAAACTGCATAGGTGAATTGAGGACACTTGGATGTTTCTGTTGCAACCTGTTAGTGATTTCTACGTTACGTCGTAATGATGTCTAACAAAAAACAATTGGGGGTCCTATTGAATTCCTGTCGTAACTAACAATACATCTCTCCCCCATAGATGCCACTTTGCAGCCTGTGCACACAACAGAGTATTCTTACACTGTGATATTACTACTTTTTCTTAAGTAAAATATCTTAGTTCTTTCCCCTGATATCAGTTGATTTGTTTAAACATTCATGCTGCCGTCTTGGCCAGGACTTCCTGGAAATATAAACGTTAAATAAACAATGAATGGTGATATTGTACCATAAAACAGTCGTCCAATTGAGGTATATAATTTGAGAAACCCCCACAATCTGTCAGATATCTTACCCGGGCACAAGAACACTATATTTATGGTGATAAGGGTTTTTGTATTTCGTCCAGTAGCTTCAGTCACTTTTTAACTGGTGCTGTTTTGCTGTTATATCGCCGACTCATTACATCAACCACAGGCATTATGGGATGGAAATACATACAAGGACACTGGTTCAGTAGCCTTTAACATAATATATCTTTTTGCTGTTCAGTGGTTTCTGGCAGTGTCACTCAAACAGTATATATCACCATGTGAGCCTCTCCCAACCTCAAGCCAGCCATGTGCAGAAACATTTCCCCCTCGTTTTCTGTCCTGCGGTTTATGGGGAAGCTTGTTTTTCCAGGAGATTTGTTTGAGGCTTCGAACAAACACTGGAAACACCTCAACTGGATTTGAAATTAAGCCGGAGCCTAATCAGAGATCGGTGGGCGATTGCACACAATCAGCAGAAAGTTCCACAAACCGGAGGCAAAAATGGCTGGGGAGGACGGAGGAGATGTTTAGCCGCCACAAAGAATGCCAGATACTATCCCCATTTCACAGACTGATCCTTTAACGTTTTTTTGGGTTGCGGATTTGATCCACACTAATGAAAAGAAAAGGTCAAAAAACCACTGGCCCTTAAACCATCACACAAAAACAGCAAGACACTGAATGAATAGCATTTGATCCGTGTTGTCGTCACGGTTCAGACCTTCATGCTACCCGTCTGTAAGTCACTCTGATGATACCAACAGAAAGTTCCCTGAGCAATTACAGCACCTGGCGCTTTTTCTTGTTTATATTCCCCCAAAATGTATTGACCCATTCTTAATTTCCATCCTGATGCCACTGTAAACAAATTCGGAGGAAGTATGATAATATTATTTAAAGGATTCGCTGCTGTGCTAGTCCCTGTTTATGTCTGCTGCCAGAATGGTAGGAAAGAGTTCCTCCAAGTCCTCCAAGGTAAACAGGACGATTTAATGATCTTCCCAGGTAATTCTTTGGAGTGTATTTTAAAGGCAGCTTAAAAGCAAAGAAATGTCAATGCATCCCTGGCTTAAAGCCTCATCTGAGGACTCGAGTTCCAGTCTAACTCTTGGATCTACTCATGCATAAATGAGGTTTGAGCAAGTTATCCATTTTTATAATTGATGAATAGTCTATGTTTGTCATCTATTCACATTGAATGTAGAAAATAGGAATGCAAAGGATAAATCATTCACCCTTATGGACCACTTAATGGTAAAGTGAGTAGATATTTTAATGATTTAAAGGGAAACTTCTTTCTGTATTAAGATTTTTTTAATCAAAACATTTCCTTTGACATTCTAAGTTTTGTTCAAACAGAAGTGACGGTGGAATCCCTATTAGCCTGGAGCTTTAACGGAACGTATAAAAAAGACATATAAAATGTTATTTAAAGCAACACCACTGGCCCTTACGTCTTAACTGGACATCATGGATATAAATCAGACCGCCATCAAAAATCATCACGTTTTTCAGCCTCCAGAGCCCATCACACGTCTGCACTTCTTGTTTTATTTCGTGTCTGCGGCGCCTGTTTTTCGGTTTGGCATTCTCCATTTTTTCCAGTTATTTTTGCCAGCGCGGGAGCATAAACCAATACTAGCTAATGGCTGCATCTTCCTTTTTGACGGTGTGTTGAGGAAAATATTCTGTGATTTAGAGCTCAAACTTTCCAGCACACAGATACACACACACAGCACCTTTGGTATAGTTATTTAGTTTTTTATCTCAGGATGTAGCTGTAGAACAGATTTGAAATTCAATATCCCTGAGTTGTATTTTTGTACCATCATTTTTAAGTAATCCTCATCAGTTACACTCCTCAGAATGCATGTTGAGGCGATTATACCGGACTTTATATTCACAGTGTGGGGAGCACAACACGAGTAGATGGCTTAGTTTGGCCTCAGTGCTTTGGGACTCTCGGGGTTTCCTAAAAATGCATGCTGCATGAGTCTCTTAAGAGTTTCTGCAGATGTGTGATATATATAATCCACTGTTGGCTTTGGGCATCATGTCACTTACCTCCTATCAAAACACCACGCACACCTCAATATCGTTCAGCCAACAGTCAAAGCCCAATCCTCACCAGAACGGAGCCCACAAAACTCCCTTGACCGTTTTCACACATTTTCATCCGGGCTGAGATCACCGAGTCTTGTGAGCTTTGAAGAGGCCGTTGGCAAGAATTCTCCCTGAATGACGGATGCAGGCAGCTGTTCTTCATTCTTAAATTAAATGTCTTAGAATATATTGAAAGTCTTTGCACTGCTACCACGCAAAAGAAAAGAGTAATTCAAATTTACCACATTTCACTCAGTATGAATAAAGACTTTGTAAACAACTCAACTCCGTCAGTCAATTTTCCAGAAGTGAGGACTCATTGGTTGCAAGAACAAATAAAAGGGAAGAATAATGTCTATAACAGATTTTCATGTGGACAGATGCAGATGTTCTAAGTCTTTCTCTTTTCTTTTAGTTTTCTCTTATTAATCTCAGTTTTTGTAGCCATTAAACATTTGCATGTGTATATGTGTGTGTGTGTGTGTTATTGAGGGTGTTAACAGGGATGAAGCAGCTTTTTGTCAGCTTTCCTGTACATTCTTATTCACTGATTGAGCAGGTACTACTTGACAGAACTGTCTCCATTTCTTTGAACATGCTCCTGAGGATTCAGATGGTAAGATGTTTCGTTATTCACCTCATACCTTCAGGCAGAAATAAAACAAGCAGCAGTGAGGAGAGAGCTTTGCGGCTGTTGCTCATTACCACCGAGGCCTCCGGAGCGCCAGGTATCTGCCGCTCAGGGGGTCTGCATTTTGTAAGTTGACATTCTGCAGGGATGGAAGACATTTCTATTTCATACCGAAGACAGCTTGAAGTATTTTCAGAATTCATGAAATCCAGACTCACTTTTTATTAGAACAACTGTGGTGTTTTTTCTTTGGAATTCAAATAAAGGAAAAACACATTGGTTCTGAGCATTTCATTAAGGATAAATTGCAGCATAGGATGTTACCATGAAAATTTGGAGCTTTTCCTGTAATATTATAAGGACATGTCACCGCTGTCAGCAGACACATCCTTACTCCAGGTGTGGATAAATGTAAGGGGCCCCCTGACATTAACCTGGATGGATTGCCATGACATTCATCTTCCCTTCAGGATGATTCCTAATTCGAAAGTCATTCTTGATGATCCCGTAACATTTCTTCTGGTACCATCAGCAGGTCAAACTCTCAGTTTCCATTAGGTTAATGAACAAATACATATAGAACAGATGATATCCTCATCAGCCTCATGTGTTTAGTGCCAATTAGCACATGTTAGCATGCTAAAATAAGGCGGTCACATCAGCATGTTAGCCTTGTCGTTAGCATGTTGCCCTTCTGGTGTTAGCATTCCGCTCAAAGCATCGCTGTGCCTCAGGTAGTCCTCACAAAGCTACTAGCGCGGCTTCTGACTCTGCTTTTTTTGGCCCATGTTACCAAAGAATTTTGTAAAAATGTAATAACCACAAATGAACTGTGACACAGACAATTTCGGGATCATTCTAATCATCAGTGTTTTGACCAAAAGTGGATGATTAAATGGGACTTCAAGGGTTAAAAATACATCTAAAAAGATAATTTAACCTTTTGAAATAAAAATGTAAATGAAGAGAGGATTTGTTTTCATCTTTGCTCTCCACAGATATCTGTTTCATATGATGTAAAAAAAACAAAAAAACCATCTAGTTATTTTCTTTTACGTTTCAACCATCCTGGTGCTTTTTTGCAGCCCACAGCCCCTACAGGAAATACAAAGTAGTGCATCCATACTGGACAAGAAGATTAAGAAATTCTTGGCAGGGCTCATGAGTTGACATTGAAGAAGCAGTCCACTGGAGAGAGTTGCGTGTGCAGACACATGGAGTGATGTCATGTTTGAGTGAAACATGTCCGCTCTCTGACAGGTGCACTCTGTGGATTGCTTGTGAAACTAAACAGAACTTCAAATTAAAGACTATACGTAATTATTGGTTCCTTTTCTTTTCATTTTCAGATGCTTATCGTGCGGTTAGCTTCCATAAAAAACTTCCCGATGTTTTTCCTTCAGCTGCCCTTGACGCATTTATTTTTGGCATCAGTTACGATACGGGGCCCCCCAGCTTTCTCTGATTGCCGACTGTCAATCATTGTGTGAGTTTAACAGCTTGTCTGGGTGGGGATGTGGAGCCCCCACAACAAAGGCTGCCTCTGCAGCTGAGACGCATGAGTAAACGAGCTGGGAGTCGACCTGAAAAATGATTACTATGATATTTTCTGATTACAGTGTACGTAGCGCCCAACATGGCATTTGTACACATTTGTACATGTTTGATTACACTTCCTCTTATTTATGTTTTCACATTTCAAACTTTAAATAGCGGGTGTAACTTGGAAAACTATGATGCTAGTGCATTGTAGGACACAAATATAACTACAGACCGAACACAACTTTCAAAATAAATTACAACATTTTCTTCGACAAAATAAGAGAACTTTTAATTTCCAACTTTGCCATCAAAGAAATAGTTACACTTATTTGCTTTCTTACCGAGAATCAGAAGAGAAGATTGATACCACACTCATGTCTACGAGCGGTTATGATGTTCTCATCCAATTCTTTGCAAAAAAAGCATTCAAGTCAAGTCATGTCAATTTTATTTTGAAAAGAGGTTTTACAATCTGTACAGAATACAACACCCTCTATCCTTATACCCTTTATTCCTTTAGTACACAGTGTAGGAAATATAACATCCTGACAGCAACTCTCATATTAACAATATTTAGAATGGGTTATATATTTTTTTGCATATCATTACTAATACATACACAGGATTCACACAATATGAGCGGACTCCTTCTGAAGAAATCATTGCATCTTAATATTCACAGGATTTGGACTTTCCAGCCAGTGGAGTAAAGGCATGACAGAAATTGACCAATTTGAAACATACCATAATACTTTCATGGTCGATAGAACCATTACAAATGAAGGAATTGTAGGTACTTAACTTGCAATTCTTGGCATTTTGTTTTGCAAAACTAAGCCTTAGTTCATTTCATCTTGTGTAACATCTGGATGTGAAACAAGTTCAAATCGTCATGAAATAGGCTGTAGCGCCATCGCTGAGTTTTTCAGATCTGCAGATTTCACTTGTGAAGGTCTTACTTCATTAAAACCAGTTCTGGATGAGAAAAATACTTTCCAACAAGGCCACCTATCTACTTTCAGAGGTCAACTCTAATTTATTGTTCCGATGAGGATCCTGGAAATGGTGTAACAGCGACAGACAGATGCAGACAGATTGGTCCCTTTACTAGATTTTGATAGAAGCTGTCCATGGAAAATTCTTCAGAGATGTAATGAGAAACTCAGTAAGACGGACAACTTTGATAGCTTTGGTTAATGAGGTTAATTGTAGCTTCATATATAAAATGTTGGTAACGATACCAGTCTTGTAGTTTAACAAACTCTTGTGATCCTTCCCCCGGACTGATCTGAGTGGAGAAGTCTTATTTTAAACAGCCAAGAGGGCCCACATTTTTTCTAAGACACGAAAATGATTTTCCCCTTTAAGACACGTTCATTCATATCCAAACGACACATGCATAATACTTGTCCAACACAAACCATCATAAATAACTTTAAATGGCACTAAAGTCTCATCAAAAACTCCTTAATTCTCCAACCGGTCTGGAGTAACTCAACTATTATGTAACGGCATTAAAAGAAAGGCTCCACATTTCTGGCTATGTCAAGCTTTCAGAAACACGCTTTGTACTGTTTCTCCTCACCGGGCTGCACTGATCACATGGAGATTTACATAATACATCTTTACCTGATCTTTGTGCCTAAATTAGTTACACTTAATGGATATTACATTTTATTACTCAAAGGATGAAGCTGGTGTTCATTTTAAGACTCTTCCGACTTCACTACCCTGTCTGAGGCCCCAAGCCCATTTGTTCCTACTAAAGACAAAAGGCTTAAAAAAATGGGCCACAAATACTAAGCTTCAGTTTTAAAACAGTTATTATCCGACCAATATTTTCTTAAAATGGGCACTGTTTTCTTTAGCAAACGTTACACAAACAGGAGTAAATAGTGCATTTGTTGTCTATTTCTAGCTGCCGTGTAATACACATTTGGCGCTCAAGTGAAAATTTACAGCAATATAAAACTAACATGTGTGTTCAATTAAATGAAAACTGTCTCACCCATTATGTTATGCTGTTTACACCTGTTATGTGTTTTATTAGTTTTTTGGAAAACAATTGAAGTCTATGGCACAGAGGAATAAAATATTACACTTATTGTTGGTTTTGGTGAGAAGTACGAAAAATAAAGAAAATTTAAAAGACTAACTACTGTGGATAATCAAGACAGTAAGGAAGTACTTATCTCTCTGGTCAAGAGCGTGTATTCAAACTGTACTGCCAAGAGCTCAGCAGCACATTTTGTGCACTTCCATTTGGATAAATTCTCCAGTCATTAATTACTCCATAAATCTCCGTTGTGCAGTCAGTGCGACTGCTCTGCCATGAAGATTCATGGTTGGATCTAGAGTTTGTTTTTCTTCGACATAGTTATGGATTGATGAATGGCTTACCCCAGGCTTAAAAAGTGAAATACAGCGGAATCTGAATTTTAAAATTATAACAGGAAGTAGCAGGACAGAGTAGTTTTTCCACCATTGTGATATCACTCAACGACAAAGCCGTATGGAGACAATCTCAGAATAAATGTAAACTCTGATTGCTTTCAGGGTCGTTCAATAGGTTTCATTTCCTAGTCTGGGCCTGACAGTGCTACTTATTCAGTCTCCATTTATCATTCAACCACTTGCAGTACTGCTTGTTTAATATATCTCTTTCTATAAATTGTTATATATTTTTTAGAATTAATAATCAAAGAAAATTACAATAAAAATGCATTATTTTTTACAAATAGCACATCATGCCTCACACCAACACCCTAAAAAGGGTACATTACAGTTATTGAAATATTGATTACCCAATCAATATTTTTAATAATGAAGAATACAGAACTAATTCCTTGTTAGCTTCTCTTGGTTTCACAGCGTTGGTATTGGAAATGACAATGGCCTTGATCTGGTTAAAAAAGACAAATACAAGTAGGACAGGGGGCTAAATACACAAGTATTAAACTTTTAATTCAACAAGTCCAATGTATAGAATTGCTTGTTTCAGTGCACATTGTGTGTCTCTAGTCAGACAGGCTGGACTACAGTTTAGTTGCGTATGTAACCAGCAACAGATTTTCACAGCTTGGGACAATACTGTATCTTGTGTCTTCATAGGCAAATACTGAGATTATTTAGTGGCTCCAAATGGTGAACCTGAACTTGCTAAATTTCCCATGGTGGCCAAGTTACTGAGCTAAACTTCCTATTTCAAAGGCCAATAATTAAATGAAATGCTTCATGCAGTGTTTAGTTTAATAGATGGTTCTGCATCTGTTTCTGTGTTCCATGGACCTACATGGGTATTATATCAGCACGACAATGGACAGAATAATGTGAAAGGCTGTGTACCTGCCCATCCTGAGCGTGTTATTACTAAATGGACAAGCTGATGTTGACCTTGGTCCAGATGGCTTTTAATCAGTCACATCTGGATGGTTAAAAATACACCATAGACTACATCCTTACAGCTGTAGCAACAGAGGAGAGGAGACATGCAACTTCAATTATTGTTGAATCTGTTCAGTAGATGAATGGAACTGATTAAACACATGCACAGTTACAACACTCTATTGCCAGTTATTAAATTAAAGACCCATGGTGTTGTGAAAACTGTGGAATGATGAACACATTTATCTTGAAACATTGAGCAGAGTTTGTGTTTCCTCCTCCGCCATCAACAACAACAACAACAACCTCCTTGGAATGTATAACTGAGTATCGGCTCAGACTGACACACTGGCCGGGATGTAATGTGGAAAACAGTCCATGACAGCAATTTCAAATTTTGCGTCTAGTGCTGTAAAGCCTGCAAGTAGTTGATTTATGATGAACATGTTCTGCATTAGTGCAAGATGCGCTTTAGCTCTCACTTTATCACTGACAGACATGCTAACACCCATGGATCATCAGAAAGCAACCAAATAGCAAGCATTTGAGGAGAGACAAGCAGCAGAAACCTCCAGATTGATGGGTGTCAGCAAGTTGTATGACCGTCTGTGCACTGTGCACTCATCCATCCGGTTCTTGTAGATTGAGACCAGTTAGGATCAAAACAGATTACAAAATGATGGATGGGGAGATCTCAAAGCCCACCATAGAGGTACAAAATGAAGTGTACCCATGTTTTCCTTTTTAAGTTCTCATTTTATCCCATCCAACTTCTGCTGACAGAGGTATAGTGTTATATGCCAACATGCAATTATAGGAGCACTGATAGAGATCAAGCAATGGGTTGGAGGTCTGGCGTGTTTTGGGTTGCTGCTGCACTCGTTGCTAGTCTGGCGTTTTTCTTTTCCGTGATGTGGCAACCGCTCGCTATGTGAATTGTGTCTGTGGTAGAAAGATTATTTAAAGTTAATATAAGTTGAGCGAAACTTACTTTGCCCCTGGGTCTTCTTCCATTACTATCTCTCTTAGCCATCCATCTTATTCCAGTACAAACATTACATAGCCTGAAGCCTCTCGAAGAAGAGACGATGGGATATTATCTCATGTTGCTACAGGGTTAGTTTACTAAATTAAAACAGGTTGGTAAACTAATTCTTACATAAAGATAAGTCGTTGCAAAACAGTCGCACCCGGTAACTTCCAGGTGAAGCAACTGACAAAGCTCACATTAACTCTGGATGATTTAAATTACATTTCAAATGAATACCTCAAATGAACAAACATTGAGTCAATAAGGTTTTGCAGATGACCAAATACAGTTAGCTAGGTTAGCATAATAGTATATTACCATTCATTCAATACTGCCTGACCTATATTTAAAAAAAGGATAGGCAGTTATTTAGTATACATCTTCTCAACATGCCATGCTACAGTGACTTTCTGTTTAAATTTGATTCTTTTGATAACAATCAATTTACTAGCTTACATTTCACAAGTTTTAATGGTGCGACCTGATTTAACTAATAAGTTCGACACTTGTTAGTAATCACTTAGAACTTAGGAAAGACTTTACATACAGACTTAATGGTGGAGCAATACAGTAGCCGGTGCAACCCAATCCAGCTGTTTCATTTCTGGTTACCAAGCAATGTTCACAGTAATATTTTTCTTTTCCGCTATAACTCATTAGGCTTGAAATGTTTAATGCAATGTCTTTAAATGTACTGAAAATAAAATATTACTCACCTAAAACAAACCTTAGTAATGAGTCAGGTTTCCTGTGGTTCTACTTACTCTACATGTCAAGTAAAGGAAGAAATTATGTTGGGCCAAGCAGTTTAAGCCTTGCGTGTTAACTGGCAAAACAGGCCACAGAGGGGATTGAAGTGTTTTGAAGCACTATATTAAATGCATGTTAAACCAAGTCCTGCCACTGTGCTGGATTATTTTCTTTGATAAATGTCACATATTTCTTCAGAAAGTCTCTCATGCTAGCTGATCGTCAAACAACCTCAGATCAGTCATTTTCCCTCAGGTTTTGAGTTTTAGAACAAGAAACAAACACAGCTTGTTCTTTTAACTAAGCGCTCACATTCCGCTCTGTTGTCACTTGTTGATATCTGAAAGAAGGTTTTGGTGGTTTAACGAATGGAGACATTTGATCCGACAATTGCTGTATCGTCTTCCTACAAAGACTCTCCCCGAGGGAATTCTTCAATGCAACCCAAATGGCCTGGTCAGACAACAAAAGCTTTGCAAGTGCTTCACATCTGGTTTGCAAAATGGACTCTTACTGCAGTGTGACTGCAAAGGTATGAGGAGTTAATCAAGTTATTGTCTTCTGACTATCATTAAAATGGAAAAATGAAATGCACAAATTCCTTCCTTGAGGTTTAAGGCTGCACTCAAAATGAAACTCAAACACTTTTAGCTCTAGAATACACACTTCACTCTGATAATGACATTTAAATGGTGTGATGGCACTCGTACAAATGCTCATCAACTGATTTATTTGGGCTGCTGTCAAAACATCTCTTATCCCGTCTGTTCGTTGCCACATTTCAATTGAGTAGAGCTGGAGAGCTACTTTATACCCCCACTGCTATCAAACACTGTGAGTGGCAGGTTTGATTATTCCATCTCCAAACATTTGGTAAATTTCAGCTTGGGAGCTTAGAAATCAAATTTAACAATATCTCGGGTAACAACATGAGTGATTGCACTTAATCCACTCATTTTGCCGTTATTCCCACAGCAGACTTTTACCCGACCATGTGCCCAGATGCGACCAATTATAATAAATACTGTTTATTGTTAAGAGTGAGCAGTCAAGTTTGTTTCTCCCTATAGCAAACCAGGTTTCATTATTATTAATGTGCAATCAACAAGTTCTTCCAATGTCACTGTCCTCAGCTGCTAGTAAGAAATAAAAGCTCCCACGGGTTAAATGATAACATGCATTTAAACCACAACAATATGAGCTATAAAAAATATGCTTTATTTTGAAAGGCCTGCTAGTTAAAGAGACAGCTATATATCTCATCATTGTGAAACAAAGAACCACCACAACATAGCTTTTTTTTTATAGCAAGTTATAAATCCTCTCTTTGTCTTGCAAAAATATTTCTAGAGACCTTGAGAACAACATGCCACTAATGTGAGAACTATCTACATAGAAGTTAAAGTAATGTCTATGAATATCCGCCACACTAATCACTATTTTAGCTCTTATCATGAATCTCAAATATTTACATCTCAGTCACTGAATGATTAATTGAATACGAGGAGCACTTTGGATGATGGTTGCTTGATTAGCCCCATTCGGGGAGCTAATGGTGTTGCTATATTGTGCATAAGAGAGATCATTAGTGATGTATAGCTTCCTGACATCAAAGGACATCTGTTGGCACAAGAGAGAGAGCGTCTTGTCCTTGTTCAAATGCGTCTTTTCGCACAAACTTCCTGGGAACTGGGTTCTAGCATGAGATGAATTAGTTCATTTTTAGATTGGGAACTTGATTTAGAGGAAAGTCTTAGAGCATAAATTATATACATGTTTTTTACATTAGCCTTGTGTGGCTAACATGTTAGCAGACAGTTGCCTATTTACATGTTCAGCAGAAGACACAAAGAAACATTAGCATTCATTATGGGTGTGTGTTTAGCTCCGTTTTGCTCTCAGAAACTGAAATAGCAGGCTGTTTAGCAGCTAAATGCTACACTTAATTTAGCAACCAGTTGCTAACTTTGTCTACCATTTGTGTGGAGCAGGGAAAGTAAAGTGGGCTTTTAGAGCTGAGCTGAGTTGGTTGGAAATTCTCTGTTGATTTAACAATGATGTCCCCTTCCTCACTACACAATATAAATATTACTTTTAACCAACTTTAAAGATGTATTTTCATCCAAGCGAAAAAAAACAATTGAATGTAGAGCTAAAATCACATTGCTTGTTCATATATCACTATCATTAACCTGAAATACCTGCATACTGCAGCTAATGCTCTATTAAACAAACATATGTATCCTTAAATAGAGTAATGTGCTAAATATAGACCTTGAGGTTTGTCTTGGCATTATAAAATGACCCCAAATACAATATTTGATTGTTACTGGTAAACTCCAAGGGTTGCAAGATTCTGTGAAAATAAGCTCAGCTTTTATGTGGGTAGGTTCTGCATATATGAAGCGGGCAAAAGAGCAGCAGGACCTGCCGTGTCCAGAGGAACAGAAAATCTCTCTCGACAAGCCAAACCTCATGTACGGCCCGGATCTCCTTCCTCCAGTGTGAGGCTTTCTTTCTCAGATACCCAGGATCAGCTTAAGCGCCATAGATCCAAACCAAAGTCCTGATGAATGAACGTGCAAAAACTGATTCAAGGCCATTTCTATTCGGTAGACTAACAGAACATTAAGTACTTAACTAAAATCCCAGTGACTGCTGGCCACATGGAATCTGGTCCGTTGCCCTTGCGAGCATCTGCAACGGTTAACAAAATTGCTGGGCAGACAGAAACAGAGAGGCATACATGGTGCAAATTTCAGGGTTTGTCTTCGCTCCGTTGATGAGGGATCCACTAAAACCCCTTTCAAATCCACAACTGAGAGCTGGATGACCACGGTTCCCTTTCGGTTTGGTTGCTTGTATGGAATGATGTCCTCTTTATAGAAGGTGGTAAAGAAGGAATACAGAGTAGGGGTTCTCTTTGGCCAATATTATAGAGTTTGGTAAATAGTGGGCGTTTAACACAACGCTGTAGCTTGGGTCTTTGGTTACTTGTATCATAAGTCAACACTTAGAGGGTACTGTGGCTATAAAACATTTTCATATGACTAAACAGTGACACGCTGCCATGGAAAATGGTAGACAGATGACACAGACATTGCCATTAAATTATATTTGATGTACATTTTTTCTCAACTGTTAGATGATTTTCCAGTACCAACTTTCTTTCACTCACTGGGAAAAGGCAAGGGCATAATATAGAAATAATGTAACTTCTCTCTCTTCCAGTGGACTTCTGGAAAATGTTACAACATCAAACATTTGATTGTTTAATTACATTCTAACAACCTTGTTGCCCCTTTTTCTTGGTGTCAGGATTTGCTTCCCAGGAATTAATTAGACGGTTTGTTTACCACCCAAGAGAATTGAAGAAATTTGAAACACACATGCACTATAATGGCACGATGAGAGCGCGACCCAATGAATTGACCATTGTGTTCAATCATTAACTAACTCACCAATTTCCATTCATGTACAGGCATGCTATCTGGCAACTTTATGACATGGCATCCCTCCTACTCCAAGAGAGGGTCAATTAAGAGCCATTATAGCTCATTAAACTCACCATCGGGGCTATTTTGGGGGGTTTTATCCAAGCTTTAGTCTCAGTGAGCTTGTAGGTATGTTGGGAATCTGGAGTCATTGATTTTAGCTCACGTTAGGCAGATTTAAAGAGGGTTGGAGATTTTAATTACATTACTTAGAAATAAGCATTGCAGGAAAATATCCAGTTTTCCTTGGAAGGACAAACAATTGAGGCCATTTTTACTGGAATTATCAATACAAGTCATACACATTTACAGAAGAAGTAAATAAGGGAAGGCATGCCTGTGGTTGTCCTTATGTACAAGCATCTGTAGGGGTGGGTATGAAGCACTGTTGCTGCGTGTATGTGTGAGTGTTGCCTTCTGCATCCAGATGTCCCAGATGTGTTTCAGGGAATACATAGCTTTATGTGGCCTGTGGTTTTGGACCTTAAAGAATAAAGATCAGAAGGACACTAATCGTCTTCACACAATGTAGAGCATTGCCCTACAGCTCCCCAGACAGCAGACTGGAGGATTAGCAAAACGGTTGATAAAAGGCCCGCAAATCACAGGGAACAAATGATAAATGGAAAATTATCCCATGGGAAGATTTGCGATATTCCGATGGAGAATTAATGAATGCCTGTATGGCAGCAACATGAGATCAAAAGACTGCGTGTGACTGAAACGTTTTGCATACAAACATAGCCCAAAATGCTGATGTCCGGGGGGTCCAAGTAATGGTGAAAATGATTCATCCAAATGGCAGGTGATCACATCTGGAAGCGAGTCTGCTCCAGAACAACAGTCTTTCCGAATTAACCGGCAATCATCATTTAGGAACTAATGATTCCATAATGCATAAAGAATCCAAGAGTGAACTTTTTGTCAGCGGTTAGCTATTAAAGAGGCGTCCCCCTGGTGTTTCAGTGATCCATCTTTTTTGATAACGATCCTGACCCAGATAGCAGGCAGTCAACGCTCAGTGGAGGGGAGTTTGATGAATAACACCAGTATCATGAGCAGGAAAGCCCACTGTTTTAATATTGCTTTTTATGATTCTTGAACTCAAACATGTAACATCTACTGTTGTGAAATTAACACTTAAGCTTGTCCATTGTCATCTAAAATGTGGCATTCATATGTGTCACCTGACATGAATTTGGTTGCATTTAATTGTCATTTTTATGAGGGAGATTTAAAGCAGTGGAGGAACACAGCAGTTGGTGGAGGAGCCTTGAATGCACTTTGTTTTATTGCGTCTAATAAAATGCAGTCATGTTCAATTAAAATGAGACCAAATGACTGCCTAAAAAATGTTGGGAAGACGGAATCAGTTAGTGCCGAAGAGTTTACAATGCAGTGTTTCCAGTAACTCGTTTATTCACAGGAATAAATGTGTAAGAAAGAAGAATTTGAAATAGCTGCTCCCAGTTATCTCCATCTGTATGCTTCCTTTGAATTTGTCATAACTTGTGTCAGCTTCGAAAGGGAACATTGGTTGCTCTTGTGTGATTGAAAACATGATCAGCCATGTGAGAATATTGGAACAAGACATAACTGTTACCGGGTCTGAGGAGTACCGAGTCACGCTCATCTCCAGAGACATGGTTAGTTGAAATGTCTGATGGACTCACAAGAGGCAGAAAAAGTTGGATCTTACTTACTGGATCTCCAGTTGTGTAATGCAGGCTTTCTCTTGAAAATTGGCATTGACATCTGCTTTTGATTAAATTTTTTGATCGAAATGTAGATTGGTTTTGGACAAAAGTTTTGTTATTTGAGTTTTGGTAGTTTTCGGTCCAGCTGACAACAAAAAAACCCATTTTAATCCAAATTTCAGTTGAATTTTTGCATCACAAACAGCCCGGGGCGGTTCTTTCGCTGGGAGGGGCGAGAGGACGAAAGTGTGGAAATGTTTCACAGATTTTAAGACTTGATATGTAACCAGGAGCTTTGGTTCTGAGATCAGCCCTCAGCATCTTTTTATTTTTTTTATGGTCCCGATTTCTGGAGGAGGTGCTGCAGATTAATACTGACACCTGCTGGCTAAATACTCGCGCCCCCCCATCCCTACACCCCCACACCCACATTCACTCTCACTGAAGGCCTACCATGTGCTCTCCTGATCCCAATTCCACACTTGAGCGTATTGAGAACAGAAGATTTAAACTGTGGCGAGATTGTGCCGAAAGTATCAAATCTAAGGTGTCTCTCGCTCCCTCTCACTTGAGTGTCTCTCTCTCAAGTGCAATATTGTTGGGGGTAAACCAGGAATGGGAAAGAAGTTTACACACAAATAAATTCCATGAAATGAAGTCACAGAGAGTGCCTTTTTGTTTGGGTCCACAGATTTTTGGCCAAAAAAGTCTGTTTGCTCTTTGCTACTCCCACTAACAACTGAAGTATATATAAAAACAGAATAAATATTGTAAAATGCATCAATGAGGGCTCCTTAGTAACATATTTCATTCAGCAGGTATGGATACATTACATTTACTAGATAACATCTCTCTGCAGCCATTTATTTATCCATCCTCACACTGACTTGCCTGGCCGCCCGCCTGCCTCTCCTCATGACATCATCCCTCACCACTTTTGGATCCTGTTACTGGACCCGGTCCCTCGCCTCCTCCTCCCCTGTGGAGTGTGCCATGCCCCTCAGTCTCTCTGCGCTCAGCAGATACCGCCACCATGTTGTATACTTAATCAACTACATCTCCCCCCAGGCAATCGCTTTGACCCATGACCCCTTTAAATGTTTAAGAAGCTAAGAATAACAACACATTACTCACTCTTGCTCTTGGAAATGTTGTAACCCCACATATGGGACATAGTCAGATGTAGTGTGAGACCCTCTTTGGCTGGGTCCACTCTACAGATTGTGGCCCCTTTGGCCATATACATTACTGAAGAGGGCCTGAGTGTGTTGCTTATGAATTCACGTTTTCTTTCTTGAAATATAACATATTAGGGACGCACCGATTCAACTTTTTGTCAGACCAAGTACAAGTTACATTTGAGTACTTGAAGATACAGAGTACAGATATGAGTACTTAATAATACCATTATAGAGTATTGGTATCGTCACAGGAAGGAGAAAAGTTGGTCCACCTTAAAAGCCAGCCCACCTTAAGTGCACCGTAGTTCGGGGCTAACCCCCTTCCCTTTAATCGGCGGCTGGCTGACAAGCAATACAATAACAATAATAATTACATATAATAATAACATTTATTAATTGATAAATAAAGCAGTACACACTGCACTGTGACGTCCATAGTTATGATGTTAAAGATAAGTTAATACTCGTGATCAGACACATGCTCTCTCTCTCTCTCTCTCTCTCAGTCTCTTTCTTTCTCTCTCTCTCTCTCTGTCCCTATTGGACACTTGCTAATGTTAAGCCAGGCTTGCTGGAGGAAACCCTGACAGAGGATGCCAGGCAGACACATAGCTTACAACTTCCCAGCTCAACTAACTGATGTGGCGGAGAATAAAGTGGCTGCATGTGTCCACAACAACACAGGGAACATCTGCCTGCTAACGACAGCGGAAGGCTGACCTGGAGCTGCCTGTTTTGACGGATTCAGCCTGTTTGTGCATGGGGTTGTCGTTGGCATCTCATTAGGCTCAGCTTAATATGGATGAAGGTGAAGTTGCCGTAGTGGTACCCGTTACAGTTGTATCAGAGTAGTTCTATGAGTATGAACACAGGTACAGTACCAGTCAAAAGTTTGGACACACCTTCTCAGTCAATGGTTTTTCTTTATTTTTATTTTTATTTTTTCCTACATTGTAGATTAATATTGAAGACATCCAAACTATGAAGGAACACATATGGAATTATGTGGTAAACAAACAAATGCTCAACAAACCAGAATATGTTTTAGATTTTAGATTTTTTAAAGTAGTTGAATGAGAAGGTGTGAACAAACTTTTGACTGGTACTGTATGTGAGCACAGTATCAGACACGATATCATGTCGATACTGGTATCTGTATCGGTGCATCCTTATTATATATTCTGCAGAGGTTTTAAATTCAGGTATCATATTGAGTAACAGCACTCACACTGCTAAATGGACCCAAAGAATAGTTTACATAGTTTTGGGCCCCTGCTCTCTTTCCGCTCTCAGAATATACTCAACATCTGTGTGTTGAACTTACGAGATCCTCCATAAAATGCCTCTGAGCAGTTCCTCTGTCTGGCTTGACCAAAAGCTTTGGTGAATTTATTGACATCCTGCCTTAAGAGAGAATAAAATGCTCAGAAGATAGTCTCTGCATGGAAGCAGACTGCAGACTGCAGACTGCCTCTGGTCACAGTTTACAGTAATCCTCCACAGCTGAAACTTTGGGGGAACACACATTCGGACCGTATGATTGCTTTTCTGTTGCAAAACTGCAACAAATTGCTGCAGTGGCTTTGTGGAAGACAAATCGGAAACATCGGAAACCCTTCACCCAAATATAATGGCCATATTATATAAGTCAGACGGCCTCTATTGACTGCCTGCTATTTCGCCATCTGTTCAGACATCTCTGGCTCACTGTCCTCACTTTGTGCTCTGCCGAATCATAAACTGCTGTCAAAAAACAAAAAGTCCGTTAGTTCTTTTGTCCAATATGTAGTCACAATGTCGGTTGCTGTTTGTAAACACAGCATTCAAAAGGTAGCCCCTCCTCTCCGGCTCAGAGAGCGAGCTAGAGAGAGAGAGAGAGAGAGAGAGAGGAGGGAGCAGGATAGAGGACACAGTATTGGTCAAGCGAGCAAGAGAGTGAATGAAGAGAGGGACGGGTGTTAGTGAGAACAAAGACATTCTCACAATCCTGCAGTTTTTTTAATGAATGCAGCCCAGGGCAGGCTCCATCCTGCTGTGGCCTGTCTGCTCTCTCTGTCCCTGTTATTGACACATTCCGATATTGACTTCAGCACAGAGACTGACAGGGGCAGTGCATATGCGTGGAAATCGCTTAATAACACACACCAATGTAAAAACCTGTTCACCGCCGCTAAAGACGCTAAAGAGTGCTACATATTTTGAGCCTCTGTAAGAAGAGGGGCGTGACAAAGCTCCGGTGTTTGACCTGGGAGTGAGAACGGACTGCACGCCCTGTCCATTGGTTGGGGGTTACACCGTCACATGGGATACAAATGCTCTTTGCTGACATGGCAAAATAAGAAGAAAAGAGAAAATACAGACAGAGGGCAGTGTCTCTGCAGATAAAGACACCACCACACACTTCTAGTGGGACTTAAGTGATGTTTGAGAGCGATTCATTTAGTTTCAGTCTCTGCATTGTTTTTTTTAAGGAAATTGTTGCATATTATGTCTTTCATAAGTAATGTGGAAGGAGTTGCAGGTCTAGCAGAGACCTGATCAAGGAAGTTGCCTAAATTACTTTCCTTGTAGAACTAAGTGAAATAACATTCTGTGTACAGCAGACTGGGAAGTCCATTTTTATAAATGCCTGTTGTCACTGGTGGATCTCACACTGCTTGCAATTGCCCAAAGTCAGTTAGTCCAAAGGAGGGTGAATTATGTATAGGAATGGACTGTCGCCTTCTTGCAGCCGTTTGATTCACTGGCCCTCACATCATGGATCCAAACTACAATCAAGACGAATTGAGCCCCTGAGAAATTAAATAAATGAGTATTTAGTATTAATCAGAAAGAAGAAAGCATTCTTTTCAACACCACAAAAAGTCTGTTTATGATTAATTCTTGTGATGTTAATGATGATTATAATGTCAACAACCCTTTCCCTCGAGGATATATAATTATCGGTAACGCAATCCAAGCATCACATTTTGGTCAGGCTAGTTGTCTGCAAGTGTGAGCAAGTTGTGCACATGGCATGTCCGATGGAGAAAATAAGCTTCTATTTTAATCAACACAGCCGTCTACGTGGGCCGCACAACCGTTTGCTCCATAGGTTGTTTCACGGAGAATATTAGCTGGAAACTAACAAATCGGGGCAACGTCGCCTCCGCAACTTCTCCTTGTCACAGGGGGCGTGTTGAGGCTCGCAAGCTAGCAAACACTGTGTAAATAAGCATCCTGGCCCACAATTCATATCACATTGTGCCAAGCAGCAATTTAGTTTTATCGCATCGCTCATTCGTCAGTCTATAATGGAGAGAAGTGGGGCAGTGGTTGAAGTGAATGTGGCTCAGTCACGATGGGACATTTATTTTTTAACGATGTGCGGTGACCTTGTGCTTTAGGGGACAAATCCTTAAATAAGTCATTTATGAGCTCATAATGGCAGACCCATATTTATACCAATGTTTAACTCGCACATAGGCCTTCCACAGCTACATGAGGTCATGCCTCAAAGTAATGATCAGACCCATTTAAGGCGACACCATTTCCTGCTGAATGGTGATTATTTCTGCTCAAGCAATCACTGGTGTCTCTGCACACAGAAACACTAGTCTCACAGCCCCTTTACATCCACAGCGTTAAGCAGAGAGTTGAAGATGATTAGAGGAGAAACCGTGATGAGAGCAACACCAGGTAACACCACCTCCCAGACCACGGTGATGTAATGCGTGCATGCGTGACCCTCCAGCTGGAGAACTATAGCCGTGCAGCTGCAACAAACGTGGGGTGAGAGGAGAGGAAGTGCTGAGTTGACACACTGTTGTATTGTTTCAGTGCAAAAATGTGATGACCAAAGAGGGTTTTTGCCGTGCCAAAGCAGAGTTTGAGGGCCTGGTTTTAATGAGCGGAAAGTGAAGCCTGGGAGCTGAATTTGCATGAAAGGCTTGGAAACTAATCATGAAGCCCAGTGGGCGCTTGAAAAGACAGGACCCCTGCTCTGTCCAGAATTCGAGCCCCAAGGCTCAAATTCCCAAGATTAGCTGCTTTCAACACCAGTGTAAAAAAACGTTTTAAATGGTGACATGTCTTCTTTTGGTGGAGTTAATTCATCATTTTGCTTTAGAAAACATCCTTTTGGCAATTTTTTATCATGCACACTACTGCTATCAGCTCCTTTTTATTTAGGTTTGTTCACCATGTGTTGAATTAAGTACTAGGTCACTCTGTAGGCATACGGATTGTGTCAGATTAGTAATGGGGTAGACAGAGTTGAACTGATGTAATGACTTAAATTAAGTAAATGACTGGCTGTTAATCTCATTATCACATTAGGATCGTGAGGCCACATTTGGGGATAAGCAGCAGCTATTACTCACAGCCAATTAAAACCAGCGAGGGTCTGTCCAAATGGTGCTGCATTAATTAAAGGTGCTCTGTAAAGAAGCACTTATACAATATAATTTGTCTATTGTCTATTTTTATTGAATCTATTTTATTTGTCATGCATACTGCCTAAAATGGTCAACAAACACAGAAAGTTAAATGTGGAAAATAAACGGACAGTTTCCAGATCTTGAGGTCTAAAAACAAAACAAGTATGTAAAAAGTATTAAAATCCTTCTGTTATTCTTTGCTGACATGCAGCATGTGCAACATGTTATTTGGATTTATGCCTGCTGTCATTAAATATAATCTGATATTTCCTGTTGTGTTTAGTTGACCATAAACTGTCCTACTGCTAAACATCAACATGCTCTACTCAGGACTAAAAAAAGCAAAAGTAAATCAATTTAGCCAAGACGTATAATATCGGATATGATATAATTTCAATCTAAAACCCTAGCTTAACAATGGCACAGTTATTCACTTCAGAATTAACAGTTTTGAACAACAGTAGTTGAGAAAAAATACTTTGACTTTTTATTACACTACACACCAATTTCAATGTCCTAATGAGGAAACCCTGATCAGCCTGTATTTGTACCTGCTGCAGCTCCTCGAAGCCAATTCTGGACCTAAAAGCATCAAGTCAATAAATGAGATGAATAGTGAAGCAGTTCTGCCTGCATACTCCACACTCACCAACTACTGTGCAGTGACACAGCCATGTGGTTGCTGCAGAGTTGGCATAGCTACCTGTATACATAGCTCCATGTAGTAGCTGATTTACTGGGCTTTCTTTCGCTCAGTAAAATGTGTACAATTCAATGACAACCCCTTTCTGCGGATGAAGATCATTTGATATGATCAAAAGCTCCAGAACTACCACTTAATGGCCCTTGTGGGATTAGTTTCTCAGCTACTGTTTCCAAGGTCAAGAATGAGCCTTGAACATCAGTTTGGCTACCGTTTGGTTCAGAGATAATATGATAAACTGTCCTTGCTGATTATCAAGTAAAACTGCAACTACACACACAGCTGAACAATTGAGTCCATTAGGGTACCAAACAAGGGTCTACTTTCTTAACCAGTTAAAATGAGGGCAAAGACAAACATACCATTGTTAACTTCTATTAGATCTTTCAAAGTGAAACGACCCCAGAGTTTTATATCTCACAGTCGTGGTGAAAAAATATGGAAGTGAAAGTATTTAGCATTATTGATCCTAGTTCCCTCCATCTATCTACCCACCCTCACATCACTCCCACCAAAGTAAAGTTTCTGTGTAGTCTAGTCTACAATTCTTAGAAAAGCCATAATACCACTTTGGAACAGAAGCAACAGTTGTTTTAAATAAAACATACTTTTTTTAATTTATTTAAATTATAACAAAGTTTCTCCATGCTTTTTATTTCCCTGAGGATTTCATGTGATGGTTCTATTCCACAGACATGGTTGATGCTGATAGTTTTGTCATCTTGCTTCCCAAAAAAGATGATAATAAGCATTCAATGAAAATGAACACATCACTTCACTCTGGAAATTCACTGCGACACTTTTATACCAAGATTAATGTAGTCTTGGCTTTTATGGGAGGAAAAAGTTCCTCTGTTGTCCAATTTTCAGCATGATAACATTAAATGTGTCATTACCTTTTTGAAATCCAAAGCCGTGTTATCACCGTCTTGTTGAGCAGCTTTGAGAGTAAGTGTGATTTTATGGTTAAAGTTCTTTCTTCATGGAGCCCATCAAGGTTCATCTGGCAGTTACATTTAAAATGAAAAGGGTGAGTAAATGTAATTAGCCAGAACATGTGGTGAAATATGTTAAAAAGTCCAAGAACCAATAATATTTTTCTATGAAATTAAGTCATACATGTTCTGGAAAGGCCTGCTCTCTGTCTGCAGCGGGTATTTCAATCTGTTGTTGAAGTCTTGACACAATAATGACATCAGCACGGACGTGTGTCATAACTCTGCTGCGCACTGACAGGGATGGCAGAAATTTAGGACTAGGGGAAATCTTTTGATTTGGTGTGCATCTGTTCTTCAGCTCACAACCTGAGCTGAATGGATGAACCAGTGTGTTGTGTTATTGGACAGCCAAGGACTTGCAATAGTCTCATGGGACTGAATGAGACCGAGTCACTTTAGATAAATATATATAAAAACGAGAACTATATCCGAGGTGTATCCTGTTATATTTTCACTGCAAACTTTCCGTAGAAAGAAATGTATCATCTTTTGGACATTAAGACATACAGGGAAGACTGATCTCCAAACCATTCCTCTTGGCAAGCCTTACTGCTTGAGAACAAGTCATCTTATAGCGTGAGATCTCACAGAAAACTTGAGTATTTCCCTTTTCTGTTCTGTTTCTTTACCGTCTGCGGTATTAAGGTGCCTATCATTCTGGCCCTCTGGGGTACTCGGGGGTCTTCTAGACTTTCATAGGGCTTCAGCGCTCAAGTGGCATAACGACTTGGTTTAGGAAGGACGCCCCGCCTGGGTGTTCCACCAGGAAAGCAGGCGCTGATGTTGAGATTACTGTAAATGTGGCGAACAGCGTGGCCCCTGAGAGCTGTGAATAACCCACGTTCTGTGGTGCAAAGTATATAGTGGGCTCATATTGGGCCATTTGTGTCTCTCTGTGGGTCTGTAAAAGCCAACGCAGGATGTTTAAAAGTAATATGGTATACTTTTAACGCTACTCTGGTATAGATGACAAACTATTATATCAGAGAGTAGCAAAAGAACGATAATTTGACTGGTTTACAAGACGGTAAGAAGAATTCAAAGAATTCCTTGCCCCTAACACTGATAAAATCACAGATACCCCAGGACAAATTAAAGTGAAATTCTTCTGATCACTTTCTATGCTCTTTTTCTTCTTTTTCTTTCTTGTTTCACTTTTACTGCTCGTCAGTGGGCGGAGAAGCTGACAGTCCGACTCACCAGAGACAAGATGCAAATCACCCCCCCCCCCCCAAAAAAAAAAAACACACCTCCCAGCTGTAGCCCCCATGACCAGCACACCGGCATGAGTATAGTGGTTTGAAGAGGAAAGAATGGCTCTGATTCAGAGAACCACAAATCACAGGCAGGCTATAATTCAGCTCCAACATTCACTAGTATGTACGTGCAGTTACTCGTCAAGCACACACACACCTCTCAGACAGAACTGTCTGGTTTATGTTGTCATCCATGTGGCAGTTAGATAGGGAAAGAAAGATTAGAGAAATAGTTGAGGGAGTGAGGCTTTCCAATTAAGCAATTACAAGCTTGAGGCCCAAAGATTTTCCATGACTTAATGGCAGCAGCTTCTGGAGTTCACCGTGGCGGCTCCGCAGCGTCTCCTGGAAAGAGGCCTCAAACAGGGAGATGGTGGTTTCTGATACAGATGGATGTCCATCCCCCCCCGTTGCCCCCAGGGTTTGGTGGTCCGGGCTTCCATCATACATCAGAGGAAGTCTAGACAGTATTGCTGAAGAGGAACAGTGCTCAATTCTTCTTCACTATCTTCTATATCTTCCCTAGCCTCAAAATTCTCTCCCATATATCCTCAACTGCACATTTTTTCCATTCTTTTTTTCCCCTTCTAGCTTTCTGCCACTGCAGCAGTAATTTACTGTCTCTCTCTATGAAGCGTTGTCTGAAGAGGTTACCTGGATGTGGCTGAAAAAGGGAGTTGGCTTTAGGCATGGGCAGGCTGGAACACAGGTCACGAATGTGTAAGACATGTCTCTCAAAGGTCCTACCTGTTCTGGGGGGTGTACAGGCTGTGGCCCGCATGGCATTGATCTTAACTGAAGAAAATGTCTGCTGCTGCTCACCTCTGCTTGATGTTTTCTGCATATGCTGGCTCCCCCAGCGAGGAACGAGCGGCTGTAAAATCTATTTGGGTCAGAGCTATTACGTTTCAACCCTTGTTCCCTGCTTCGGCAGTTTAGGGGGGTTCGGAGTGCCTTGACTCCATTTGTCTACATCCAGTAGATGTTCCTGCCTTATGTGTGCTACATAGTTGACAGGAAACAAGGAGGACAGCCCTTACAATGATACAACACAGGAAAGACATAGGAGAGGATTTTTTCTAACTGAAATATCTGAGGTTAGATTGCCGTGTTCTTTGTCTGTCTGCTTGTCACTACCAAGCAGCATAACTCGAGAAATTTGGGGGGAACTTTAAGGGAATAGCTCTAGATTATGGGAAATATGCTCATTTGCTTTCTTACAGAGAATTAGTTGAGAGGATTGATACCACTCTCATGGCGTATGGTAAATATGAAGCTACAGCCGGCAGCTGGTAAGCTTAGCTTAGCATAAAGACTAGAAACAGGGGGAAACAGCTAGTCTCACTCTGTGCAAAGGTAAAATAAAAAAATAAAAAAAAACTACCAGCACATCTTAAACTCTCTTAAACACTGTTATTAGGGTTTTATGCAGAGCATTTCCAGGCAAGGAGCAGTGATGCAATGTAATGCAACAATGACAATACCGACTCAGCTAATTTCAAAGGAACTAAATACGATTTGATTGAATTAGGCTTCTCTTGAAGTTCTGTACAAACTGCTCCCAAAAACGTAACACAGGGAAATTTGCTAATTTAGTCTAATTTAGAATTTCAATGATGTCATTACAAGGCTAGAAACAGGGGTAACCATATTGGGACAATAATGTGAGCTCTACCAAGTCAGAATAACTGGAGGTTTTGTTTCCTTGTATTCATTACATGGATGCAGCAATAACTGTAAAACGACAACATGTGATTTTTAATCTTCTGGTTTTCTGAAGATTAAGTGTTTACGTGTTTATTAGTGTTTTACAGGTGCTGAATTTTGTTAGACTGGCTATTTCTCCGTTTCTAGTCTTTATGATTAACTCGGCTCTCTGCAAGAAAGCAAATAACCATATTTACCAAAATATCAAACTATTACTTTAAATGTATCTTCTTAGGCCTTTAGTCGACCTTTTTTTTTTTTTTTTATACCAGTTTTGTTACTCATCTACCAAGATAGCAATTACATCATGAATGTTAAACAGCCCACCTCTGTGACAAATGATCTAAATCTACTGCCAAGTTTACAATACGTCAAATAAGAAATCATCACTTACTGTGATTTGCCACCATACAAGAATAAAGTCATGGATACCTTGTGCCCAAGCACTGGACTGTAATGAATTCCATCTCACTTATTCCAAGTGAAACATCCTTTCTTTCAATGTGTGTGTGTGTGTGTGTGTGTGTGTGTGTGTGTGTGTGTGTGTGTGTGTGTGTGTGTGTGTGTGTGTGTGTGTGTGTGTGTGTGTGTATTTATATACAGTGAATCAAAGGGGTGTGCTGGACTCAACCTGTTTCCAGGTACACATGCAGCTACACAAAACCAGTGCTGGAGAACATCCATGGCAGCAGATGACCGACCGGCCTCATGTGGACCTCAGATGTCTAAAGAGAGCTATTAGGAAAAAAAAGAGAAATTCCACAGAGTAGAAACAATAATGCAACAGCAGCAGACACTGCAGCAGCTTGACAGTGTAGGGTTCGATATGAGCAGATCTGAATAAGAACAGCATGGCCTACAGTGGCGGAAGTGAAGACTTCAGCACACAGGTCACTCCTCAGATCTGGATGATGAGAGCGCAGAGAGGTCACAGTTCTATTGTAGACCTGGGACGGTTCATCCTGGGAACAGAAAGATATATGGTCTTAATTTAAGTGCAGGGTCTCCTTGTCAACGCAAAAGGGCTTTGGATTTAGAGTCTGAAAACAGCATGGAACTGGCTAACAAGCATGCATGTAGTCGTGATGACAATGATGGGGCTATGGTGATGTTTGGACAGATGATAAGCACTCAAAAAAAAAATGTAATGTTACTTTTATGCTTCTGAAGATGCAGACAGAAGACAAAGCTTCTTAAAGATTGAATATCAAGACAAGAAACACTTATAGTGTGTCAGTTAAATTCCTCCACAGCTTCAAAGAAGTCACAAATATGAGTCCACACAAAGCTACAAAAAATCTTGGTAATCCAACATTGGGAAATATGCTTATTTGTATTATTGCTAAAGGTTAGATGAGGAGATCTATATCACTCATGTATCTGTCTGATGGATATGAAACTCGAGCCACTAGTCAGTTAGCTTAGCAAAAAGACTACAGTGAAAGACAAAACAACCAGGGAAAAAAGCTAGACTGGTTCAATCCACTGCCTGCACCTTTTAAAGCCCACTAAATATCACCCTAGCTTAATGCTGAATCTCGGCTGGTTGCTTGGAAATCTCACAGTGACAACAAGACTCTTGGAAGTCACTGCTCCCAGACAAGACGTAGTCTAGTAGTCCAGTAGTCCAGCAAATACCACGCCCATAAAACGAAGCGTTTACAATTTCCATTCTGTGCTATGGTAACCATTCTTGGAAAGAAAGCAAAATGACGTATTTCCAAGAATGAAGAACAACTTCTAAGTCTTTAAAGGACACTACTGGAGAGCTCCACACCCGGCAGCAGTGGCTCCTGCTCCGACCAGGAGCAGAGCTTTGTCTCACTGCTCTACTGGTTCCAGCTAAGAGCCAACACGGACAACACGCAACTGGAGGCCCAAGCTGTATCGCTGGGCCTGCTGGAAGGGAGGCAGGGGAAAACCAGGACTGTACGGGGAAGACTGTAAGACCTTTATGCTGTAAAATCATATTTCCTTAAGGGACTTTAGTGCTCACAAACATTAACTTGTTTGTCCACAGGGAGCAAAGAAATAAAAAAATATATATTAAAGTTCCTTTTAAATTGACAAAAATAAATGCAGAATTGATGGTGACTGCAATGAATTACACAAGAAGGTCTGTCAAAACTGGCCAAAGATGGCATTTTAATAACTATTCTTAAAAAACACTATTTGAACATCTATTTTCTATATTTATGTCCTCACTGGCTGCTATTTTTATCTGAACTTTTGTTGGACACCCTGTTTCTATTTATACCTGTCGCAGGCTTTAAAAAGGCTGCAATGGACGAGGGACAGCTGATTTATGAAGCTGAAATGAGAAGTTATCTATACGATACCTCCTTATTTAACTGGACATTTTTTTAAATAAATAAAGTGGTAGATGGCTTGTGGGAGATTGCAAGGGAGCTAAGAGTTTCCTTCTTGTTGTTGGCTATATTTTATTGATTTTGCATTTTTTTTTAATGCATTTTCTGTCTAAAAAAAGAACAAACATGAGAAGAGAGTAAGTGCTATTCACTCATCTTTTGTGGTTCCGTCTCTAGTCTGAGCTCAAAGCCGATAGGTACGTGGTTTGTTTACATGATTTAATGTAGCGCTTGCTGTGAGGACACGTTGTCACTCACTCTGCAGGCGAGTTCTCTGCCATCAGTATGGTTGTTGTTCAATTATGCCTTATTTCAGTTAATGAAAGTGACGTGTGATTCCCTCTAGCGGTGCACTCAGTGCGCACAAGGCAGACAGGCATGGTGAGATGTTTTTTTCCCCAATAATTTTATATAAATTTTGCTATAAGCACGACTACTCAAGCAAGTTTCCAGAGTATCCTAAAAAACATTCTTATTAGACGAATGCAAATTGACAGCTGCCTCTAGAAGTAGGAAAATCCATGCAAAAATGCCTTACAGTATACATAAAAAAAATGCTAAAAGCCCATATGGTAAATTGCAAACTACATAATAAGTAATAAAGTTAATTTGTATTTAGAACTACTTGCAAACAGACTGCCATGGACTTCAATAGCAACAGGTCATCTGTGTGTCTTTTTACGCGCCATTAACATGTAACTGTCCATTCATGAACTGAGCAGTGACGATTATTCAGCACATAGCACACAAATCATGTTGCTGTGTCTCCAGCGCTGTAGGTAACTGAACAGAGGTGTGAGGTGCAGCAGTACTGACAAAACAGACATTCAGAGCATCTTGTTTTGGCACAGCAGTTCACCGCGGCCCATTTGGTCCCTGCTTGGTTTTCTTTCCTGCTTGTCACATATGTCATCCTGTCAGACATTCCTGTTATGTCTGTCTGCCGCAGCAACAGCTCAGCCTGT
Source organism: Anoplopoma fimbria (assembly GCF_027596085.1). Taxonomy (NCBI): domain Eukaryota; kingdom Metazoa; phylum Chordata; class Actinopteri; order Perciformes; family Anoplopomatidae; genus Anoplopoma; species Anoplopoma fimbria. The sequence continues at coordinate 17,888,337 of NC_072463.1, forward strand.
CTCCCAACACCAGCCGATTGACAGGGGGGAGAGATTTAGAGTTAAGTGTAAAAATCAGGAGCAGATTGGGTTTGTTTCCTTGAGGTGTTTCATGTGTCAGCAGCTTCCACATGGGAGGAGTGCTTGTTCACTCAGTCATACTGTACATGTACGTACAGATGCTGTCTAGCAGCACACCTTCAAAATAATGATTGACTCAGACTTGGGCTTTTCTTTATGACTGTATGGGTGTTTGTTTTGATTTACACATCTGGGGGCTACACCCCACGTTGCCAAAGAAAACAGCACTGTACTGTATTTATCCTGCAGAAATCCCAAAAGATTCCTCACATTGCCTTAGCAGAAGAGAAACGGCGAACACATTATCCTCACAATAGCTTCGTGGCATAATAACACAGCCTGTTTGGCCTCAGATCAGTCTGAATCATCAACAGATCAAGTGTTTGTGCTGCCAATATATAACTTTTAATGGGGCAGAAAGGCAGAGATGAGAAAAAAAATGATTATGGAAATCATTACCCGCTCCATTGAGGTTGTAAAGAGACAACTGGATGCACACTCTAGTTCGCAATGCCAAAGGTGATCACATAAACCGTTTTCTAGAAATGTCTCCTTTCCTCGCTGTTGCTGCTGGATGTCAACTCGACTGTGAAAACTTGAATATCAGCTTGAGGAGATTGTGTAAAGACATTTTAAGCAATCTGAAAATGTAAATGTCACATCTGAAGGTGCACAAACATATAGGTAAGGGATGCATGCCTTTTATGAACTGAATGTATGACCTGCTGACATAAGATCCCATGTCTGAATGCCACTGCTGAGTGCATACCTAATAACATATACATACACATATACAGCCACCTCAATGAATGGCAATGGAGTGGCAACATTTTGCACTTGGTAGAGTAAGCTTTGACGACCTTTCCTGTGTCTACCCAGGGTGCTTCCCGCATAACTCTGTCACTGTCAATGTTGTAGTGGGCCGAAAGAGGCTAGCAGCCCAGCAGCAAAGGGGAAATATTATGCCTCTGAGTTTTATACCATCTGCCCTCCTGTAAAACTCTTTAAACTGTGACAGGAAATATTTAGACAACAAGATCAGGCCTGTTGAAATCACAGGACAGATGGGACCAGACAGGGCTTTGGACAGAGAGAGAGAGAAAGAGAAAGTGAGAGAAAGAGAAACCAGACTATTGCACAGTAGTATATTTAGAATTGCACTTCCATAAAGTCGGGGGAACCTGGTTCTTAAATTCCTCATAATGCAACCAGTGTTATCTTTTTGTTTGACTGGGAAATGCAGCTCTCAAACTCCATATCCCAGTTTGTAAAGCATGCTTTCGGTTATAAATTTGTAGTCTTTAGGCCCAAGCTTAGGTTATCACTTAGGTTATTTTTTTCCAAACTTTTGGTAGCTCCCCCTAAACTGTTTTCTCCTGCTGAAGAGTTCTCCACATGACAAGGAAACTGATCTTGATGTCTAAAATTGGTGGAGTTCCTACCTATTTTTCACTGTTTTATGGTCCATTTCTCACTATGAGAATCAGTTGCACAACTGGAAAGATTTTGTGGCATTTCTTTTTATTCTAGCTGTTGTTTTTCAAATTGATCACTGTAGAGGTCAGGTCAGGCCACAAGCTAGTAGTACCAATACTATAACAACTAATTCTTAGTAGATTTTGAGTATGTAGTGTGTTTCTTTTGGAAAGGTAAGCATGTTCAAAAGAGCTGTCATGGATCCAAAATTGCTGGATTTTTGAGTGTGCTGATGAATTCACGAAGTGCAATGCACACTAGTCCAGGCATTTTCAACCTCACACGAACTGCAACTAAAACAAACTGATTTTGTTTTTTTGAGTTCTCAATGAGAGAAAAAAGGTCTCAGGATTATATTTCAAATCGTCTAAATATTATCCTACCAAAAAACTCCTTTAAGGCCATATTTTAGCTATTATGCAAGCCTAAAATATTGTGAAAGCTAGGTTTGACTTTGCTTTATTTTTTCTTTGATGCAGAAAAAACGAAAATAACAAAACAACAGCACATCAATGCTGAGAATTCATTATGATCACAGCATAGGTCTGGTCCCATTCTACCCAGATCTTGTATTAATTACTAGTTATACTCAAAAGTTTTTTTATTTCAATTAAAAGTAACAGAAAATTGGCCATCTCTGATTGTAAACCTTTAAAATATGATGATTATCACTAAGGTGGATGACAACCATTTTGGATTTCCTTTGGAATATTCATTAACACCTTTTAAGATACCTTTAGGGGTAAAAGTAAAATAGCTTTTGTTGCAATTTGTAGGACTGCTCTTAAATGATCTTGGGGAACGATAAATAATATATATATATATATTAGTATAAAAGATTTAGAAATACATTTTGAAGTCTTTTTGTTAAGTTTAATTGCCGTCTGGCGGCAGACGAGTTGTATCGTTTCCTGTTAAGTATGAAATGGTAAACTACACTGATTTCTTGCATAATCACATACTAACAAAAAACGTAAACCATAAAGTTCTGGGGACTAATTTGAATCAAGTAAAAAAAATCCCTCACACAATATTACCTCCACGTCAAATCCGTGATTTATTGCTTAATGTAAATGCAGGTTTGCATCGTTGGATAAAACGTCATTAATGAACCACCGCCAGGCGACGAGACACAAAAGCTCTCGTCTCATTCAGCACACTCCATCTCAACTGTGACTCGAGTACCTCCAGCAGGTCCACCGTTAAAGCGTTCATTACCAGCGAGGCCATATGTCAGTGGAACAACAGAGCAGGAGCGTTTATTTTCTCAGCCCCCCTTCATCAATCCCTGCTACTGCATGAACCCCGACGTCACACGTGTTTAACTGCACGTCCTGTGTGTTTCCCCCGTGTGGAGTAATCAAAACAGTTAATTCAGACGCTAAAGACAGTGTTTGGGTTCTAATCAGACTGCAGGAACTCCCGCTCCGTCTGTGCTTTTAGACACATAATAATCCCATGTCAGTTGGACACGTCTGAGCAAACAAACACATGCTGCTTTCATAAGCCCCCCTCTGATTTCAGCACACATAAACAATCTTCTTCTTCTTTGTCTCTGTCTTATGTCTGCATACAATACAAACACATTTGCACACACACACATACAGGAGCAGCCGGTATAAACCTATTTCCACCTGTTTCTGATTATTCTAATTGGCCCATCAGATTGAGGAAACGTGTGACAGCTGAATCTGGAGTAGCGAAACTGACCCTGGTGAAAAATGAGTGGAAAACTAGGAGAGCACCTTAGTGAGAGAAGTCATAGCCGCAAATCGGAGTCAGCGTTTGCTCGCTTTGTATGCGTGTGCGTGTGTGTGTGTGTGTGTGTGTGTGTGTGTGTGTGTGTGTGTGTGTGTGTGTGTGTGTGTGTGTGTGTGTGTGTGTGTGTGTGTGTGTGTGTGTGTGTGTGTGTGTGTGTGTGTGTGTACCGGTTTAGTTTAGTCTGTCTTGTAGTGTGAATCATTCATTCTCTCACAAAGATTTAACAGAATCCCCAGAGCCCGGGTGACTCACCGAGTTATGCCAAGTGTGAGGCCGGATAAATAGAGCACAGAAGCAGTGAGTAAAGAAGAAACCATCTCGAGCCAGACTGAATCAATCAATCACACTCCAAAAGGTAGTAGCGTTAAAGTACTTTTCCTCAATGATGACCTTTCACCCGCAGTAAAAACAGATTCATTCTGTTGCAATGAACATCAATGCGGCTGGAAAAGGAGTTGAGGCGGTCATTCACTCGTACATAAGGAAATATACAAGGTAGGCTATGGAAGTAGCTGTGAAATCGGTGAGGAAGAGATGAATGGTTGTACCAAATTTCATAGCCATCCGTGCAATAGTAGTTTAGACATTTAACACACAACACGTCAACCTTCTGGAGAGAAAAGTCTGAGATATCACCAAAGTTATTATTTATCACGGTCTGTGTGGACTGAATGTCTCGACCAAATTTCATGGCGATCAATCCATCGTTGAGATGTTTCAGTTCCAAAATGGTGGTTTGACAAATCGACTGACATTGGACTCTTGGATCAAATTTGAATTTTCATAATTCTTTTCACTGACACATTTCATGCACAAATCTGTGACTGAAAATTCCAAATTTAAGAGATATCCATGCATGGCAACAATATGTTGTTTATAATTCTGGATCTTTTTGTGTGGTAATCATGTCTCACTGGACTTGTAGCAGCTCATACTAGACTTAAACACATTAAGTTGAATAACTGTTGATACACCAATAGACAGTGACTCACAAAGGCACACATTTGGCTGACAGACACTAATAACCCAAACATAATCTTTGGTGGTGAGGAGGAATGAACAAGACACCTCATGTTTCGTTGTCTCCTCTACCTGGGAGGATCAATCGACAGTGATAGTATCATGGACGGCCTCCCCCCGACCAGGATGACTGAGTGGACCGTCAGCCCTGCTTTGTTCCTCCGGAGTCTCCTCTGTCTGGGATGGATTTGTCTGTCTGGGCCCGGCCTGTGCAGGGGTCGCCTGGGGGTTGTGCAAACACACACTCACTCTGGGTGGGATGGAAGCTTTTTTTTTTTTTTTTTTTCCATGATCCGACCCGGTGAATGGAGCGTGCCTTGCCAAAAACAGATGCATCATCCTCTTTTCCCTGATCACAGTTGTTTTGGTAGCATCGCCAGGGAGTTGGGAGTTTTCCTTTCGATTCATCTTTTTTGTTGCTGCAACCCCCTGATTACTGTCACGACACACCGTTGGGTTTCCATATGATGTGGTTGTTTGTTGCGATGGTGATTCTTTCCAACTGATGTCATCTGGTGCAGGGCCACAGGGAGACATTTAGTGTCTATGTTTTTGAAAAAGATGTTGCTCTAAAATGAAGTATTTGCCGGAAACGCTTTCTACCCACACTAAATAACTGCGGTTTGAAATGTAAACTATTGAGTCTTTATTATGCAATTCCTCATAATAATACATCACATCATTGTCATTGCTGAATAGTAGTAGTAGTAGTGAAGCAACAAGGGTATTACACTTAAATATATGCAGCACTGTCAACCATCTTTTCCTTTTTGATGAGTGTGTTTGATAAAAATCTTTTCCACACAAGATAGATTTCTGTCAGTAAGGCAACGCGTCCCCTTTTTGAAGATTCCTCTGCGACACCTGCTTTCAATGTGAATTGCATATTTGGACAAAACACTCACACTCCATCTTGCTCTCTGTCACAGCAGAGTCCAACGACAACATTTAGCATGTTTATCTCATGGCTCCCACCAGGACTTGAAGCTCATAAATAATCATCTCCTTCTCTGTGTTTACCACGTCTGCATCTCCTTGTCGACCGCCACGCTGCCAACGTCACTCCTCTCACGGCCACATTGACGTGAGGGAATATTAATAAATGTCATCAGACCCTGATTTATTTAGAGCTCCGTATTGTTCCCGGGCATGATATGAACCCAGCCCGAGGCTCCAGAAACGTCTGCAGTAATAGTGAAGTGGTTCCTGTGAAAGCTTCACTTTGGGTGATATTTACATTTTCTATTTTTTTTATCTCGTGTTGCATCTTCACGACTAGATGACAAGTGGTGAAAGATAAATGCTGTTAGGACGTAAATCTATTTTCCTCTCTCCCCCATTAACCTTTTTGTTAAGAAAGGCTTCCTTCAACTCATCTTCAACTCTTAATACCTTCACTGCACTTACCTAAGCGCTCTGTCAGTTAAGGCCACCGCACTAGGCAGTTATCCGCCCTCTGACATAGTAAACGTGTGACATCATGACCAGTGAATGCCCCTAACTGATAACTGTTATTGTAGCCTGACACACAACAAGGCCCTGGTAAGTAAGGGTCATTTGTCATGACCTTTCCCTGTGTGGTATTATCCCACATGATTGGGTATTTACAGCAGAGCCACAGCACGGTTAAATCAAACTATCATTCACAGGCAGTTTGGTTCTCAGGCAGCAAAACAGGACACAATAGACCTTTTCTTAATTATTTTGCCCATAACGTACTCAAAACTTTGCGGGAGTCTTTGTTGAATAAATATTATCATTAAATCCCAGACACAAAAGTGTGCAGGCCAAAGGCATTTCCTGTTTGTGATAATATCAGTTTATAAGGGCTCTCCCCCTCTTAATGCCTTAAAACTATGGCTATTATGAGAGCAAGACTGCCATCTAGTGTTGGTGTGGCTGGTACTGTAGCTTCTCAGGGTTTTGTGGAACAAAGCTATAGGGAAATTGTCAAGAGACATTACAAACAGTTGTGTGGAATTTATTTATTTCTGCTTTGGGTCAACTGTAGCAGCGTAGTTGTCCTCTACCCATGATGTTTTTATGTGGGTGTGTTCTTTCCCCTTTTTCTGAAGATGTTTAAATCTCCTGTGAGCTCCTGGTGGGTAGTTTCAGTTTGAGGAAAACACTTATATAAATTGATGTCTTCTAACAGGAACATATGTGAGTATAGAGAATAAGCACAGTACAGAGTGGTCACATATGGTCGAAATTTGGGATATCCCAACATGTTCACAGTTACTTCTCTGTATTTATTAAAGGCACGGGATCTGTCTTTGCTGTAATTCTATAGCTTTTTTTCATGCCACAGGACTGTGGTGAATTACCTTTAATGAAGGATCCACTTCATTTTAAAGTTTTATTTTTAAGGAATATGACAAGGGGAAGCAATTGTGGGAATTTCCTCTCGCACGTAACCATTTATTACCTTTGAATGAAGCCAAACGTTAAGGGTTTAAATGTGTAGAAGTTTTTTTTTTTCTGAAATACTTTCTGTGTAACAACTTGTGTTCTCAACTTCCTTCCATGTCTGCGTTTTCTCATGAACATTAAGCTTTATTACCCCTTGAGGGAAGTTGCTTTGCCCAAAGAGCATTATAAAAACATCTCACACATAAAAACCAGACATGGATCGCCATTAAAACACAAAACATCAACACAACATCATTTTTTCTTTTAAAAAAAAAAAAAAGGCATATGGTTAGAGTGAGGCTGATCTACAAAGAGGTCAAAGGTCAGGCTCAGCTACAGAACAAACCTCCCATCACTGGAGAAATGTAAACTTCAATATTTCTGCTACCTCCAAAAGTAAAATGATTGATCACTGATCATAGTCACGTGAATATGGTGGGAAATATTTATGTTGTACAAAATGAAATAGGCCATGGACTGAACACAGTAGGCCAAAAATCATAGAGATAGCATTCATATTTCATGATACTTAGGCAACGATAGACAATAAATATCCTGTGATGAATTACATGTGTTAGTTCCAGATCAGTCTGCATTCCTTTGGCTCAGAGTTTCGTGATGTGGCAGAGGGGGATGGTAGATTGTATATCTCTCCAAATGATCTGAAGGGGCATTTCCGTCCTTTGTGCTATATTTACATCCAAACTCAATTAGGTCTGGTTCACTCAAGCAGGACTGTTATATATCAGCACGAGTAAAAACCTACTAAACCCTGTATAGCAGAGCAGGCCTGTTGAATAAATCTTATTGGAGCTTTTGTATGACTTCCGACAGATTAACATGTCTGCATTTTCTGAGGGACAGGACACGTGAGGTACATTTCGTCATTTCGTTCTGCCAACTGCTCATGAGTTCTTTATTAAAGCTTTAATTCCAGTCAACACATGAAACCATATTTGGTTTCATGGCAGGTTTTATGACCCGAATAGAAAGATTATTTGATTTCTATTGAACCATAAATACGAGTATGTGGATGAAATTTGATTAATAAAGTTTGCAAAGACAGTAATGTTATCATTCTGTCAAAAAATGATACAAAAAACTTCATAAACAGTTGAAGTCATGTGCACTAAGCAAATGAGCAGCATTCAATCAGGCCTCTAAATATTACAATCACTTTTCAAGAAATAATAACTTGTATTATAAAAAACAATTGATTTTATCCAGTGCATATTAACATACGTGCTAATATTATATAATTATGTCTAATACTATCTTTGCTATAATCCGTTCTAGTTAGACTACAATAAAAGAAGCAATGACTCCAAGTAATAGGCAAATGAAGCTGTAGGTGGCGCTGCTTACAGAGTGAGCTAACAGTGAGGAGGTCACAGTGATGGTGATTCCTGGCCTACAGAGATCACAGTTTTCACCACAGAAGAAGCAGGGATCCATGTTGTACAGAGCCTCTGAGTTGTAGGTTCTTGTTGCCTTTCTCGCTGTGAGACGGGGAAAATCATTTTTTATGATAATCAGTACATAACACCGTGTGTGTATCAGTGAAAAATCATGCTTGCTAGTTCATTTAACACAAGAAGGAACAGAATTGAAATAACTGTAACTGTACTCACTGGGTTCATAGTAGTCGTAAACATGCACCACAGCATCCTGTACGTGAGCCACTTTGTAATCTCTGATGACTGGAAGTGTGATACAAACCTCTGACTTGTTGAGCTGCAAATGGGACCAGAAAAGTGAATGTCATGACATGAAGACACAATACAACACAACATAACATTTACTCACCTTATTCTTTTATATCTTGTACCTGATGTAGGATTTTTTTTTCTTTTAAGTTAGCAACTAGGGTAGCCAACTACAGCAGCCCTCATGTTATTCTCCTCCTCAATTACACTTTAGAAGGAATTTAATAAGAAAAGTGTGGTTCTTTGCAGACCATAGACTAGAAATGGATACAGTCACTGCAACGTCACCCATTGGTTTGTGGGTCTATTGTACTCTCAGTGGGACCATAATATTCAAATTAAACATCGTGTTGTATTGAAGAAGACTGGAAACTAGCGATTGAGACCTAAAGTTATGTTTAAAATGTTTACTGAGGTAATAAATCAAGTCAGAAGTCGGTTCATTTTCTCATAGACTTAATTATTTTTGCAACCACAGGAGTAGCCCACCGCTAGCCAGCAGAAATAATGCAAGTTCAAGGCACTTAAAGGGCTTCACTTTTCATGAGCAGAGGTTGACCCTTACTGCAGCTAATACTGTGGACACAGAGGTCATGTTCTCAGGATTTTCCTTGAATGTTTTTTATGACCTGAGGAGGAGTTGTCATTTGAAAAATGACACACAAATGACACATAATGGGTTTGATGGAAATCAAATAAAATGATTGAATAATCCCCCACCATAATTATATACTTGGCGCTGTGGATGAGGCCATGACACATCATTTGAACCATGTTTACTTTTTTTTTTTAAAGCATTTATGATCAATTGAATTATTAACAATGAGGACTTGGAGATCTGATTCGGGTTAGTCAAACAGTTCTTCTGCCATGATTCTTAAAATGATCATTTAACACGAACAATAAGATTGTTCTGGTTCTGGTTTGACAAAATAAAACAATAATGTGGCCATCCTCAACATTTCATACCTGACCATGAAAAGAGGACATGATAAAACACTTACTGAATCCAGGTAGAGGCTGACTTTCTCAGGGAATATCTCCACATTTCTGATAAGATCTGTTTGGGTTGCAGCTTCAGGAGAGAGACGGAAACCACTGAGCATGCCCACGTCCAATAGAACCATGCCCGTTTGTGATATCACCTGATTGTCCTTTAACCTAGAGAGGACAAGTAGGATGAACTTTGGTGCCCTGTTTTGCGGAGCATTTGTCATGAATCACAACTTAAACTAAAAAATATAAATAAAAGAGAGAAATACAGGCATTTTTTTCACCAAACAGAAAGTAATTTGACATACAGGTCAATCTGTGTTGTAGTACTTACCCTGTGCATATTGATAACAGCATGTGATTGTGGTCTATTTCCTCAGTAACATCCACATTTAATGAGAAAGCCTCCTTGTCTGTGGCATTCTGTAGGTTCTGTGAAAAAGCTTTGGTCTCCAAGTTGTAAAAGATATTCACCTGGATGGATTCACGGAGATGTTTAAAAATATAAAAAACTTAGATTTAGTGGTGAAAAGCTTTAATTTACTGTACTGCCTGATACCCCAGCAAAAGATTATATAAGTCTGAAATGTAGATGATTAAGTTAAAATGCCTCAAGGTCACATTAACAGTAACTGCTATAGGAATCTCTCCATTCCATAAAGCAAAAATGAAATAGAAATTTGCATCTCTGTATTTGTTCCAACATTAAAGTATTGAATCATGGAAAATTCAAAACAGTATTTGGGAGTTTGTAATATCGGACATAATGAAAATATTAACCTTTCACCAAAGTCCTCCAGTGAGTGATCTGATGTGGAGACAGTAAAGGACCTCCAGCTACAGTATGTGTTCCAGATGGTAATTGCTGGGAGTCCATGATCATGCTACATTTGCATTTCACTGTTTTGGTTTAGCATTTACAATGCAGTGTGTTGTTCTCGTTGAAGCTACCATGCAAAGCTGCTGTGTTCAATTTATTCTGGTCATGCTACAGTTATTAAACCTGTTTTATGTTGACTTGTTTGAAGTATGGAAACATTCCTTCATTGTAGGAGGTTGTGGTGTTACATTTTCCTTAAACATGGATTGTTTTAGCAGAATTCATATCAAAGCTGCAAACTAGTACAATCTGTACCTAATGGTTAATAAATACAATGTAATGAATGTACAGACAAAGAAATAACGGTGACATTGTATTACTCTACCTGAAATATTGCAAATCCTCTTCCCTCCATGTATATATTTAGGTTTAGATCTTTGTCAAAATTGATCTAAGAAACATAAAGTAAAAAAAAAAGGTAAACAAACAGACATAGTATAGTCGCATGGTACAGTAAATACAGTATCATATAAAATATCCACTTTATCAAGCGTGCTACAAGCACAGGACTCCACCCAGGTGTATTACCTCTTGGCGATTATACGTCTGAAATGTGGTGGAGTTGATGCTAAAAAGCGACACAAATGAAGACGCTGGGGCAGATATGTTGAGCCTGAGGTCAATGGCGTTGGCACCGCTGAAGGCAGCGTAAGTAGCCAGAGCTTGGAGGGCAACCACTGTGTCCTGAGAAAGAAAATGTTTCACTCGTTTAATGTTTATTTTAACAAACAGCTCTTCATTTTTATTTCCAGCTGCATAGTTCAATTTTAGTTTCTCGAGATTCAAAAGCAGGTGTGGTGTTACCTGGGTCGTCCCGTAGCCTCCGAGATGGCTTCTCTGCTTGCTTAACCATTTCAAGATTTCAATGCCCTCCACCAAGCTGCCACGCTTAAAAAGAGCCAGCAGCATATAAGAGGCCATCTCGATCTGTGCTGAGCGCGCCTGCCAGACATGTGACTCCAGGCCAGCTGATGATTCCCACATCATGACTCCATCTTTGGAGGAAAATCACAATGTACGGAATCAGATTAATTGTGCTACACAATAAATAAAACACTCAATGCATGTCATTAGGGCTCTAGATCTAGATCTTAGGACCTTTGCAAGAGTCAAATTTGAAGAAATTTGGAAACTGCACCCACTTTACAACCAAAACAATTCTAGCACTTGACCAGATGGTGGCACAATAGAGTAACTACATACAAATCATCGAGAGACATAGGAGCCACAAGTTCTTTTTTATAGTAGCAGCCTTGATTAGTCTTTCAGGGTAGCAAAAGCAACATGTTTTACATTTGGCCTATTTCTTTAATTGTTGGTGGTAGAAAACTTTTGCAAACTCCTCTCTGACTTCTTGTCATCCCCAAACCTGGCAAGCAACATCTCTTTATATTGTTAATCAAAAGGAACCCTTGCTTTTTTCCAGCTTCAATGACTTAGCTGATCAAGCAGTTGTAAATTGTGAAATTTACAACTGAAAATTCTTTACCTTTAAACATCAGATAACCTAATTTCCGGTAAATTCACATAAAGGTGCTGCTAAAATATTTATGAAATATCTGTAACTCTGAAATGGTTTGTAGTCCAACGTTTAATCCATATCATGGCAATTTTACTGGATGCAATGCACACGGTATCAACAACAATTATAATACAAAGAAGGCATTAAAGTAGATTTACGTGACTTTTGCACATTCTTGAACAAAAAATAAACTTGACTTTATTACCTCTGTAGTCGGCTCTACTGCTGAGCTCCTCCAGGGCAGTGCCAGCCACAGGACTATTGGCCAGAGCTAAAGCATAGGCCACCAGACAAAGGCTGTAGTTACTGACCACCGCTCCACTGGACACTTTGTTCTCCAGGTACGTCTGAGCCAGGGACACATTACCTGGGTACATGTCCTTCACACAGACGAGCCAGACAAAGGTTCATCACTATCAACTGACTTATTTTCCAAGTTTTCTTAATATACAACACTTAGATATGATATACACTGGAGTTTGCAATAATTCTGTGAATTACTGAAATACACCAATTCCCCTAACTCACCTCGTAGCCGTCATACTCCAGCAGTGCCATCAGCACATATGCAGTGAGTCCCACTGAACCATTATCCAGTCCTCCCTGCATCTCCGTGGAGATCAACCTGCCCACCTCACTGAACTCACCCTGGGGCCCCTGGTGTTTCAAGAGCCAAGTCATAGCTCCGGTCAGGACGCTCTGGTCCACCTGCATGTAGGTCTGAGCCTGGAGGAAGCACCTCAGCACGAAGGCTGTCAACCTGAGACCACCGAGAGAAGAAATTAACTTTTTTCGACCACACAAATGAGTGATATGAATGTACTTAATACTACAGGATTTTGCCCACAAATGCATTGCCATTCCATTAGTGGCCTACCATGTGCTACCAGAGGTGTCGCTGGCTCCGAAAGCGCTGAATGAACCGTCATCTCGTTGGTAGGACAGTTGTCTCTGATATCCTTACAGCAGAAAATAGAACACGTTTCAAACTTAATCCAATAAAGCGTTGCTCAAAATATTAGCCCTGTTACATTTTAGGAGCACATTATTAACTTTTCTCATATTTTTACTGTATACAGTACGTTAACTGTAAGTTGGTGACTCACAGCTGCTTACCTTCCATCATGTAGCCCAGAGCCCTGCTTTTGATCTCTTTATTGTCCCCGATTGGTTTGTCCAGGTACTTGATGACATAAATACTCGGAGCGAAGTGGACCATGTTCTGCTCCCCACAACCAACAGGCATCTGAACCAGCGAATCCAAGTTGTTGATGGACAAGGCCAAGATATCACCTGTGTAAAGCAATACAGGAGGAAAGGAGGATAGGAATAATCTGTACTGTGAATTATTAAAACGTTTTCTAATCTTTAGTTACAAGGTATGGAAGAATGGAGCACCATCACAAGCAGAAAGTCACACTAGAGGCAAAACCTCCATCCTGCACCTTTGCTTGATTATAAAAAAACGCTCTCTATCCCTACAAGTACAGAAACCACACATTTGGCTCCAACTGAGGAAAATACTGAGGATTGCCTTTCTACCATGACAAAATCCCAACATCCCTCAACCTGAAAGGAGCCAAGTCAAACAGCCTGACAGCTGCTCAGAGTCTGCCCGCCATAAACATTCCTGTTTGATGTCCATCATTCCTGTTCTTCAACATTCAGAACCCGAATGTTTTCAGGACATATACCGAAAATCATCATCTATTCACAAAGGAAAATGCAGGTACATATAACACATGCCTCATTGACTACAAGTAAACATGAAGAGCACTCAGATGGAACTGCCACTTGCACAACAAGGTGGACAAAAATGGTGAACGTACCAACCAATGCCACATGGGCCCTCTGGCTGCCCGCTACCACATCTGGTGGAAAGGAGAAGGAGATGGATCTGGAACTGTTGTATTTCAATAGTGCCATCTCCAGGAACAGAGTCTCTGAGAAGGACTCTTCAACTCCCTCAGGCTTCGGGAACATGGAAGTTATTTAGAGAATTAACTGCATGCCACGTAGCACGTTTCATTTCTAAATGCACCTTGTTTTTTACTTGGTATTATTATTGGATATTATCCAGTGTTTCCATCATACCGCACCTTCACAAGCACTCTCCAAACAAGGCTGTCGGAGGCCTCCGCGGATACGGCGTCCACAGATATTTCCATCTCGCCCAGAGCCGCAGGCCTTATAGGGAACAGCGCTGAAGCAGACATATGACTCCCCACGCTGAGTTTTTGAGCATTTACCACCGAGGCGTCTCCTTTGTCTGCCAAAACAAACTCAAAGGCCTCACTCTGTGCTAGCAGCACGATGATCTGTGGAGAGAAACTTCCTTTAATACAAAGAATGTAACACATTTTGTGTCCCATAAATGACGGATACTGGGACGATACTATCAAATCATCAGTTAGGGAGTAAAGTGATACTTTCCAGGTCAGATGCTTTACCACTCCTACTTTAGCAAGAAAATTCCCCAAACCTAGTCCTCCATACCTGTATGTCGTGCTCTAAATGGTTGATGATGTTCACCTCCAGCACAATCTCCTCTCCTCTGATGAGGTATGATGGGACATCCAGAGACAAGGAAAAATCTTTGGACACGGTCAGCTGTGAATGAGAGAACATAAACCAATTCGAAAGCAACTTGGGCTAAGATTGTTAGCAGCAGTGGTGTTAAGATCTTGAAAATTGCTACAATTTTACACGGCACAAAGGTATTTAGGTGGTTTACAAGACAGTATATGAAGTGGGTAAACTTTTGAGCTTTAGAGATTCTCTGTGACATCAAGAGGAAAGACTGAAAATCAATTCCCCATGTCTCCTTGCCCTTTTCAGTACAAACAAAGAAGCACAACGTCCTCTTTCGAAAGGAAATAATGAAAACTGAATGATGTATAGAGGCATATAGTGAATAGTTAGTTACCTTTTGTGGCACAGGAGTGAAGCCCAGACCCAGGTTGTCTGACATCACCAGCGCAAAAGCTCTCAAAGACGAAACGCCATCGGGCACTGTTATTTTCTCACTTGTCCATGTTTGATTACTGATAGAAGTGACGGACGACAGCACAACACTGAATTTATTCAGCACAACACTGTCATTTGAGTCGCCAGCATATGTACCTTTCAGCACTCACCTAACACTAGTGTCGAACCACAGCAAGGATTCAGTGGCATCCATCCAATGGCTCCAGTACTTCTCTACCATTAGGTCATCTCCTTCTCAAGAAGAAGAAGAGATAGAAGAGATCAGTACTGTGCAAAATATCCGAAGGAAGAAGATAAAAATCCAGTAGAAATTGTGGGACAAATCCAATATGCTAAATGGCCACAAGAGGCACTCCAAATATAAAGTAGATGCTATTGACTAAGCGTGCTATTTATTATCTTACCATTTGTAGGTCCATCAGGCTTGTTTTTCTGATATAGTCTGGCATTGGTCAGCATCCTAATATTACATTCCTGCGGTGTGAAAGAAGATAACAATGGTACATCTGTTACAATAGCTGCTAATATTACATCTAAAATGTTTTTTGGGGAATGAATGCATGAAAAGCCTGTACTGAGAAGTCCACTATCAGGTCATGCATCTTAAGTGTAACAGCCAGTGAAATTTAGGTCAGGTCTCAGCAGGTTATGTAAGGAATAAAACCGTCTCAACTCTGTAGATGCCCGAGGAGATCTCGCTTGTTAAAATGACACAATACGCGGCACCGGTGCTGTGGAGATGGGCAAAGGTCATCTTAAGGCAGCCAACCGTGGTGCAGCTTTGTTTTCCTCTACCTTGCATCCATCAATAACCCTCAGGTCCTGGACCCAGCATGCTACAGTTACCAGTTCATAGAAACAGCGGAATCATCTCCTAACAAAGCAGACAGATGGCTTACATCCAGACTAACCAGTTTAGTGGTCACACACTGAATGGCCGTGCAGTATCAGGAAAAGCGTGAAGCGTTTACAACAGAATAAGGAGACTGGACAATATCCAAACAGGTAACTTACTGAAGGAGGTTCACAGGAGTTTAAATTTCAGAGATGATATTTTGCTCTTTTGTCTGAAGATGTACATTTTAAATCCTTCAGGTTTTTGGCAAATTAAAAGGGGTTCTCACACCTGCTCCACTTTTAAGTCGAGGTCAGCCTGCGGAGCGTCATCATGCGCCCCCATTACCACGATTCCCAACTGGGATCCCGGTTCAAGAGCTGTCACTTCTAGAGATACCTGTTCACCCGGCTGAGCTTTGTCAGTGCCCCAGCTTAGAGACCCCTGAGGAAAGCAGACACACCAACAATCACAGAAACTTCTAGGAGAATCGTGTAACTTTTAGAATTATACGATAAATACATTGAAAAAAATGAAAGTACATAGTTGTGTTGGTTGATGGGTATGTGAGCTGTGTCCATGGTGACCTCTCCGTCAGACAGGATGCAGTAGACGGTGACGCAGGCCTCAGGGGACCAGGACAATGTGGGGGTCAGAGTAAAAGGGGAGGAAGTCTTTGTCCCAGCGGACACCACCTGACCTCTAGAGCTCACCTGGAAGTACAACAATAGAAGTATTTGGTCTTTGCACCAACCACAAACTTCTTCTAATATTTCATTAAGCACAGGGAAGTCCATACATTCCTGTAATGAGCTCTAGATTGGCATTCTGTGTAGCATACAGTATTTTGGCATAGTGATTCCTATTGAAAACATCATCTTTTAACATGGGGAAATACTGCTGGCTTCACAGTGATTGATGTACTGGTCGGATATCTACTGTACACATTCCGGGAGTGAATTTGGTTTGAAGGATGGAATATTTTTTTTATCACGTCTCAAATTAAAATGTAACAACTCCATACTCAGCAGCAGTGTTGGAGGTTGTGTGGGCACATAAATGCTAATCATTTCCACATCTTCAACTCATGTGAAAATATATTAACATATATTGTGTGATTATATGTTCACAGTAGGATATTGTGATTTGGATTGATAGAAGAGAGGAAGTAGTGCTGAGAAGCAGCGTATCTTTGTAAAATGATATTTGTTTCCCACAAAACCGCAATTACTAAATAAAATAAATAAATATAAAATGGGTGGAGCAAGTAAGGGATATATAAAGTATTGGAACGGGAAATCTGAGGTTTTTCTAAAAGAAATAAGGCCTTTGAGAAATAGAACTCCTTCACTGCAAACAAATAGGACAGTTCACTATCATATCTGGATCTGGATAGATTTAATGTCAGTATTGACCAAGAAAAAATATATACTTAATATTTTTCAAATCGAACATGACAGAAAAACGCTGAACCCCAAGCAATCAAGTCGTTATTACCCCTTATCCATTAACCTGAGATAAATATGATCAAACTCATTTCACTTCTACAAGTTTATCAGCACTCTGTCTTTAAGATTCCTTATGTAGACATGCAATATGTCGTTATGCAGAAAAAAGTAAATGGCAGTTTTTCTGTATTTGTGTGATTTGATACATCTGACAACACATACCACAAAGTGCAGCTCAGTTGGTTGAAAGCTGCTGTTCACATCTATCTGAAGAGGCAATCCAATCTGAAAGTTAAACATGTAAAGGTAATTATGTCTTGGTTGCACAATTAACATAATCTACTGCAGGCATGTTTAATGTATTATTTCATTTTTGACGTACAGCAATGATGCTTAATATATGTTATATATATATGAGCTACCTGTGCAGGTAAGGCGTCGTTTGGGGAGATCTGAATATAGGAGCCGGTAGGAGAGGGGTGGTTGTTGTTGACAGTCAGAGTCTCCTCACTGTTTTGGAATCTTGCCTGAATATAGAAAATATGAACAGAAATAATCATTTGACGCTTATAAAATATATTATCAATGCGCGTTGCTGATGTTTGTTTTTAAAAAAATATAGAAAGTGAACTCTTTCATAATCTAAGGATGTTGCTTATGCTCTATTTAAGTTTATGGGTCTTGGGGTATTTTTCTTATTGGTGTCATCCTTCTGCACTGAAACTACTCATATTACATACAACGAAACTGCTTCTCCCCGAGGACCAACATTCCCCGTACCGTTAATCAAAAATACTCACCTGAATTAAGAGCATCCCTACTTGATCCTGTAACTTTAACTGGATGTGGATGTTCCCGTCCTCAGGCACTTGAAGTGTCAGAGTTGTAGGTTCAGCTTTCGTCGTGGATGTTCTCTGAGTGACTTCAATCACAGCAGAGTGAGTCAGATCCTCCGCGCTGAGTGACTCTCCGTCATATCTAGAGATCTTCAGCTGTGGAGTAGAAGGAAATAAAATTTGGAACATCAATTTAAAAATAGACGTTGAATAAACAGAATATTAATGATTCACTCACTTTTGTAGCGAAGAGTAAAGACGGCTTCAGTGTAGGTGGCGGATCGGGGAACGCGAGCTGGAATGTGTTCCTCATGCGCTGGACTTCAACTGTTTTGTTCACTTTAATTCCTGGGGTGACAAGAAATGATGTAACAGAATGGTTTTGAAGGTGCTTAAATCGACATAGTTTCAAAACATATCTCACTTGTGGAGTTGTCAGTAACACAGACAGCAACATGTACACTGCTGCTATTTTCCTGAAGCAGATCGTTGGCGAAGAAAAACTGTGTTGACCCGTAGATCTGAAAAACAACGGTCAAAAGTCAGACGATGGTGTTTACTATACCAATACTTAATGTACTGAATTTAAATTAAATCTTATAAATGAGCCCCATTAAAACCTCACCGCTTTAGTCTGTGTTAGAATAAATGAAGATGCAGTATTAGGCATATCGGACGCCAGTGTGACTGAGACAGTTAGTGTTCCCTGTACAGGTTGTCCACTGGGGTAACTAAAGAGAGAAAAAAGAAAAGTACTGCATCATAGATAGATAGATAGATAGATAGATAGATAGATAGATAGATAGATAGATAGATAGATAGATAGATAGATAGATAGATAGATATTTTTTTATTTTCGTGTCATGCACAAAAACGTGCCCAACCCTCATGGGTTTACAAGACACCATACAGTACAGCTGCAGTGGATCCACATCTCATCAGGTCACATTTGATTACAAGATGACATGTTGCTTCACCGCTCCATCTTAAACAAAACATTCTGCCTTCTCTCCCAGGCCTGGCAAATAAAAACTGCTACAAGGAAGGTTCCTTTCCTAAAACACAACTCAAGTTTTTCATAGTCATCCAGCCAAAAGAAATCAACATAAATGGAAGTCATTTTACTGAAGGGGACATGTGTAAATGTAAAATTATTGATTTGCATGAGTTAATTGAACTCACAGCACTCTCACTGATCCTGATATGTCATCTCCGACGAGGACCCGTGAAGGGGTCCTCAGCAGCACTTCAAAGAGAGGATGCTCTGCAACAGTAGACAGTACAATGATGGGAATGGCAGTAATTAAGTTTACTTATAAAAAAGACTAAGAGTCTATAGGATGGGTCTACAACAAATAGCTCGCAAGCTACCATACATTTGATGTCACTTTGTAAACCTGTTTAAATAAAGATAATTAATTGCCAATAACGAGTTACACTACTTTTGAGTTTAGTTACATCAGTGACGCCGTAACATCAGGTGACTGCTGCAGGAACTTGCCAGCCCATAAGAATAAAAAAATATATACTATTTTCGGGAGGAATGGGTAACTGGGTCGCTTTTTGGGAATGACAAGTCTGTGTGTGTCTCATTTTCGGTCTGAGCGTGCCAGTCGGTAAAAAAAAATCCACATTGAGCGACACTTCATAAAAGTCCACATCAACTTTTTTATGTGACTTTCCTTTCAGTGGCATCCTACAAACAGAGAAGATAAAGGAATTGAACTCAGCGACAGAGGCTTCGTTTAGTGAAGCACATCCTTACGAAACACAAAAAGCATAAAAAAGGTGATGACTGGGCGGCTGAAACAATATTAAAGGAACCGTAAAAGTAAGACGGAAAAGGTAGGAGCTTTATATACACAAAGTACAGCTGAGGCTGATGGGAATGTCATTAGTTTTGCAGGTATTTGGTCATAAACCAAAGTACTGGACAAACAAGAATATTGACCTGCTGGTGGCATTAAAAGAAAAGTCAGTAGGAGTCATCTTCTGGGGACCATGACTCTGTATCAATATTGCTTGGCATTTCAGTCTTGAGGACTAACAGTACCATCCTCAGCTGGTATGGCAACATTTTTTATTTAGCAATAAACTGATAGATCTATTACCGTAATGCTGCACGGTGAACGCTCTCGCATCAGTCACACCCTGTAGGGAAGAGGATGGGAGGTAGATGGGGAAGATGCTTTTCTTTTTCAATTCAACGAGCAGTATTTTAAACACCATGCTGCACAAAGGTAAAGTTATTCATTTATTTCAACCCTACGTTCACTGTGGTTGTGATCATCCACTGTCCAAGAGGATTTGGGATCGTCTGGGATAAAGTGAATTCCCGCAACACAATCCCCGGGTTCCCTGTGGACCCCCGCCTGTCGACGACATTCCCTCTGGGATCCTGCACGTGACAAAAGAACGTCAGTCAAACACCCCCCACCACCACACAATACCCGACTAAAGATCCATTCTCCTCCTCTGGCTTTGTTCTTTCACACAGAAGACAGAGGCCTACCTGTATGGAGACATCCACTCTGCCTTTGTACGGACGGTTATCCAACTGTACGGACACAACTCTGACTTTGACGGTGTCGCCTGGCTGGTACCGCGCTCTGTCCGTTTGAATGAAGGTGGAGACATTCCTGGGGCTGAAGCGGAGGGTGGTGGTGTTGGTGAAAATGAGATTGTCCTCTCTGTAGCCCCTCACCGTCAAGTTTAGGGGGGAATTCGCAGAAGAAGTTCCAAGATTCGGGAGCTATTGTATAAGCATTTTTTAAACACATACATGTGATATCAGGCTAAACAGGTGATTTAATAATTTCCAAGTATGATTCTCTCATCGGTAAGAAATAAACAGAATTCATACTCACAGGAGGGAGTGTTAGGACCATGGTTAAACCTTTAAAAAAAAGGATTCTTTAGCCCACTCAAAAGTCAAACGTTATAATGCAAATCAACCCAATAGCTCCTAGTCACTGCAGTTTCACCTCCTTGGAAGTCCTCTGTTTGGGCAACTTTGGTGTTGCCATGTGCCACCTCGGCCATCACCCTGCCAGGGAAGTCAGCAAGGACGGTGATAGCCAGCGAAGTGGGTGTCCCAGCATGCAACACCTCTGGACCTGAGATCAGATACAATGGCCTAGTAGAAAGTGGAAGAAATGGCTTGTTGTAGATTGGCAAAACAAGTTGTAGGACAAGTTTTTAAAAAAATGCATTAAACATAGAGATTGGGACTGTATTAGGACGGTATCAACAGACCACGTCACTCACCTGGATGAGTCCTGGGTCAAACCAGGCACAGCCAAAACCACGACTCCCACACACACAACCAGAGCCCGGATCCAGTCCATGTTTCGGGTCCGCACTTCGCCACACCGAACTGACAGCGACGGCTTTGTGATGTGACCTGGACCTACACGTTACGAAACCCCTCCCCTTTACTGTCTGTCCGCCAACACCACACTCACATGCTTATACACACTCTCTCTCACACACACACACACACACACACACACACACAGGAAGCATGCACATATTATAACACGTATATTCTTTGTCACACACAAAAGGAGGAGTTCACACACTCGTAACGCCTTTGCCCAGGGGGATGCGTCTCATCTGTCTTTTCAGGGAGGACAATCCCCGCCTGTCCATAGAGAAAGACGTAGTGGTGTAACCACACTGAGAAGAAAGCACGTCTTGAATGTCAGAAAGAACACTGCCATGCATGTAGTGTGTGACACCAAACCACCTGAGAGTTTTATCCTTGAACTAAGATGCTACTATTTGAATCTGTATTGCTTTTGTAAACATTTTTAAAACTTTATACAGAGTGGTAAGAAAACAAATCCATATCATTGCTGATCAGCTAGAGTATGTGTTAAACGGGTTTGACTTTTTATTCAAAATTAGTTTTAACAGTAGGGTGTTATTGAGGCTTTGTATTGGGAGAAAATGGTGACGTCATATATAGAGTACAATTGTTTTTGTTTTTTGAACTGTTATGCAAGTGTGATACAGAAAGATGGAACACAAAATGTTTGGAGTAAAAATCGCAGCAGGGAGGAGATGAGCTGACTTTGTGGGACCATGTTTTAACCTCTAAGCACTAATTACATTTTCACTAAGGAACTTGATGACACGGGCACAATGAACACCTGCATTAACTCTTCTTCACCAGCAGGAGGTAGTAAAGTCAAGGCTATCTCCTCACTTTAGAGCTGTGCCTCTTCCAATTTAAATGAGAACGTTCACAAACTGTAAGAGATGAGAATACTTTACTATGCCCAGTCTTTTCATTATAGTAAGTGTTTAATATAGTGACAGTTTTTCTTTGGAAGTCACCGGGTCACACAATACCCACACAGTATTATTTGCATCATATTAAAATTTTATTTCTTTGGTATTATTCTTTTCACACTTGTTACATATAAACATATTTAACAATGGTGTTACTTTGGCAAAAAAAACCAAAACTCTGCTATACACTTGCTGAAACTTGTTATTCCATTTCTCAGCAGCAGTGTGGTGAACGGGTGAGTTGGGACGTGAGACGATGTTGCAACTGGATGCAGAAGCCTGTGTAGGCGTGTATTTGTTTTTCAAGTCACTCTTGTAAACCACATCCCTGAGCACCGAGACAGCACTGGCACACTTGTGTTAGTATGGAGGCACTTTTCTGATTTTGATTATTGCCATTCAGGCACTGCAGTTACTTTAAGAAGACACAAACACGAAATTTGTACTTGACCAAACATCTGACTGGTCTGCAGCCTCTCTACTGAATACCTACAGAGGCCGTAGAAGACTCCAACAGTTATGTAACATCTGTGCTGTACATTATTACATTCGTACACCAACAAGGTGTTTGACAAAAGTGCATATTTACAGAGTGCTAAAAAGGAGCAGGAAGAAGTAGAATCTTTGCAGAGCATCACAGACAAGCTTAAAAGGCTAAACACATTGGCAGATAAAACAATGACTGCTTACATATTTGATAAAGGACATGATGTAATACAGTACTTTTGGCCAGTGACGTACCAGTGTGGAGACATTTACAGCAACTCTACCTTAACATACAGCTTCATCATAAGGATGCTACAAGAAAATATCCACATATTCTTAATTTTTCTAAGGTGGTCAATGATAGTCTTTATTTTCTGAAAGCTAAATATGTAACATTTTAATTATCCTTCCCTTCCTTCTCAGTTGGTCATATTCTAATACGCTATCTATTTTCACTGTGTCTGAATCCTTCACTACATATTGTTATACAAGTCAAATGTCAGCTGATTAAATGTATGACAGATATAAGAATGCATACAACAATTGCAACAATTTGTGCCTTGCCACTTCCATAGCTTCCACCTGGTCAGAGGACATTTTACATAGCGTATGAAAAGCAGACGGGACTTCAGTCCAAAGTAGCAAATTTTAATTTGAAAGACGTTTTTTTATGTTTTGACATGAAGTCTTCATCGGGAATTTTGATATTATAAAAAAACATTGCAAATTGCATCTTTTGACAACAGAAGTTTATCCAGTTTCCGCACACACAAGAAAAGTTTTATTATAGTATTCAGGGAACCATCACAACTTATACTCTTTCCTTTGGAGAGTGCATAAGGATCCACTATGTTGAGATTGTCTGTCAGTGTACCTACAGCGGTCACATCTCAAAGTGACGGTAGATGCTCTCCACATATCCCAGCACCCTTTGCCAATCAGGACCTCCTGCTCTTAGCATCTCCTCTACCGTCTATGGAGCAAAGATATCAAATATGTTTATGAGCTCAAAATCAACCTTGCATCCGTCATAAAAAAGTCAGCTTAGCTTTATTGTAAAATGATTTGTTTGAATAATAAAAGACACCAAGGACCTACCAGGGTTTGTGCAATCCCATTAGTCTCTCCTGTTTTGAATGCCAGACTGAGATTCTCCCTCTACAAAGAACAGAACAAATCGATGTTGAAGTTGAACACCATAAATCACTTGGTCCTATATGTTTACAAGCGGCGGGGAACAGTTCCTACCTTGTTGTCTGGAGTGAGAGTGGTGTAAGGGATGTGTGAGGGGAGGTAGGTGTGGTACACGGCACAGAAGGCCAGACCGTCGGCCCAGCTGCTGCTGAAGTTGGTGATGTCGATATTCTGCAGGGAGGGAAAGGACAGAAAAGATTACAGTAACACAAGAGAACCAATGGGTTAAGATGCAACAGTCATACTGACATTTGTACATTTTGCACCAATCTTTTTCACTTTAACCAATCAGAAAACCTGTAATCTAAATCATGTCCAGGATCACCTTGTAGCCTTGTGTTCGGCTCTGACACCAACGGAGCAGCGAGTTTCTCTTTGAGCCGCCATGGCGACGCAGCAGTAAGTTGAAACAATCCTGGGACCTAACAACAACAAGATGCAAGGCTTAGGATGTCTCGGTTTGAACACTGCAGGAGTTGTTGTCAGTCAGTTGGGTGTCATAAAAAAAAATCTTGTCACATAGTGGACTCTGTTATTGACAGGAAAACCTAATTAACACATTGATTCCAAGTAAGAGAGGTGTTTTGGACCCAATATCGAGCTTTATGAGTTCGCCAGACAAATGTACTAGGGTTGAAACGACTAATTACATTTAATTAGATTTACACAGGATGTAGCAGTCGGGCTGGTCCCTTGGACAAAATGGTTTGTCAGTGTGAGTGTATGTGTGTGGACTCACTTGGTGGGTGGCAGCTCAGTGAGGGTAGAGTTATACTTGTTTAGAGACTCCTCACGTTTTCCTGTGAAGACAAGCAACCGTAATTCATTGCCCCAAAGCATGCTGGGATTATGAACACTCCAAGCAGCAGTGGAAGGAGGGAGGTTTAGCTACACCACCCTTACATATATTTCTACATGTTTAAAGAAGCATTCATTGTTTTTTGGCCACTTGGTGGCAGCAGAACAAGCAGTAGGATAAGCATTCACTTGGATTGGAATGAATGCATTCGTTCCTCTAAAACATTTGTAAAGCCGATTTATTGAATATCTTAAATCCTGCGTTGTTAACATGTTTACTTGCTAGCATGTTTCATCTTCATGAACTTGGTTGGCACATTGCTACACGTTGTATTATTCGTGCGCTTCCTCATGCACATGTCCAATACAAAAGCTAATTTATGAGGTAAACCCTCATTGGTCATTTTTTTATTGGAAGATAGCTTCCCACAGTGTGAGAATAAACAATATCTCCGTTACATTGCACTTAGTTGTTAAGGAAGAGGAAAACAGGCCTCTCTTTGCATACCTTAAAGTTGTGCCAGCGTACTTTGATGTCAAAATGCTAGTCTGCTAGGAAATATGCGTACAGGTTGGCATGTCTGCAATAATAATGGGGACCCATTTGTGAAAAGCATTGTTCAATAGCGATGCTAGTGGTCAAAAACTACACAGGGTACTTTAAACTAGGGTAAAACTGGTTACATGAAAAAACTACTAGGCCTCAAACCCAAGCATACTGTGACACATTGTACTCAAGCATTTTGTACACACATATACACAAACACACCTGTGTCAGTGCTCAACCGGCTGTCCTGCCAATCCAAACCTCTTCGGCCTCTCAGTTGCCCAGAGTTCTTTAAAACAGACAAGATTCAGTCAAATTCAGTCAAAATCACTACCTGGCCAACAACCAAACTCTAATGAAGAACCCCTCTCAAGATAAAGTATCTCACCTTGTTTGTAGGGCCGATAGTTGAGGCAGTGTGGGGTTGGGAGGTTCCATTCTGCATGGTGGGGGAGCCTGAGGAGGCAGGTAATCTGGACAGGCTTCTGTAACATTACATTACATAGTAAGATAAACAAACCAACTCTTTTTAGTGGCATTTTTTTATTAGACAGGTGTTCCACAATGCTCCAGCTGTATCTAAAGCTGTTCAAACTGCCCTCAAGTGGCCCCAAAAAGGCCTGTGGGTTGAGCAGTTGTGCAACACAGTCAAAAGAAACAACTCTAACAGTCCTGACCAAATTTGGTGATTGTTATTCATTTGCCACTGCTATGTCAGAGACAAAAAATGTGGAAGGTCTTTGGCTTTGGTTTGAAATATCTTCCTGTCAGAACACATTTAAGTGCCACCTACACAAGATGATGCTGTAGTGTTTTCCTCTGTATTCCCAAAAAAGGTCAAACAGTTTCACTCACCTTGACCTCTCTGTGGTTACCGTCCTTCGCGTCTCGCTGGACCGCACCTCCTCTCCGATCCTATCCTTATTGGTCACGTTTTTCAGGTACCGCTTGGTCACAGCTTTACAGTCCGTTCTGGCCTCCTCGCTTGCGACGTTCTTCGTTGATTCGTTCTGACTCCTACTTTCCGTCCCTTCTTGCCCCGGCCTGTACAGCCCCCTCTCCCTGCCCCTCTCGGTCCCTTCTTTGCTGCTTTCAGAGCTGTTGGTTGCTTCTTCATTGGGCCTCTCTGGTTCCTGACTTGAAGCCTGGGTGAGAGTGGCCAGTTTTTGCCTGCTCTGCTTTAGCTCCCCTCTCAGGGTCACCAGTTGCATATCGGCCTCTTTCTGTCTCTGCTGGGAGGCAGCCAGCTCCCGCTCGACATCCTTGTGCGCCGTTCGGAGCGCAGTCAGCTCCTCTTCTGCCTCGGCTCTCAGACGGTCTGCCACTGACACTGCCACCTGGAGGTCAGCCTGGAACTGCAGCCATTCCCCACGCTCCGTCTAAAGGCGAAAAAATAGAAGTGTTTATAGGAGGAATACTGTTCTTCCAACTGATTGATGATGCTTTCTTTGAACACGGACTGATACTTGTGGTTAAAAAAAAACATCTCATGAACGTCCAGAAGCAGAAATAGTTTCTTATTTAAATTTAATTCTGGGACCAGATCAGTTAAACAGGCCATTCATTCTGCTACACAACTGTTGGCAAATATTATTCTTCTTCAAATCGTTTTTCTACAATAACTAAATACAAAGCATTCAAAATGAGTAAACTGCCATTTTAAACCCAAACTGTAATGACTGCCAGAACAAACAAAGCTGAACCCTCAGCCGACAACGACTATAATCAAATGAACAATCAAATATCCATTTGGCCCTCATTTGGAGACTTGGTTGAACTGAACTGTGCAACAAGCTTCAGCAAGCAGAGAGAAACGGAGCTGGCAAGTCTATTCTAATGAGGCATAACTGAATTGTGATCCAAATGGTTTCGTTCATGTCATCTGAAAAAAAACAAAAAGATTATGTTCTCAGGTTTTAGAAAAAAAGTTTGGACAAAGATTTTAAGCAACATTTTTGGAGTGTGTTTTTTAAAAAGTTAATAGCAGAATGGTCAGATGAAAACCTTAAGGCCATTTCACACCGGGGGCTTGATGAATAAAACATGTTAAATTGAGTTCCTTATCCAGTTATGCAATTTATATGTTTAGGGCTTTTATTTTGAGAGTTAAGAGAGAAAGGAGTGGATCTGGAATGTGCTGCCTTTGTCACGGATGAAAAGAATAATAAAGTTAGCTGTCTTGGTGTAGGCTATGGGGCCTCTGTTGTTGTACAGTAGAGTGTACGTGTCGCGTATGTCCATTCCACACAATGTAATTGGCTGATGCCTTTGAAAGCGGTGTGAATGCTCAGAAAAATAAACATTGTTCCGGGAAAAATATATTCTGCAGCGTAAAATTTGCCTTCTGTGTTAACTACTCATGACAAAAACATTAGTTTGGAAAATATATATTGCCATACGAGTTAATCGCACCAAAAAACGAAAGCCCTTGGTGTGTGAAGGCCATTACTCTAACAGAGGTTCAGTTTTCAGTTTTCATTCTTAAGGAGTATTATTGCCTCGGACGTGCACAAACACTCCCCCAGACACCAAAAGACGCTCTCAGAACTAAGGAAGCCAGATGGTAAAAGATACCATGACATTAAAAGAAACGTTAAGCAACCATCACCATAAAAAAAGAGGGAGGGAATGAGAAAGAAGGAAAAGCAAAGAGGAAAGACAATAAAAGTGGTTGAAATCACGCACAGATTTAATACTGTTAAGACTGTGGAGAAATGTGAGGGAGGGCTGAGAAACGAAGCGGTTGGGAACGTTGGTAATTAGATGAAGAATGGATGGAGATGTGGAGGAGGAGGAGGCCATATCTGAGCCAAGTCTGACCAGTGACTCAAGACCACAGCTGGACTAGATTACACTGCACACACACACACACACACAAATATCCTATTCCCATTTTCTCTCCCACACATACACCTCCTCTACTCTCTTACCACCAAACCACACTGTTACGTTTTCTCACACACATCAACGCGTTCAGGGGCAAGCTGGAGCACATTCTCCCTGGCAACATGTGTCAAATGAATACTAGCATTGTGGTCTATGTTTGGAGAAGTTTCTATATTAAGTAATACACCCATTTGGACCTGAAGGATCTTGTCTTCACAGAGACTTTGTTATCTGGACACGACTCCAACTGGAGCATGTCTGTTTAAGGAAACAGGAAGGAGTGCTCCTCAGGTTCACACTGAGATAAGGGTGTGGATTGTCAGTCTTAGGAGACAAAAACACACTCGTACTCCCTCGAGAGATGACCCAGTGCCCCACTGCAAGACCAGATGTGGTATCCAGCACACACACACAGCACAGCACACTTGGAGATTGTGTCAAGTGTGTAAGTGTATGTGAGTGTGAGTGTGAGTGTGAGTGTGAGTGTGTGTGTTCCAACCATCTGTCCCTACTTCACCTCCACACCCAGTCGTTCTGATACATACTTGGGGAAACATCCCAGCTCTGTAATGGCTCCTCTCTCCAGCTTTTCAACAGCCTGTGGTGTGCTTTCAAAAAAGCAGTTGAATACGCCGTTACAGCCATTAAGGGACATTTCATTTCCACAAAACGGGCAAATTCCCCCCGACTGGCACATGAAAATAACCTGGTAGCGTCTACAAGCTGCAGATCTAAATGTTCACAGACATCAAAGAAAAAGGCTCCCAAGTCACCACCATTAACTCGGCGCTGCAAATTCAACACAGCATGCGCACAAGCCCCGCTCCTCCCAAACACACCAAGTCTTCATTCTACATGTGAACAGCCTCCGTGGCCTCCAGATACGGGGCCTTTTGGAGTTGCTGGAGCAGCCTAGCGAGGAGGAAAAGACAGCATAGGGAACCTGGAGATCTTCCTTTGGAAATCTCCGGCAGCGCTCACCTGGAACTGATTCCAAAGCAGCGCTTTGTGGTCGACTAAATCTCCAGGAGGGAGGGAACACAACTTTGACCAGCTACCTCACACACACACACACACCTCACACACACACACACACACACACACACACACACACACACACACACACACACACACACACACACACACACACACACACACACACACACACACACACACACACACACACACACACACACACACACACACACACACACACACACACACACACAAGAATGAGTGTTTTCATTTTTGTTGGTTAAGACAATTGAAGACTGGCGGGGCGCATAAGTACAGACAGATGGTACATCGCATAATACCCTTCGTAGTTCGATGCACATTGGGTAATCATGTGTTTTCAGAATTCAGTTTAACTACAGTACATCAGGAATACATTATGACTGTGGAAAGACAGAGGAAGATAGGAGCATTTGGGAACTCAGGGATGAAGACAGATGAAGAAACGTGGAGGAGAGGCGTAGCCGACAGAATGGGACTGGAAGAAAAATGGCTACTCAAATTACACAAAAGAAAAGGTCAAAAAACAAGGACGTCAGAGCTAAAAGCGAAAAAAGGCTTAAGCAACTTGGGGTCAGATGAAAAGATGGATGGAAGGGAAAGAACAGACTTAAGAGGTCAGGAAGCGAGATAGAGGAGGGCTGGGGGAGAAGACAAGAGAGCGGAAGGAAGGGGTGAGATAGAGAGGAGAGTTTGCAGCAAACGTTGGAGGGTAATTGTTTTGGGTTCTTGTGCTCAGGGAGGAGCGGTCAGTTCTAAGAAACAGACAGAATGAGGGAATGAAGAAAACGGCGTAGAGGGAAGGAGGAGGGAGGCTTCTCCGTACAAAGCTTTAAAAAAAAAAATCCATCGCACCAGCCAAGACTTTCAATGCATCTGTACGCGCCTGTGAGCCTTCTGTCTCACGTGGAACACACGCACACACACACGCACACGCACACACACAGCCGGTCAGTCACTGCACCCCCCCCCCCCCCCCATCCCATCTCGCCACACAGCACAAAACAAAACAAGTTTTGTCTCCTGAACAGCCGAATGTGAACCCCCTCCTCCGCACTGCACTCCCCTTCTCCGGCTCGCCACAAAAAAAGAAAAAAGGCCTCCCAGGACAGCAGAGCAGACCGAGAGGGTTCATAAAGTTGAGCTTTGCAGGCTTATATCGCCCTACCGAGGGCCCATGTAAACACAGTGTTGGATTGCCCCCCCCCCCGATTTCTAATTCACGGCTACCTCTCAGTGGCATACCACATTCTCTCTGAGGTTCAGCTGGCCAGTGGAAGGCTGATATTACCAGGTCCCTTACAGGGATGTGGGAAAGTGGAGGACAGAGGAAGGGAAAAACAGGAGGGAGCAGGGATTGAATATCAAGTAGAGAAAGACGTGACTAGGAAGTGTGGAGTAGAAGAGTACATGATTGTCATGTGTGTCAGATTGGCACTTGATTGCAGTATCATGATTTCAAAAATTCATAAAAGTAGAAGTAGTAAAAGTGAGGACAGTCACAGGGGGGAGAAAGGAGGAGAAAAGAGATGTGGATTGACAGAGGCGTACTGTAAGGTCATATTCCAGCTGTTGTAATCTGTGGCAGCTATAGAGGAAGCCGGGAGCCTCTGGCTACAATCCTCATAAGGGAGGGTCGAGAAATGGGAACGAACGACGCACAGGAAATTACAGCAGCATATCACCATCCTCATAAGAGCATGGAACGCCCCAGCAATGGGACTGAAGAATGCTTGCAGAGTTTGTACTTTTATTATTATGGTTTCTTCATCATCAGGTTTGGGTTTAGAACCTAATAGTTGGGTCAATCCTAAATAGTGGCAACATTGTAATTAACAATGAAACAAACAGGTGTCCGGGTAACATTCAAGATTCATGTTCTCCTTTCAAAAAGGTAGCCAAAGCCAATTATGCAACTATCTAGGATCAACTCTACAAGTATGAGCTACAACAAAAACTTTGACAGATGATGATCTCAAAGGTTTGCCTCTTGTGGGCCTCTCAGGAGAAGCAGAGGACAGGAAGAGCTTCATTAGCAAAGCTGCGGGGCCCAGTGCGAGGCCTTTTGTGATAGAGGGGGATGGAGGGTGACAGGGCGTGTTTTGGTGTTATCTCCTGGATGAAAGGTCGCAAGCGCTACTCTGACTTGTGTATAATTGGAGTTTCTTACTTCCTGTTTACATGGCTATACTTATCCACTGTAGTGTGTTGGCAAAAAGGCATGTTCTTCTAGTACTACTACTAAAAAACTAGTACTAAAGATAGGAAAAGGTGGGAAATGCAAGACAAACTTTGAAATGAAAACTAAAGAACTTTTTAAGACCGAAGTACTTTCTCTGTCAAAGTGGTACCTAACTGACTGAGCAAAGCCCCACTCCTCTTAATTACCATTACTATGTCTGTCAAATTACCACTCTCGAAAATCATACACATTTTTTAAATAATGGGTACTTCGCGTCAGACAGTGGTAGACAAAGGCTTCTCATTTATAGGCGGGGGCCAGCGTTTTGCTGGTTGAAATGGTCATTTCAAGCTAGCTAATTAAACTTATGTGAGTTCCAATAGTTTGGTAAAATCTTAGTCATGAGCTAACTTTTAGTGTTTTCAGCTGACATGTTTTCCATTGAGAACCCTACAAAACGCGCCTTAAATAAGCACTTGATGGCTACATACATGATAGTAGTATTGGTAGTAAGCTAACTAGCAGGACATGCTAATCTTTGTAGCTTCTGTCAGAGCAGAGAAACACATTGTTCAATCCATGCCATATACTTTTACTCTTGTATTTTTGGTTTGGAATGGCAGTATTTCCCATGGGACTTTGTGAGACTATGGTGGGTGGACCGGGGACCCTCTTGGGGGGTCCGGTGGCATAATACAGGTCCATGTACACCGCTTCAACGCAGAAACACCAAAACCTATACAAGCATACCGGGCCTACTTACAATTGCCAATTGGGTTCAGGGGAGGGGGTATTTAGCGATTGGTATTTATAGCGTAGCATGATCATATTTAAAAAATAAACTTTCTAGGGCAACTCACCTGTAAAGTACTCTTCAAACTTTTCACTTCTGTCAGTAGATGCTTCAGTATCTCTGAGGAAAGGATACAGAAATGTCAGAAGACATCCCATGCATATCAACTACAACATAAAAAAAAATGTCAAGGAAATGGATTTTCCCTTCTCAACGCAGGTAAATGTCAAGCCCACAATAATAATAATGAGGAGTTTTAATGCTCAAACTAAAATTCTGCAGTCCTGAATATTATTGATCTTCAGAATATAAAGTATATAGTATTATATCTCACCCGCTGTGTTGGTGGCCCCATCCTGACTGGCAGTGTTGCCCAGTGTTGACCTACACTCCTCCAGCAGCTTCTCCAGCTCCTCACCCTGACCGTCCCCAGCTTCATGAGCCGGCAGTAAAGACTGACTCAGACCACTGTCCCTTTCCCTCCAGTGTGGCCCAGAAGAGCTGCCTGCCACAGGTGAGGCACACAGAGAAGAGGGGCTCTTTGTGGGGCTCTTTGTGGGGCTCTTTGTGGGGCTGATGGCCACAATCTTCCCCTGGGAGGCCTGAGGTCGAGGGGTGGAAGTAGGATGACCCACATTCCTCCCCAGAGCAGCTTGTCCTTTACCCACAGTACTCCCTGACTTGTTGTGCAGTGGGCTAACTCCAGGGCCAAAGGTGAAGCTATTTGAACCGACTGGTGGAGGAGGCCTCCATTCAGGAGCGGCACTGGAAGTGGTAGGGTTGGTGCTGGACTGTGCTTTCTTCCCACTGGATGCGAGGACTGGGACTGGAGGTGGCGATGAAACGGGTGCTGCAGGGGAAGGTTGAGGGGAAGTAGGGTGATGGAGTTGGGGGAAACTGGGCCCGGAAGCAGGCCCATCGCTCTGTGGAGAAGCAGGAGGAGTGTGGAAACTCTCCCCAACACCAGCTAGAGAAAAAGAAAAAACAAGAGAAAGAAACAAGAAAAGCAAATACAATTTAAAACCCCTTTTTCAAGATATACATATATTAGGGCTTTAATGGTTTGTTAGTTGTGCCTAACTGTCACCATACAGACGGGGACAAGGAAAAAGCAACTCGTATTTTGTAAATACAAGAGCAGAAGGATTGTATCTGTCTTTGAAAGAAAAAACAGTATCCTTATGCATTTGTTTTTTTCCCCCCATTGTACCGAACTTCAAAAAGCCGGACACGAACTGAACTGTGACTTCTGTTTACCCCTAACATATAAAGCTTATAATCTGCTGTGAATAACAATTTGTCAGATATCATTTTTCCACAAAAAGTGCCATTACCTCATTTAAAATGACACCTGCTCTTTTCTCCCTAATTGAAAAATCCATAGTGTATAGATATGTGCATTTTTCTGATTTGGGAAGTTTAACTCTTAAACACAAGATGTCCTGTGCTTCACTGATCTGATGTCCATTCTGCATACTGGACTGCATTTGGCTCCCAAAATCTTGCTGGTCTTAAACTAAGATTTACGATGAGCACAGAGAAACTTTCCTTTTTCAGCAGATGACTGTAAAAAAACAGCCTTCTAGTGTCAAAACTCTGCACATACATCATTCTGCACAGTGAAGGTCAAACATCCAAGTGAAGTAACACGGCTTTAAAGTTATGAATAATAAATAAACAACAAAACGGATTAAAATAACTGACTGAGAAACTGCATCATGGATAGACTGTTGGAAAAAAAAACAACAGCTTAGTGGTCACTAGTCAGGCATGTTGACACTGAAAGCACCATTAAGAGAGGTGACCAGACCAGCAAACATCCAGGCCAAGCGCCTGAGGATGGATGCCTGAATACAGACATTCCTCTTGGGCTGCTCATCAACAATGTTGTGTGTGACATTCATTCTTCAAATTCAGGAACAGACACAAATACACAGAGGACAAATGTTTGCAAATACATTTCCAAACTTGCAATAACACAAGTGATTTTTACTTTTTTGGCTCAGCGCTTCTCGGCCATAACAGCATGCCAGTAATAATAATCTTAAAAGCTATGGGAACCACTGGGCATTGTGTATCCTTCTTTTCTCTCCTCCTATTCCTTGTTTAGACAAAAGCATCACTGCTAGTAAAATGAAGTGTTTTTCCTTTTTCGTATTTGCAAAGTAACGCAAAACCTGCTGTAAAGCCAAATTAGTGGGAAGATTGTCTAATAACTTTCTTATGCCACCTCTGCTTTTGGTTCCTACAACCATGCTCACGGGTGGCAGATTGACTGAATGGAGTGTGCGTGTGTCCATTGAGGCCTGTGTGAGTCGATGTGTGTGTGTGTGTGTGTGTGTGTGAGTGTGTGTGTGTCAGATAGCGTCAGGCTTCCTATGATTAATCCGCTGCCCTTGTGCTCAGCCGGGGAATTCTGCCGATTCATCACAGCTGGCCCCGAACGAATCACATAGGCACGCCAGGAGAATGACCACTCACTGTGCAACACACAGGAGGGCTGCCAAGATTCCTGCTGCCGCTCAACACACACACACACACACACACACACACTCACACACCCTTTTCCGCTTGCTTCTCCTTTTGTTGCCTTCTACATCCTGATCACCCCTTATCCGACCCTCTTTTATACAGTCCCCTCACTCTTCCTCTATTTCTTCCTGAACAATCCTCCTTCTACTATATGTTTCAGTGCAATGAGGTGTGCTGGCTTCAAGCTTGAAAAATTCAAAACATGAGGCCAACACACACACACACACACACACACACACACACACACACACACACACACACACACACACACACACACACACACACACACACACACACACACACACACACACACACACACACACACACACACGCACACACACACGCACACACGTCTGTATGTACTGCCAAACATTTGAAATCCATTTAAGCATGCAGAGACAGACCAAAGGATAGTCAAGGGAAGTGGTTTAACCAGAGCTAGTTTAAAAATAAAAGAAAGCATTGCAGACTCATTAGTGTGTGTGTGTGTGTGTGTGTGTGTGTGTGTGTGTGTGTGTGTGTGTGTGTGTGTGTGTGTGTGTGAGAATGTGTGTGTTGACCTACCTGTGGGTCCATGGCCGTCCTTGCTGGAAAAGTTACCCATACTGCAGTAATGGGGTTTGGGCCACTGACGGGGCCCTGCAGGTGCTTGTTGCTTTTTCACTCAGCTCAGACCAAAGTGACCTACACACACACACACACACACACACACACACACACACACACACACACACACACACACACACACACACACACACACACACACACACACACACACACAGAGATGATTAAGTCATGTATTTTTCAGAATGCACTGTTATCCAGCTGAGAAACAGTGCAGTGACCTCAGCTCTGTACTGAATAAACCTTTATTCCCTTTACAGGGGACTCAACATGTGACACACGGAGCGAGAACGTTAATACAGCTGATGAATACATCCCGCGCCATATGAACACAACACAACTACTCAAAGTTTGCTCAACAAAAATGTGATTAAAAACCATAAAAAAAAAAACAACAACACATGAAAGCGTGTTGAGAGGAGTCACTTAAAAGTATCGCCCACTGCGTTACAACCGATACTTTTGATACAAAGAGCAATACAAAGAGCAATACAAACCCTCCAAAGCGGACAAAAACTAAGTAACTCCTGTCTGTTGGCAGTTTGTTGGCAGTTTGTTGGACTCTTCTTCTCTCCGCGCTGCTCAACCGAGCGCCCTGCCCGGTGTGTCCCCACGGAGGAGAGACGGGACGGCGGACAAACGGAACTGCATTTCCTCAGAGCACTGTTTGATCCCTGCGACTAGACTCTATGGTAAAGAGACATCGATGGCCGAAGGAGCCGATATATCCGCTGCATCATGTGTCCACTGGAGGGCAGCGTCAGACCGGGCTGAGCTCCGTGTTTCCTCCGTGTGGCCCCTCCTCACTTACCTCTGGCCCCCAGTATCACAGGCCGGTGACCCACTGACCCACTGTACCGCACCGCTTCAGGCCAAAGACTTTTATTGGATTTTTTTTTTTTTCATATACAAACAACTTTAAATGCAAACTTCCTCATTTATTATTATTGATCATTATCATTTTTTTGATTTTTTTTTTTTTTTTGTGTGTGTGTTTGGCTTCTACAACACGTCGATTTTTTTTATTAACTTTAAGATGCCGAGTTGTGAGCGCTTGGAAACTAAGGTGGTGTGCTCAAAATCACTTTTCTGATTACTCTTTATGAGTGCATTAGTGAAACTGTTGGATTTGCCCAAAATCTGAAGCATTAAATTGGATATAACAAACACTGAAGGTCTTTAGGACTGATTTTCATAGTAGCCCTGGCCTGTTGTGGCTCTGCTACACTACAGGTTCAAGTGGAAGTTGTGACTTGCTAATTTAAAAAAAGATGTTACTCATTATACAGTACAAATAATACATTCACTAAAATACTAAATAAATCCACTACAAATTCCGTTTTTAAAACACTAAAAGATTCAGATTTCTCATATAACGTGTGGGGCCAAAATTAATTATATTAGATTTTTATTTGATTATGGGTCGTATTATAGCTATGCTGTTGTTTAATAATAATTAATAATAATAATGTGATGTGGATGTCAAGACATGTAGAATTAAGAAAAGCTTTACCTGAATAACAAAGACGGGTATCTGAAGACTAAAATATACACAACTGAAGGATTTAACTGTTACAAAGTTGTAAAAAATCAGCCTCTAATCTCTTTAAGCCTAGTTACAGCAAAACATGAATTGCACTTTGACTAAAAACACATTTATTTGTTGGTACAAAAAGCACAACTTCATCGCACAACACAGTACAAAACAAACCGAATCCACAGGTGTGACTAAGTGCAACAGTAGAGCAGCATGTTTGCCAAATGCTTTTATTTAATTAATCTCTTCCAACATCTTTTCATTAAACATTCATTATATTGCTAACAGAACAAATCTCTCCGTTAATGGGCACAGCTGAAGTCGAGTTTGAAGCCCTCTACAGATTAAAAGGAATGAGCACTGATGTGTGGCACCCACACAACAAGCTAGCATATTTAATACTGCACCTTCAAACGTCTCCTGTGTTTTATTCCAACAGCAAACATGTTCTCGGATATTCATTTTTTTTGTCAGTTTCCCCCGTCATAAACTGTACAATGCCGATTGAAACAGGAAGTTTGCTGCAGCTAGGAGGCAAGCTCTCCCTCACCCTCTGATTGAGATCAATAGGTTTCCACAGTGCTCTGTACTCACTGTGCACCACTGCAGTAAAGAGAGAATCCATCAAAAGCAGCCGGGTGCATTACACAACCTCTGGCCCCCAGCCCACGATGATTTCACATTCATGGAAGTGCAATGCCTGAAAATGACTAAAAAAGGCAGCTCCTTGCCAGCGTGACAAATACTATCAGACTCAGATATTAGAACATAGAACATTTCAATTTATTTTCAATTTATTTCTCTTTCATTTGTATATAGTGACAGAATATCCTGTTGTTTTGCGACCGTCATAACCCGATTATGAAACTATTTATGGGTGTGAGTCTGTCCAGAGCAAGCCGACCTGTTGTTTGTTCAGTGTCTGATGCCAGTTGGAGCCATTAGCCCCCTTTGCTGAGTGGATTATGACCATTTTGTTGGTGACCTACTGCGCTAGCTTTCTGGAGGGCCACTACTTGGGCTCTAAAAAACTCCCAAAATGCCACAATTGGCTGCTGGTCCAATCTGGCAGACAGACAGGGAGACTTAAACAATGAAAAATGGATTACAAGGTCTGGCTGACCTCTCAAGTGATGAAGAACTCAACTTTCTCACCATCCGACTTTTTCACAACTCTCCATTGTACTTCGATACTTCCTCCTCCTCCTCCTCCTGTCCCCTGCTTGCGGAGATAGAAGAAGTCCTCCTTTTACGGCTTGGTGCCATCACACTTTGATATGTCAAACACAAAACTCACAAAACTAGCTACATTCAGTAGTTTTTGTAATATTTTTTTGTCAAATTAAGAGGCTGTACACTTAAAGACAGTATGTGTTACCCATAAGGCACAGCACGCATTCTCAACCACGCTCAGTGTCTCGCCAAATCTCAAGTCCCTTTTTCACTGCTACATTTTTTGGTGTAAACATAAATGGAAACACCAATCCTATAATAATTAATTCATGTATGGCAGTGGGACGAATGGTGGACATTGCAGGGGGAATGGTACAAAGTCGGGATGCACAGGGACTGTCTGCTTCTACCAGGTTCTTGTCTCTAATACCAGATTAGGTGGAGTAATATGTGTGCCAGGAATGATTCTCCACCTGGGTTAATCCACGGCAGAGGACACGGGTTTATCCAGGAGGAATCGCCATTCTGCCTTGCCTGCCTGCCACCCGCTGTGTATCAGTGAGGTAAATTAGGATTTATAATCCAGTATTTGTGTGCTGTTTACATGGTTCAGGTTTTCATATAGAATGTACCTAATTTTATTCTATCAAAAGAAGTGTCTTCAGTCCACAAACCGCTCTTCCACTCTCTGCTCCTCTCTCACAACTTTGACCAATCCTTTGGAGGATTTAAATTCTCCGAACACAGGAAGCACGAGTCACGGATTCAGCCACAAAACCAAGCCGTGTCTTCCCTCCACCGTCTCTTGATTGACAGCCGGTGCCAGACCGCGCCAGCGAATGCCAAGGCTTGTTGATGGATGGCACCTGCTTGTCCTCAGAAGAAATAATTTGAAGTCACGGGTGGGGAAGTGGTGCTCAAGCACTTACACATGGCTGGGGAGGGAGGGAGAGAGAGAGAGAGTTGCCAACCATCTGCGTACAGAGGGGCACTGCCAAGCGTCAGTCCCTTTTTCCGCCAGCCACTCAAAAAGACTCACAATGTCCCCAAATTAAACATGTTAGCTCATTTAAGCTACATTCAGCCCTAGTATTTGGTATTACGTAATAAAATCAATCATATTGCTTAGTGCCCTCTGGGTGCATTAAAGACTCTAATATAAGTGAGTAATTGATACCATCCAGTAGCTTTTCAACTATTTTTTGTATGTGTGTTGCACAGAATTCATTATTACTATACGACAACCAACTTCCTGCGGACACAAAGGGTTGAGGTCAAATATCCACATTTGCACGGCTCCAGAGAGCACATG
The DNA here is from genome assembly GCF_027596085.1 of Anoplopoma fimbria. Lineage (NCBI taxonomy): Eukaryota > Metazoa > Chordata > Actinopteri > Perciformes > Anoplopomatidae > Anoplopoma > Anoplopoma fimbria. The sequence goes on from NC_072463.1 coordinate 17,927,648, forward strand.
GGCCACACGCGGGGCCAGCATAGCTACAATCTTAGTCGCGCACAAGTGTGGTTACCGGAGCTCAACCCTAAGATGTTGGCCGGTCTATATCCAACCTAGCAGCAAAGGTTGTTATTTCGCGGGGACTCTCTGGCCCACGAAGGAGGTGGGTGGGATCTCCTGGCAGGCACCGACCCGGCGGTTGACGTCCAGGAAGGGGGTCCTGTGGGCTGCCGCGCCAACCGTGCTGGCATCCGTGTGCGTGCCAACCCACTGCAGCACGCGGGCCGAGGGCCGGTGGTAGAGGGCCAACTGCCTGGAGCTGTAGCCACACATCCCGATCCCCAGGGCCCCCAGCAGCATGGCCATGCCAGGCATGCTCCTCTCAGCCGGGGGCGTCACGGGCACATTATGGTAGGCCTGGGTCTGAAAGGAGAGGATGAAATGCAATCAGAAGGAATGTCTGGTTTCCTAATTATTGTGCGAGTATGAAAGCTCAGAGCAGTCCAGATATAGCACACCTTCCTGACAAAGATTTATGATTTGTCAATGTGCTAAATTTATGCATGGATGCAGATCAACAGCCCCTCTGCTTCAAAACATTTGTCCGCATCATCTGACTGATCTACAATATGTCGTCCCCCCCCCACCCCACCCAACCAATCCCACAGAGATTAAAAACTCATCTCTCATTTACCAAATCGCAGTCCATCTCTTTTGACAAACAATAGGCACGTCTATTTCGCACTATGGGCAATTTCCTCAGTGGGCCCTTTGACAATTATAAAGCACACAGAGGCACAAATAATAGAAACTTCACAGTTTCAAATGGAGCTGTGTCACAGACGGTTAGGAAGCCATTCCAGTAGCTCACTCACCCGGTTCCCATTTCCATTTACAACGCAATGGACTATCACAGGCTCGCGTTTCTCCATTGTTTGCGATCAACACCACACAAAAAAGGTGATTGTGTTTTGTGAGCTAAGACAAAAGGCACACTGGGACAGAGCCGGGAACGAACGCATATTTGAGGACGGTGTGTATATGATATGATATGATAGTACTGTATTTCATCATCTTGTCACAACAATCTGTTGAGACACTGAATACATCGCTGTGTTATGGCGGCATGAGGCTCAGTGAACCAACTTGCGGTGTGCAGTGTCTCTGTCGATAAACTTCTGTACGAGCCCATAAAATCCAGCACCTTGCAAGCACTTCATTACATCAATGGCTGCTCTCAGATCTGTCAAAGTTATTTCATCTGCCATTTCCTTCTACTCCTTAAGGACCAGTAGAGACAGAGAATGCCACGCACCGTATAATCTAGGCTTCAAATCCAAGACATTGAGAGGGCCTTCCGCCTCTTTTGTTTTGAAGGTCTTAAATCATAACAAGATGCAACATTATTTGTATTAAAGTGCAATCCACTTCTGCTTCTAAGATCATTGGCAAGCAACTTCCAGTGACTCAGCACTTTATGTTCCTGCTGTCAGGCACTAAGGACAGCTTTACTGTCACTATGCAGCTAAGAGTGAAAATCACAGCACATCAAAATATATCTTTCTTGCTACAGTATCTAGTTGGCCCTAAATCTTGTTCGCCTTTACAACAAAGTACCAATGAAAGATTCAAACTAGTGTGACTTTATTTTATGAATAAAACCTGTTTTAAACCATTCAAAAGCTCCACACCGCTCACACTCACCTGCAGCAGCCTGATGTAGCCCGGAGTCAGTCTTGGGACTCTGTAAAACATTTCTGGAGCGTTCAACGATGGTCCTCCTAATGAATCAGGAATAAGATAGAGACCAGATAACACTTGGCTCTCTCCTTCTCAAGCTCCTCTTCCCCGGACTCCCAGAAAGGGAAACCCACTGACGGCGGGCTTGTCCTAGTATTCGCTGGGACACTTCAACCTGTGCTTAGAAATCTGATTCAGGACAAGCCTGCCCAGCCCTTATAACGTCTCTCCCTCCTGGCTTTACAGAATGGACGACCTGCAGGTGGTGTTTCTAATGGGATTACAGGAGCTGGCAAACAGGGACAAAGAAGTCCGTTTTAGCAGAAGGGAGGTTGAATGGAGTGCAGGGCTGGGTGACACTTAAACATCACAGCATACCGACTTTTAGTGGAATCATATTGAAATTATAAGTGCTGTTGTTTTAAAAATGTTGTTGTGGAAACTTATGAATACAAGCAAATTGTAATAAAAAAGAAATGATTAGGTTTCATTTTGTTTATAATGAATGCAGAGTTTGCATATATTTACCAGATTTAGGTGAATGCCAATACATATCAAAATATTCTTATTATTTTTACAACAGATATAACATCCAGTCATAATAGAGCATATTCATCTATGTATATAGTGAATATGTGTGGAGAATCAGATGGTTGGTTATGTACACAATTTGGAAGCAGATAACAGGATAATAGGAGGGTTTTGATTAACTTTTCCTCCCTAATCTGTCTGTTTGAAGGGTTTGACATCAAAACAATGTGAGTTAGGTGTTAACTCCTTCAGGTAGCATCGAGTGTAACTGTTTTCCGACTTCAGCAGTTCCTTTAATAGCTTTATACAGGAGTCCCAGCCCCAAGTAATTTGAAATCGGAGCCACTAGAATCCATTTGAATCTGCCAAGCGGTTTGATTTGGATGCGTTTCTGTTGACGTTGGCTTCTCCTGCCACGTCAGCAGATTTCTTTAAGCTTTAATATCCTTCCCTAGCCTAGGGGTCCTGGACGCAGAGTCAGGTCCTATAATGAGGTAGCTGTGCTGATAACGTCTCTCTCGCTGCAAGAGAGGAATTCTCTCCAGTGAGAGTAGCCAGCAATGACCTTCTCCTCATCTCTGGTAATAGGACCAAACTCTGCCTCCCAGCTAATGCATCCATGAATTCTCTCAAACTCTGGCATTAATGCCGCAAAGTCGGGATGCCACAGAAAGTTTTGATGCCTACTGGGTTTAATGCACGAAAAAGGAAACCATAAAGCATTAAAAGTAAAGAGGAAGAACTAAAGCCACTAATGACTTCAATGCTTGGAAATATTAAACAGGCAAGGTGAAGCAAAATATTGACAAGACCAAGAGGCTAAATGCTAGCTGCACTGTGAGGCTGTACTTGCTGATGTTTAGCAGGTTTAACATTAACCATGTTGACCATCTTGCTTAAAAAGTTGCGTGGCAGACAGCTGATGAGGAGCTGACACTCACTATAAAGCTCAAGCTGAGAAAGACTGTAGATTCAAGTGATAATTCTCTGTAGGTTCATCCCCACTAGCAAACCTTCTCATTGTCACGTTGTGATGCCTTGTTATTATAAAAGGGTTAATTACATCCGCTTTGACCAGAGTTATTCATTCTTCGGGGGGGACGACGACAAGAATGGCTGTACCAAATTCTGTGCAGATCCATCCAGTCAAAGTTGAGATATTTAACTGGATATGTGGACGCTTTTGCATGTGGATGGTGCTGGAGGAGATGTCGGGGTCACCAAAGTCTTAAGGATTCCTGCTTTGCGTACTGTGAATATCTGTGAATATCTGTACCAAATTGAAAGGCAATCCATCAAATAGTTTGTGTATTTCAGTTTGGCTGAAAGGGGTTGTTTGAACAACAGACAGATCGACATCCTGCGAGCCACAACGCTTACCTTGCTAAAAAAAAAAAGTCATTTAAAACCACTCATTACCACCTTTATATTGATGTTACATAAACATGTCAGGCAATGTGACCTTTTGCCCTTTTTGTCTCCCTCCGGCTAATGTCTGCAGAATGCGTCCCTGAGCTTCCACCAGACAGCACCTGGTGCGTCAATCCATGAACAGAGTCCACAGATGGCGGCCCTCATGCTAATTCCTCACCACTATAATTGTACAAACACACACACACACACACACACAGAGAGCTGTGTGTTAAAGTGTACAGTATAACCTGCTGGTGTTTTTACTGGTGCATCCCAGCTCTGGAGAGGTAACAGCTTCTTCTAGAGCTGGTACGTTGCAGACAACGCTCATCGGGTCATCGTCACAATGGCAGCGTAGAGCCGGGATAATACTCTGCCCTTTTCCTGAACTCATCCTCTGGCATAGAGTCACAGGCAAATGTATTAGAATAGATTACCTGAGAAGTAGACAGGTAGTGTGGAAGGTTAAGCTACCGACTCCCCGGGTGGTACTCGTCCTCAAGGTCCATCAACAACATTCAAGGCTGCTATATTGAGCGTGCAGTTAGATAAGGGCAACAACAACAACAAGTGTGTGTGTGGATCATAATAATGGTACTAATGATCCTTAAGTATAACCAGTATCGCATCTCTTGAGACTATTAATTAACCCAGTGCAGTGAGGTGAAACAGCATATTTAAAAAAGGCTTGTGGAACAGCAACTTGGTCAGAAATTGATTTGTGGTGAGTGTACTGTAGATAATTGAGGAGCTATTAGGTAAACTTGCTGGGTTTAAATGTCAAAACATACTGGAGCTCAGGTAGAGCTGACATTTGCTTCTCTGGTAATTAGAACGTTAGCTGAGGAGGACGGTTGTTATGTTAATACCAGTTAAGTGTTTGAAACAGGGCGTTATGTACCGTATTTTCCGCACTATAAGGCGCACTTAAAAGCCTTTAATTTTCTCAAAAAACGACAGTGCGCCTTATAATCCGGAGCGCTTTATATATGGATTAATTCTGGTTGTGCTTACTGACCTCGAAGCGATTTTGTGTGGTACACGGCGCTCTGTCAACATGTTTTAGTACGACTTTGGTAAACTACAAAGCCGCACCGCTTGCAGCATTACGGCCACCGTAGTCAGGAGCGTCGCGGAGTAATACATACTGTGCTTCACCATAATAACAGTGTGTGTGTATAAGGACCCAACATGGCTCCTGTCAAGAGACACGCTTACGACGCGGACTTCAGACTCAAGGCTGTCAGTCACGCAGTAGAACATGGGGATAGAGCAGCTGCGAGAGAATTCAACATTAATGAATCAATGCTACGGAAGTGGAGGAAGTTTGACTGACTGACTGTTTTGTTTCGCTTAATGCGCCTTATAGTCCGGTGCGCCTTATATATGAAAAAAGATCGAAAATAGACCATTCATTGACAGTGCGTTTTATAATCCAGTGCGCCCTATAGTGCGGAAAATACGGTAAGATAATGACTAACTTCAAGCTTACTCATGGTGCGCAGAAGGATTTGCCAAGCTCAGTATTAACAGATAGAAGACATGAAAATGGATCAGACAAGGGAAGATCAAATGGAAAAAAAAAAAATGAATTATACAAATATGTTGTGCAGCATCTTGTAAAATCCAACGTTGTGCAGTGTAAAAAGTACAACATTTGAATAAGAAATGGAGCACAACGGGAATAATCATTGGGTAGCGTCTCTGCTTCAGTGTGAGTCACTGCCTCATGGGTGCATCGGAGAAAGCTGTCTTCTTCTCTCCCTGCATGGGTAGAATGTCTGTGATCCAGTACTGGAACAGTGAAACGACTGCAGCGGTTTCTTCTAAAACCGCAAAGAGACAAAAGAGAAACATTTCAGTTCGAGCTGACAACACAAATACCAGAGGAACAGTCAGTGTTTCACCAAAGAGACTTCGATTCTGTTACCATAATACCACAAAATCCTCAGCCAGTGTTCAAACGTACTTCCAACCTCTCTGCATGTCGCACATTCAACCTAACAAGTCTGTCTAGAATGTTCCTTTTACTTATTCTCTAACATTCAAATTCAATTTAGGGAATCTATTCGGAACACAAAATGGACTATAAAAGGGGAGCGGTCAAGCCAATGTCGTTTAAGGAAGATGAACTCCGGGGTGCGGTAAAATATGCTCAAAGAACATCTGCAGCCAATCAATTGCCGCACCAAGGGCAGATAGAGGGAGCAGAGCTTTGATGAGCTCACTCGAAGAACTTTAAAAAGGGCACACCTCTCCATAAGCACATGGATTAGCTCCTGCATGGCAGCAGATGATGTGGGTTATATTAATATACAGAATCCTGCTATATCAATGTGGATGTCTGATCAAACCTATCAAATAATTAAAAAAATGGTCACACTGCAGCGATTCAAATATAGCGAAAATGCCAGTGCCTTCCCCTGAAATGACACAGCAAAGTTGAGTTGAAGGCAAAACTTTGCAGATTTTCACAAAGATTCATTCACAATGAAGTATTTAAGAGCAGTGAATGGAAGCATGACTCATTCAGTATGAGTCGGCTGAGGAGGAAGGGTTTGCAGGTGCATGGAGAGGATAGGCACAACTAAGGCCGGCTATATTGTGGGCTCTGCTTGCAAAAACTTAAACTTGTTCTTTTTCATGGTGTTGTCCCGGCAACGGGGACGAGCAGAGAGAAGCGGCACACCGATAGGGCTGTGGCCTGAATCTCCTGGCTCCTCTCTCTCTCTCGCTCTTCCTCTCCCTCTCTCTCTCACACATAAACACTTGTGTACGTGACAGCAGCAAAGTCCCCGCTGATCCTATTATGCGGCTGGCTATCCAACCGTGCAGACGCACAAATACACATGCACAGGTGAAAAAAAAAACATTCCCGGGGACTCGTGAGCAAAAAGGCAAGACGAGCAAGATGAAACGTGTTTGTTAACTCATAGAGGAGGTCACCTGTGTGTGAGGTGTAATATGGAGAGGGCCTGCTCTAGTAGGGCAAATTAAGGTACTGCACAGGTAAAGGAGTGCAATAGAAGGCAAGTACAGACAGACGGAGGCATGTATTGACCTGCAGGGACGGGTCAATAAAGTACCTGGGGCAGATCCCAGCAAGAAGAGGCCAGTATGGACAGGGATGAATGTATGAAACAAGCATGGAGCAGCACTCATCAGTTTCATGTCATGGTAACCTTTCCATTCATTTTTAATTGTCGATGTTTAAAATCGATCGATGCATCACTGACCCGCAGACATAGGAGAAGTGTGGAAGAGCTCCCCCAGTGCTTTCTCCAGTTTGTCTGCCTGTTGCTGCTGAACAAAGGCCTTGAGACCGGAGAGCTGCTTCAGGACAGCGGGGGGCAGGCATCCGCTGGCTATGCTGCTCAAGAGGTCATTCACCGTCCCAGACAGGAGAGGGCGATGGTCTGCACGCACCGAGGCTGTCGGGGCACAAAGAAGAGAGAGGTGGTCTGTTAACGAGAGGCATCGACATCATGATTTAGTATTTTCTGTAACATTAGGGGAGTGTAATTCACCTAGAGCTGACAAAACCAAAAAAAATGTACCTTTAGAATTTGCATATACAGCAACAGATGTTTAAAAAATATTTTTAGAGACGCACTTGTATATCCGTTTCCCATATTAGATAACTCTCTAGACTGTATCTTCACAATAGGGAAAACATTCCTAGTATATGTTTTAATAAACAAAGCAGACTGGGTAAATCTAAAATCTGTGCAGTCTAGCCAGTTGTCATTAGTGTCACTCATTCACTTGGCTGCTCTGCTAGGTTCAGAGGTCAACACTGGTCATGGCCTAATCTTCAGTAAACTTACTGGTTGGCTGGATTTTATATCGTCAGTCTGATGAAAATAATCCTCATACTAAACATTATTTCATTTGTAACTTTAATAATATCTGAAGCATTGTTAAATGTGTAATAGTGGGCAAATCTTGGCTTGGTTTCATTTGAAATAAATGTTCATTAAATCAAAGCTGTTGACAATATTTACTAGTTGGCGCTGAGACTTTTAGCTTTTACCCTTTAATCTAATTACTGGTGCTATTTGTGTTTTTGACTGCTCTTCTGTTTGGTTCATGCTGGCACCGGCACATCATCTCTCCAAAGAAGCACAGATGTGCTGTGGTTGAAGTGCAATGAATTCTGTTCCAGTTTTCATCATTTGGCAGAATTTAATTATGCGTTTGTTAACTACATCTTAGAAAGCCACCAGCACCCAAAATGAATCAAAAAATTATGAAACTATTCCTTGGCAGGGCGTTTATTTTCAAAATATTAACATTAAGGTAGCAAAAGCTGAAGCAATGGCTACAAGATGTAGCACAGAGAAGGCTCGGAACTAGCTGACCCTAAAAGGAAAGCACCGCCCTGATCAATACTTACAATCTGACATATAGATTTCCATTGTTGTCCTGAGGAATTCTGACACCTCAGCAGCTCTCCTCTTGTTGTTATCGTCCTCGTCTTCCTCCTCCTCCTCCCCATCTTTTCGGTATGTGAACTCCAGTGCGGTGGCCCGGGGCATCAGACCCATGGAGAGCAGCTTCTCTTTGTGCCGTTTCTTCTTCAGCTTCCTCTTCTTGTTCTTGCTAATGTGCTCTCCTCCCTCATCCTCAGGTGTCCGACTCTGACCTGTGCTGGACTCACTCACTGGAGCTGCATCACCTTTCCTAGAGTTTTGGTGGAGGGCTGGTTTCTTTTTCCTTCTCTTCCGTTTTCTTTTCTGTTCTTCCTCCTCTTTATCTGGGTCTGATTCCTCATTGGTATCATGGACGCTCTCCTCTGTGGGCAACAAGATCATAAACTCTTGATTAGTATTAAAATATAGTTTAATCTATATAATGCATTGCAGCCTCGACTCTTGAGGAAAATCGTTGTGTTCACATTGTCAATAATTGATTCTGTCTCACATATTGGGGCTGGGTGGGCAGATATGGGTTTGTTTTCACCTGCAAAATATATGAGAGTGAGCAGGTTTCCTTCCAGCCAATCACTGCACCAGCTGATCCCACTAATTAGACACTCAGTCTTTATGGCTGATTGCATTCTAATCAGCTCAATCAGCTGGTGTGCGTACTGATTCGAAATAAAAACCTGCTGAATCTTGACCTCATATGGAGCAAACCAGAGACCAAAGGTGGTTAATACGAGAACAATAGAATCAGTATACTGTATGTGTGGTGTTATGTGTAGCCTCTTGAGAAAGTAGCAGACAAAATCCTCCATTCAGTCTTTTTAATTCTTTCTGTTTGTACGATGGAGTCTACGTCTTCCATGCTGATTGTAACAATTTCTCTTATTTCGACTCCAGCATCCAACACTCTGATGAAAGAACCAATAGAAACGAGGCAAGAGGGCAGGCTATGCATTAGCTTTTCATACACACACTCAAACACGTACACAAAAGTAGCACAACAATAAATGTTATCAGTGTTAAGTCTCTCTTTTGTTGTGTCTTATAACTTGAAACATAAATGTAGAGACCTGAGCTGAACTGTGCGCCCACACAGTCACAGAGATCTTGCTGGCTGAGCATCTTCCTCTCCACCTCCCCTCTGCTTAACAACTCAAGAGACATTAAGAGGTCAAAGAAACCGGCTCACATAGAATTCTTAGTGACCCTTAGAGAGTAGCAAACTGGCTCGCAGCCAGAGACAGAAACAGTACAGCGGCGAACAACACTGAAAAGCAAGTGGAAAGAGAGAGACACTTTTTCGACTTGGTCCATCATGGATTTTGGTGACAAAAGGTGAAAATTATCTCGAACGTACTGTCATTTGTTATTCATCTAATGTACCATTTGAACAGAGCTGTACCATTTGCTGCTGTCATGCGAGTGCATTAAAATGAACCAAATTATCTTAAATCAATGTGTGTGTTCAAGCCTCAATGCACTTCTTAAATAGCCATATCTGTCATAATCGGTATCAAAGAATTGAGACAAACACTGAAAAATAAGGATTATATATCATGTTTTGTCATGATAACTTAGAGACGGCAGTGTACATCAAAAAGTGTTTCCCCTGGTTGTTAATAGAATACCCAGTGCAGCAGACAGCAGGTAGAGTAACACAGAACCAGCCCAGACTTTAGATTGCAATTACCATCGAGGCTCACTTCCCACTAAATCAAAACATGTTCGATTAAGGCGCCGTTAGGCAGACGAGTGTGCTTGATCAAACTTGACCATATCATTTATTCTAGTGGTCACAGTTAGTCCCTGCACCGTCTCAGCCAACAAATCTGTTCTATTTCATTGAGGTAAAGCCGAAGCCTGTCAGGTAGATTGGAGGACAGCATTAGGGAAGATGATGAGCACACAGACACGTGTAATGAGCCAGGACTCTTATAACTGTCTGATCATTCCACCTGTTCATGAGAAGAGAAAGTGCCTCAGACAAAATAAGCAGTCTTTGAAATAATGCATTCAACTGCAGCATGAGTTGTAGCATAAGTGCTACAAGTTTACTCTGACAAACAAAACAGATTAAAGTGTAAACAACCAAGGCTCAAACACCATCTGTGCTGCATTAAAGTTTTATCCCCAGATCAGAAACACAATTGATCATCGCTGTTTGTTTCCATTAGAGCCAATCAAGAAGAGTGACTTTAACACTTGGGGGAGCCAGCCTGGAGAAACCCCTTGCAGTAAATCCCCCCTGGCTTTATGGTGCACAGCCAGTGGCGGTTCTACATGGAATTACACCCCGGGCGAGACCCCTCCGAGTCCCCGCCCCCCGCGTTTTTTTTTTTTTTTTTTTTTTTTTTTACTAAATAAATGAAAGACAAACTGTGCACAATTGCAAAAAACCTTTTATAGAACTTTAAATAGGGAATCAATGTGCACAATTATGCACAACACAGTATAAGTTACAACATACAAGTGGAAAAAATATCAGATATAGAAAAAAATGAAGAAGAGCAGAGAACATTAAGAATACTATACAAAAAAGAGCAGAGATACAATAATATAAAATATTAAGGATAATATACAAATACAAAATAGAATAAATAAACACACATGTAAAAACACACTTAAGAAAATCTAATTATTACACTATTGCACTAAGAACAGAAAACACAAACTAAGAAACACTAAGAAACTAAAACTTAACCTTTCTGGCCTTCCTTGATGCAAAATCCTCAATAATGTCATCGTATGAAATTTGCTCCCCTATTGAGTGATTAATACTGATGACAGCAAGGCCAGTCAGCCGTTCCTGAGACATGGTTGACCTAAGGTAGGTCTTAATCAACTTTAGCTTTGAAAAGCTCCTCTCTGCTTGAGCCACTGTGACTGGCAGAGTAAGCGCAATCCTGAGGGCAGTCCAAAAGTTGGGGTAGATCTCCGTTAGATCCTTATCATACATCAAAGTGATAAGCTCAAGGAGGCTCATTGATTTTGATGGCAGTTCAGGGAAGTTCTTAATTTCTTGAACAAGCTCTCTACTGTCCAGATCAGAGTGCCCTTCAAAGTGCAGTGTGGTGCCTAGTGCCTCGCATTGCTCTGCCAGCTCCTCACCTGGAAGACTTGGGAAGTTCGTCAGAAATCCAAATTTGTTTCCCACATTTTCCAATGTGGAAAACCTCTCCTTAATGGCTGACATGGCTGAATCGACAACAACATTGAAGAATTCAACCTCCAACTTCCTAAGTGCATCACTGATAGGCTCATCATGCGATTCAAATGAAAAGTGGCGCTTTGTAGACCTGAGCCTTTTCTGTTTCAAAACAGCCTCCACATTCATATCTTCACAGAGGTCTTTTGCCGCCATCTGTGCAGTCACAAAGCCACTTGCCCTGTAGCTCTGGAGACCTCTTTCAGTCTTCTTCAAAAGACCCACAACTATGTCCACATCCATACCAGGAGACTGCATGAGTTTGCTGACATTCTGTATTGCAGATAGCATGTCATACCAAACAACCGTGCAGATGCTGAAGCGGTACGACCCCACCTCCTCAGACAAAGACTGGGCCTCCGCCTTTATAGCAGAGTCTTTGGTGTGGTCTCTCACCTCGATCAAAGCCTCTCTCACGGCAGCTCCCTGATACCTCATGGGCTCGACGCTCTTGATCTTGCTCTCCCACCTTGTTTCTGCCCACATCTTTAAGGTGATGCTCACATATTTCTTCAATATGGACCATCTTTGGGTGGAGGCTGAAAATAGTGTGTAGAGCTTTTGCAAGACACCAAAGTAGCTCATGGCATCAACAGATCCCTTTGCAGCATCACACACAACTAAATTCAATGTATGCGCCCCACATGGCACAAACAGAGCTCTGGGATTCTTTTCTAAGAGCCTGGCTTGAACTCCCTTATTTTTGCCCCTCATGTTGGCTCCATTGTCGTATGACTGTCCTCTGCAGTCTTCAAAAGGAATTCCCAACTCCTCAAGTCTCTTCAGGATCATGGATGACAAGTGATGGCCTGTGGACTCCTCTGCCTCCAAAAATCCCATAAAATGCTCCTTGATATGGGGCTTCTCCATCAGTGACACCACTCTAATTACCACTGATAACTGTTCTGTGTGGCTAATGTCCGGTGTGCAGTCCAGAATAATTGAAAAAAACTTGGCGTGCTTGATGTCATCAACCATAGTAGATGTTATTTTGCTGCTCAATAAACCAATGAGCTCATTTTGCACATGCTGGCCAAGGTAGCTGTTGTGACTTGCTCCTCTTGTGACACGGTTAAGGTGATCTTTCATTATGGGATCAAACCTGGCCATCAATTCAACCTCTTGGAGGAAATTCCCATTTGATGGTGTGAAGAGTGTTTCTGTGTGTCCCCTGAGAGCCAAATTACGAACTGCCAGTGACTGCACAATAGCAATGAGACGGGTCAGCACTGCTCTCCATCTCATCCTCTCAGCCTCCACAAGTGCCATCTCCTGCTTGTCGATGGTTTCCCCACTTCTTAACCTCACTGACAGTTCCTTCCATGCTTTCATGGAATTGAGGTGTTCTGGACTACCCTCATGTGCTGTGAGGTTTGCGCTTGCATGTTTCCAATTTGACATTCCTGACATTGTCAAATTAGTGAGCCTCTTTGAAAACAGTTTGCAGCAGAAGCAAAAGAGGCTGTTGTTCTTCATTGAATACACCAGCCAACTTCTTGCCATCTTTTCACCACTAACTAATGTTTTCGTAAAATATTGGTGGTGGCAACTTCTCCCATCACTCTCATTCTTCCGAAAAACAAAGTTAGGTGGCAACCTACTTGGTCCTCTTCGAACCAGCTCAGTCCGAATCCTGTCAGTCAGAGGTGAGGGCCAGCTAGCAGGGTCAGTAGACAGAGGCTCATCTTCAGTGGGGCTCAGTGGGGGTTCAGCTCCAGGTGTTTCTATCAGACAGCATATTGGCACATTAGTCAAAGCACAAGCCAGTGGAACATAACACATATTTATTTTTAAATTAAATGTCCCCGAGCATTGTCCAGTTGTCTTCTAGCCTGGGCGCAACCCCTCCACAAATAAACACACACACACACACACACACACACACACACACACACACACACACACACACACACACACACACACACACACACACACACACACACACACACACACACACACACACACACACACACACAACACAGAGATATGCAAAAACCAACCTGAAGGCTCATGCTGGGGAGAAGTAGGCCTAGAGGCAAAGAGGTCTTCATCCTCAATGTCAGATATTTGAGGGGACACTGCTGACGACATAGATGGTGGCTCATCCTGAAGGGTCAAGACCATTCCAGAATGTGTAGCTGATGAGGTAGATGGCTGCTCCTCCTCATCCTGATCTTCAGCAGAGTCCTGTCTAGCGGGGGAGGTGGGTGGCTCATCCTGACCACCAGTGGCAGAGGATGCTCCAAAATATTTTAGAAGTGCCCCTGAAATTGACATCAAAAGACCGGAGGCTACAATATAACTCTATACAAAACATCCATGAATTCAAATAAACAAATTTAAATAAACATGCCCTTACTGCCTACATGCTAAATATCTGCCATAAGACGCTATATTAACCTATCTTTCAGGGAGGAACAATTAGCTGCTTGATTACTGCATATAATTCTATAGATTTGACTTATGACTGGTAAACTATACTTTGTCACGAAATGGAGCGAATGGCAAATGTTCCGTCTTTGAAACTGCCCTCAGAAGATGAACATTCCGTTGGCTTATTACACGGCCCAACGTCAACCGAAATGATGGAAATAAATAATAACTGAACGTGTAACAGTTTTGTTGCAAAGCACAATCTTATCGTGAAATTAGAACTCGTGTTTATTGAGTTAAAACCGAATTATTGTTGTATAATCATATCATAGGCAGCATATTAGCAGGCTAACAAATGTAAGAGTTATTCCACCAATTAACATTAGCCATTCATCATGACATGGATACTGTAATAATCATACAGAAAGAACATAGTGGCATACCTTTTTGTTTTGATCGTTTCTCCTCTTCTTCTTTTCTTTTTTTTCGAAATTGCGCTCCTGATGGCTTTTGCCTTTTTCTATCCATCTCTGTGCTTATTTTGCACTCGACAATCAACAAATTTCCCATCCCCCCAACACTGTCACTCGTACAGAAGTTTAGACTAAACCAATTCACCTTGCCCTTGGTGACACTTAATCGTTCAGCATTACATATTTGTATAAGCCATTTCACACAATTCAGAAAAACAAAAAACGTGCAGGAATTATAGGCCTGTAATTATAATATTATGAATGTGCGTTTTTTGCAAGAAAGTCGAGGTGTGACTGACTTGCGCCCACTTATTGTATTATAGTATTGCTCTATAGCCTACAGTGGATCCCCCCGTCCCCCCACTTGTCTGTTCCAAGGTGAACTTTTCCCCCGCCCTCCCTCCCCTTCCCCGTTTTCACACATAGATGTCACCTTCTTAGCAAGCAGGGGCGCAAGCAGGAGCGCCTGCAGCCGCAGGGGGCGCCAATTCGCCAATTCCCCACAGTGATATGATAGATAATAGAAAACCGCTTCGCAGCCCAGATTATTATTTATTTATTTACTTGGTCGTTCCGCCCCCCACGTGGCTTGAAAAAGTGCCGCCCGGGCCACCGCCCGGGTGGCCCGTGTCTAAAACCGCCACTGCCCTGGCTTTATGGTGCACAGCACAAGTCCATAAATGTAAGATTATGGTTGTCTTACCAGCTGGGTCCTCAGCACTATTTATGCTTTCTAGCTGGGGGAGTGTGACGGACTTCTCTGAATCCGTCTTGTAGTCTGCAGGAGGAGGTAGGGCTGTGTACATCCGCTTGCCCGGATTGGCTGCACTGTGTGTCGTCCCAGCATCCCCTGGGACAAACATGGCAAATAAAAGAAGGTTATATGTAAGAGCAGCAGGGTGGTATTCTGGGATGGCCAAGTATGGTTGGTTGGTATATTATTGTGTGCATTTTGGGAAAGAGCGCGAGATTCCAGATAAACTTAAACGGGACCTCACCAATGGCAGTGTCCTGTTGAGAAGCTTTTCTTTTCACATGGCTTTTTCTGGATAGAGCCTCTACTATGCTCGGTGGGCTGGGTTCCTTCTCCGGTTTGGCAGCTTCAGGGTAAAGCTTCTGGAGAACTTTTGATTGAAATACTAAGAGACATAGGAAAAAGGACACAAAACAGAGATAACACCAGCTGTTAATCATATGCATTACACTTGCAAAATATTATCTTGAACCTCAACCCCCAAAAATCAGTTTAACAATGTCGATCAAGTAAAGTGTGGGCTTCATACTTTGATGTAGAACAAAAGGATGAACTGACCAGCTTGACCAACAACCTTGAATCAACCTGGTGCAGGTTGATGGGACATGTGCATGTTGAATGCATTGTTGCCTATAACTGCTATTATATTTGACTACTTTACTACTAATATTAAAAATGATAATGGTTATTATATACAGTACCAGTCAAAAGTTTGGACACATCTTCTCATTCAATGGTTTTTCTTTATTTTTTTCTACATTGTAGATTAATATTGAAGACATGCACACTATGAAGGAACACATATGGAATTATGTGGTAAACAGACAAATGCTCAACAAACCAGAATATGTTTTATATTTTACATTCTTCAAAGCAGTTGAATGAGAAGGTGTGTCCAAACTTTTGACTGGTACTGCACTTTGTAAAGCACCAAGTTTGACGCAGTTCTAACCAATACATTTTTGTCAAACTATGAACTAAATACAGAACAAAAACAGCAACATCAAGATGAAAGACATCAGCAGAAACAAAGCTGTACAGGATCTCCATGTGAAGGAGGAAGGCTCTCATGATCTGACATCAGTATCAGAGCTAGAATCTGGCAGAGGAGCACGTGCGTTTGTTTACAACGTGACTAGAAGCCACTTCACGCGATACTTGGGCCGCTAACGTTAGCTTCGTCCGCTAGCTGGTTGAAGATTTATTATTTTAATGTAAATGAATGATATTATCGACGACAGTGGTGATGCTCACCTTCTTTCCTGCCTGCCATATTGACACGTGTGTGTGTGTGTGTGTGAGTGGAGGCGAAGAGGGCGGACCCTGAATGCAACACGTGGCTCCAGCTAATGAGCTAGCAGGTTAGCCACCCAGCCTGCTAGCCTTTACGACGAGGCTCCATTCATAAAACAGGTCCACACACCGGCGAAACCACGGCGCTGCTCCACAGTCCGTGTTCAGACAGATGGAGACATGGCCCGTGCTAACTGTGCACTGAATAAGCAGGTCGGCTCTGACTCCTCCCGCTGCAGGGACCAGCCCACACACTGGTCAGACTGGTCAGACTGGCTGCAGGAGGACCTCCCTCTAGCCGCGCCGGTTCTCATTCAGAAAAACGTCAATTTCATGGAAACATAACTCTCAGAAAAGACATGTACCCTTTGTAATATACATCTATATATGCTTTTAATCAGTGGAATCCACTCTTTAAATCGGCTCATAAAGCATCCTTGTTCTATGTATAGTATAGCATTGTTTTGAACTTCTCTACCACTGTGTGTTTGATGGAAAAGATAATATAAGATAAGATAAAATAAGATAATCCTTTATTAGTCCCGCAGCGGGGATATTTACAGGATTACAGCAGCATAGAGGATAGTGCAAACAAGAGACATAGTAAAAAAAATATACAAAAATAAGTATTATAAATAAGCAAATGAGCAATAAAAAAACTATGCAGAAACTATTATAACTATTGTATTGCAATATAAGTGTACAATTAACTGAGGCACATTTCTTCAGATATTTAATGTGACTCCTGGTTCCTTTTGAAAATGCTGTTATGTCATTTCCTGCCCAAAACTGTCAATCCAAGTTTATTGTTAAAAGTTAAAAGTTTCTAATGCCAACTTTCTTCCATGCAGTGTGCAGAGTGCCATGCTTCAGACTAGAGCGCCCCGTGTGGTTGGATCCTGTAACTGCAGCGGGTTCAGGGCCATGCGCACACCGAGCCAGCTGTAGGATGGAGAGGAGGCGAGATGAGAATACTGAGCAGGCGCCTCGTGGCTCAGCATCAGCACCGGGCTGAGTGAGGATTTGCGCACCCTCCAAACTTGGCGTGGGACCTCAGCATGTGAACGGGCTCTGCAGGAGGAGGATCCACCTAGGATGTCAGCTCTGAAGAAGGTAAACCCCCTCCTCTCTCTCTTATTAATCTTTCAGCACATGTTTAACTCCTAAGATATGATAAGTGCAGGATTAAAACATTGTATTTTATGTGTGCAGTTGTGGAAAAAAATGGGTGTGTTAAAGCAGTTTGGATGCAGGTTTTTCTTAATTGGGTATGGTAATCAGACTTTTGGACAATTGGCTTTTTCAAAATGTAAGAACCTACCGTAACTATTCAAACTATATTAAGTACAGAAATGCACTTGTATTTAAGTAAGGCTAGTCATCACAAAAATCTAAATATGATATAATTTCTGCATATCTTGGATGCACATGCATTTTGTTCTCCTCTGATTTGCCTCATGGATGTCATTCCTGCACGCACATCTGTCCCTGAGGAGGAGGCTTGGATGAGGAGCATTTCAGGCAGAAAAAAGCCCTCTTAGTACAAGGCTAACTTCTAAAAATGAATGTTACGTCAGGTTTGACCTCCCCCAGACTCCTCCTTTGGTGCACTGTCACGTAGTTCTGTATGTGCCATGCCGACTGTCGTCTCTGTGGGTGTATGACTGTCATTGAATGAGTCCAAAACCAGAGCTGGCAGTCCTGAATGAGAGTGGAGCTCCACACAGCTGAAGGAAAGAGGGCATTGGATGAGCTGTAGGTTTTGTAAGAATCGATGAACTACACAGACCTGTATCAACATGTTACATAATACCTTGCATTGATCAAGGCAGTGTAAATCCTATAGTTATGAGACTTGTGAGTGGGCAATGATTACTGGTGTAGGAATCAAGCATCCCTCTGCTGTTGTGGATGTTGCAAGATTTAAAAAAAAAGTTAACTGCTGGTTTCAGTAAAAAGCTTGTCATCACTGTAAGTTCTACAATGACACATCGTGTTGTTTAAGATGCAGTGCAGTTGCAAGTATTGATGTCTCAGCTCCAATGGATTTCCATGATTGAGCGACACACAAAGGGGAAGGGAAGTTGTATAGAATGCCTGCTTCAGCCCTGCTGCCGAATCCGCTACAATACACAGTACTCGGCACACACTGTGAGTGACAAAGTGCTGGCTGCCAGCACTCACGTAGTCAGACATCATAATCACAGAGGTGCTAAAAATAGGAGACCATGTTCATTGCAATGCTTTAGAAGCTCAATGGAGTTATGGCTGTTTGCCCTCGCCGAACGTTTACTAAGATGCTCCTGGATGTCGTACTCCTACCCTGCTCAATAATACAAAATGTCTTTATTTTTAGACAAACGGGGTAGGCCGGCCTTTTCTCAGTGACACGCAGCTGCTTGGGTGAAACTTTGATGTGTCAGTGATGGACTTCTTCCCTCACTGGTCTCTGAAACTAAGGGGGCACTCAAACACGGAAGCTGCATTTTCCTACCATAGCAACAAGCATGTTTGATTTCTGGTCCTAGAGAAATGTCCCATGTTCATTCATTATGCAGGTAACGAGGAGTGCTAAAGTGCAGTGGCGGCAAGCAGTCAGCAGTAAACATAATTACTTTTAAGCAATAATGAGAATAATTGTCAGTAGCTTTGTGTGTTTACATTGCCTGGGCGTGCCTGTTCAATATGCACAGCTTGTATATCCCTAAAAACGAGGGAATGTGTGGGTGGACAGGTGGCAGGTGGGATGTGAGAAATACCTGTCACCTCTGTAAGTCCTTATGTGACTGAAAAATAAATGACTTGTCATTTACCAGCTTTAGGGAGGGGGCACCTTTTACCTCATCCACTTCACTGCCTCTGCTTTAAACCACAGCTGCACGGTACTTGTGTTGGATATCTGTCTGATACTGACTCAAAAAGCTGTATATCAAAGACATACTATACTCTTGTTTAAAAAAGGAAACAATTGATTTATACATATACACGTTTTTGTGTTTTATTTAGTTTTATGAAGTTTAGAGAGCAGTGTTTAAGTCAAGCGTGATGTTGCCTGACACATAAAAGACTGATCCCAGTCACTTCCGCACAGTTCATTCATTAAAGCTGGGTACCGCATCGGCACTCGGTGAGCACAGGTATTGGTATCGGTACTGAAAGAGTGTGACCGGTGCATCGCTACTTCAAACGAGTCTTTCAATGAAAGCCGGATGAATCATGCGAGATGGAGAAATGTTAACTCATCCTACCAGGCAATTTCTGTATTTAAAATGATGAGAGCCTTATTAAAAGCTACCACTTGCCTCCAAAGAATAAAGGACAAAAAAACTAATTGGAAACTGACACCATTTCCCCTCAGAAGCTGTTTGTAATTGAAAGTAGCTCGTTTCAGGATATTTCCAAAGCTGCTGTCAAATCGCTCACTCGCACACACACACACACACACACACACACACACACACACACACACACACACACACACACACACACACACACACACACACACACACACACACACACACACATACATGCCCACACAAACAGACTCTCACAGAGCTGTCAATGGGAAGCTTGTATGGACTTTGCCTACTTGGCAGCGACACAAGAAGGCTCTCATAATCTGTTTGAAGATGCAGGGAAAACTCCAAACGCTATGCGTGTGGTGATGTCATATTGGCGGAGAGGAGCAGCAGGGAGTTTAGACGAGTCTGACTAAAAGTGAATGTTCAAACATTGTGCAGACTCTTTTTTTTAATTCATCCACTCCTCGTGACTGATGTTTTTCTGCTTTCTCCCTCCATGTTCCGTTCTTCTTGTCCTTCTTCTCTCTCACTTTAATACTTCCCCTTACCTGCACATGCACCTTATTCTCCTTCTTTCTTTCCTTCTGTCTCTCTTTTATGTCTCTATTCACTCTCTGATGAATGCCCCCACCACACACACACACACACACACACACACACACACACACACACACACACACACACACACACACACACACACACACACACACACACACTACACACACACACACACACACACACACACACATCTGTAATAGCCTGGCTTCGGAAGAAGAATGCAGAGGGGAATGGAGGCAATGGATGGGGTCCAGCTTTATGAATCTAATAATGCACTAGAGCCAAGTGTGTGTTCTGTACATACTGTAGAGTATGTGAGTCTTTGTGTGTGTGTGTGTGTGTATCCGTGTACACCTGTGCACCAACCTCCACTCATTTAATCACCTTTGTGCTGCGGTGGGCACAGATGTTTCAGGCAAGTAGGTGTCACTGCACATTCTCCCAGTGCTACCGCTGCTGCAGAAGCTGCCACATAGCCATAAGTCAGATGTGACTCATTTACGAGGTCCATTAGCAAGCTGGTATACTATCTGTAACCTTTCCTCTCAAGTCTAATTGCAAAGTCATAAATACAGTCTAGTACATACACTACGTACGTACACACAAGTACATCTTCATCAAAACAGCGGCTGTCTTTGAAAGTTGGAGCAGCGGTAAGAGGACGACTCCTGTGGGTCCTGTCAGGTGTGTGTCTTTGAAACTCTCTGACTGGGGGAAAAAAAAAAAAGGTAAATCATATCATGGTCTAAAATAATTTACAGAGTGTCCCTTAAGGCCCCACTGTGTAAACACTGTCAAAACATAACATTTTTAAACTAATGCAATTGAAAGCCCACGCACAACTCCAAGTGTGCTTGAGGTCTACCTTTTAGAGTATCAGTCTTAATACCATTATCATTGGCAAAAGGCCCAGCTCGTTTACAACCTGAGTCTTTACTAGATCCTTTAAACCGAGCAGTGAACTTGAATATATTAGCTCAACAAAATAGCTCGCTCTAGTGAAGGACATCGAGGCAGCAGAATTTTTGATTGGGACGGGTCTAAGAGATTTTTATTAATCTCCAGGTAATTAATTAGTGCTTTATAGCCCCAATGTGGTCCAGCTGTTTAACATAAATGACAATGTTCCTTTCTAGCATAACCTTGTTGCAGTTGTTCAGCGACTAAGCACTCTGCATCAAATGCTTCTTCAGTAAAAGTCAGAAATCAGTGGCCATTGATGTGATATGTTGCTGTGGCTAAATAGGTTTCACCTCAGGAGAGCTAACAATGGCTCATTTGTTTTATCCATCCCCCTCCAACTTTTGGCATATGCACTTGTGGCATTATTATATGCCACTCACAGATGATCTCTCAATGCTCCACCCTTTGTATTTTAGTTAAGAGCTTTGACACGTCCGTTTGCGCTCAGGTCAAAGCTCCCTGCACTTTCCAGATGCACCACTTGCCTCTTTGCATGAGCATCTGGGGGGGATATCAGCTTCATATTCTTCTCTACATGATTGCCTATCCATGTCTCTGATACTGCGTGTTCTAAATAGTTCTAAAAACACACAAACCTTATTGTTCTTTGAGAATTCTTTAATTACATTTTTTTCCTTTAAGGCATTTTGTTGTTGACCAAGTAAAGGTCAACTGAAAACTATACAAGGTAAAGTGGTAGGCCTCTCTCTCAGACTGAGATTGCCGTAAAGGTCACATTTCATATTTATGTTTTTCCTATGAAAGCGGAGGTTATAGAATGCTGGTTGCTAAGCATTTTAGAGACACATTGGCACAGATAACGTTGTGAAACTTGGCGAGATTTGCTACTGAGTTCTTTGGGAATTTCTGAAGCCCCATCATGTGGTTTTGTACTATTGTATTGCATTTTATCAAAAGGTGCCTCTGATATTTCTGTGTGTCGTATCTTTTTAAGCTATTGATGGCCTGAGTGGTTACAGTGTGCAAACCCTTATCTCCGGCTCCATCGGAACACCACTACATTTGATAACTTGCCGGGGTAAGACTGGAGCAGACAGCGCTTAAAGGCAAACGGATAGATCTCTGAGCTGCATCGGAGTGACTCCACTCCCTGTCCGTCCTCTCTGATCTCCATTAGCTCGACAAGAGTTGCACTCCAGCTCTCAGCAGCGGGCGCCAAGATATCCTATTAAACACTGGCACTTGTGATAATTGCCTGTACCCAGCAGTAATGGTGTGGGGAGATAGGAAGTGAGTCTGTGTGTGTGTGTGTGTGTGTGTGTGTGTGTGTGTGTGTGTGTGTGTGTGTGTGTGTGTGTGTGTGTGTGTGTGTGTGTGTGTGTGTGTGTGTATGTGGCCTGTATGTAGACAGGTGTCTGCTTTGTGGGCATCTTGAAACACCACCGAGAGAAGGGTTGTTCCTCCTTGCCGCTCTCTGCCCTGGTCAAACTAGACTGTGTTGCCTGACTTGTTTGAGGCATTCTGGGAAAAAAAAGTTCAACAACAAGAAAGATTCATTTAGTTGAGCTTCTTAATGTCGTAACTCTGCTTTTATGAGCAACGGTTTGTGCACGAGTTAAATCAGAGAGCCTATTTCTGATGAGACAGGCTCCATCACACAGTAGATAAAAACGATCCCCCAGACAAATGGACTTTCGGGGGGAAAGTAATCAGTTCTTTTGTGTCCAGGGTCATTTTGTTAGAGAGCTGATATCCGAGATAAAGTTTCCTCATGGACTGAAATGGTGTGTGATTCACCTGAGTCGGCCCATTTCATTGTTCATCTCGGTTATTGAGCATGCATTTAGGTTGTTTCTCTCCTCTTCCGCTCGGCAGTCTTTGTGTTTGTCTCTCTTGAGTGCTCTTATGAAAAGAGGTAGACCAGCACCTGCTTGTGTCAGACATGTAGAACTATATTTGAACCAAATAAATGTTTTTTAGGTTTATTCTAATAAAAATAACCGAATAAGTGAATTTCCATGTGCTACACACTACTCTAGCCCAGGGGCTTAACTGTCTCATTTTTATTTGATGAGTCATTTTAAAAGTTGCTAAAGTTGATGCTATAGTGGATGCTTGTGATGCCACATAAGTGTAGAATGATATAGCCTGCTACTATATAGCTTCACTACTACTATATATTTAAATAATATTGATGCTTATACTATACTTGGAGATCATCAGTCTTATAACATTCTTCAACAAATATGCTTGAGATACAGAAAATGAAAAGTTTTTAATTCCGCATCTGCTTGAGTTTATACGGGCGACCGTGGCTCATAAGGTAGAGCGGGTTGTATCTTAATCAGAAGATTGATGGCTCGGTCCCAGGCTCCTCCAGTCCATGTTGATGTGTCTTTGGGCAAGGCATTCCCGAACGCTGTGAGTGGTCGGATGACTAGAAAGGCACTATGCCAGTCCATTTACAATTTACCATACGCTTGTACGGCCAAATAGTAAACTTTACTGTACCTGCCTTTGTGTCTGTCTTTTGCCCTTTCAACCCATATGCCAATACAATATGGAGAGTTAGCGGAAACATCTACTTTAGGGCCACTTAATGAGTCTCAGCTGAATTATTTTTCTTACAGCCTCAGGGTTTAAGAGATTGGCTACCAGTCCTACTGGAAGAGCATCGTGTTAAACTGCTACAACATTGCCAAATGGAGCCTTTTATTGACTCGCTGACTCAATGGTTTGAAGACAAATTCACGAACTTTGGCCTCTATTTTTTATTTATTTTGTTCAATTTCCATTGACTAAAATTAAAAACTGTGAAAATTAGATTCCCTTTTTAACAGGTGATAAAACATAATTAGGTTTTTGATAAAATAAAGGTTATTTATTTCAAGTATAGCTGGTCTTTAAAGACGATCAGAATAGCTAAAAACTGTGTTTTGTATGAAACCAGCTATCCAAATTCATGAATAATGTGAGAAAACAAATCTGTGCAAAATATCATTTTTTTGCATTTCCACTTGTCCCAGATAATTTTCCCAATGAATTGTCCTGATCTGTCTTATAAATCTGTCTTGTTAAAAACGCTGGGACATAAATCCTCTTTTGTGCTCATCCCAAGATAATCTTAAATAACAAACAAACGGACGCCCAATGCATTCTCTCGTGAAATTAGACGCCTTGCCTCCAGACTCCAATCCCTTTAAGTGTAAATGAGAGGCAAGTGACAGCTCTGAAATGTTGAAGAGTGTCCCTGACAGTTCGATTCCCACACTCCTCCAGTACACGTCTCTGCCAGCCAGCGAGCCAGCCAGCATCAATTATAACTGTACATCATGCAGCTGTTTGAGTCATTACAAATCACTCATTGTATCTCATCTCTGCAGAGATATTTGTATCTACAACACCCAGTTTCTTATACACTTGATAACTGAATAGCATTTTGGTGCATATCCTGGAATAGAGGGCACGCCTGCAGGGCATACTTTCTTGTAAATGATGAGACACAAGATGTGCTTTAGTCCAAAATAATTAGTTTTTATGTGAAATCTCTACAATAACCATCGCAATGTCTTTGTTTTGCCATCATCAGAGTCCACATCTTCAACATAGGTCTCTCCTGTAAAGTACAAAAGTACATACTCACACACTAAAGTTATGTATAAAATTAGGATTACTTGAATTAAATATGACAACTAAATAACACATTTATTCCGTGCAAAAAACGTATTTTACAAAATTCTATAGAACACAATATAATTGGTAAAATACTTTCAGTCAGAATTTCTTTACAACTTTGATACACTTGTGATAGAAGAATATGGAACACAGCATAAATTAAAGATTTCATACAAAACTAGAGGTAATATTCCTTGATGCAGTTGGTGCCAAAACCTCAAGCAGTTAATGGCTACAATCTTAAAATAATACATTAACCCTTTGTAAATGGTATGGGTCATATAAGTATTTATTCAGATGAAGATACATTACATTCTAAGGGATGATTAAAGTGTTTGGGATTGTCCAACAAGATATTGGAGTTATGCAAGAGCCACACATACAAACAGATTTGTCACATACATGTGAATTTAGAGACATTTCATTACAGGTGTTTCCATCACTCTGCTTCAGGCTGTTCATGCAGGCCTCTGTCCACTATCATCCTATGTTGCAATGACATATTCGAACTTTATACATAGTTGGATATAATGTTCCTCAGTCTTTTTTTACTTTTTTTGTGAGATTTCTATACAGCTAAAGGTGTAACACAAAATATACAGACATTAACATAAGCAGTGGAAACAGATGTTATGATTTGAATATGGTACAGATTTTTGGTTGTTTTTGTGAGTAGGAGTATTGTCAGTGGTTGCATGTATCAAAGGTTGTTGTGTTAGTGTTTTATATTCATACTGTATGTGAATAGCTCTGAGCAGAGTTTGTCCGAGGAGAAAGAGGACAAGGAGGAGAGAGATAAATAAATAAATAAATACAAAAAGAATATACAGTAGTTATAATATTTTTGATTTGTTAGTTATATAGCTACATAGATGATAATAATACTTACAACAAAAGAAAATAGTAAAACTAATTTAAAAAAGGTTAAACAAATACGATACATAATAATAATATTAATTATAACAATGATAACAAATTATAATAATACAGAAATATTATTCAAATAATAATAAGGGGTTTGGTGTCTAGAAAGGAGGCGACTGGAGAGGGCTTATGAAGTCTACACCCTCTTTTTTTCTCCCTTCTTATTTGTCCTTGCATTCAGTTTCATATCTTTTTGTCGTTGCCTCGGGACGCCCCAAACCTTTATGACGGAGCTGGCCCACTGCGGGTCATCCTATCTGATATTGGGCTGCCCCCTGAGCTCTGGGACGTCCTTTATGAGGGAGTTATTGTGAGTGTGAGCTTTGGTTATTTTTCTTTTCTTCCTAGTTTTTGTTGTTGTTGTTGTTATTTTCGGGAACCCCGCCCGCTAGTTCCCCAGTCTAATATCTTTGTGATGTCACTCCCCTTTGACCGCCTTCCCATATTACTCATGAACCTCTTCAAAACCACTCTGTTTTAATGTCTGTGAATGTCAAAGTGCTGACACGGCAATGAACGCTACTATTGATTTGATTCAGGTAATTATTTCAGGATCTTCAAATAACACTACTGACAATTTTGTGAATAAAACCTTCCCACTCACAGAGCAGAACACACAGACTTATATGGCAATTTTAGAGGCGTTGATTATGCAAATGATGGAATCTCATGAAAACAAACCTCCTTATGAACTGGTAATATAGATCAAGCTGAAACGAGCCATTTACACCAAGTTAAGAGAGTTCAGAGACTTTGATTTGGAGCCGTCGTCGGTTGCAAAACTCACAGGACAAATGCAATTTATGAACAAACCTGCGTGAAAGTGTTTATATATTAATGCAGGTTTACTTCTCCTCTTCATATGCTGATGATTAAGTAGAAAATAAGACAGGATGACAAGAGTCTGAGCTTGAGGTCCTCTTTGAATATCCCCCAGAGATAAGCCATTAGAGTTAATTTCTCACTTATTTTCCCGGTCTTTTTCTCGCTTTTCAAAAGGTACCTTTTATATAAATGCCCCCCTCTTTAATTAAAAGTGCCACTTATCTGATCGGTCTTGTTCAGTCCTAGAGAGAAGTAGGAGCCCGAGATAACCTCCAGGTGCAAATGTAAAGGAATGTTAACGCTATCACAAGGAAAAAATGGAGCAAAGAGAAAGAAGAGGTGGGCTGTCTGTATAACCAAAGTCATTCTGGACAATAATGAGCCTGTCAGTCAGAGATGAGGACAAGGAGGCTTCGATAGCATCTGCTGAGCCACCTCCGCATCTCATCCTTTTTTTGGTTCCTCTTTCTAGTGGACATTCTGCATATTTGTGCCTTGTGAGCACCAATAATTGCATTCAGAGGAACAAACAAACCTGTCATCATACAAAGAAATTAAAACAGGATACTTAGTTTTAATGTTCAGGTCAGCATAGAAATAATTCTTCAGTGTTTCCAAAGAACAATACATAAACTGTTGAACATGAAGACAGATGATGGTAACAAAATATAAGCAGCTAAGATACAACTTTGGATCGATAAGATGTTTGGTGAATTCCTCACAAAATAGATTGTAGGACTGCATTATTGATAAGTATGTCCTCCTGAGCTTTGTGAGTAGTGCAATTAACAAAGTGAAGCTGCTGATGGAGCAGAGAGAGCTTCTAAAATTGGCCCGATGACATGACCACACCAGATCGACCGAGAACATTGCCAGCCTTCTTCCCTTCTCAATCCAGCAAAATATATATTTATATATATATATATAATATCTCTGTGCCGTTCTGTCTCAAGCGATTGTTAGCGTATCATATTTTCCGTCACACACCATTTAACCCACCTTTGACTGTTTGTAGTTTGAATCAGAGATACACAGTTGAAAATGAACCTTCAGCACACCGGGACCATTGATTTATTGCTCCACTGCTCAGATCGCGATAAATACGAGAGCAGTTCCTTTTGATGCAAATGGTGTGAGAAATGGGTGTCTCTTGCTACTCCTAAATCGAGGCTCGCAGCATGCCTCAGTGCTTTTTCCTCTGAGCTCCACCTTGTTTATCTGCTTTGAGCTGCTGTGATATTAACATCTTTCTCTCTCTCTCTCTCTCTCTCTCCCTCTCCCTCTCTCCCCCCTCCTTTGTTGTGTTCTTGGAAGGTGTTGCCAGGCATACTGAAGAAGCATTGCTGTATCTTACCAGACAGGAACACAGGTAAGGACCAAACAGATGTCCCAGCTCTCCAGTAAACACACCGGTCACACGCAGTGCAGAGACAGAAGGAGAGCGAGCCCGTCAGTGGGAGTAATGAGCGGGTGGTGGTGCCGGGGGATTTATGCTCAGCGGGTGGGTCACATATGTCTGTCTACCTGTTTGTGTGTGCGCTCTGTACATCTGTGGGCTCATAACTCATCTGCTTATAACTGACTGGTGATTATCACCAGCTTTATCATTGTGATTCTTACTATTCAGGGGTTTTACTGCTGCTACATAATGTTACTAATAGCAGAATTGTCAAAAAATCAGAGATCACATTAATGGGTTCTCTGTGTGGCCTAACTTTCTCCACTTGCATGTCAAAAGGAGGGGGAAATTCAGGGGGGCAGTTGTTGCGAACTTGTGATGATGACAGGCTTCTTCACATCATTGCAGGTGTGAAGAGGTTGCTGATGAAATTGAAGAGCAGGGAGATATACTCAGGTACCTGGCCACAGTCCTCACAACAATGACTTCTTCTTCTACTACTACTACTACTACTACTCTCATTGCGTTTTACTTTTGGGCGACTCAACCTCTCTAACCTCTCGACTGCAAAGAGACTGCATGAGCTGCCACACCATCCATCCCACTAACAAAACCTCACTGACGCTGCACCGACGCGTGTCGGCTACGCAGTGGTTCGCTCGTTTGTCAGACACATGGCCAGTTTGTCAGCTTATAACTGCCTTCTGCAGTGAACTCAGTCCTGTGATTTGCACCCGGTGCTGCAAACTGACTGATGTCTACCTTTGAAAGTTGTGTTTCTCAGACACATGATTAGAAAGCTAACTGCACACCATTCCCAGGTGTGAGAGTAGAGCAAGGGCACAGCAACCTTGGCGACAAAGAGAGACTTGGAAACTTTTTAGGAGTTTTAGGTGCAGGAGCTTGGAACTCCCGAGTTATAACCGATAACTGCAAGGCATCTCACAGCGTGAAATTAATGTTTGATGGGGCATATAGGCGAGATGATCTGCACTTAAGCCGATAAGAAACTCAACAAAACGATAGTTCAGCAGTTTTGCAGTTACTTTGAGCATAAAAGTTCTGTAAACCAAACCTGCGCCAAATTTGAATCCAGTCCACTCTATATGAAGGGTGCCAGATGGGTGGGGCTCGCTGTTGTGGAAGGACAAGGAAGTGCGTGAAGAGATTTGCAAATGTTAGCCAAACTTTTTGCCTCAAGGCTTAACTTTCTCAGCAGGACGAGCTGCTGTGTGTTTAGTTGTGGTGGCTGGGATGTGCTGCATGAATATGGAGGAGCCAGGGGTGCACCTCTCGACTGGTATAAGAACAAGATGTTCTGACGGTGTGGACAAAATAACCTCATAATGACCTTATGAATATGGATGTGTGAAGCTCTGAAACTTTTCCATATGTATTTGAGCAGACGTGGGACTGGGAAAGAGAGCTAGTTGCAGTCTTAGTTCATGATGTTTGTGTGTGTGTGTATAGATTAGTGCATAGGCTTACAAATGCCATTTATTTTTAAACAAAACGTCGCTCTCACCCATAAATGTTCTTTTTCTGATCGATTGCGCTGTCAAGAAGACAGAGAACATGGCTCCTCTCTTGAATACTCAGCAGCGGTGCATCAACAAACCCTCAAACTACTCTCACCGAAGTTCATAGATCACCATTCAGCCAGCGGTTCCATCTGAAATACGTATCAGAGCCTCCACTTCAGCAAGGCACGCTCAAACACACACCGGCACAGTTGTGAACAACCTCAGTGCCCATGCAATGTCTACCTTGGCATCCTGTTTCCATGGCAACACATCTTGCGGTGTCAGTAGATGCAAACACTGCATTGTGTCCATTTTCAATCAGCAATACTTGTGTCTGCTGATTGTATGATGTCGGGATGCACAATAGTGAGTTCAGTAGTGTGAGTGAGGCCTGGGTGCCTAAGCAGAGAGGCGTTTAGTTAAATGATTTAGTTTAGGGCTGGAGGAAAGAAGAAGATGGTTAGATTAAGAAGGAAAATGTCTGGAAGTGATAAAAAAAAAAAAAAAAAGAGTAAGTAAGATTAGAAGAGACTTTGAAAATAGTGGCCATGAACAGATTGGTATCTCCCGCTGGTGAATACGATTAAGACGCTGCATTGTGTATAAGTGTGAGTGTGTGTGTGCATGTCTGTGTGCATGTGCATATCTGCTCTTTTGTGCTCCATCGAGCGAGGGGCGCCCTCTCCTGGGCAGTTTTCCTAGCTTTCACAAATCCATCTCCTCCTCAGAAACACTTCCTTCAGCTGATCCCCACTCCTGATTCTCACATTCCACATATTGTGCCTCGAAACAGGAGGGATGAGACTTATCATATTCTTACACTCCCTCTCTGTTATCACTGCGTCCCTCTGTGATCGTAAACGGAGTATTTCAATGCCAAAAATCCACAGATTATGCCTATTTATAGATATCAATTAACATTCTGTTGCCACTTTTCATCTCCATGCTGAGTTTCTGGCACCCTTTTATCATCTCTTCCATCCCCTGCTCAGAGCCTCTCTCCTGCTCTGACATTTTGGTAAACGTATCTGGTGTAATTCACTGAAACCTTAAAACAGATTTTTGGGAGATTAGTCTTTAAAGATATTGAGAACATGTTCACATCCACTGCATGAGCAGCAGGGTGCCTTTGTTGCAGGGAGCAAGCACATCACGTTGCTTATGCAATGTGATGTACTTGCTCTCCTTCATTATACCATGAATGCAAAGATGCTGAAAAGAGATATGCTGACTGGTGCATTCTGGGAAGCCCTTCTGTCTTCCTTTGCAGTGTTTGGACACTTTTGGACACACTGTTTTGCATTCATGGCCTTATATCCGCATCGATTTTTGTCTCCCCTTACAACCCACCTTTACAAACACACACGCACACGCACACGCACACACACACACACACACACACACACACACACACACACACACACACACACACACACACGTTACCCATTGCCTCCATTTACATTTCCCCTGTGTACTCTGTGTGCAGGTAAGTGCACCTACTTTTATCATTTGCCTTGCATTGTAAACATAGTATTTACCAAACTAGTAAATATTCCTATGACATGCATGTTTTTCAAATGGTGGAGCATGCAAAGTTCTATTGTTGTGCATTAGGTTTGCTCCTGTTTTTGTGAAAACATGTTAGTGTGCTTTTGTGTGTGCATGTTGCTGCCTAGCCTATCCTCTGTTCGTTTGGAGTGTTGGTTCTGTATGTATTCAGAAATGAACGCGACATACACACGGCCTGAACACGTGGTTAAAAAGGACGTATATCTTCGGCCTTGGAGTGTTCTTTCTTGGTCTTATTTTAGGAAACGTTATAAAGAATTTCTTCATACATTCAACTGGTATCCAATAACAACAATATCAATGATGGAATGGAATAAAATACATCCAATCCAAAAACCACTCTTATTATGCCATTCTGTATTGCTGTCGCAATGCAAAGTGAGAGTTATTATTCCCTATATAGTAAACTCAAAGTACCCCCAAAGTATCATGAAAAGTAGCCTATAACAGATGGTCTCTAACCAGGCACTATATACCATAATGCATTGCGAAAAGTGCCAGGTGGCCAAGAGAAGAGAGAGCAGTGCGATTGATACAAATCCATGAGTTGTGGCATGACAATAGTATATGCAATGTGAGCAGAGCAGCGCATTACAACACAAACGGCCACAAAGTACATTCTAGAGCATTTCACCCAGAGCAACTCAACAAGATATTTTACAGTATGTGTTTATCACAAAAATGCATGTGAGTATTTATTATTGATGGTCTACCAGTGGTTTTTGGACTAATATGGTCTGCTATATTAGTCCTCTATATAAAACTCTGTGGATAGTGAATGAAGCAGTGAATGAGTTTACTGTGACAATGAAAGGTGCACATAGCAAGAGAAAGCAAAGACGTCCAGCAGACGGACAATGCTCGAAGATATGGAATTTAATTCCAGGGATGTTGAACATCCAGTTAACTTCTTCCTTAGTTGGAACTGGAAGAAAAACGATAGTGTGAAGTGAAGGACAGCGAGGCAAGGGTCACCCAAAGTAAATCCGAAGGGAGAGACCACCTGAAAATCTAAGAGGTCTCACTGGCCAATTTCCTCTATCAGGTCCGAGAGAGACAACAAGTGGAGCCATGAGATAGAACTGTTGAAGAGGGCAATATGTGGCCTGAATGTCCAGCTGGATGATGCTCAGGCTAAACATGGCCACTCTTAACCCAGGGACAGTGTGAAATCACAGCTGAGGAAAGATTTGCAGTTTGCTGCGAAAAGCTCAGAAAGATCTCTAGCAACAGAATCCCATTAACAAATACCTGCAAGTCAAATTAGAGCAGCTGAAAGGAGAGGAATGGGTCTTTCAAATGAAATGGAGGTGAAGAAGTAGGAGCTCTGTGCTGAAAGGCAGTCACTTGAGTTGGCTAAAGTTGGAGAGCTATCTGGTGGTGAGCACGATGGAGGAAGCTCTCCTAAAAAAAGGAGGAGGAGGCTAGAACCCACTGTAAAGGTCCTAGGCTTCCCGTAAAGCCCAGCTGGTCTGGAGAGACCAGGAAGATTGCAGCAGCCCTGAAAAAGGCAGAATAACTCCTGGAGACTGAGTGCCTCCACTTTCACTTTGAGAAAAAATCCAGGAGGGGACCCAGAAAACCAAAGCCTCCTGTCTGTCTAAGCTGGACAAACCGAGACATGATAATTGTAAGCTTGTGGCTGCTCTGAAGGTGGCTGAGCAGGAGCTGAAGATCGGGCATTTCCAGTGGCAGGCTGACAAGTCTTCCCCCGTGGACAGCTAGAAAAAAACCTTCCACACCTATCTTGCCCAGCTTGCGATGCATGACAAAGACATTAACCTCATGGCTGCTCAAAAGAAAAAGGTCAGAGATCAACTAGAGAGTGACCATCCTCTATGGCAGCAGGAGAAAACCTCCTCACTGGAGGAGACAAAGAAAACAAGAGCCTCCTATGTGACATAGCTTGACAAGCAAAAACAGAGGAGCATCACCCTAGTGGCTGCTCTGAAGATGAACAGTTCGAAGGACAGAGGGACAAAAACTCCTTTCATTTTAGTTAGATGTGTAGCCTAAAATATAGTAACAAAATAACCAAAACTGATGTCCTAGTTAACCAGCAACATCATTAACCTGTAAAAAAGATTGGCCAATAACGGTGCAAAATGGCATGACCATCCAAGATTCTTACAATCAACACTTTTTATTTTTTTTATCAAGTCAAACAATTATCAGTTAATGTGTGAGCTATATTAAAAACAATTAGGATAAAGGACAATCAGCCTGATTTGGGATTTTGTCAGTAGGAAAACTTAAAGGACGTAATGGAACTGCTAAATGTTTAAATGTCCAAAAATTGTAATATTAAGCACATCTCATAATATGAAAGTGTTAGCATCATGTCATAGTGACATTTGGATATCATGAAGTTCAAAAGTGAATTATATATTTGCTAAATATATTTGATAAATGTGAACAACCAACTGCCTAATTGTACAATGCAAATAGTCCAAATTCTCCATCCTTTAAATGCAGCTTGTTAGCTCGAATGCTAATAGAGTAGTTGGGTTAGACTCACAGAAATGTTGCCTTTCATTAGATAACTTACCACTCCTGCTGTGTATTTTGTGTCAACATAAAGTGAAAGGGTTTGTCCTAGGACATGTTGCCATGGAATCAAGTTGGCCAAGGAGTAAGAAAGCAAGAGTCATTTCTTTGAGATGAAAGTCATAACAAACTTGAAAGGTACAGTTAGTGAAGTGCAGATCTATGCCAGGTGTGTCTGTAACAACCAGACTGTGTTATCACTGGTGGCCCCTACCGGCCGGGGGCAGGTTAAGAGTCGTGAGTGAGGAGTCAAGGAGGCAGTGAATGGCAGTATAAAACAGGCAATAAAAGGTGTTTTGAAAAGAGTCCACGCAACCATGCGATGTCCTTGAGCATGCATCCATAACTGGCCATCCACAATATGATGCAGTTTTTTGCTGCAGTTCAAGAGATTAGCCATGGACAGACACTGACGCACACTGACTCACGCACATGTACACACACCAGATCACATTATCTCCTGGCAGAATCGCAGAGATAATTATATGGATATAGTGCTTTAAAGTCTTCTTAACAACCTCATAACATTTTGTGTCAAGGCATTCTTTTGACCTTATCCTAAGAGCACCCTGAATACTTCCTGAGTCCGCTGTCTGAAAACTTTCAGTTTTGTCCTTATCCATGGACAGCTGAAGTCCTTGAACTACCTCAGTCTTATGTCTTTTCTCTCTCCCTCACTTAGCCTCCGTCCGGAGTCACAGGACGTCCGTCTTAACGCCTCACATGTCCTGCCCGAGTGTCCTCGTCCCGCTGTGAATCTGACTGACACTGGAGTGAATCAGCAGCTGCTCTATTAGTTTGAGTAATTAACCGGCGAGCTGTCGCTTCCCCTCTGTGTCAGGCCTGCTTTTGTGAATGCTTACACACACACACACGACGATGTACATAGAAACACAGTTTCTATGAACACACAGTCAGTCAGAGCACACACATGCATAATGTGATATCAATCAGATCTGTAGCAAGGCAAGACAACCAGGGAGGGCCTGTCTCCTTCTGATAGCTCTCAGAGGCCTTGATGCCAACTCTGTATGCACTTTATACCCGCTCAACAAAAAAAGAGACACCCAGAGAGAAAGGGGGACGCTGTATTAATACAAAGCATAAATAAGATGTGTGGACTGCATGAGCAAAAGAGCAAAAGCAGATTAGTGAATCTGTGATGATGATGGCGAAAAACAAGAGAGGAAGATGAGAGAATGAGTGAGAGCTGACAGAGTAGAGAGGAAAGAGTGTGTGTGTGTGTGTGTGTGTGTGTGTGTGTGTGTGTGTGTGTGTGTGTGTGTGTGTGTGTGTGTGTGTGTGTGTGTGTGTGTGTGTGTGTGTGTGTGTGTGTGTGTGTGTGTGTGTGTGCTGAAGGCCCTCAGGAGCTCTCCTCATGTCTGCTAAACTCTCGACAAATCCTGCACTATCTCTCCTCCCCAGCCTTCCCTGCTTTCTACTGTTAGTCTGTACCCTTGACATCACCCCCCCCACCCCCCCCACCCCCTCCTGCTCTCTCTCTCCTCCTCTGCACTCCCTCCAGCACCGCCGAGGCGTACCCACTGAACTGTTACAAGAGTTGGTAGCTCTGAAACATGGCCCTCTTCCTCCCGGCCCGTCTCTACGCAACTGCGCTGCCGCAGCAACAAAATTGATTGTAAGCAAATATGACACAGAGGAATAATGGATTAGAGGTACACTCAGTGATACTTTCCCAAACAGCTCCCATGTGGTGTCAGAGATCTTTAAAACAGGGAACGCTAGTCAATGTGCGGTTTGGCTGAATATTCACGATGCATTGCCTGTAGACATTTCCAGTTACACGGCATTTAAGTTGAGATGAGCAGGGGAACTTGTTTCAGTGTCAGGGTGCCAGTGTTTGTTTGGCCACTGTTGTGTGTTTGTATCTGCTTATATAGAGAGAGCATGCAAAATGTATGTCATGCTCTGATGATCTCAGGTGTTGAATCGAAGGCCTGTAGTGGCAGATTGTAATATCTTTGTCGGTAGCCAGTATATTGTTTGCTGATGGTGTTAGCTCGTTGGGTTTGTTGGTGGGTGAGGCCGCATGCTAGCTAGCTCAACGTGTTGGTTGCTGGTTATTGTTAAACCTTTACACTCACTCACAACAATACTTTGTGTGACAATATTGTATCCATACACAGACGCCAAGCATCACTCTTTTTATTTTTTTTATAAACTGTCAAAATTGCAAATACAAATTTAACCTTTTGGTAAAAATAGCTTTTTTTAGCCCACAAGATTATGCAACATTAGCGGGATTGGCCGGATGTTGGTCAAAACAAAGATGGAGTGTTTGTCATTCTGTCTGTTTGACAATAAAAAAAGATTGAAGTGAGATTAACAGAGTGAAAACTTAATGTTATTGGATTAAACAGATGTTGACAAACTGCATAACTTGCTGTTGAAAAAGGCAATAAATCGCGATACATCGCAATATATGTTATCGCAATACTCAGCATGTAACTAAATGCCTACTGGGCTTCCACAGGATTGCTCACCAAACTGTATTCACTGTGTGTATTGATGGCAGTGAACATTGGAGAAAATCCCTTTTCTTTGGTAGCATCCCTAAGTGTTGTACTCCAGGTGTGTGCGTTCGTGTGTGTGTGTGCTGCACACTTACCTGCCCGTGATCGTGTTGGTGAGTGTGTGCTTCGTCTCTCCGTAGGGACTCCTGTCATTGAACTACACAGTGTCTGACGGGAGGACAGCTGCTCCCTGTGGACTGTCTGTCTCAGTTTGTCCCTGACATAATGAGCAAGCTGGGAGTAAGCTTTGATTTAACGCTGAGTCACTCTGCTCCCAGCTGCTTATTAATGAGTGAATGACGGTGGCAGGAAGTAAAAAAGAAAGGGGAGGAGGTCCCGTTTTTGTTGCTACGTTGGCAAACCTTTAATTCCCTTTAATTCTTTCTGTCTCCCTACTTTCTCTTCCTGTTATTATTTATCAGCAAACACATACACACACTTCATGATTGTTCACTCATCAGCAGACAATCAGCCCACTTCTTAATAGATGGTACGTTTTGCTCTCAGGCTTATCGCCTGATTTTTATTTTGGTTTTAGTCTTAGTCTTTTCATAAAAATTAAGATAAAATTTAGTTTGAGAGGAGAAGCTATTTATAACGCTCTTAATTATGCAGAACTTAAAGCTTTAATATAATTTAAACTGCTGAGTTATACCAAAATTCCCCCCTACTACAGTTGTCATGAACGGGGAAAACAAACCTAAACTGCTTTTTGTACCAGGCTGTAAACATGTTTATTTCTGAATTTTAACTTTGGGGTCTATGGAGATTTACTCGATTTCGTAACCAGCCTAAATTGGCCATTTTTAGTAACGGCAATTTTTTTCACTTCCGTGTTAGCTTTACTTCTCAACACCGGAGGTTGCCGCTTGGTTTAGGCATAGGCTGCCAACCCTATACATGACAATCTTGTTTGGTTAATTGTTGATAATGGTTTTGATTCTACTGTGTACACGTTAAATATTTAGGTGACTGTTCATGTGCTGCACATGCAAGATGAGGAGTGGAAGAGATTGGCATATGTATGGTTTTTTGTTTCTTTGAGGACATTGAGGGTAAGCTGGAGCAGACCTGCATGTTAATACTACTTG
Organism: Anoplopoma fimbria; assembly: GCF_027596085.1. Lineage (NCBI taxonomy): Eukaryota > Metazoa > Chordata > Actinopteri > Perciformes > Anoplopomatidae > Anoplopoma > Anoplopoma fimbria. Next base: position 17,964,710 of record NC_072463.1, read on the forward strand.
CCTCCATGGAATAGCTCGATAAAATTGGGGTTGCAAGGTGAGAGAGATGGGTGATTGTAAAAGCTCATCTGAAATCTGTAGAGTGGTCGACCAGCTAGATTGACCAAACAAAGTCGGACAATATTTATGCCTGTGTGTGTTTCTGTGTGCATCTCTGAGTGTGTGCGTGAAGGTGGTAGTGAATAATAGCTAGCTGTCTGCTATGCTCTGATGCTCCCAAGTGTCTCACCGCAGACTTTGCTTCACGGTTTGTCTGTGTATAGTGTCACCCAAAACGGTTATACGTGTCAGAAATGGTTCACCTCAAAATGACGGAGTGGGGAGTCTTTGCTTTTAAGTAAAAAAATGGCCTGTCATAGAATATTGGGTTTATTCACACACACACATTAGCAGAGACCGGCTTGCTGGGTGCATTTGATCGGCCTGTAGACATGCATGCATGTGTGTGTGTGAGATAGATAGCTTACTGTAGTTCATTATTAAGGTCTGTTTAGCAGCAGATAATGAGAACATAGAATATATCAGCTCTATCATATTCAATAACCCCCCTCTGTGCTATCAGCATGCGGCTAAACTGCCTCGTTAATACACCGGGTTTCATTATCATTGCTGTTGTTTCCACAGTTGACCAGTGGAGCACAACTGTGACTCTGCGTTTTCATTTTCTAACATTGTGGTTTAATCTTTTTCTGCCATACACAGGCTTGCAGTAAAGGTGCATTGATCATATTGTACCTTCCCCTCTAGTTTCCCCTTGAGCCTTAGCTTAGCAGCATATGCTGAATAGATGGCACCCATTTAGCAGCCCGGAGCTCTCTGACACCCAACAAGGACTGAGCTCCACCCGTTTGTCCGGGCGTGCTGCAGGCGAACAGTTGAACGTCTTCCTCTCTTTTATGCACAGCGATTTTTATTCGTCTTGTCTCTTCACATTTATCATTGCGTGTCTCTCTGTGCTGACACGCGCACCCATTCAGATGTGTCCACTGCCATCACCGTGTAAGAACAAGTCAATGAAAAACAATCTCAATACAAGCATTTGTCTTACTGTTTGCACTGTCAAATGTCCAGGTTCCAGAAGGAGGTTACTACTCACACTACCACTTCTCGCTGAACAACACATTTTCTCTGCCTGTCAGCCAGCATTCTCGTCTTTTTAGTATTTACCACAGTTCAAATTTTGTTTTTGTTTTTTTGTGCTATTTGCTGTGACAGATAACAGTGGCCATGCCTGGTAACAAGATCAGTTTGTTTTCAGAGGAAGTGACATTATCTGTGGAGGGGCTGTAGCTGGCGGGCCAGCGGCTGGCTGTCTGGAGAGGCTAGCTGTGATTTGATTAGCCGGGATCACAGCCACAACAAATACAAGGCAGGAAGTCAAATACCAACAACCTGCTTTGTTATGACTGATCCTCTGTTGTCTAGTGAAGAAAGTGACAGATTTGACACTGCAGCTATACATTCATTTCATTATCATAATAATGTACCCGTTATTTTCCAAATGAAACCATAGGTTGTAATCATACATCATACATTTAATGTGCCTTTCGAAGTTGGATGTTAATAGATAGGGTATTTTTAATCATTAATTCCTCAGTAGTAATGTTGATTACTTGTTAATATCTATACAACTAAGTGGTCCAACTACACAAATACGACCCAAAAAAAGTTGTTTGCTTATCAATAGCTCATAACTATCTATTTAGATGTATACACAACATCTTTAGTTAATAATTTAACCATAAATAAAGACTTTCATGAAGGATGACTTCTACTAGAAAAGCAGTAACCAAACCACAATTATAAATAGACTAATATAGTTTTCAAAAGAATTACAATGTAGTTAGTGATTCCTTTTATTTGCAAATTTATGTAAGGCCATAAATAACCTCAACTCATCACATAAATCAAACACTCCAAATGCTTTCCAGACTAGATGGAGTTTTCTTTCTTTCCACTCACTGCACCCATGTCAGCAAATGAAAATCAAGTGTTTCCTTTCAGAACGTTTCATATTGAAGGATGCATTCGTTGACGTATTCACTTGAATAAGCACTGTGTCTGGTCTGCTGTTTTCCAGTTTTTCGTGTGGGATCTTTGGGGAGCCGAGGTGACTGTTTGCAGACGTCCATATTGGATGTTTGTTCAGTATCGCTGCTTCAATTTAGTATTGTAAACAGGCTCAAATCTGTGGGAAAGACATGTTTATTTTCAGATAGGCAGATAGATGCAACGTATTACTTCAATCATAGGTTAAAACACTGCAGTGTTTGTCAATGATGCTTATCAGAAAACAAATTCTCGCTGGGTTCTTTGTAAAACTTTCTCTTGTTTGACTTCTGTCTGTCATTGACCTTTCAGACTGGTCGGGACTGTATTCTGCTCTAGATAGATGCCATCTGTGAGCGCCACTGTCCATTGCATTTTTGCGTTCCTGATCTCGCTGACCAGAAGGTTTTCTTTGGCTTTTGTGCATCAAGGCACGTCCGCCTCCGCCAGGCAGCCGAACCACATGCTCCCACAACGCTCACGTCCAGGAAAACACCATTTGTTGACTAAAATTGAATCTGTTTTTGCCCAGAAGGGCAGGCGGTTCAAGACCATTCAAAATAATAATCACAAAAACAGCATGGAAATCTTCCCTCACACTGTTTGTCAGCATTACTTTGGCTAATGGTGATAGTTCACTAATAAGAAACCTGCATAGACAGATACTTTGCCACCCTCTTCTGTTCAAGGACACAGAAAGTGAGCTCTCTTTGAAGTTATGACTGACTCAGGCTTTTATTGTACAGAGTGTAGGCTATTTCAAAAGATTTCTCACATATTTGTTGATGTGTCATCAGTGACTTCTCTTTGTCGTGTGCAATCGTTATTTCTGGAGTCACCTTCTCCTTTGGTTCTCTCTTTTTTTCACATTGCCGCACACAAATTGGCATTTTTACTTCTTTTGTGAAATCTTCTGTGAATCCCTGTATCAAGGTTGCAGTTAGAGTGGGTTGTTGACGGCTTTGTTTATTTGAGGAGATTAAAAATGATGAATTCAAATGCTCAGACATGACAGCAGGCCGACTCCCAGTGGTGGAACCAAACCAGTAGGGGAAAAAAACTTGTGGCGTGTGGGTGACATATTTTTCCTTGTGAAATATCTCTGTTATAGAAATGGTTGCTGTTTAACCAATTAATATACTAATTATTTTATCTCTAGAATAGAACAAATAGGGACTTATGATTGACAGGCTTAGTTAGAAATTCCATTCTACCAGATCAGTATGTACTCCATACGACCTACTAAATGAACCATTAAGTATGAATTTACTGAACACTGAATATATACTAATATGCCCAAGCGACAGCTGGCCAGTTTCAAGGCATCCCGCCAGCAGCTCTGTCACATCTCTGAAAACAAATGCTGCAAATTTCCAAACAGGTTTTATTTAGATAAACTGATCACATATTGAGATTCCTGGATTAAAATCTTGCGTGGCTGACGTCTGGTCTCAAAGCACCCAGACGCACTGGATTGTGGGTATGTGAGTTTGTGCAGTAAGCTTACCTTTCATGCTCAGAAATTCTTGTTAATGTGGTATACATGAGGGCATTTCGCGCATACACAAAATGTACATACTATGCAGTGTCAAAGCACTGCATGCTCAATTTTACGCCATTTTAAGTGTGAATAGTATTTCATTATTTTGAACACAGCCTCACTCTGTGCCTCTGTATTGATGTCCTGACTGCACGATTGCAGTCAGAGTCAAACCTCCAACTGGGTAGAAGATAAAAAACGACCAGTGGCAACCTCAGTCCACAGCTCATCAGGATGATTCACTACTCAGGGTTAAAGTTTAGTGCTTGTCATAGATATTTAAGAGAGGAGCAAGGAGAGAGACAGAAGGATTTGTAGGATTAGAATAGCCCAACTGAAAGCAAAAATAATGTCATTGCAAATCCTAATTTATTACAATTCTTTGATGTATAAAGTTGTATGTTTTCTGTTTTTGATCTCTTTTGAGGCACTGTCTTAAAAGCTGGAAGAAGCTTATTCAGTCGTGGAAAATGATCTTTGGTTTTATGACAAGCAAGAAAGTAGTGCTGACACTCCATTGATGTTCTGTAATCTTGTCTGGAAGCAGAAGATTAGAGAGCTGAATTTGACTTGAAGAGGTAGAATTAATCAGAAAAGACAATTAAATGAGGATAATAATACTACCGTGGTGAGAGACAAGCAATCGTTTAAAGGGTCAACTTTGATTTAAAAGGAATAGTTTGGCATTTTGGGAAGTACTCTTATTTTGTTGATTAACCATTTCTTGACCGACTTGATTCAAAAGACCAATGTAGATATTAAGAGTCTACAATCTAAATGCCAGGATTGGGATTTATGAGCTTTTTAAAGTGCTGTTGAGGACAAAGGAATGGCCAACACCAGTTTCTCTGTTACAATCTCTCAGTAGTTCAGAAGCCACATTAAACTTAATCAAATTGCATTAGATAATACATTTATTAGGGTACTAGCTGATGGTTCATTGATGCACTGGGAAAATTCATTGAAAGACTTTTAAGGAGCAGCGAATTCAATTCCCCCCTGCTGGGATGCAACAGATGTTTGACAACAGACTCAGTTCTCTCAGTTGTGAGACTCCTTGTGAGGGACCCCTGCAGGGACCAGTGAACAAACAAGACATCCACAGTCTGAAAAGTTCTTGGTATCATGACGACTCAGTAAAGTGAGACACACAAGCAGTCTAGAAGAACCTTTTGTTTATTTGTCATACTTGAATCGGATGATACCTGGAAATGTAAGTGGAAGGAGGATCCTGAACGCTTTGACGGTTACGTGGGTGGAAGGATACATGATTACATAACTCAGTTAATGGTGGATTTACCAAGAAGTTAGTACGATAAACATGCGATTGACATTTGTGCATCAGAGTGACACATCTTGACAACTATTGGATTGATTGTCAATCTCCCTGACTTTCCTTCTATAGCATCACTAGAAAGTCAAATTTCTGAAATATCTCTACATCTGCTACATGAATTGGCAAAAAAAATAATTCACACATTCATTGTTGGCAGACAATGTATATTATTGTCTTTATTGATTGGTTGACATTTTTACTTTTTTTGTGAAATATCTCGAGAACTATTGGATGGATTATCAAGAAATATTCATAGTCCCCAGGGGATGCATTTTGATAACTTTGATTCCCTTACATCTATCACCATACGGTCAAAAGTTAAATTTTTTTCAATGCTTTGGATTATGGCATTTCCATTGTTTATTGATAATTAACAAATGATAGCATGTTATGCTGAGCGCATGGTAAGCATGATATATTCTAAACAAGCCAGTATTGATGGTTAATGGACTGCATTCATAATGTGCTTTTTAAGTGTCAGTGACCACCACCTTTTTCCAACACAAGCCAGCATTCACACATTCACGCACACATTCATACACAGGTGGCAGAGGCTACTATACAATGTGCCACCAACCCATCAGGACCAATAAACATTCTTTGATTGTAGTATCTAATGGACACTATGGCATGTAGACCGAAATGGTCAAAACATGAACCACTGACTCTATAATGAGTGGATTTTCCCTCACCTTGTGTCCACAGCTGCCCATATTGATGTCAGCATTTAGCTCAAAGCACCGCTGTGCCTAATTACAGCCTCTATGCTGCTATGGCTGCAGACTCTTGCTCTTATTAATACTTACATTTCAAGTTGCCCAAAAGTGCACCAACCAAAGTTATTTTAGGTCATATTATTAAGGTAATTTTCTTTCAAGATGATATTATTTTCCCAGGCCAAAATGAGGTTCTTCATAATGAGCTGAGAGGATGCATGTGCTCACGAATCCTACATCAACATGAGCTCATTATGTGAACCAGAAACATGAAGCCACCCTGATGTTACAAATCACGCCGGCCTAAACGCAGGAACAAATATTGGTTTTCCTGGCCGAGCAAGAGCTTGTGAAAGCAGCACTTCTCCAAAAGCAATAAAGGCCGGACAGTCATGAAGACAGATGGAGGTTATCACGCCCATCTAGCATGTCCGGCGGCACGGGGCCCAGATAAGGCCCTGCTGGGGACCACCACGGGGGGGGGGGGGGAACAGAACAGACACAGGGCTCTCATTAAGACGGCAGTAATAGTGTTTCACCAGCACACACCTGCCTCAGCAAAATGTGGTGTGGATTATTTAGAAAGTGCGAGAGAGAAAGAGAGACAGTCCATTCGTTTTGATCCTCAGCTTTTGGTTTGCCTGCTGCGCTGCATCATAGCTAATCAGTGGATTACGCTCAGTGGCTGCATACACGGCCATATGTTTAACGTTATCCACAGATGAAGCCTACACATCAGTGTGCCACTTTGGATCCAAAGTGGTGGAGTGACATCTTGAGGAAGCATCTGCATAAAGTATGCTAATAACACTTCCTCCTTTATGGTAGCAGGTAAACTGCTCATGCATCATTTTTGTACGGAAAGGCATTTGTGTTAACCGTCGACAGGCATTGCATCCAACCCGGGGGATTGATGGCTCTCTGTTTGGACCGCGTAGACAACAGACAGGCTGACATATGGTTGTCATCATAATCAAGAAGTTAAGGTGTGAGAGATGGAAGTGACTGAGGACTGAGGGATGAATATGGAAACGGATTGAACGCTGCTGAGAACTCACTTAACATTCACATGCACACACTCTGCAGCTCACTGTGTCAGAAAATAATCAGAGAGCTGCTTTCATAATTAGGTTTTGTACTTTGTTTTTTTCTGACAGATATTCCTTTGCTGCAATCCATGCGTTACCCTGCCGCGACTACATCTATTCAATTTTCTGCACCACCAACCCATACATTATTACAAGTTCAACTCAAGCCTGCTTTCATCAGAGGGCGACATCTTATCACAGCCTCTATTTTCCGGCCTACGTGAGGCAGATTACGTAATTCCCGCAGCCTGCCACATCCTCAGCTCTGGGACGGTTTGAAGCAGCTGTTGTTAAATGACTTTACGTTCTCGCCACACTTCAAGCAGCAGTCAGAGGAGTTAATAATTCATCTAGTTGTGCAGCTTGTGTCTTTACTGTATATATATATCTGAGGCTGGAGCTGTCTCACGCCAGCGGCTTGCACAGTCAGCTTTGATAGTGCTTCAAAGTATTTAGTATGGTAGCGGAATATATAACAGTACGTTAAATATTGATGGACTTGTCTGAAGATGTTGCCCGGTTCTACAGTTGGAATTCTGCTTAGCTGTTCTACAATTCAGATGAAAAAGGAGTGGATGTACTGCAGCTGATGGGCAACCCCATTGTTGTTGAATTAACAAATCACACCGGATACCTCAGGAGGCACACATGGCTCTCTAGGGGTGTGCAAATGCTATATTGTATGTGTTAATGCTGTGAATTGTACAGCTACAAAAACAAAGAATGCACTGCAAAAGGTGTGGAACATTTTACCTCTTGGTTTTGGTCTTGAAAGGGCCAGCATTTAGGGCCAGCATTTATTGGACTTTGCTCTAGATTTACATTAAATCAAAGTGCAGTTATTGACAGTAAGGTTTTGTTTGTTCTCAGGTGTGTTCAGAGAGCATACTGTTTCACACTATTTGTCCCCTTTAACAATGTATCTATTCAGTACGAGTTTGCACACCTTCTCTGTCTTCTCACTGATTAGACATGAATTTCTGAGTGAGACCATCAGATGGTGCTATGTGCCTAAATTGGGATCTTTGGTGTAAGAAAAAAAACAAAACACATCATGCTATAACACATGGTGCAAATATTGTCACTGATCTCCAGCTCATGTTCAGTAATTATGACTGATGCTCTGCATGTTGTGATCGTCATGCTTTTGCACAACAGATGAAGTCTGAGAGGCTGTAGCTGCGGGTGAAGGACGCTTCAAGGGCGTAAGGAAAGGGCGGCTTTGCAAAAAACCTTCTTTTACCCACTTCATTCCTCTTCTAGCCCGTGATAAGATTCACCCACACTGCTTAGCATTCACCTATCGTGCACAGTGAGTCAGCTTATCTTTAGTCTGCACGACTGAGAGGTTGAATCTCCGGCTGCAGTGAACAGGGCCTTTTGCAATAGATTTACATCACTTTCTTGCGGCGCGGAGCACTGGGGGAAAAAGAAGCGCTGGGATACGGGCTAGCGGGCGCGGACCAGAGACCCGTGAAGCATTCAATCTGTGTGCCATCACAACGCATCAGCTCGCTACCTCAGCTCCTGCTACCAGCCTGCACACACACACACACACAGTGTGACTATTTGGAGAGGTATTAGCAGCCTGCCTAAATACTGCAAGGTCAACACAAGCGGAGGAGCAGGCAGAATTTAAACAGGCTGCCAGTTCAGTGCGAAAGGCTTTGAGGGATGATTGTAGCAAGGCAGGGGATGCAACAGGTCGGCTGGGTTGCTTTTGGTGGATTTTCTGCATGTGACTGGCTCTTAGATCAGTCTTTAGGAGATCATAAACTTTTCTCAGAGGCTTTATGAAGACTTGTTTAGCGCCACAGTACTTTATACTATAATAATCAGAATTCCACACTGTAGCCCTGTTTATAATTCATAGTGTTTTTGAGCACACATTAGAATTTTCAATTTAAATGTACCTGGACTACTTGCAAAATTATGGCAATTAATCATCGTAGGGACACCCTTTATTACCATCAAGCTGCGCCAAGAAATGACCCCAGTCAGCAAATATTAATGAAAGTCCATTTAAATACTTTAAATTATTAAAAGGCGTCTTACACCAAAGCTCTGTAGCTGGGGATTTCCTCACTGGAAAGAGTAGAGTGTAACAGTGTAGGAGCTCCAGGCAATTAGAGGACGCAGGGTGATTGACACCTTGTAGTTTCCTCTGCCTCTGCAGCCTTTTATAGATTTATTTCCTTCAGGCACAAAATACATTTTGTTTTCTCACTGATAAGAGGGAAAAAAATGGTGTTTCCTGATTTAATCCTGGCAGGCTTATCTCGATGTACCAATCAGGTGTTGCGTCGCGTCTGCCCACGGGTGTAGGAATTTGGGAAATTGCTGAGGTGTGGAGAGTTATTCTAGGAAATAAATAGTTGCAGACACAAGCTCACACATCATCTCCAGCCAGTTTTTGTAATGGAACAAGCCTCCATGCAGCGGTAACATGAGGATGCTAGAGACGACTGTAGCCGCCATTCATCTATACGCTGGCCAGATGCCCAGAGAGAAGGGGGGACATGGGATGGAAAAAGGGATGAAAAGGAGTGGCTTGACTGCATTGGTTTTTGGGGAGGAAAAAGAAGAAAAACAGTTTGGCTAGGTACTGTAGATCTATTTCTTCTGGGAGAAATGATATAAAAAAACAACACCTTTCACAGTGTGATACACCTCGGTAATGTCCCAGGGCCAAAACCCATTTCCAGATCATTGCTTTTTTTCCAGTACCACTTCTGCTCTTCATCTTATCTACCACTTCCTTCCCCTCACCCTCTTCTATTTTCTTCCTCCCCTGAATGATTTACACAGACACTGCCACTCAACCGTCCTTTTTCCCATTTAGATAGTTCTGGTGTGTTTTTCGATATACACACCGAGGGGGGGCTGGGTGCAAAAACATCTGAAATGGATCCCAGATTTTGTCACACTTTGACAGCGTTTGTAAAAGTCATCCATAATGAATGGCGACGCCTCCAGATGTATGCGCTTCCTTCTTTGTCCCTTTAAAACTTCCTTTTACTTTCATGTCGTTTTATGCCAACTTCTTTCCTCATGGGGGAGCTGTGATCTCTTATTTCCAAGCCAGGTTAGAATGAAGTACTGCTATACTGGTGCCTTACAGCCTGACACACAGCACACACTCACACACTCACACACTTGCTCACATATATTACTTCTGACCCCTGAAGGGACAATCTTAATTGCAGGAGAGCGATCTTTTGACCGCCTGTCTTTGTTTTTTCGACAGTGCCAGCAGAGTGAGGCAGATAGAGTGGCCCTGTTATCACACCCGGCTAAAATATGAAATTGAAGGATTATAGTAAGTCCTGGCAGAGTGCTGGATTTCAGCAATTCCCTCTGACTTTGGCTGGGGCCGAGGGAAACGCTTTTCAGCCGCAGAAGTAAAGGCTTTTTTTGGTCTTTGTGAGGAAGAACAGCATGGGTCCACCTATACCTCATGCTTTGTATTCATCTTTAAAGATCACAGCTTGCCTCATGTTCCAAAGACCTTCTGAAAGATGAATCCTTTGACTTAAAACAACACTCGGCCAGAACTCGGCCAAAAATGGTCTGTCCTGTGGTAATATTGTCGGAGCCGTGCTGTCTGGTTTGCCTGTTGCCATTTGGGTTGTTAGATGAACAGGCTGATCGGCATGAGAACACAGGAGGGGGGAGAGAGAGAGAGAGAGAGAGAGAGAGAGAGAGAGAGAGAGAGAGAGTTTGCAGGGAAGAGAAGAATGAGGAAAGACAGACTGTGTGGAGGAAGGCATGTCTTTCAGGCACAGCCCAGTGTGTTGGACGGGAGCTGGGAGGCTGATACAAAGACCGAGCAGCAAAGCAGGGACACATTTAATACTTGCATGGGAACATGTATAAAGACTTTGGAAAAAGTATTATGTAAACTATATCAACAAACAAATACATGTCCAATTATGACATACCGGTAGTATTTTATGGGATGATAAAGAGAAAGTCCCATACTATATTTCAGAGACTGACACCAATATTTGATTTGAGAGTTTATATATTCTGTAAATGTCACAATACCAGAAATGTAGTACCAATAACTCTACTGCCTTCAGTTTTCAACACTGATTTGTTGTTCACAGTGCAGCATTATCAGGGAAACATTCTGATCGCAGGTACCTCCGGAACTGTACATAGAGTTCCATTTCCAGAATTGCCACCGAAGCATCGGTTCTCGTGACATCCCAAAGTTCCCAAAGTTCCACTTGTGTTTTTTTTTTTTTTTATGATTTTTGGCGTTATAACTGTGATAAATTGCACAAAATACATTTTTGAGTACTCTATACTTATAGCCATTTCTGTACCATTTTGATTGAGGTGCAGGACTTATATATTGCAGTGAAAATCAAGGCCACAGAGAAAAATGTGAAAGGAGCAAAAAACGCCCACTTATACACACAGAAAACACATAAAATGACTTAGTGTGTGATATGAGCGACTTTGGGTTATGAACATAAATAAATTATACTGTCACCAATTTATCTGTCATTTACTACTCTTTTGTTTCCATCTCTATGATGCAAGCTACAAGGAAGCTTTTACCACATATTATTTATGTCAAGAAAGTCAAGTCAATGAAAAATGCATTTTCAAAGCATATCTAGTCTAACTTTGGTACTAGTGCCAACATTTACATCCCTACTGTGAAAGGGTAAAAATGGCCAATAATATCAACCCAGCTTATGTATCGGTCAGGCTCTAGTAGAGGCAGTTTTATAGGGAATATTCACTGGTGAGCAGTAGTCATACAAATGTCATTCTAGACATTAAAGAGTAATAAAGGCTTTGTTTTAGCATTGAAGACACATAATATGCAGGCTTTAAACAGGCCCTATTATGCTCTTTTCCAGGTGCATATTTTTATCTAAAGTTACACTTACAACATGTTAACATGTGTTAATACTCATAATCCGCCTTTTTTTCTCATCCTGGCTGTCCTGCAGCACCTCTTCTCACCCTCTCTCTGAAACGCTCTGTTGTAGCGCTTGCTCCTCCCCCCAGAAAGCAAAGTCTGCCCTGATTGGTCAGCTAGCCCGCTCTGTTGGGATTGGTCAACGTTTCACATTTAATAAAACTCTTCCTCCGGAGCTTCAGCTCCGTCTCTCTCTTTTGTTGTTTGAGGGCCAAACTAGCCAGGATGAGTTTTACGTCACTTCCGTAACATTGTGACCTCATAAAGTTACAGAAGTGAAGGAGAGAATTCAATGGAGCCGTTTCAGGCAGCTCAGGAACTTCTGAGGGGGAGGGTAACTCCTTTTAGGCGTGGACTTCAGGTTTTACACTCTACGGACCTTTTACATTTACAAAAATATATATAACACACTAAAGGAGAGGGAAAAAGTGGAAAAGCATAATAGGGACACTTTAAAACATTGAAGACTTTCTAGAGTAACATCCATAGCATGACGTCTGCCTCAGGTCATATGTTTGTGATCTGCTGAGTGTATCATGGTGAAAAAATGTCTTCCATGTTGAATCACAAACTGCAGTGGTGGAGTGAAGCTGTGGAACTGTTTTTTCTCCTCATCAAAGTGCAGAAACTGGCAGAGAGAATTAGCAGCAGGGAAACGTTGATGACAGTCTGCTCTCCTCCTCTCTGTCCTCATTCAACCCCGAGAAGCTCTGCATTATTGATAAAACTGTGAATTCACAGGGCTTCCCCCATTCCCAAAGCTGACTTTTCTCACAGTTGAGCCTTGTAAGTGGCAGAGGCAAGAGGTAACGTATTTATATCTAGTGGGAGCATGGAGGAGGTTCATGCTCTCTAACAACTGTATCCTATAATCAGCACAGAGCATAGTTTGTTTTTAGTAGAAAAAAGCAGCAACACTGTTATAAGAATTGCCTATTATTGTATATTTCCTAAATGCACCCTGCCCCGTTGCTTTTCTGTTACCTATTCTAATGACAGCCCCATCAGTTCCTTTCTGACTTTATTTTCCTTTCTTGTGGTTTAGAAAGGGAATATTAAAGGTAAAAATGAGTTGAATTTCAAAGACGTGTAGTCTTTGTCAGTTTGCCGTTGAATAATGGATGAACAGTGGCAATAGTGGTATTCAGTTTCCTATCTTTTCTTTTCTTTTCTCTGGAGATTCTAGGCTATCTGGGAACAAACAGCAGTTACTGTGCAGTGGTTGCCAATACAGAGGATAATATAATGAAAACTCACTCCTATCAGAACAGGTTTGGACCTCCATTAGCCATCCGGAAAATCTCTCTGTCCCTTGTTTTTGTGTGTGCAAAATGGCTCTTTTGATGACAATGTCTTTTGATCGTCCCACCATTTTGGGCCTTACTGAAATACATTAACTATTGAATGGATTTCTGTAAAATTTGTTACAGACATTAATGGACTATGAGTCCCGGACTTTTACTCTGGCACCCTTATGAGGTTGACGTTTTCTTTTTTGGTGAGATGGCCCAGCAACTATTCGAGAGATGGTGAAATTTGGTACAGTTAAGTACGTATTTGCCTATGTTCTTTTTAGCGCCATCATCTGGTAAATGTAGAGATGCGCCTACTTTGGTTCACGACCAAATACGTGCAAAACTCATGACATTCCTATTATACTCTGCTGTTCTTTGTTTGGAAATCTAGCACACTAGACTAAGATGGTTTAATTCAAAGCACCAATGTGTCTTACACCAATCAGAACAAGTATCAGCCTTATTACTCACTCAACACGGTTTCTGTCTTTTCTTTTCTCTTCAACCCTCTTATACACTCTCCATGAGACCCTCATGACCCTCAGACTTTCTGGTGGCGGGGTGAACCTTAGTCCATCTTATAGTAATCCTCAAGCTTATTTTCTGGTAACCAAATTTGCAGAATTCTAAAAAATCATGCAATCTTGGAAAGCTAGCATAAACAGACTCCCCTCTTGCGTGGGATGTTTGGCGTGGGAAATTATATGTCAATTCCAACAAGCAAGCCCATTCCGAAAAAGTCAGGGTGGCAAGGACATCTGCTATCCCTGTTACCTCATACCTTTAGCAATACAATAGCACCTCTAGCTTCATACGATATTGGTCCAGCATCAGTCTCTATCTTGTTTGCCTCTATGAAATAACTCTTGTGTTATGTCATTTTCTTACCCTAAAAGCAGAGCAGTAGAGTGGAAACTTTCCTTTTTTGCCTCTATTTAACTTTTAGCTCAGTGCACATGTACTGGTAATTGTATTATAATGTAGAAACGCAGTACTCCATCACCCTCATACCGATCATCCCAGAAAATAAGACCCCTTTGACCACGATGGCTCTGTTACAGTATATATTAGTTGTCTAGATGCAGAGTTAGCTTGATGACTTACTTTGCCTTGAAGCAAGGGTAGGTAATTCATATTTGAAGCATTCTCTTTAAATCCTGACAGCAATCAATGAATAAAAATGCTCTGACAAAAGAGAAAGGAATCTGGTATATGAAGCTTAGTCTTGCTGCTTTCTCCAAAGTTGCCTACACCAGCTTTAAGATGTAAGACCTTAAGAATCAGCAGAGATTACAATCAAAACCTTTAAGGAAACCCCCCTGAGGTTATTTACAAAGATGTATGAATATAGTAGGTTCCTCTATGCTTCTGAAAGGATAACAGAGCTGCACAAAAATCTGCTGAAATATTCTTTTTTTTTCTGATGCTCATGTAAATCCTCCCCCCCAATACTGTGATGTCTCCAACGCAGAAAATTTATTCACCGCTGAGCTCGGTAATATTGAGAACCCATTGCTATGCTGCACATTTTCTGTTTTTATTTTAAATTTGTTTATTCCCCTTACTAAACAAAGCAAGACATACATTTATTTTATTAGTCAGCACATTATTTGTGTGTCACGCAATACCACGATTTTTCTGAACTACATAAACAGTGAACTTCTTTTCTATCTCTGTGTATTTGTAGAGTCTGGGCCCTCGCAGTGAGTGGGATCAGATAACCTGCTGTTACATGTTAACCAGCGTGATCCTTGTGTCAGTATGTGCTGTGCTGCCGGTAATATCCAATAAGTAGGCAAATATACATAAGATTTACCGTGATGATAGGAGGACGGGTGTTGTCTGCATGTTAGAGCACAGGATTATGTAGCTCAGACTAGAAACACGAGGGATGTTTTGGATCCTTTCAACACTGCCTGTAAAATGGCTACCAACAGTGTCCTCAGCCCATAATGTAGCTCCTTGTTTCTCAATAAATACGCTGTGCTCAGATGGGAGGAAGGTGATTCATTAATTTATAGAAATTAATAGATCTGGTGATCAGTATGGAGGACCAGTGTTATAATGTTGTTTTCCAACCCTGTAGAATTAATTTCCCTTGTCACAAGCAGAAGGGAAGCTTAATTCTATGAACAACACAAACGCGCAGATACACATCATATTAACAGTAATCCAGCTCATGGGAGAACACGTGTGTTTGTGGGCCTATTCCTCTGTTGCCATCGGGCCAGCTGGCGTGTTGTGTTCTGTGTGTTGTTCTCTGAAATCACGTCGGGGGGGGGGGACCGTATAGAACCCACATGTGTGCTCGGTTCCGCCGCAGTGGGTCACGAGGTAACGAGTTTCCTCGGTAAACATCAACAGATGACCCCTAATCTGTCTTTGTGTCGCAGCGGCAGATGCAGGGTTGAACATGTGGAGGCAGCATTTTCTGCAAGAGAGCCTGTGAAATGAGACATGGTCACATGCTAATTACCAGAAGATAATTGCTGCTCTGATAGGAATCTTTCACCTTATTGAAAGTGGGGAAACATATTTTAAAAAAAAAAATCCATTTAACCATGAAGATTAAATCAGTTTTCTTTGTACAATAAATGTTGTTTTTTATAATTGGATGTGTATGTTCTTGTAGCATTTTAAATCCACCTAACATTACATGGCAATGCAATGCTTTTGTAACATAATAATAACTTTAATATTCAATAAGTTGTTTGCTGAACCCCGTCATCATTTCTGTACTGTCTGATACTGTTGCTATACCTGTCAGGTTTCTGTTCTCAGATACTACATACACAGCTCATAATGTCAACCGGCAGATTGACCATCACAATTTGTTGTAATTTTTGAACCAATTGGTCCATGATTTCAGACAGAGGTAGACAGAAGAAGGGCTCTCTTTGTTGTCTGAAATGACAACTGTCACCAGCTCATTTCATCATTCAAACTCTCGCTCTCACTATGGTCCTATGCACGCTGCTTCTACATGTGAGGTAATCCAAATTTTGTAATTTTGTGCCCACGCTGACTCAGGCATTGAGAACCACTGTCCTAATTCATTTAGTTTATTTCATCTGGGATGTTTGGTATTACCGACTTGAGGCCAGTGTTAGAATTATTCAGAGCTGTAATAGCAAGACTCTGTGTGCATCATTTCCCTGATTTGCTCTTTATTGAGCTCACTACTCTTCCCATCTGAATGAGATAGTTCACACTCGTTACAATCTATGCAGTGGTGCGCAGCGAAAGCCCGGCATGTGAACATCCAGCGATATTGAATTCCAGTGTAAGCACCGTTCTTCTTCATCCGGTTCCCTCTTTTCATTAAGTCCAGCTTTGGTTCCACAAACACTACCACATTTCGGGCAGTGCAATAATCACAATAGCTCATCTTTAATGCGTCTCATTTCCCTTTTTCTCTTTCCACTCTGCGGCATGTGAGATTATTTGTCTCTGTGACCCTCTCCGAGAACCGAATAGCACCTCCTGACAGAATTTTTTGTCACCATTACCGGCGTCCTTTCCCAAGGTTTGTGTCAGATTAGGGAGAAGTAATTGCTGACACTGCGGCATTGAGAATGCACGTTTCAGGCCTCCAGACTTGCAGATGACAAATTGGCCTGCTGAGAGTTTTGTAGGACCTGAATATTCCCTCGGCCTTGCTGCATGTGTTTGGTGTGATGTCTCTCAGAATCATGAAAGGGTTATCTTTTTACTTAATTACTTTCATTTGCATGTAAACAATAATTACTAATAGAAGGTTAGAGCCGCGGGAGCGTGTGACTTTATAAAATGTCATGTATGTGGCTCATAGATGAGTAATTGAAACAGCAGCACCACTCCCTCTTGGGAAATAAAACATTGTGTTGTACATTATGTCACATAATATGAGCATTCTGTACAAGCAGTTTTTCATTTGCATTCTGACTGATGTGAATTTCGGTGGCGAATGCTTTTGTAAGTCAGATATTTTAAAAAAAATTCTTCCGAAAGGGAAATATTAAACCTAATTTCGGGGTTGGCTTTTATGCATTTGCAAGGTAGTCAACTGTACAAGGATGAAAGGGCCACGACCGGACTTGAACCAGGGACTCTGTGGTTCATGTTGGAACAGTGCCTTAAACCCAGAGACCATCAATTATTGACCTTCAGGACCCTTGGAACTTGGACATCAACAAGTAACAGAAGAGCGTGTGGCAATCACAACATAAACACTGTATTTCTATTTAACTGCCATAGAAATAAGAAAAAGTCGAGTCCATTTCAATGTCGAAATGTCAAATCAAATGCAAGCCGACTGACAGATTTTGGTTCCAGAACCCATTATGACAAATGTGTATTTTAAATTATAATGAATTTGCAAGTGCCGTCCCCTGTCATAACCCAGAGGGCATTATAACAACCTAAGTGGTCATTCTTCAGTCTGTGCATGTCTCAGTTGAAGAGAGCGTTTTTCCATTGAACCATTAAATTGAGAAAGACAAAACACAGCTACAGTACTGCAACTACAACTAACTACAGCTCAGCAGTGGAATAATGAGGCTGTGCATGCTTGCATTTATTGTTTAATTTCCTGTCATCTTTAACTGGTGTGACCTCAACGTTAAAAAAGGCCTCCGAATGAGAAACTCCTCCCAAATGTGCTTACCGCTTGTCATATTTTTGATGATGCCCCATGGGAGGGTCCAGAAGCACCCCTGATTTACACCTTTGATGTATCCTGGCCGTAAACATTGAACCCCCACACAGTGTTTTAAAGAACTAATGATTTCGATGAATCAGAGACAAAGTGCTGAAGGTCGGCTTTCTACTGGGCCACTGCCACAAAGCAGCCTGCTGAGTCAGGGCTCTAAATAGGCAAACACATCATTTACCAAGCTCCTCACACACTGCACGAGATGCAGGCCTTGAGGATGGCTCTGATCGAGCAGGCCCGGGGTGAGATGGACGTTATGCTGCAAGGTTTTTTATACCACTTGAATTGTTTGGTTAAAGGTGCAAAATATAGGAATGGTATGTGAATTGGATTTCCTCTTAACGGCTCTCATCATGGCGACGGCTCACAGTTAACAGTGCAAACAAGGGCGAATGTTATGGATATCACAGTGTGTACCTTAGGGGCTACCAGAGGTGGGTGCTACTCTTCCGCGACAACTGTTGGTTTGGACGTTGATATAAGTATGAGTAAGGGACGGGCATTGGAAATTAGCAGTAGCTAAAAATGCTGTGATACACTGCAGTGGATAGTTGTTGTGTATTTCTCTTTGTATATGTATTTGTTCCTACCAAATAAACGTAAAATGACATTAAATGAGAGCAGTACATAGCTAACGGCCATATTAAAGTTCACAATGTTTAATACAACTCCTTTAAACTCTGTTCATAGGAATTCCCTATCTGGTGAAATAAAAGTATTCTATAAGAGCCCACAAAGGAAACAGACTTAGAGAGTAGAAATAATTAAATTGGCAGCGCTTTCTCATTGTCACGGTTACGGTCAAAGACAAAAGTTCAAAATTCATCTGGTGAAATAAAAGTATTCTATAAGAGCCCACAAAGGAAACAGACTTAGAAAACAGAGGAGCAAAATTAAATTGGCAGCGCTTTCTCATTGTCACGGTTACGGTCAAAGACAAAAGTAAAACAGAGGAGCAAAATTAGGTTCAATTCTGCTTTAGTTCAGTTTTGTCAAATCCAGTTGTAGGGTTAAGGTACTAAGAAACAACAGGTGGAGAAATTGGAAATGTCAAACATTTCTGTTTTTAAGACCGAACACAATCTCAACTGTCAGTTGTCAGAAGTGGGAAAAATAATGCCAAGTTGACACACTCTGAAAAGTACGAGGTAGGTAGAACTGGAGCATTAACACTCAGTAAACTCTTTTGGTAAGAGGATAGACAGAAAGGCATAAGCAACATGAAAGAAATATGAAAACAGTTCTATCAAAATGCTCAGCCATTAGTTTCCACCCCAAGGCTCCGTCAGTTCACCAGACCTGCACGTCTGTGTGTGTTTGTATGTGCGTTTTTTGCCTCTTTATTAGGCTGCTGCAGTCGGAGGGCTTTCACTCACACATTTGTCTTAGTTGGGTGTGTTATTACCGTCGGGAAAATCCATCAACCTGCTTAATTCAGCCAAGTAATCACCTGCTCAGAGTCATTTCATGTGCTTTCCTAAACTGCATACAGAACGACGCGGCTTACTCAGCACATTGTTTTTTGTTAGGGCCCGACCAGGCGTCATTCATCAAACCCTGTGTTGACCCAGTCAATGCGGGCAGGCGGCTTGGGATATGAACGAGGGTACGACATGAAAAATAAACGTGGGTTATACGGCACTTTTGGCAGTTCAATCTTCTCATAGCCTGAGGAAGTTGTGAGTATGACGCCATCAGTCCACCGACAGGCTCCTGTATCTTTTAGGGCCTGCTGTAAATGATTCAAACACTCGGGAGCCGCTTTATTCCCCAGTGTGGTACGACTAGCTGAGATGTGGATCGATGCACCGCACCGTAGACGTACTGTATTAGTGGGGTTGTGAGAAATATTTGAATACTGTGGGTGATATCACCTTGAGCAGCCACAGCCTTGTTTAGCGGTGGGTTACATAACGCACATCGTTTACACAAAACCACATACAAAACGTAACAGCAAATGAGATCAGAGAAAGCAGATAAACTAGGGGAGCCATTATCCATCCCAGCAGCAAGCAGAGCCAGATATGCCAGGAATACAGACACAGTATTAAATTAACTCTGGATTTGATTTGTCTGATGGACTTAGATATTTCCTCTTGGATACATTTAATGTCACAGTAATTTAGCAGTTTTGACATTGTGCAGGCGACGTACACTACCACCACTGAAACAGTACAGTGGGTGTGTGTGGGCTTGGTTAGGTTGGGATTTTTGATATTGCTGCAAAACACTAGCTAGGGTTTTTAGGTACTGCATTACTGATAATGTTTTACAGGTCACGGTTCAGATGGAACTACAAGACACTCAATGGAGGAAATATTAGTGAGAGTCTTTGTGAACAACGCTGAGAGAGGTGAATCCAGGGGCAGCCCTAACTTACTTAAGAGGACTCTCCTCTGATTTCACATGTCAAAGTCAATTCAGTAGCCACAGGGAATTCTGCTCAGCCTGTGCCTCTGGAGGAGCTTTGTCAAGTTTGAAAAAATGACATATAATTATATTATAGATATATACTGCGTATATCACCTGGGTATCTTAGCTTGTGCTTGAAGACCACATTTTCAACAGCATTACAAGGTGGGGATTTGAAATTTGAAAAATATGCATTTACCAGTCGGTAGGATTTAATGAAATCTGCTTTTGAGTTGAATAAAAAAATATATATCGGTCTCTCCCAAGTCCCAGAACTTTGTGGAAGGGCAATACTAAATTGCTTGTTTTGATACTGTGTCTTAATGCCTAAAGATTGTGGCATAGCATACCTTTAGCTTTAAAGACGAGCTTTAAATTAATGCTCAATAAAAGTCAATAATTGCCCTTTTTCCATCATGCATTTACCAGCAGCGATCTGATTTTGTGATCTCATGATTTCATGGTGCAAGTAGTTTTCCACACAGCAGCAGGCTGAAGTGATGGTGAGCTCTGAAACTCATAATTTGACATCCCACTGTGGCTGCTCCTTCTTGTTCTATTACTCCCTGCAGTATTTACAATAGATCCACTGTAAAGAAAACAGGCTCATATTTGATGAACCATTGCAGTCAGTGTTAACCTAAAGACAATATGTTACTTGTGACTTCTTCACAATAAAAGCCAACTGGTGTCACTGAACTAAAATTACGGACAGTAACGGTGGAGACATGCCTGCATCATTTCTTGTGAGTCCCTTGTGTGTAGGGAAGTAAGTTTAAATTCCATTTGGAAAGGGCGGAGTCCACTACTAACAACGGAAACTATTGCAGTGTTCCAGAAAGTAAATGAACAAAAGGCCGGCCACGAACAGCAGATGTCTTCAATATTTCGTTGCACAGAGTACATGCTGTATTTCCTGTGATGCTGACGTGTTTTAAGTGAGGACATTTTTTTCCCCCCAAAATGCATGACACTCTCAACTCTCACTCTCATGCGGTGTGGTATGTGCATCATTAAACGATGACAGTGTTACGATCACATCAGTCCAACACAACAAGACAAGAGAGACATGTCTCCTTTGCACGTCGTTCAGCCAAAGTCAATGGAGAGCAATGATAAGACCGGCTGGTGAATGACTAGAATGAATAGTTAGCGGTGGCTGCAACCTCATTACAAGGACAAACCGGGTACAGCAGCAGGCCGATATCTTTGGCACGGCCCCTCTTCGCTGTCTCCAATTTGAATAGAGAAGGGAATAATGCTTAATGCCTTTCCCTGCGCGGATACTGGCTTGTATGGGACAGCGACCCGTGAAATGAATATATTTTGCGAGATGAGATTTGTTATACACAGAGAGGAAGGCCTGCTTTTCCAACCGACCAAGTAACACCCGACACAGGAGAGTAGAGGTATTGTACGTTCACGACGTGGAGAGCTCAGAGACTGATAATACCTGAGAAAAGGAGGAGGAAGGAGAAAGGAGGAGAGAAGAGAGGTCAAGAAGAAGGGCAGGATAAAAGGTAGATTGTTGTGGCCAGCAACAAATGAACAAAGACACAATGCTTACATAATATAACTTGAATCTATAGTTTTAAAAAAAAATGACATTTTATGTGTGAAAAAAATCAATCACTCTCTCAATTTTTCAAAAAAATCCATAAAATGGTGTCTTCTGCCACATTAAGGGGTAGTAAAGATGTAGTGGTAGTGTATGCTGGATAACTTGTTCTAACCAGTGCTTAGGGATATTTTTAACTAAATGCTGCCGTTTACTTCAGTTCCTGGGTCAGTGCCATTCTTCTGAATTAGTTTTTTTTAATAATAAATCTGTATGTACGCATGCCCCTTTAAATAAAACAGCACATGACTTCAGTAACTGTTTAGCCCTCCACTAGATGTATTCTGGACTAGTTGGAAGTAGCATTAGTTTCTAGCAGTGCTCGAAGAGGGACAGAACTTACCTGTATGCAGTACCGGCACTTTAACAGTTCACATTTTCCTGTTCACTAGTTCTTCTTAAAAGCGGCCGGTACTCTTTTTTTGCTGTCTACATATCAGATGCTCTGGGCGATTCATAATGGCGATTCATAATGGCGATTCATAATGGCGATTCATAATGGCGATTCCTAACAGTGCAGCATCAGTGTTTTTGCACTGCGCCTCAAAACCTTTCTGTATCTGCTCTTTTGATTTACAGAATATTATTTTCCAACATTTTCAGAAGAATGTTCAGACGAAAGGCTGTGATATGAGCATATAATAAAATCCTAATCTAACTATAGCTAGTTTTGTCTGTAATAAAAGTGATGTAAAATTGCATAGCTTTAAGTCAAAAACCTTCACATTTTCTTTAGGGAGGACCCCCAAACCCAATATCCCCTACATTTTTTATTAACTTTAGAAATTCAGAATGTGTCTCTTTTTACTGCTGCATAATATGTACCACCATCTTTACTGTTACACTGCTCCTAAAACCTCAATGACACACCTAAGCTCTGCATGCACACCTTTTTAGCTCTGGCTGGGTGGTGTTGATTCCAGGCTATAGCTATCCTTTAATATGTTGTAGAGCAATACTTTAGGCTACAAATAACACAGGAAGGCACTCAAAGTGTAGACACTATGGGTAAATGTTCAAACACACCACCTTAACCCTCTAATGTTGCAGTCAGAATATTAATGGGGTAAAATGCAAAGCCCAAGTATAATGATATAGCAATAACATCACAACTGATTATGACTGACACAATAATGTGCTTAAAGAAATATATATAAATAAATAGGAATTAGTAGCAAGAGATTGCTGATGCCATCTGATATATTCATGTTTTTTCCTCTTCAAGCATTGGCTGTGAGTGCTAATATGAGAGAACACATTTCTTGCTTTAAGTGATGAAGTTGTGATGGATGGGTCATCATCACTTTCTGCTCACAGAGCAGAACCCTCAGATCCTTCCTCTGGACTTCCTGTCGTCCATCTGCATACGTGAATGGCATGAAAGGCTTTCAGAGTCTTGAACCTAATGGATCAAATTTTGATAACAGGAAAAGTAATTTTGCTGTTGGCCTCGGTATGGCTTGTATGGTGCATGGGATTCAATTTCAACCAATTGTATTAATAGTAACTGATACTAAAAATGTATTTATTTCTGTGATGCTTTTCAAAAATACCCAGCGTAAAGGGAGGTAAATGAGATAGCAATGCAATATAGTTGATAAGTTACACCAGTGGAACAACTGGACATCAAGATGAAAATGATATAAAACCTGAGTTGACAAGTGATTTACAGCAAAAGATAAAATATAGTGCTGTGCAAATATTAATCCAGCAGGTATCATCCTATCAGCCCATCTGATGGAAGCACAGCCTCATTACAAACCCAGACAGCCCATCCCCTCCTCCGTTTCATCCTCTGTTCTCTTTAATTTCTTTGAGGGAAGTGAAGGAGGGAAAAATATCAGTATTATGCATGTACCCACCTTTCCAGTGACGGGGGAGGACTGAATTTCTTCAGTGGGCTCATAAATCCCCCCGCTCTACCTGGTCGAGCAGCGTTGGAATGAGCGGTGGTTTGCTGGCCCGGCTCTCTTGGCCCAAGACTATAGATCTGGATTGACAGCTGCTCCATCCTGTCTGCCACTGTTAATCATTGAAGGATTTGGGCTGCCGGCAAGCAGCTCTGCCAAAGCGACCTTGAGCCCTGCCGAGGCCGAAGGACTCCAACTAAAAGCCTGTTCCCCTGTCGCAGCAAGCAAGAGCCACTTCAGCCAGGTGGCCCAATCGCCCCATAAGAGAAATTGATGGGTATCTAAATGTGCCACATTGTTGAAGTGTTTCCCCTTTAAAATTCGGCATGTGTAACACTTGTGTGCCTGGTGGGGATAATTTGGCCAGTTATGTAACTTCAACGTACCATTATTCACTCTTTTTGCATGAGCACCTATCCAAAAATGTATGTCTTTTGCCTACATTTTGAAAGGTATGGGTGAAAAACATATGCTCTGCTCGCACTGTGTCACACATTGGTGTTGCCTGAGACAGCACAGGGGAGAGAAAGGCAGACATTGAGTAGGAAAATAATGAGACAGTCGTCGTCAGTGTTAATGATGGCGTCGTCCTGAAAGGAAAAAAAAAAAGACATCTCCATGTTTAAAAAGGGCTCTCGATGTGATGTGAGTTTAATAGCTTATCCACAGCCACACTGTAGATAAGGACACGGAGGAAGCTGGAGAACGGTGGTGACCGTGCAGGAGTAGGGGAACAAAAAATATATTAGCTGTCATGCAAGAGAGGAATGGCACTGAGATAGTGGAGTCTGCTTGGTGCCATGTTGAAGAAAAAATAAATAAATAATAAGCCTCTCACTATCTGTTTCTCTGTTGCTCTCCTCTGTCTCTCGCCCATTCTCTCCCATAACTCTCCCATCTGTTCGGGTAAACGCTCAGTAACGGAGAAGTCCCGGATCCGAAACTCCAGTCCCGTGTTTTCTCTCCAGCCGTGCTGTTGGAACCAGCAGCAGCGAATGCCTGTTTTGCCTGCCTCTCCTCTCCCTCTCTCGCTGCGCTCTGCTCCGCTCTGCTGCAGTGGATGGTCCTCGCCGTGCAGCTCGCCGCTCGTCTCAGTGGAAGGAGACCTGAGCATCTCACTGTCATTTTCCCACCCTCCTTCCGTCTCTAGCCCTCGTTCCTTTTGCCGTGGTCAGAGGGTCTGGATAAATGTGAGGGGAAAAGTCATAGGATAGATCGAGAGAGAGAAGGGAAGAGCTAAGGAAGTGTTTGATCCAACATCTCTCGCACACATGACTGTGTTATGTTCTGCTGTCTCCGGGTGACAGAGAAGCTTGAGCTCTTAGACACCTCCTGCTTTTAGACTCCCTGCCAGGTAAGTTCTTTCACTGGCTTGATGTTTTTTATTCTGCGTCTGATGTGGTGGGTGACACAGGAGCATCTTTTTGCTTGTTTGTCCCTGAGGGGGGTAGACATGTTCTAATGAGGGGATATTTTGGCAGAAGTTGTGTGTAAACAGATCCAACGTAGGCTATGGTCAACATATGGCATAGTGTGTGTCTTGTGTGCAAATCCGTGCTTCATAATAGACCACTTTGGCTCGCTTAGCTTCCATCATATTTGCCAAAGAGCTCTGCAATAAATTCTGACCTACTGCAGCAACTTGAAATCGTTAGGTTTCTTTAATATCGAGGCAGGGTTAGCTGTGTTGTACCCTTACTGTACCTGATTTTCATGGTCCACACAATGTGATCCAAATAAGATCTATGTTGGGTGTCGGGGAGTAGTAGAAGCTTATGTTAATGTGGATTTAGTGTGTGTCTTATGGGGGTAAAAAAAGTGCAGCATTATTATAATTTTCCTTCATGAGGGAAACCCTGTATACGCACTGAGCGTGGAGTGCAGTGCAGCACAGATGATAACACAGAGATTCTATGGCCACACACTACTCTGTGCGTGTGTGTGTGTGTGTGCGTGCGTGTGTGTGTGTGTGTGTGTGTGTGTGTGTGAGTGAGCGCGTACATGCGACTGTGTGGGCGGATGTACGCGTCTAATGTAAACTCACATGTAGGGTCGAGCTCCGAGTGTGCGGCTTGTGCTTTCTTTTGTGAATGAAGTGCTTTTAATCTGTGTGTGTGTGTGCACGTATGTTTCCATTGTTGTGTGTGTGTGTGTGTGTGTGTGTGTGTGTGTGTGTGTGTGTGTGTGTGTTTCCCTTTCAACACTCTCAACTGTCTCTCATCCCTCGCAGCGGTCGGTGACGTCACCAGCACACACTCACTTTTGGGAAACACTGGTCTCCAGCGCAGTGCCCTCTTCTGCAGGTATTGGGTGGCGTTTTGGCTGTGGGTGGTGTCTTGGTGACGATTTACAGCCTGGGTTCCCAAGTGTTCGCCCGGGTAAATCACCCTGCTTGGTGAAGCACAGAGCCACTGCAGCCAGTTAGAGGAGATGCTGTGGATGTTCATGTCCACTGCTGCACTGCAGGCAGACTCTCTCCCACCGAAGCTGCTAGCAGACGGCGTGTTGCTCGGCCACAGACAGCGTAGGCTCGGTTAGAGTGGCTCTTCATCCATCAGCCTACGGTGTTTGAACAGATGCTTGTAATCCAAAGTAACCTCCAGCAGCCTGTGTTGTTGCAGGTGCAGGTGGAACTAACTGGTGGAAATTATAGCCAGTGTCTGGTGTTTTTATTGTCACGCTTGAAAAACTGTGCCACCAATGCCAATTAGCTAAATAATTGCTTCTAATGATTGAATGGGGGATCTCCAGTTTTCAGACTTCTTTAGAACATAAAAATAATGAACCCTTTGCGGTTCCTGTGGCTCATCCGTCCTCCCCAAGTGGTGCTCATTAATTTGAATTTCAGGCCTTATATTCAATGGGGCTTCCCAGTGCATGCATCGTGCATTGTGCATCACTCAACTGTAGGCTCTATGTGCAGCCATGGAGAATCTTGGTTCAAGTCTTGCTGAAGTGTCATTGAGCCAGAGCACTAAATCCCGGCCACCTCAAAGGGTACTATATCACATAGGTGTGCGTCTTCCCACTTAATGCAAGTGCCTGTTTGGCTGCTTTCATGTTCATGCATACATAGGCAAGACATAGCCATTGCGTGAGTGAAATATAATCAAGGGGCTGGGGGCCGAAGTGGCTCCGGGCAAGTGCCGTGAATTTCAATCCATGTTCCACTGCACAGCTCCTTATTAATGCCAAAGAAATCCGGGGCCACGGATACCGGCATTGCCTTTGCACACGTGACTGAGCACTTTGCCAATTATTGCAATCGTGCCATGTGCAGTAGAATCAGTTCTAGGTCCAGCACCTACCACATTTTTTGCATGTCAATTTTCAAGCCAAGCACATACTTTACGCACACAGTACTGATCAGTCGTAATCAAACACCATACCTGAGCAATCTAGACATAGAGTATAAATTAACCTGGCTGACAATGACAGGGTATAGATTGGCTCATCACACACCTGCTGTGTTGGGTTTGTCTCTCTGAGCAGCCTGACAGGGAATCAGGATGAAGCAGGAGTGAGACAGATACAGCTGTTGTCCCGTTGAAAATGATGCTGTCACATTAACTTTCAAGCAAGATGAATGACTCTTGAGTGGCTGCTGAGTTTGATTGCACAAACAGCTTGCTTGAGATGATTAACATGGCCCGTGTGTGTGTTTGTCATGTTTAGTTTAGGTGGAGGCCTTGGTGCATGTGAGCTGTGACCGTGCGACACGTTGGTTGCATTTCTGTCTACATGCTTATGAATTAATCAGCTGATTCCCACAAGAAGCAAATGAAGAACAAATCGGTATTCACATGAACACGCACGGGCATCAGCGCTTTGAGGAATGCGCAGATGAGGACGAGCCTTTCTCAGCGTTCTTGGCGGTTCACATTGGATATCTGGGACAATGTGCTCACAGCTTTTGACAGCAACAGTCATGGACGCTCAAACACTGAAGCTCACAAACAATGAAAACAGCCGTCAGCCATAAACAAATCAGAGGAAACGAGCATATCACCCCTCTGCATCTTGACATGTAGCTGTAACTGCGTGACCATGTATGGAATATCGCCATCAGCATATTGCAATACTAATCTACATTATTTAAAATGAATTACAAGTAATTAATTTGTGCAGGAGGCCTGGAGTTACTAATGTTTAAGTGAGTCAAGGAAAGCCAGGGCTCTTAAAAAGGTTAGTGTGTTATTTTGAAGATTCAGGTCTGTTTGCATGGTTAAGCTAACAAATCATGTTCGCAGAGCAAAGATTTCATGGTTTGCACAGCATATTGTCATAGTCCAACAGTATAGAGCTACTGGAACGACAGTGAAGTGTCTCTGAAAAATGTTTACATACACTACAGGTAGAGAAAATGCATCTGTTGCGATGCAGCCCCGAGAACTTCATAGCAAAGGAATGTGTTTGCATGACAGGGAGAATGAGCCCGAAAATGGCTGACAGCTTAATTTTGAATGAGTTTAATCTGTCATGGATCACCGTTTCAGCCGCTGATATGGATGAAAGCTATGGCATCATATTTGTTTGGAGACGGGGATAGTGATCCACAGCTCTGGATGAACTGTTGTGGGACACACAGATGGTGACCTGGCGTGTCATATTAAGTCACTGGTCGGTCAGGTGCTCCAAAGTGGGACAAGGTGGCCCACTAGCTGTAGACGATCAGCCTGGTGGTGTCCGACGCGTCAGCTTGTAGCATGTGTGGTTGGTTTGCACCTGTGTGTGTGTGTGTGTGTGTGTGTGTGTGTGTGTGTGTGTGTGTGTGTGTGTGTGTGTGTGTGTGTGTGTGTGTGTGTGTGTGTGTGTGTGTGTGTGTGTGTGTGTGTGTGTGTGTGTGTGGCGTGAACAACTGTAGGTGCACAATCGGTCTGCTGAGATAATGGTTTTGACTCCAATCATTGTCCACCTGACTCCATCAACCCCTCTCTTTTTGGAAAAACACACACAAACAAACACACACACACACACACACACACACACACACACACACACACACACACACACACACACACACACACACACACACACACACAAGCAAACATGCAGGACGCCTCAGTTGCCTCTTCAGCTCAGGCCTCTCTCCCGGTGGGGAATCTTGAACTGGACCCAAAAGAAAAAACAAGAGAAGAAAGCTCTCTTTTCTCAGCATCCCTTTGACCCTTTCTCACTCTTTGTTTGTGTGTGTCTCTTGCCCTTTTCTCCCTCTTTCTCCCTACATCACTCTTTATTTCCCCCCCTCTCTCACTGGCTGTTAATAGGTTGCACTGCAGCTTGAGCCGGTGCCAGAGCTCAGCCTCTGAGCCACAGGTAAAGCATTAAAGCCAAAAGACTCATACACTGAAACAGAATCAACTCTTCGCTACTTGAAAGCGCCGCTTGGGCCCGCCTCTTAAAAGTTACACCTGAATAAGCCGCTCCAGCTGCAATGCTTTTTCCCTCTACCTCCACCAGCGGTTTGCTGACACACCTTCACCCCTCTGAATCACCAAGTCACAGGATGATTAACTGTTCTGTGCTCTGGCACACCGCCTTTCCAACCTTGTGCTGTTGTGTACTGGGCATGTGTTTGTGGAATTGCACTTTTATTTTTTTTAGCCCCTGCAATATAGTTCTGTCCATGTAGTATGTTGAGCTTTTTAAAGGTAAAAGGTTTGAGAATGTAAACAAAAAGAATGCAAATATGAGTAATAGTATTACATATTTTGTATTGTTTACATGCAAAACCCCTTGACATGCATCACTTTGTTTTAATAATGTCCATGACAAGGCAATCACAAACTATTCTGCACTGTTTTAAGTTTTATAGGAATTTCCATAGAGACAGAGTTGAGACATTTCTCATATAAAGGGTCTATAAAAACATACAACAAAATGTTGGAAGCTGCAGATACCGTTGGCCATTTCACATTCTCATAAATGTAATTTAACCAAACAGCTAACCTGGAAAGCAACAAAGGGTGACATTGCCATTTTAAAAACAAAAACATTTTCTGATCTTTCGCCGCTATGCTTAAGATTGGTCAGGTTTAGGTTTAGGCACAAAACCAACTTGTTAGGTTTAGGGAAAGATTGTGGTTTAAATTAAAGTAATCACTTGTTTAAGGTTTGAAAAACACTCTTGGTTTGCATTAAAATGACTTATTCATTAAGTTTAGTGGACCTTTGTCGTCATGGTTAAAATAACCAACTTTGACTGTCTGTTGGAAATAAGAAACAAACACAATCTCCCG
This sequence comes from Anoplopoma fimbria, assembly GCF_027596085.1. Classification (NCBI taxonomy): domain Eukaryota; kingdom Metazoa; phylum Chordata; class Actinopteri; order Perciformes; family Anoplopomatidae; genus Anoplopoma; species Anoplopoma fimbria. Next base: position 17,994,545 of record NC_072463.1, read on the forward strand.
TGGCGTAGTCCAACGTTTTATTGACCCATCCATCCTCCCCAGCCTCCTCTGCTGACATTGTGACTTCACAACAACGCCCCTCTACTTCCTGACGGTCAGGAGTCATAATTACTGCAACTTACTGCAATTCTGGGAAATTTGTCGAAACGACCACTCTTGTCGAGAACGCTGTTGAGATTTCAGTGTCGGCTCTGTTTGAGCCTCTTGAACCACTTGTTGGGCCGGTCATTACAAAGAACTACGCCGTTCAAGATTGTTCATACACACAAAACTTTACTTTTAAATTCTAGTGGAGATCCCGAAGTTTTCTTTAAAGATATGAAATATTTAAGGCTGTTTCTGTGGGGCTTGTATGATATTTATATATAGTCTGTTTATATGATGCACAAAGCATACAGAATATTTCCTTTTGATGGAATTGTGTAGCCGTTAAAAAACTCTTGGTCTTGGGTTTAAATGCCTGAATCAGTGGAAACAAAAGTGGAAAACTGGATGTTAAGGGTTTGTTAAAATAGTAATGTATGTAGCACAAGCTGATTCACCATAGTAAATTATTTGCAATAATAGTAAAAGTGATATCCGGTACCAAAAGTATGTTGAATGTGTAAAAATGTGCGCAGCAGCTTTTTAATCGACCCCATCCCAGCACCACACAACGTTAATTTATTTGCTATGGTTTAAAATCCTGTGTTTGTTTGACACCACATCACAGGGCCTTGCTCCCTTAGTTGCCATGGAGACACCATTAGGCAGTGGTGCTGCACCGATTCTCGTATTTTTATTTATTTTATCTTTTTTTTTTTTGCATAACCCCACGGCAAACTGTGCTGCTTGTCGGGGACTCGCCTGTGCCAACCGCAAGTGTGGGCGGATAGATAGGTGCATGTGCATGTTTATGTGACCAAGAGCGAGTGGGAGAGGTAAGAAGAGGGAGATCAAAACAAGGTGGGAGGGATTGGGAGAATGAATGAAAAGAGAGGAAGGGGGGAAGAATGACAAGGAGAGGAATGAATGATGGAGACAACGAGTGGGAAACACACACACACATACACACAAACACGTTGATCACACACTGGTATGAAGTGCACACATCCTCCAGCAGAGATGACTGGATTACGTACGTGTGAGTGAGCCGGGCGAGTGTGTGGGTGGAGGGATGCCGCAACGGTGCAGCTTATTTTGCCGTCAGATTGATCCCTGCATCCGTCTCTCAGGGGCTTTCTCACTGCATTACCACAAGGCAGTTCACACAGCATGATGCCAAATCCAGAATCACTCTTATTGTAACCACACAGGGGGGTTTAGTAATGATAATGTTTTTTTAGATCACTCTAAAGTGTATTGACTTCTTTGCTGAGACAAGAAGACATATCTATGTGCAGCTCAATAAGTATAATGGGATAATTTTGTTATGGATTAATAGAAAACTTCTTTACTTTCACCAAGTTATACAATCTAGAACTGATCTTTTCCCTTTTTTATCCAATTTTTGTTAATCCACTGTGACTTTTTGCTCCTTTTCGTGACTGGATAAAAAAATGTAACTTATCATAGTATAATTTCCTGCACCAATTGGCATGCATATACAAAACAAAATGATGAACTTGATTCACCCTTTCCCATGTAGTTTGAGTTGGGTACTGTGATATTACAACTTTAACAACAGTTAAAATTGTAAATATCTACAAACGCAGTGAAAGGCTCTGATTGTCATTGGTTGCATTGTTGCTCTTGGTCAGCAGGTGTCACAATTGAACACTGTTCATTTTTTTATTTATATGAAAACTCTGTAAATGCATTATTTATGGCGTATTGGCTCTTGTGGTTTTTCAGGTTCTCGTTTCAAGATGGGGCGCTTTGGTTTTGTCTTGAGTCAGAGGTGCTGCAGAATAGCTCTAAATGGAATGAGTAATATCTCAACTTTTGTGATGCTTGTATAGTGGATTTGTGTTTCACAAACTGAACTGCATTGTAGTACAACTGACAGGTTAAATGACGTGGTTCAATCATGTTCAGCCATTATCATTAGACTTCTCTTGGCAGGTTGTGTCTGTCTTTACCACCTACTTCTATATTCATGACGGTCACGTATCCTTTGTCTTTTCTGGTGTGATTAGTATTGGATAGTTTTGGGCATAACAAGGTGTTTTTGATTTGAGATGATGTATAGCTGTGTCACTTGGCAACATCATGCTAATTTTAATAAAACATCTTATTTAGTATATGCTGTATTGATGTTGTATATCTATATATTATATAAGATCTACTGAAAACATGGCTTCAATCATCGAGATATATTGTCCATATTCTATCCAGATATAGAGATCCTGCTTCTGTCTAGTGCTTCAGAACCACAACTCCATCCATACACCACCTTCAAGTAAAATGATATAAATTAAACTATGATTATCTTAAGTAACAGTCTGAGGTTTTTTGTTAAATTTCAATCCATCAACCGGGGACCTTCGTTTTCAAATATGTAACAGTCTCGTAGCATATCTTGGACTCCTGACTCATTATGGAGCCTGCTCCTGCTTTGCAAGGCAAGCATTGCTCTCTCAGAGGGTTGTGCCGAACGGAGATGCTCAGATCTGTGACAGATAGTCATGACCTCTGATGTGCTGTGGACACACTGTGCTCCCTCAAGGCAAGTAGCCAGGGGTCGATGGTCAAAGATGAGACTGCACAGTCATGGGCAAAATGGGCTCATCATTGCTAGGTTTTATTTAGGGCCTTGTGATAAGGGTGTCAGTGACCGCTAGAAAGGTCTGTTTTGTTTCTTTCATTGATTGATGCATCACAACAGAATTTAAACTTTTGACTAATCCTTTTGATTTAATAGTAATAGTTTAGTAAGTAACAGCAACCTTTGACTAAATGGGAGAAATATTTTAGCATAATGCAGACTTCTTTCCGCAAATCAAAAGGATAAAACTTAATCAAACAACTGGTTCAAATCCAGCATATTTCATCATAATGATAACCGTCTTAGGACTTTAAAGAGACGTATCTCAGTCTGTATTTGTTGATGCATGGATAAAAGAGTATCCATGTGCAGATTTTTAAGCCAAATATGAATTTAACTAAGAACCAGACCTCTCCTTATCCAAAATACCCTGTAATTTAGGATTCTCATGGGCATAGTCATCCTCTGGATCTGGACTGCACCATGGCCAAGAGGCTGGCAGGAGGAACTTTTCTATTTCTCCTCTTTACTCTGTGCTCTCTGTCTGTCTCTCCTTTATCCACCCACATGCACAACGACGTGCACACATTCTCTTATCTCCGTCCTGAAAACTCTCTTTCCCCTTGTTTACTCTGTGTTTTTCTGCAGTATAAGCACGCGCAAAGTTTGATATTGCCTTGGACATCTTGAAAGGATCCGATGTGAATGTACTGCTGTAAATTCTCTCTGAACGCCTCGCTCTCTCACTCTCTCTCTCTCTCTCTCTCTCTCTCTCTCTCTGCCTGATTTCAGCACAGAGACGAGTTCATGCACTGAAAGTGTACCGTTTTGACAGCAGCAGAAAACCGAACTACACAAAAACAAACCTTCCAGATCCGTTAAATCCGTTAAATGGTATTAATGTATTCTCTCACAAGTCTTGCTGGTGTCTCTTTACCCATGCCTTCACAAACCCTACATTAAGAACTCAGCCGGGGCATCAGAGACTATCTGAGGACAGTTTGAAGCACCCATTTTGGACTAGCCTATCACTTGCTTATAAGAATAATGAGTGTTGTGGTTCAAAATTTACGCTTGACATTATCTTTGAGGCATTTAGCCTATCAGAGACAACTTTTTCATTGCAATCAAAAACTGCTTTCCAGCTTGCCTCACATGCCTGATGGGTGAACTAGAAGCAATAACCAAACTGATATGTTAAACTCATCAGAAGAGGTTGATTATTTATTATTTTTGAAAAGGCTGACTCATTCAATCAGATGAATCACTTTATTCAAACTGAGAATTTAGTTCCAAGGATTTTTTATTTTGAGGATGACGTCTTCATGAAATATTCAACCCGCTGCACCCACACAGTGCATCTCGCAGAGCAACCGATAAAGCTATTTAATTTTCTTTTACTGAAGATATTGATTTATTTAAAAATATTACCCAAACAACATTTTGGCTGTTGATAATTTCATCTGACGGACAACTACACAGGATGACGTTAGCTGCATCACTTACATTAGCCACTGGCAAGCCTGCATGCAGGGATCGCTGGATTTTGTTCAGTTTGGGACTTCTGGAGAGTCACCGTCATCTGTAGATTGTGATTAATGCCTCTAAACCGTAGGCTGGATGCTTATGAAATAACAATGCTTTCAATTCTTTCCACACTCTAGCTAAATATAAAAGATGTGATTTGTTTGTCTGGAGGATTTGGAGGTGTTTAAAGGCACCTTAGATGGAGCTGGGAAAATGTCATTGCTGAATGTTTTCATTGAGTAACATGTTATTTTGTATAAGAATTTCATTGCAGCTATTTAGTAATTTTGGAAATTTGTAAGACTGTAACAAAGGTCTACACAGAGCACATGTTATTGTAGGTCCCAGAAGCCTGGCAAAATGTCTGTTACACAGTTATTTTTCCTGCGAGGCACTGGCAGTCACTTTGTACACAGTCATTGTGCAGGCCTGATAGCCTCCTGTTTGTGCTTTGTAGCTCAGCACACATGCACCAAATTGCTATTTGGTTACAGTTTGTAAATGATTTCCTGATGCCTTTGCCGCACTCAAAACAGATGTAATGGGATTCTTTTATGGAGCTTTTCATTCATATTCTTTGGTGAAATGTGACGGTAACTGTAACAGATTACAGATGAAGTCTGAGGGGGCATCGTTTTTCAATGGATTGCAGTTACAAGCAGCTGCAGCAGAAAGCAGGTGCAAATAGTTGCGTTATAAAAACAATGGGATTTATTTTTGCTGGGTTTATTTAGTGTGCACCTTCTTAGTAGCGCCTTGTTAAAGTTGACCCTCAATACGACCATAAGACTCGACTATAACTTCCCAGACTGACCGACTCCACTTGTTGTACACCTCAAAGACCTTTTAGAAGAGGTTTCTGTTATCAGATGAAGTGACCAAAAGCCTGGCTATGAGCTACAGTAGCGTATGATACATGAGTCACTCCGCTGCCATCTACTTATATTGCTCACCGCATTACACAGTCAGTCATCACAAGAATGTAATTACACCCACACCCCCACAGATCCTATTAATAGCCTCAGATAAATCATCAATGTGACATGTCCGTGACACACTGCCAAATTTTAATCCAATGACTTTGGCATGAATGTGGTCCGAAACATAATGTGTCCAACAATTCAGATGGGGGGACTAACTACAATGCCAAGGACACGAAAAACATGAGACATACACAATCACGCTGCTTGTTGGAAATGTGCTTTAAAAACACAAAGCCGCCTCAACAAGTGCACCATTGAGCCTTCAAACACAAATTTCACATTTACACCTTCACCATGTGGGCCCAGTAGAAATGTGACACCTCAGCGATGATGTGGTGGCGATCTAACACCCTCGTCTGCAGGTCCATTTGTGTGCGGGCGACACACACCCTCCTCCTCCTCCTCACAGCTGATCTGTAGCAGGGCGAGCCAGAGACCTGCTGCCTAGTAAGATGCCGGGTCATTAGGCCAGGTGGTGCCACTGTGAAACCCACTGAGCAGCACATGTCTGGCATTAACACCTACAGACAGGACTACAGATTAGCACGCTCAGGTCATTAATCATTGTTCCAGAAGAATAAAATCAGGACTTAACCCTGCTATTGCGCGTACTGTTTGACAGCATCCCTACTGTCAGGAATGGGAAACGGCTAATTATAGCAAAAAAGTTAGAGAGGCAGGCTTGTGACTGTTTGTTAGTTTGAATCTCATTATTAGCTGCTGTGACAGTGAGCAGATTATTTCAGCTGAGTCATGTGCATTGTACTGTACAGCTCTTGGGTCTGACGGTACTGTTTCTACCTGTTTGAAAGGGAAACCAAGTTTGGTTGTGGGGAAAAACACTCAACAAGCCCCAATTTGTGGTTCTCATGTATTGCCATTACATTCAAGTCACAGAGCTAAGCATCCATTTCTCTGAAAAACGAATATCCAGTGATCTCTGAAAAACCCAGAGGGTTTGTTTAATAACACTTGCTCTGAAGATGTTTCCTGAATCCTCAAAGACTCCTCTTAACCATCTGGATGAGACAACATTTTGTCTGCTGCGTGATGAAAAATACTTTTAACCAGTTTCCCAAGTTAAGATTCACGTGTAACAGTGATACATGGCAAATCTTCTTCAGCCTACAAACTGTAGTTAATCATCAACGTTGTTCTTTACATATCTCACAAGGAAAGCAAAACCCAAAACTTTGTTGTCTCTACTTTGAAGTGTTTCCCTTTTCTTTTTTTCTTTGGACAAGTTACTGGGTGAGTTGAAGATCCGGCTTTTAAGTTTGAAAGTTTACGTTTTAAAACTCTGATTTAGAATCTAAATAATGCCAGCCCCAGTGACAATCTCTCCAGACATGAACTCAGAGAACTGATCAACTAGGGACAACTCCCAGTCCCAAATCTGAGAGACTAAGACAACTCTGCATTTGCCTGCCAAATTCAAGAGTATAACCAGCTCTGTGGATGACAATGGGGACCGTCGTGTCAGCTTTCTGAACTGTCTGAACAGATGCACTGTACAGATGGGCATTGGTCTTTTTTTCACCAGCAGGCATATGAAACGAGCTCTCAATGTGTCCAATGGGCTTTCAGAAAGCTTGCATTTATGATATCATCCAGGCTGGCAACTACAGCATTCAGGGCCTGCAACATCTTGTCTATAGTACTCGGGCATTGTTTTGAAACCTATTGAGCAGTTTAAAATGATAATGTTCACTGCTACAGACTAAATAATGAAGACTTTGCGAGTTCAACTACCTTCATGGGTAGCTCTCTTTCTGGGCATAAGACCTGCTTTTCTTAATGGATGGAAGCTAGTCAAGATTCAATTTATTTACACTGTGCCAGTCTGATTAATACAGACTTCTGTCCAGGATGTCCTTTTACATTGTTGATCTGTTCTTAGGCAGCCGGCTATTTCCAGAGGGCATTAAAGAAAGCACATCACTCCAGGACCACCTCGGCCATCATTTAATAAATCTTCCATACTTGCGACTGTCCTGCAGTGTCTTGTGTGTTAACTCGAGCAACCTGGGAATGATTTAATAACAGACCAAAGTGGAAACACAACCACCATCATTGGTGGTGCCTCTTTTGCACCATGGGTTCCACTGCATGCATTATTTAAACTTACAACAAAGGCATTTTATTCTATTATTCATGTGTAAGCCATATTGTCCAACGCAATGGTAAACACATCCTTGATCAGATTGCTGGATTTGTTTACACCCATGAAACTGAAATAATTCTTCATGTCTACACACACACACACATACACCCACACACATACACACACAAACAAACTGTTCCATCATTCCCGCCGTTGCTGTTTTGGCTCCCACCAGGCTGATTGGGTCCAGGGCCTCTAAGCCATTACAGTGTTGATTGGAATCATATTTTGTTGCAGGGGATGGCAGATGCTGATCGACAAGCAAACTCCCAGGCATGTTCCACATATGGGAGTTGATATGCTTGCCATTAATTAAATCACTCTGGGCCAGAGACTGCCAGTGGATGATGGCTTTTATTTAAGAAGCGTAAATCACCGGCAATGTGGGGGAAAAAATCAAATGAGGCAGGCCTAAGCGAAGTGCACTTGTCCCCCGAGTGTTCTTTGATGGAATGGAGTTATTCCATACAGCTCTGTCACTTTGATTCAGACTCCATGTCTCTGTATTGCAGCCACAGAACAATATTCACATGTCTGTGTTTTATGACTAAGACGGACCTGATCTTTGGTTTAATCCCATACAGATTCACACATCAATGCATAGATTCACATACCGCTGTTTAATGAATAAGTAAAGCTATTTATTTGCCATTGCCCTAGTCTGAAGTGAATATTCTGTCCCATGGTCGCTTTGTAAGTTAGACTATAGACTCATGTATCACGGCAGGTTTTTGGCCCTAACCAGCCAAGTCGTGACTCCACTTTTATCCTTGGGGATTCAAGGCTGATTCTGACACAGACAGACCGCTCCCATAAGTTCCAGCTGTTTATCCTCGCCGAGCCATCAATCTCTCTCTTCTGTCTCCAAAGGGACGACTGACTAATGGAGATGAGACTCAACATTCTTTATCTCTTTCTTCCAGTGAAATTGATGTCTGAGGCACTAAAACGTGAGCCCCAAAGCGAACCATCTGTGAAACGCTGATGCAAATCCATATTTTACCTGTTATTAAGGGTCCTGAATCATGTTAGAGAAACTAAGTATGTGAGACTACCAGTGCTCTGTTTTTTTTCCTCTCTGGTTATTTTATTTAAAGCACAAAGAGGAAAATGTTTCTGACACCTTCGCCTGCTTCTACCCTCTCATGTGCTCATTATTAATCCTCTCACCATTTACACCACCACTTGTAAGCAGCCCTCCACCAGTCAGACTAAATTGACTCTAAGTCGACTATTCTGCTTCTTCTCCTTTCACCTCGGGATACACTACGCATTGCCGATATAATAACGATAATACTATCAGTTAGTTTTACCTGATTGCCCTGGAGACTGCAATTATCTTCAGAGTTTACACCTTTGGGTCACACAGAGAACTGCTTCAATGCAAATTGTTCTGTCTTCCTAGGGTGATTCTCCCTGTCTATTGAATTAATTCACATAAAAATCTTTAGATGAGTCTTTTAAACACTTTAGTAGCCTTTCTGAGCTCCATGGAAGAGCCAACTACTGGGTTGGTGGACTTAATTTATGCAAATCAGTTGCATTGACGAACACGTTCAGCTCACTGCAAGCATCTTATTTGCCCTCACCTCACACATCACCTGAAACCTGGCCTAACTTTCTCTTTATGACTTCATATAAATGAAGTAACAGTACAAATGGCACACGTGTCACGTCTAAAAAAACGCTGATACAAGCAAGAACTATATGAGTATTGAGTATTTCTTTCTCTTAATACTCTCCTTTTTTCTTTCCATCGTTCACTCACTGAAGGCCCTTTCAGACAGAATGCAACATAACCACTGAGCTCTGAAACCCATTATTTCCAATGGATTGAGTCGCATCACAACGGCTTTTCACTGCGTCAAGCAAACCGTGAGTCCAAAGTGGAGCTCCTGGGGCTGCACGCTCTGGTTATCTCAAAATCTCTGCATCACCTGCATGCTGGAGAAACAACATTTGGTGTAGCTATATTGTTGTGTTGCTGGAAAGAGTCCACTTTTAGAGGTTGTGATAAGGAAAAGGAAAAATGTGCCATAAATCTGTAGGTAGATGGTAGATATCACACACAGAGAGGGAGTGGGACTTCATTCTCTGCTCGGGGCGTCATTTCTCCACTGTATCATGACATAGCAAATAGTTATTTACTGCTACATTAATGCTCAGAATTTCAGATTTAGCACATGTAATTGACTCATTTGCTTTCATGTGCCGCTGCCAAAAAAGTTTTATTTTTTTTAAACCCAGCTTCTCTCCAATCTGCAGTTGCTTCCTGTTGACTTGAAAGTGAAAACATGGCAGTGGCATTTTAAAGTAAAGCAGAATAGTGTGAACAAACCCTCAGGTGGTCGCAGCTGCCAGCCTGTCCACCTAGAAAAGCTGGAGCAGGCCACTTGGTGACCAAACTGACAACAGGCTCATTTTATAGACAAAACATGAAACACGAATAAAAGTAGGGCATGATAGCTTACTGTTTGTTGCATGGCAGGAACAATTTTTTAAGGATATTTCTTGCATGAATAATACAGCTTGAACAACTCTTTGTGATATGATATGAAGTACAAAAGCATCACATTCCATTTGTTCATACTATTAGCCACTCTCCCTGATTCCAATTAATTTTGATATTTTGGCAAAGACTGATTATGACACACCCGTGTCTTTTATTTTAGTGCTTTAATCACCACAGGTTGTCAGCAGTTCCCAGCCTCTGTGGAGTAGGGAAAAGCAGAGTCCCCTAAAACCTGAGCTGGCCCCATCCGGAGCCAGCTACCACTTAGTCATGGCTCCTTAAAGACAGTCTGATGGACTCGTGTGCTGTCGGCCTGCTAGTTAGAGCTTGCTAACCCGGGCCCACTGACTACAAGGTCAGGGCTAATATACTCCAGACATTATTTCGGAGTGCCTCTCAGTCTATTAAGGAGCTGAAACAATGGACTGTCACAATTCAAATGTATGCATTGAGTACATTTGTGCAGATGGCATGTCAGCCACAAGCACCCAGAAGTGTAGCAGCAAACTTGTACGTCTACTTTAGTGTGTGTGTGTGTGTGTGTGTGTGTGTGTGTGTGTGTGTGTGTGTGTGTGTGTGTGTGTGTGTGTGTGTGTGTGTGTGTGTGTGTGTGTGTGTGTGGATACATTCTAATATATGCTGCGTGTTAGTGCTGATGTTATTGTGTGGGTGGGGCTTCTCTGGGGAATCCATGCCTGGTTGCGCACCACTACCCATCCGTCCACATGGCCCACTGATCAATGCTTAGAGAGCATGTGAGGGAACAGTGGGAATTCCTATAGAGCCGACTCTGCATCAGCGAGCTACTCCCACATTTATCACTCACCTACTGTACCACACTTTGTTCCAATCGAGGAGATTAAACCGAATGAATGGCTGCATAAATAAGTGAATGATATTATCTCTGCAGTCCCTCGCACCACCAGAGTAAGAAATAACACGCTGTGAGTGATGGCCAGGGCTATGAAGTCGTAAAGAGGACATAAAAGAGGCCATCGATGTAATATTTATCGCATTTTGCAAATGCAGTTCGGCTACGACACCATGACTCATGAGCTATCTATTGAGGATGACCTGGCATCATGTAATATTCATCTTTCTGTCACAGAGAAACCTTTCCCCATGCTTCAACCCCGGACTTCAAGCATAATCAACAGAGCCTAGGCGAGGGCCATGGGGTTGAATAGCGAGTAAAGAGGGTTAGCGTCCCGCCTCCGTGGGTGTCTGTCTCTCTCTCTCTCTGGAATGGAAGTGTGCTACATTAAATCAGTCTTGGTGGAGAAGGCGGATTAGCTTCATGCTTATGCCTCCGCTCTAAGTAAGAGAGTGCGAGGGAAAACACTTTTGCGCACAGGAAGGAGACTCCTCAAACACCTCGTTTGCCTCCTCCTCCTCTTCACCCATTGTCATAGCAACGGGGCGTCTGCAGATATGTAATAGCTGCGATGTGTGTGTCTGAATTCACACAACTGCAGTGGCTTTTTGTGTATGAAATAACAACCCGTGTGAGAGAGTCTCCTAAGATTTGTTGTTTTCGGGCTGGGGATTGCCTGCTCCATTTTTTTTTAAGCAAGCCCCTTCATTCCTCCTCTTTCTTTCTTTTCTCTTTTAGTCTCTCCTCTCACTTCTTTTGCGTCACTTTCTGCGACACATATGCACTCTCTCTTTATTTTCTCTCTCCTCTCACACGTCATTCCTCATTTCTCAGAAATGCTGCAGTTTTTTCTCTGTCTTAGCGTTGCCTTCCCTGTATCTGCAGAGCAAAAAAAAAAAAAAAGAGCTGTATTGTGGTTGCTAGGCTACAGAGGAACATGGAGCATCTCTAAAGAATTCCTCCGTTATGAATTACCACATTGTATGGCCTTTAACATTAAGGAGCTTTTGACAAAACACCTCTGCTGCATGCTCCACTGCTTTACACGGTAATCCCCACCTGCCTCTGATTTAGAGGCGGATACAGATGAACTGGGGCCAGGCCAGTGTCGGCTTTCTCGTGGCCCTTTGGCTTTTGCGCTGTAAGCAAAGACCCTTGTAGGTCACACCTGCAGTATCTAATGGGTAGATCCTATGGAGAATGGTAGCTACTGTATATTGCGTTTCCACCAAGCTGCTGTGACACAGATTCAAGCTCGACAGCAAGGGACAGAAGGAGAGAGATGGTTAAAAGCAGTGTGACCATAGCAGATCAGTGGAGCTCCCATCATGCTGCAGGGAAAACCCAGAGAACAGCGTGATTGTGTTGAGTTTCATTCACCAGTACAAGGAAACGCATCCTTACCCATTCAATATGGTTAAAGCAAACTGGACCACCAAGCATGATTTATATGTGTGGGTGTGAGGCTTCCTTATTTCCTTTTCCCTACTTGCCCGAGGTCAGTGGTGAAATGTTGTGATATAATGCGCCCTACATATATATTGTTAATGGTCCATTATGTGTTGAATCTACTGAAGACCATTCAGATGCAAATACCAATATGTGGAATTATGTGTACATTTTGAATATTGGGTGGAGGCAAAGAAAGAAGAATTGCTGTGCCACAACTGACAACCATGCACCTCTGTCTGAAATAATCATTAGCAAATATAATCTTAGTCATAACCTCAGCAAAAACAGCAGATTATAGGACAGGTAGATTTTTTCTTAAAAAAATATGACATTATTGTCATTTAATAACTACTTTACTATCATGATATAAGAACACAGATAGTGATGAAGATGATGTGGTATATGTGAGCTATCAAAGTCTAGGGTTTGAAAATTAATTGAAATAACATAATTTATTGAGATGAATTGATGCTACATGCACATTTAAAGAGGTTACTTTCCAAGCAAAAAGAGGACGGAATAGTAAATCACATGCGACTCTGATCTTAGTGATTCTAGTGATTCTAGTAAATCCAAGTGATTCCTACTGGGGTCGTCCTTTTACCAGAAAGTTGGTGGCCCCATGTTGCTTCCAGGGAGCTTGACAGCAGCCCACTGCTCCTAATAATGCTTAGAATGGGTTAAATGCAGAGGTCAAATTTCATGTATGTGTGTAACGATTATAACAAAGTCTTATAAAGTTTAGTAAAAAAAAAAAAAACTGCCCTGATGAAAGACAACTGTCAAACTGAGCTGAAGGTTTTTGTATTTTCAGAAACACATGTTGAAATCCTGTTGGAATTTAGGCAGTATTTAAGAATAACTCTTTCCTAAGTAATCTTCAAATACCTCTGGAAAAATACTTTTAGGCAGTGATGAAAGTGATAAATCAATGGCGCTGTCCATGTTGCTGAAGAAGCAAAAAATATGCAAAAAATAAAATAGTTCCATCATGCAAAACAAGTACATTTGTCATCTTGCGTGACAAGAATTAGCTGTAAGCAAAGCCACCTCAGCTTCTCCCCAGGATGCATTCACTAGTTAACAAAGAGACAGACGGACCCGGCTCAGATCCAATATGGCCACCCAGTGACATGGCTGACCAGGTGTTAGACACATCGAACGCTGCCTCTGGGCCTGCTTCGTCGGCTTTCTCCTCACACCCCATTAGGCCCATTCCAGGAGACAGAGCATAATGCAATACCCTGGACAGTACTCATAAAGTACACACAAACACATAAACGCATAAACGTGCACTACTGCATCTGTACCGTGTACCAATCCCAGGCGTAGCGGTCTGCGCCAACAGCAGCAGGTGTGTAGCTTCTGAAATCTGTTGTGTGGAGATGCCGGGTGCCAATCTTTCATCGTTACACAGACATCCGATCGCGTGGAACAATGTTGTGAAATGATGGCGACATGGAGAGAGGGACGGAGGGGGTGTGGAGGAGGGGAAAGGTGAGGAGCGTGCGTCCTAGCTAGGCCAAATTTGATGTTACATCTGCATCCAACACATGGAGGGTTTGGCGAGTTTCTTTTGTTATGATGGAATTAGTGAGGCAGTGGGTTTGTGAGCGAGTGAGTGAATGAATGAATGAATGAGTAAGTGAGTATGTGTGTGTGTTTTCCAAACAAGATGAATCACAACTTGACCTGGTCCTAAGTTGAAAAAAGAGAAATAAACAGAAATTGATTGGCGTGTCTTTGCCTCTAATGTTGAAGTGTGTTTCTGTCTGCAGTGAAGGCATATGGTGTGTAAAGATGAGTAGGAATACCACACACACACACACACACACACACACACACACACACACACACACACACACACACACACACACACACACACACACACACACACACAAACAGTTTGATATCTATGCTGCTGAGAGTGCTGATAGCCAGAAGAGTTTTCTTTAAAGAGTGAATAGTCAGGCAGGGTGATTTATCAGTGAATACTCTCAGTCGCTCCCACTCTCTCCATCTCTCTCCCTCCTTCCCTCCCTCTGCCCCCTCCATGTCCCTCTGAGTAAAATATGAGCACGGCAGCCCAATAAATCTGGACGGCAGATAATGAGAGCTGGTCCCCTCAGTCCAGCGGGCCACCAGCCAGGCTTGGTGCCAATGACATCATCCTAGCGGATAGATTGATAAGTGCGGTGACATTGTGCCATTGCGTTTGAGTCAGATACACACTTTCATACAAACGTATACACACACTGGTACTTGAGAAAGTGTATGAGGTCGGGGCAAGGTAATTTGGAAAGGAATTGGATTTGGCTTTTAGGATTGTTTATTTATATTGAGATAAGAATAGACAGCTTGTTGAAGAATACTTTCTCTGATGTCCAAGAATCTCCTCAGTCACCCCAACAACATTAAAGTGAAACTATAACTTTAATACAGAATAGCAAATAACACACTTTTCTTTGCACAAATGAAAAGATGAATTGATAAGCAATAGCACACAACTTAGTTCCATACATAGTCTGGTATGACTATGGGTGGCTAATGTTAGCTAATCCTAACAAATATTTGTGTATAACAGAATCTCTTTATACCTGTGCTACTGTTACATTTGATTGAACATATCCCAACATCACTAAATTGTTTCTTGCTGTTCAGTAAAAACTGACATAACTTTAAGATAATATACATATCAACATGGAGGTATTTGCTCAAATATTTAAAAGTCTGGGTAGCGTTTGTATTGGGTTTATGCTGTTTTTATGCTGAGTTTATGTACCAATGCCAAATCAATATATTTGTATACCTTACGTGGAGAAATATGAACTTTTTTCTGCAAATCCATATTTTTGTTTTTCATGTTTAAGATAAAGGAAAAGATCCAAAATGTTATTTAAACAATTGACATTTGAGAACTTTGCCTAATAATAATGATAAAAAATCTGTGACTTATTGATTTAAACCAATAAACTATCTCATTAAGGAATAAGTGAACAGTATTACAACACTGACCAGATGTTTGGACGTTACATGACCTTAGTGGAATTTGAATGTTAATGAGTTTGGTGTTCGGAAAAAAATAAAACATTAATCTAAATGAGTCTTGTGTATTGAGATGGGTTTCCAATTCAAACCAAATGACTTGCATCAATCTAGACTTGTTTTCTTGATGCAAATGAAGTGATTTGCATCACCTTGCCCTGTTGCTTAATTGGAAATTACTGAAACAAGGAGAACTCCATTGGAAACAAATAGTCATGTTTTTCCACTTGTTTTAGGAGGCAAGAAATATTATGCCTGCACAGAGCCCCATACAAAAACACAACACACTTTGCACTTCCCATATCCTGTGTCTTCCCCCTTCCCCGCACTTTGTCCTTTCTGCGTCCTGTTTTTCTTTTTATCCACAGAACTACAATGTCTGAATGAACAAAATAACAGACTGTCGCCTCAGTACCTCTGTCACTGACCTTGCTGATTATTTGCCCGACAGACTCTCTTTTCTGCTACTTTGTCCACTGTTACCGAGCAGAATGCCGCTCACATGTTGGAGGCAATGAGCTGCAACAGAGCCTGACAATGATTACCTTTATTGATTCATAGAAATAACAGTCACGGAACATTAACCCCTGATTTTCCTTTTACAATTCATTACATTTGTAGTTAAACGTATGCCTTAATGATTTTTGTCTGTGGAAGTGGGATTTGTGGAATAGAGTGCCTTTCACGAATGGAGGGATTTTAAAATGATGAGTCACTGAAGCACATAAACAAACGGTGATGCTGTGTCGGCTTGGCATCCATTCAGCCTCTTTTCAGTCAATTCAGGATGTTGACTTTCTCGGATGTTTATATTCTGGCGCTGTTTCGCTTTACTTTAGAAAACAGTTAGTTACACTAATTAGAGATGCAAGGCATGCTGATTCACTACATTGCAGTTACAGGTGTGTGGCTACAACAGCGTTTCACTGTGAAAATGAATCCTAGTGCTTTATGTTCTTATAATTCCACAGAGCAGCTTTATATCTGTAGTAAAATGTTTATTTTTAGCTTTAAGGAAGACAATAAACATGTTTTTTTCCCCTTTTTCTACCTTCTGTTATTGTAAAAATGTTGGTTTCTCCATATTTGGTGCCATTAAGTAACACCATTCTAGTATCTAAAAGTATTACCTTGTGATATATGAATTCAAAGATGGCTGTAGATGCCTGTCACAGATTTATGAAGAAATATGCTACACACGATGCAGTTGTTAGTAAGTTAAATTGAAAGTGAATTGAGCCCAAAGATGACAAGACTGTCACAGTATGATTGACAAGTTTAGGAACTCTCCAATTCTACATGAAAGGCTTTTAACCTGTTTAAACCTGCAAGCACCTTCAGTTATATGACTTGTCACATATCTGTCACAATCTGACATCAGCTGACCTTGGATGCACCGTTCTGGACGGTTGTAAATAACTGACCCACATCACGTTGTTTGTTGCTCTTTGCAAAGTGAAAACACGCGGAGGCCGACATAGATTATCACATCTGATCTGGGAAGGAGTTAAGAAGAAATGAGGATGAGTGAGAGAGAGATGGGTGGCCGGAGTGAGTAAAAAGGGCGTGCACAGGGGAAGGCGAAGTGAGGGACATGTCATTGGTGTCCCCCCCCCCCCCCACACACACACACACCCCCGTCGTGTCAATACGGCCATCTACGGGGCCGAGTGCTCCTGATAGATGCTCCAGTAAAACAGAGGGGCTGCTGGGGCGTGAAGGAGGCCATCAATATCCTCTCTGCACAAGTCCCTCTGTCTACGTCTGTCTATACAGCTTTCTCTTTCTCTTTGACCCTCCATCCTTTTCCATCTGTCCAAACCTCACTTGTCCTTCCCTTTTTCCACACATCCACTTCACTTCTCCTTCCATCATCCACACTTCAGCACAGTTTAGAAGCTGCAAATCACTTAAACACGGTCTCAGACTTCTACATTCAGTACACTGCTCCACCCTAAAATATTTATCTCCCTCTTCTTCTCGACGCCCCTCGCCTCCCAGGAGGTGGGAAAAACTACCTATCAATCTGACCCGGGGCCCTTGGGGTTGATGGAAAAACGATGGTGTGTTTTACCTCCTCCTCTTTTGTAATGACCTTCTCATACCTTCCTCCACCCGAATCCATCCCTTCAATCCTCCCTGTCTGGGTTTTGCCTCTTATCGTTAGGTGTGGAGCTCAGGGACCAATGTGGGGGAAAAAAACTGCTCAACGAAATGTTTTCTGATACGTACAAACACCCACAGTGGGAACACAATGCGTGTCCACCCTCGAACTCTACAACAGTGCACATACAGTGTACATGCATATTATATGTCCATATATGTACGTACTACATATGCAGTTTCAAATCCATATGCTGCCCTTTACATACTTATACTAACATGAAGAAAGCACATATGAATGATTTAACTGCATAGCTGCTGCTGGAGTGAATTCAAACCCACTCAAACATTTAAAAACAGAATAGGGTTTAAACAAACTTTAAATAGTAACTTGAACCCCCTGACCATCAATGGTTTTACCTGTCATGCTGCTGCAGTGATGGAGAAGTTTACTGTCTCTACAATGTGACATCACTGATGGGTGCGGTTAAAGGGCACTGGATTCCATCGAACCCACATCCAGAGAGGACAATAAAACACTGCTTTTTAACATGGTATGTTCATTGTAAACACTATCAGATTATTAATCAATAGGATCAATACATTCAGTTACAGGGTTGGATTCCAACAACCCATTTCCATCACATAAAATACCTATATTTGCGAAACCTGGATGTAATTGAATCTCTTATCAAATCTTGGGCCCTTGCCCCAAAACAAGCAAACACACACACAAGACACACACAACCACTCCATACAATTGCAAATCTTCATCTCTTTTATTAGCAAACAGGAACATACAAAGCATTCAACTAGCAAGCTTCTCATTTTTTTCAGCCAGTGCTGATAGTAGTTTGAAATGGCAAATGCTGTTGGCAGTAGATTCCATCAACTGTAGATAATTACTGTTTAAATTACCCAACGGCCAGAGTGTAACTGTTGGCTGTAGTCTGGTCAATATGCTCTCTGTGCTCAGCCAAAGATTGTTTGTTAGACAAAGACGATGTTTTTGAAGCTGATGATGAAAGCACTAATATGGCATGGCTTCCTTAAGTTGGAAAGGGTTACTATAGTCCCACAGCTGACCCTAGTCCCGAGGCCCTCTATTAACTAGCTATCTGGGGACCCCGATACTAGCCAGGACTGCCACAGGGAAAATAATACATTACTTCCTAAACCTTCACACACAGACTTCACTTACTTTAAATGTCATTTGAGCTCTGTTTTTGTTTTTAGTCAATACACCTTTTGTACCTGATGCATTTATTGGATAGATATTAACTTAAGTCACTCGCAAACTCAAGAAACTCTATCCTCAGCATCAGCAATAATCCTGACACCAGTGTTATGAATCTCTCATTGCAGTAAGATGAGCTTGGGGTTTAGTTAGCATCCACAGCTTCATAGCCACACTCACTCACAGATTTCCTGAATAGACAGGGGATGCGTCTTGACATGTGATGGCATTTTACTCACTGCAGAATGACAGTGCTTGTCTGTAACTGAAGGTCGTGCTTATATCCCTGCACTTGCGTCACTCCGAACGCCCACTGTTTGGTCAAAGCACAGCTACAGGAGCCGACTAAAAGCTTTTTTTTCTTTTAACCATTTATCCTGATACACCTTGTTTTGGAGCTCCCGCAGCAGAGAAGCTGTTTGTAGATTTCTCACAGTGTTTTCATCCACAAACACTAATGGCTGGCAGGATTTCAACACTTGCTGTTTGATGTCAGACGCCAGCTGTTTCCCTGCTAAGGAGGGAATATTAGGAATATGTTTGACAAAGAGCTTGTTCTATTATAGGTGCTGACTCCCAGTCCGCCTTAGAAATGATATTTGTGGTTCTCTGATTTATAATCTGCTTTTATTGTGCTTTTATTGCACTGAATATGAGTTTTGATTATGTTTGTAACAGACAGTTTTGCCCTACGGTAAACTCAAGTTAAATTTAATGAACAATCAACTCCCCAATTGTCATTGAGTATCATGCTTTTACACCATGATGCAAGTGTCGTCCCCGCTGGTAAATACCTTGCCTTCTGTGATTCAAGATCTCATAATAAATGTTGATTTTTAGTTGGACATTTGGGAAACTTTAATATACTCGACTCTTTTCATGATGAGCGTGTGTGGAGACTGGGGACGTTAGCTTAGCATAAAGACTGGAAACAGGGAAAACAGGGCTCCATCCAAAATAAAACAATAACATTATATTACTACCAGTATCTTTTGAAACTCACAAATTACCACATATCTGTTTTGTTTGATAATCTGTACAAACCCAAAGTGGTTCCAGTTTTTATGCCGAGCTAAGCCAACATGATAGTGGCTGTAACTTATTTAATGGACAGATATAAGCAAACAAGAGCGTTCCATAAAATGGCAAACGACCTCTTAAAGCCTCAGACCCTAGTGATTCACAAATATTGATCCCAGAAAAATATTACCGGTGTTGTGTAATTCATAGTTGAAGCCAAGCTTGTTCACGTACAATGCATAATGTGTGTGTATGCAGCACAACCTGCGAATGTGTGTGCCGATGCAGTGTAATTAGAAGCAGGCAGCGCTTATACTGCCGGGATGATGAGTTCTCCTCCAGCCCTGCGCTCTGCACCGCGTCTCCTCTGAGAAGTGCTAGATCAGCTCCAGGGGGAGGCTGCATATACGCAGGGGGCTCCAGCTGAAGATGGATTGCGCCAGTCAAGGGGAAGGTATACTGAAATCGGTGATCGTCCACACGGATGGGGCTGGAAGCTGTTGGCGTGGGAGCGTGTTGTCCTTCTGATTTGTTCGAGTATAATTGTGTGAGGCGGTTGTTCTGTGTGTGGTCATGCCTGTGAGAGCACGTTCGCGTTGGTTCATCTGTGTCGGCACACATCCCTGTGAGCTGTACATTACTGTGTACTTCCCTTTATTGACTCCCTATTGACCCGGTCCAAATAAACAAGTCTTTATTTGACTTGTGTCTCGCAATCTGTGTGCTGCCCAACTCAGAGCAAACAAGCAGAGTGTATGGGCCGTTCCTCTCAGTAAATCCCAAGTCCTTGGGAAATTCACCAACTCCCTGAATAAAGTTTGCGAGGCATCGCACCTGCGGTATCACACCTTGCTTTATATAACCTTATAAAAAAAGCCAAGAACTGTCTTAGCACTAGCTAATTAGCACCTGTATCTCACACATAGCATACGAACTGGAGAAAGCTGGAGAGAGAGTGAGGGCAAAAGAAAGAGATCAGCCGACGGGGAAGGTGTGAGCAAGCCGCACTTATGTGGAAATGAAGCCTTTAATTATGGATGAATACATTATCAGATCAAGGCTAAGGATTTGCTCTCCGTGTATGTTGTGTTTGGAGATGGGCTGACACCAGGGGACTCCACAGACCCCTGTGAATATCGCTCTGTTTGTTTACTCACAACCAGTATTAGGTCAGAGTACAGTTTTGCTCTATTTTTGAAGCATGGCAACTGAGAGTTTCACACTGAAATCCACTGCAATAAACAATCTCTTGTGTCCTTAGATTACATTTTTATGCGTAGAAGTATGATAAAGGTTATAGTATATAGTATATATAGTATTGGGGCGGCTGTGGCACATGAGGTAGAGCGCTTGACCCGCAACAAGGTCGGTGGTTCGAACCCCTCTACCTCAGCAACATGCTGAGGTGTCCTTGAGCAAGACACCTAACCCCAACATTGCTCCCCGGGCGCTTCATTGCAGCACTGCTCCTCTGGGATGGGTCAAATGCAGAGAACCAAATTTCCCCATTGTGGGACCAATAAAGGCTTAATTATAATTATAATATATAAACCATTCAGTAATTGACTTGATATAGATTTTGTCACTGTGTTTTTTCTTTCCGAAGTCGGTCCTTTTCCGGCTTCCGTTTCTCTCTAGATCCCATCTATTTTCACCTTAAATGAGGTGATGGCACGGTTTCAGTATATCAGGAATCATAGTAAATAGGAAATCTCCTTCATTTAGCTGTGGTTCCACCTCGAAACAAGGCCATAGGATAAATCCTTAGTTAAAATTGTTTGTTGTTAGGATTTACAGTTCCTTTTAAATCACTGCATTATATTTTTATTTAATCTTTAACTGTTTGTTTGTATTTTTTTTTAAATCTAATGGATTTTGTAGCTGTACTTTATGTTTAGTGCTAATTAGCAAATGTTGGCACGCTGATGCGCTAAACTAAGAAAGGGAACATGATGAACAATATGTTAACATTGCCATCGTGAGCATGTTAGCATGCTGTTGTTAGCATTTAGTTCAAAGCACATTTTTGCCTAACTTCAGTCTCACAGAGCTGCGAAAATGCATGTAGACTCTAAGTCTCATAAGATTACACATACAGACTAAAGGTTACCAATTGTGCTACTCTTTAACTCCATGATGACTCAAATTAGCATAGAATTATTCTCTCTTATCCAGCAGCTTAACATAATTGTGATTGGCCCCGGTGAAAAAAAGAATTGACCCCAAAATAAGCGAACGCTTGTGCGCACACACACACACACACACACACACACACAAACACACAACCACTCCATACAATAGCAAAGTCGACAGATGCTATGTCACCATGGACAGGCTCACGTACAACTCCCATCCTTCAAACCAGCCTGTGATCAGCACCACGGACAGCAGCTGAAGTGCCAAATTTATCAAAGTTAATTTAACAACCTGCCCAGGACTAGCAGTCAGATACAAAATTACAGATGTGTGTTCTTTCCAACGCATGAGAGGTGACAATTACATTTATAATGACGTTTGAGTTTGTCGGATGCCCTGTGTTTTATAAAACTTCAACTTTATGACAATCGTCGTATACATACAGGCAAATAAATGTATCCCAATCTAAGGTTTAGGAGCAGTGGGATGCTGACAAGCACCCAGTGGGGAAGAACACTCAACGTGTGGACTTTGTTTACATGATGTAACAGAGCTGCATAGTAACCGATTCAGTGAAGAATCCAGATGCTCACTTGCTGCTAGGACATGGTGTAGGGAGGCAACTTTTGAGCCCCTCTGGAGCTGCTCCGGTTGCACCGTCGATATTTACGCCATTGCTCTTATCCTCAAAAGCGTAAGTGTAATAAGTTAAGCTGACAGCTAAAGGCTGGTGGCCACTTTGCACCTTCAATTGGAAAGCAAATGAGAATCACCCAAGAACAGTTCCCATACTGTAATAGCAGCCTGACCAAGATCAATATGGGCTCCACACAAAGAAATTCAAGAGCACTTTAAATTTAAACAGGCAGGGCAAACTAATAGAGCCAATTGCTTTGACTCTGTGGAATTATACTGTAGGGAAGGGGAAGTAAAAAAGACTAATTAAACTAGTAAATTCTCTACAGGCTTTCAGATTTCCACCAGCGCACTGCCCGCCACAGGGTTTGAGTGTGGTTTAAACCCATAGACCCCAACCTCTGACTCCACATTACATTACATTATATTACAGTCATTTAGCTATCCAAAGCGACTTACAATCAGTAGTATATTACATATCATTCACCCATTCACACACTGATGACAGGCTACCATGCAAGGTGCCACCATCAGACTCTAACTAACATTCATGCAACATCCAGTCCACACCGATGGCAAGCCTTCGGGAGCAACTTGGGGTTAAGTGTCTTGCCCAAGGACACATCGACTGCCGAAGCCGGGTATCGAACCACCGACCCTCTGATTGGAGAACTACCTCCACAAAAGCACATGAGAACAGAGATTCAAATGAAGAAACAGGGCAATGCGCTTATTCCTGCAAAGTGACAATAGCAGCTGGATTTCTCAGTGGAATCTTCTTTTCAGTCCTCAGTACTCTCCATTTGTCTGTAGTGAAAGCCTGCATCATTGCCTGATAGCAAGGGAAACTGAATCCTAGGACTTGACTTTTTGGTCAACACTTGATTGAAGGAAACATTTTTTGGAACTAGAAGAAAGACGAGGTGCTCTGAAGAAGTATTGCAGGTTTAGAAGACTTTTGAGCCAAATGCAACCCCAGTGCCCAGAAAAGAACTGTCAGGCAGTTCTGTGATGAGATGGTGGCAAGACTGTGACACTTAACAACCTGCCTAGACTGACAGTGACAACAAACCTTCAAAAGTGCTCTTTCATTCATCCGCTGGTCTGCCGAGCTGTCCTCGCTGCACTCTGCCCATGAGCAAGGTTGTCATGGGAGGAAAGGTAGAAACGGCAACACTCCAGTGTTTTATAAAAATGTTTTGTTGCGTTTGTATCCCCATGAATGTTCAGCAAGGATTTGACCCATCAAAGTTGTTTTTTTAACCGCACGTCATGAGTCCAAGGTTGCTGCACATTTAATTAAGCCCCTCATTAGCAGTGATTAGATGAAGGAGAGCCTCGCCGTAGAAAAAACCCAACATGGCCTCTTTTGTCCACAGCTACGTCGGGTATGACAGTCAAACACTGACACGCCACAGCTGTTTTGGAGCTGTCTGTGAAAACTAAGGCCTGAGGACATAGAGCTCATTTTCATCATCATTCTGTTCAACATGCCCAGTGTCAGTCTTTGAAAAACAAACCCGTTTATTAATCTTGTTTGATTAAAATAATCTCGGAGGCTTCCTTCACTCTGTTGGCTCCTGGGAAAAAACGGATGCTTCATTACCAGTAATGCACACCTATTTAATTATTTCAATATTATTGATATATTTTGAGGCTTACAGTACACTGTGCTGCTGTGTTTGCATGGAAATAATGAGGACCAATTAACAGAGGACAATAGAAACATATTATTCATGTTTACATGTACGTGAAAATGCATGACGCATGTGAAGCTGGTATATGCTTAAATTAAAGGATGTTTCCTAATGTGAATACTGAAAATGATGGATAGCGTGCAATCATAAATCAACGCTTTTATACTTTGTTTCAGTCTAAATTTCTCACCCAGGTTTGCGTGTTCATATTATTGGCACACAGCATCTAGTGCACATGGCAGTGATGAATCGAAGCAATATGATTTCTTATTTTGTTTTTTTCCCTTTGACGCTGTCTCTGCATCATTTTGTCTTTTTATGCAACCGCCTTTGGCTGATGGTCATATTATGCACGGTGGCTGGGTTTCTATTATATTGCACATGGGTACCATTGTGCAAGGACATTAGGAGCAAAAAAAGCACAGTTGTTCTCCATGTTATTTGTTAGGCTTTAATGTTTTTATTTGTTTTTGACAGAGAGAGATGCTGAAGCCTGAATACCAGTTGTTAACATTTGCATATATAGGCCGGTGAAACTGACATTTGTTCCCGTACACGCATGCACTAACATAGACTTACATATATGTGTCGCCTCTATTAATCTCCTGTTGTCTCTCTTTGGTCCTTGTTTAGAATCACAGTGCACACTGTGTGGTGAACCAGAAGGTGAGTGGGCCTCGCCATTCCCCAATAGCTCTTGTCATCGTCATCTCCCAGCTTCTTGTTTTGCTGTTTGGGGAGGGTGGGAAGTGGAGCGGGGGCGACACTGTGCTGCAGACACGCTGTTCTTCAGTCTTCATCTCAGCAAAAAGCAACGGTGCGGTCCGGGATTAAGGTTCCACGTAGAACAAAAATATACACAGTACATAAAGATAGTGCCCTGTCCTGGTTTTGATATGATTTTATGCCTCTTAATTTACTGTAAAGAATTCAGCAACTGCCCTGCTCATAACAAGTTGCACAGTGCACTGCAGGGTCAGGGCGGGAAACAAATTTAACCCCAGGAGGCGGCCATCTTTATGCACTTAAGGTTACTCTGACTGACCTGACTGATTGACAGCATGAAGGCTGAAGGACATAGCTTCAGAGGGCTGACTGACCCCACTTGCTTCTGCTTCACATCTCACTGAATGTTACAATTTGTGTGAACATCTCATTCCATGAGTGTCCATGCACTACTGACACTATTCTCATTCCCCATTGCCAAGTGCAAATCATTCCCATAAGCCTCCAATCATTTCAATCCCAAAGACCAAGCCTTTCTCTTTGCATGGATTGCATTTTGAGGGATGATCATTCCTCTTCAGTCCCTTTTTCCTCAGCTGCAGCTGGTCATTATTGCTCAAGTGTTTCATCTATTCTCTGTTGTTGGGTTTCATATGTGAGTCTGCTGTTACTGACAATCCCACAAAACAATAGTGACCAGGAATTACCAGTTAATACAACAGGAGCTGACAGCTTTGGTTGCATTTTGCAAAGAGGGGGGTGAATTTAGACATTAAACATCTTCAGTGACAGCCTCAGTGACAGATATGATATTTCCCCCTGGACTTAACCTTGTCCAGGAATCAACCATGTGCCTCTCAGTCCAATAAGCATTATTCTATGTCTCAAAAATCAATGGGGCTCTCTCCGCTTTGCTTGATTGGATTAAGACGTAATCCAATCAAGCGCGATAACTGTGTGCCTGTGACCTTCCTGCAGAGACAGGCAGAGAGCGGAGGGAGGATAGGCCAGAGGGAAGGACAGGGAGTGTGCGTGTGCGTGTGTGTGTGCGTGTGTGTGTGTGTGTGTGTGTGTGTGTGTGTGTACAGTATGTTATGTGTGTAAAACGGGTGTGTAGCTGGGCACAAGGGAGCTCTGGAGGCACCTCCATGGTGTTGCTCCATGTTGTTGCTGCTTGTTGCACAGGGCATCGGGGCAGAGAGCCACAGGGAGAAGAAGTGTCGTGTTCCTAATACCTCCAGAGAGAGACACTGTGTCTGAAGCGCTCGGTATCGACCCCTTAACTCAGGGTCTGGAGAGATTTTTAATCTTGTATACTTATTCTTTTATTAGCTTGATTTATCGATTTTTAAACACAAGTTTGCTAAGTTTAGACTGTATTTTAATTGGGTGAAGGCATCTGTTACAACCTCTTTGCGTTACGACGACGTTAATCACATGCATCTCGAAAGTGTAGCATAGTTTGTTAAATAGAAAAGAGTTGAAAAAACATGGAGAAAGCAGCATTAATTGGCCATTTTGGGTCAGCAGAACAAGCTATCACAACATTGATGTTTGATCAGCTCATGAAGAGGATATAGTAAACAGTTTCTTAGTTAAAATCCAGCAGATATGGTGCAGTGCTAGCATTCATTTGGAGTTGTATTTCTGGCCAACTGATAGATGACCAATAAAAGTCCAATATTTGCTTTCCTTTTAGCTAGGTTTTGGTCTCCACCAACTCCCGGGGGAAATATGTGTGGGTTTTTTTAGGAACTATATGCTCCACTAAAGGTCCTGGACAGGTAGCGTACAATGTGTTTATCAGATATTTTTTTGCTGAAAACAGCTCCTGCTGTGCCTAGAAATGAAGCTGAGGAGAGCTGAGAGTAAACTTAAATAGTGAAGGCGCCATAAAACTAGAACAAATGGCTAAAAAGATGCTCAAATGCTGCGCAAAGCTGAGGAGAACTGCAGAGTCAGAAGGTAATTCTTTGTGGGTTTGTTATTATGGCCTTGTCATTTTAGCTTTTGTTAATAATAATGATATTGAGTAGTAGAGTAAACCTTTCCATGTACAAAGTAGAACCATTTAATACCCTCTATTAGAACTGAGGTATGAAATTGACACTGGTGTTCAGAATCAAATTAATTAATCAGCCCTTACCTCTATGTTTGTGTGTTTGCTCTGGGGATTGTCGAAGCAGAATTGAGTGCATTTACAAGGCAAACCAAGGCCGTATTGCCTGAAGGTAATCGTTGTCCTGCGAGAGAGACAGAGAAAGGATGTGTGAGCAAGACGGATAGAGAGAGTTTGATGTGCGAACATGCACATTTGCAAATATCGTCCCTTTGTCTTTGTTCAGAATGCTGAGCCAGGGGCAAGATGTCCTGCTGGGACCCTCACCCCCATATCTCATAATGAATATACACCAAAAACACACAGCAACACATAAAAGATTGTCGGACACTATCCTAGGAGGCAGCATGATATGAGATAGATATTAATGATTTTGGGGGTTGTCAAGGGACCTTTTCAGTAAGTACTAAGTAATCATTTTTTTCTGTCAGTAACTCTCCACGCGGGACGGATACAAATATTTTTATTTTATTTTCTTTCACTTTCTTTTTATTTATTTTTTTTAACAACAAAACATAACAAATAAGGTAATCATCATACACATTTGGTCAAATTAAACAACAAAGATTTTTTTTTAGGAATGTTGATCCAGCATAAACACATATATCCTTGCCAAAGACAGAAAGAAAAACAAATTCAATAAATAACTGAAATAAAGATAAGTAAATAAATAAAACAGAAAACATATTACATATTGAGGAGAAACTTACAATTACAGAGAATGCTTACTGAGCTAATGAAGCACAATCTACTCCAATACATATTATTGTTGGCCATTCATAGCCAAAATATGTGCTAAGGGGGACCACTTGTTTACAAATTCATCTAAGGTTTATATTGTTTTAAAAAACGATGCATCCGTTACCGCTTTCTTTGGGTTGTTCGTAGAAATGGACCATGCCCTAAATTTGCAATGATTTAAAAGAAGACACAGCACCAAACAGTGGAAAGAGAAAGCCCCCTAAATGAAGAAGCACTGTGACATAAAAGAACACACTGTAATGCAACACAGAGAAAAAAATGAGAAGACATTACTGAGGAAGAGCTATTATAGAACAAGGACAGGGAGGACAGTTTCATAGACTGGTTGGCCTGAAACATAATTGAGAAGTCTAAGACACTGGACTCTCCTTGACAGGAAGTCCATGACTTCAAACCCCAAAAGTGAAATTATGAAGAAGAGCCATACCCTGAGAATACATAACCTTTCTTAAAAATTTAAATAAGTCTAGTCAAGGTCTGAAATGTGGTGCCAGTCTCATTTTGCATTACTCATGTTGAGAAAAGGACAGCTTTTTTGAGTCAAAATAAGAGCTGTGTCCTTCGGCTGATGCATGGATAGATTTACTCACCAACAGCGAACATAAGAGGGAGCATTTCATCATTAACCAAACCTTCACCGAGGCCCTGAACTAGAGAGATGATAGAAGGAGGTGAAGTGTGTGGGATGCATCAAGGAGGAGAGAGAAGGGGAGTGAAGAAAGTGAAGGGTGAGTGGGCAACTCGTCTCTTAATATTTACATTTATATGCTACTAATCGTTTTCATGTTTTGATGGGAAACATAACTGCTGCCTGGATTATGTTCATCTGCTTATTCCTGAAAAGGAATTTGTCAACTTGTGTGCCAAATGCAAATCGTGCAAGGTTGGTGTAAAATAAAAACGTATTTGCTGATGTAAAGTAGTAGTATATGGACGAAATTTCAAGAAGACCGGATTGTAGCGGAAGGATGTCCTGTACGGATAAGAAAGCAAAAGAAAATTGAGAAATGGGAACAGAAGACGGAAGTGAAAAGGTGCCATCGTGTTGGCAGTATATTGGCGTCTTAATGTTTTCCATATTTCTATGGTGCCCCCTCTGTGTGTTGGCAAATGAGCTTATACATGATGCATAGGTCAATTATATAAACTATAATCCCAAGCACCATGCTCTCTAGTGTTGATCTAAAACTCTATACTTAAAGCCAGTTCCACAAACTGTTCTTTATAAACACTGTAAATGTCTATCTCTCTGTAATGTTGTGGTATTGCACAACCCCACCATATTCAAGCATTGTATGTATTCAAAGGCCATCTAGTTATTTCCTCAGGAGAATGGAGGACGTCTGGGATACTGTAGGTAATATCATTACGCCCTAATGCATATTCCTCCCCGTGCCCAGAAACATGGGCCTATATTGAATTGGGCAGCATGGATTTTTTAATTTTCAGAAACCCATTTACGTCGTATGTTGGCTAGACAAATAGGATGCGTGCCAGACCGCTAGCCAAGGTCAGTGTCCAATATAGAGGAGGCTTGTTGGTTAGGTGTGAGGGGAGTACTGATGCTCTGCATCATAAAACACAGAGGCTAAACAGCCATAATAATGCACCCTGTGTTTTTACAGTTTCCATATGTGATGCTTTCTGCTAATCTACTTAGAAAATGAAAGATGCTTTTTAAGGTCCCTGGTACTGGGAACGATTGGTGAAATGTTTGTATGTTGTCAGTAAAAAGTTTGTAACATCACTTTATTTCCAGCGGCCACGCAGACCGCCATTGCTAAATCCCTTCTGTGATTTGAACTTTCCCTATGTTTCTCTGTGACGTCGCACTATAGTTACTTAATTTCGCGATTCAAAACACAGAGTGATTTAAGGATAGAGCCGAGTTTACAGGATTACACAATGCTGTGAGTTTTAGGGGTCTGGTCATGTGCCTTCACCACCACTGGACCCATGTAAGTGAGAAAGCTAACACTAGCTAGCTAGCTAGACTGTCCTTCATTTTGTGATGTGGGATGAACACAGCACTGACTATGTGAGAGCTGCTTATGACTCAACAGGCGCTGAAATAATATTCAGCTAAATATACTAATAAATCAAAAAGTAGCATCTAATAGGAAGCAGTTGGATGTTAGCAAGCTTAGCAGACTAGCTTTCTATTTTCCAAGTGGAAGTGAATTTGCCTGGTTTCATCCAATTTCCAGTACGATGGGGTCCTCAGAAAAAAATTTAAGGGACCAATTTCTTTAAGAGCTAACAGTACATGACCATTGCTATGTAGGTTTGTCGAAAAAGGGGAAAAAAACATGCCGTGTCAAAGTTGGTAGTTTATGACATGCTCCAGTCGTAAGCACACAACAATAATATTTTTTTCTTTACATTAAAAGTAAGAAGAATTCAAATATCAGTTCAACTTTAAGTTACATCATTGAGTGACATTAGTGCTACATAGAGGAACTGTAAGAGCTTAAGTATCTCTAACTATCCATTTTAGTTCTGTGTGTTGAAACCTCACAAAGCTGCAGTTTCTGCTGTCGATGCTTGAGTTGGCATATTCAGAGACCTTTGGCCCTGAGTTTGACAAGTTGTGTCTCTCAGCTTAGATCTTGGGCTGCAGATTCACCGGCCTTTGCCAGCAGAACTGGCCGTGCTCCATACACCATACTGTACACACTGTCAAGTAGCCAAGCAGCCCGACGGCCAATAGTGCAACATCGGGTTGCAGTGCAGTTCCCGGCCCCTACACTACGTTCCAGGGGCTTAGTGTTTGAGAAGATGGCAAAGCAGCAGCTTTATGTCACTGACAGCCATGTGAGAGTGAAAGAGAAGGAGCGAGCAGGGAGAGTGAGAAGAAAATATAACATCTGAAGATTGCCTACAGCTGCCCAGTGAAGTGGGATTAACAAACCATGCTATTTAAAAGTCTTTTTTTTCCTTCACCAGGCAGCATGTAAAAGTGCAGCAGGCAGTCAATTTTAGGAGCTTATCATCAAATAACCAAAGTTGCTCTCTCAGCTTTCTAGACCCTTCATTCTGTTTCGAGTCCCAGTCACACACACACAGCCACAAAACCACCACTTAATGTCACTCAACACACACTTTTCTCTCGCTTTAGTCCCCCGCTTTGATATTTTTATACTTAATATTAACCTTCAGTACATTTGATGGCTCAGGGAGACCATTTTAGTTAGGTTTGCGAATCTTATCAGGCCAACGTAATGAAGGAAGCCACAAGGAGAAAGTTGTGGCAGATAGCTGGCACTGCCCTCAGATATTACATGTCATCCAATCTAGCTACAGTTTGAGTGCAGGCATGAGAATGTGTAGGGATGTATCTGTTCTGGAAAATTAAATGGAACACCTCTCTATTTCTAACACTGAGTCACCAGGAACGCCAAAATCAGTGGCCAGAATGATGAGAAGGCAAAGATACAGACACCTTACCAAAGAGAGAAGGTGAGAGACCCTCAGCAGCCTTGGCAGAAGTTTGAATCAGAGGTGGTTTCTTTTTAACCTGATGCGCCAGATTAGTGGTTACATCGAACCATCTGAGAAGCCATCACTGGAAACTGTTTGGAAAATGGAAGTCACTTTCAAAAAATACATTACAGATGATAGGGTGAACCCTCTGTCAATCAAACTTTAGCCAAAGCAGGTCGGGAGAAGAGCGAAAAACATCATTTCCATAGAGAAAGTCCTTTGGTGCTATTCCTTGCTCTGTTTTCAAAGTTGAATTATTATCCGGTTCAAATATAATTTATGCTATTGCAGCGTCTGTGCTAACCTATTGAGGAGCGGCCATTTTTGTTTTGAACAAGCAGTTGCCTCTCTATGTTGCATCATACACCCTAAAATCTTGCCCCTAGCTGCCACTAGCTCCTCACAGGATGCTGAATGGTCCAAACCACTGTGGTTCAGATATAAACTCAAGGCCAGACAAGATGGATCTCATGTGATCTTGTGATATCGAGAGAGTCCAGTGCAAGTTTTAAGTTTCTGTCTACTGCGATCAGTATTTTGTTTTCACAATGTGACATGAGAAACCCCAGCACTCCCAACCAGGCTGCAGGTTAGAGTAGAAACCTTTATTCTGTGTGTGTGTGAGTGTGTCTCCCAGGTGAGCAGCTGTCCAGGTTGGGCTGTAATGGCTGCAGGGGAGAGCATACAGAGCAGCTCGGCTAAGATAATCCTGGGATAGCACGGGGAAAGCTTGACATACCTCCAGGCAAAAGACTGATGAGCAGCAGAGACACTGGGGGAAAGTTTGAACCAACTCAGAGGGGAATGTCTTGGATGAGCTTTTCGCGAACCGCTCCGATTTATGACTCATTTAAAAAACACAGCGAGAGCTTGCTGGAAGAAATGCAATACTTGTTTTCTTTCAGCGAGATGACTCACTGATGAATACATCTCCAAATATTTGTATCGTTATCACCCATGAGCTTCACGTTCTGAGGCGGAATGCGGTCAATAAAATGAGAGTGATACTTTGGAATTATTGCTGCCTCTAACTTCGCTGTAGCTCATGTGGTTTTATTGAACTCTGGGGGTGATAACAAGATCAACTGACCGCCAGCATGCAAACAGTCTCATTACTAGGAAAGCTCCCACAGGCAAATTTAGCTGGTGGGGGGGTCATCACTTTGCTCCTGGTGCGGAAATCATTCAGCTCCTATTTCATGATGGCAGTTAAATGCCAAACACTCTAATTGATCATTTAGATGGGTATTAGCAATTGTAGGAATAAATATGACATGTTTTCATTTAGGATTAGTTGCCAGCTTGAGAATAGACAATTGGATAAAACCACCTTACCTCAGGATGTTCTGCAGAAATTCATGGCGGAACAACAACCATAACATATAGGTGTGAGCTGATGGCTGTGAGGCAAAGTTCAGGTTGCAAGATTCATTCAGACAGAGCGACATGTAGGCTACAAGATTTTAGCTTTTGGCAGGAATGAAAAGAAAAATAGGTGAGTCTTGGTAAGCAAATATGACAAAGTCTATCTTGCTCTTGAGTAACCTATATTTGGCTTTTTTATTTATTTATAGTATGCACAAGGGGCATGACTTTTTTGTTTTCTTAGAGGGGCCATGGCAGAAGAGAAGCACTGTTCTAAACAATCCCTGCAGTTTGCTGATTGGTCAGGTTTAGTAGCTTCTCATTTGGGGTTTTTCTATGATTTATATCTTAAAGCAGATATTTAGCTTGAGAGTTGTTTTCTAGCTTTCTAAAGCTAAACTTTTGATAAGCAAGCTGAATTTAAAGTTTGATCTCGGGCAAAGCTTAATCATTTAATCAGCACTGAGAACTGACATCAAGATATCACGAGAGTAGAAAAAGGGGGAAATTATTGTGATTCGAAAATACAATTTTTGTTTGTTAAAACCCTTTATTACAATAAATAAATAAAAAGTTCATTTCTGGTGGTACAAAATAGATATAAAACTAATGCAGCAGACTACATATACATGTTGTTTACTGTTGTGTTCGTATTTAACACCAGTAAGTACTTACATAACACCAGTAAAGTTTTGAATTCAGGGCTAATACGTGGGATTAAGGATTCACCCAGAGAATACTTTATTCAAGTAATACGACCAATCTGAAAACATTTATTTGAAACATTGTAAAAATGGATCTCTAAGAGACTGTTAACATTTGGATTCAGGTAGGAAAGTCCTCTAATGGGGCACCACTACTTTTGCTGTCATGTCTTGTCTGTCTGACTCTCCTTTTCCTGTTCTTTCACTTTTTCTTACTCTCTTTCTCTCATTTCACTAATTCACACACTTTGTTCATTGCATTAATGCATTATGTAACTCAAAAAGGCCCTTAAGAACTCTTCTGATTGCTGATGAATATATCACCATCGTCTACATATTCAAAAACCTAGAAAACATTACAACATCCACTAAAGTTTATACTCTGGTCATTTTATCATTTTATCTTCAGCACAACCTCTCTCTCTCTTTTACTTCCCTGTGTCCTGCCTTTGTCCTCTTCTTAATAAAAGTGTGTCCACTGCCTCACACTGCTGTGGTCATTACTGCTGAGGTCTTCTCCCTCCGGGCGCCGCTTCTTTCAGAACTGCTTATTTAAACTCCAAACCTGGCCTCTGGGAGCCTCTCGCTATCTTTCTCCTTCACCACCTCTTTCTCTTTCTTTCATTTCCTCTTCCCCTTCTAAAACTCACTAACACACTCAGGGGCAAAGGTGGGAATTTCTCTCCAGTTTGTTCCACCCAGTGAGGCATGAACTCTTCAGATTTTCAGCAAAAAGAACCAATTACTCTAATAACAAATTCCCTGCTGAACCACCAATGTCATCATTTCACATCATGCTTCTGCTGGCTCTATCTCTTTAGTCAGCCCTGGCCTATATGATCAAGGGTCTCATGCGTATGGAGCCCCGCAGAAATTAATCATTGCTCTCCAACGTGATGGCACCTCAGAGATGCTAGTGATTGCAGATCACCGCGACCCTCTGTGTTTAAGCCCTGTATTAGTTTTTGATTACAATCAAAGTTCATTGCCGTACTTTTCTTTTAATAAAGTCTCTGCAGATGCATTGCATGGCCAACCAAGGTACTGGCTTGCTACTGAATAGCCAGCACACTGTTACTATGTATAGACTCAAAGCACTCAGAGGTATGGATCGGAAGAGCATAAGACTGATGGCTAAAGTCAGGCTGCAGCACGGCTGAATCATAAACACCCCTATTTTTTACCCATCTGAATTTCCACAAAAATGTTCCACCTCTTGAGCATTTCCAGCTGCATCAGTTGTCTCTTTTTTGCCAGCGTTTTGCAAAAGGGTCGACTCTGTCTCCATTTTAAACTGAATTGACTGCATTGACATTTGACATTGTGCTGGCGGAGCAGCTCATAAAACAAGCAGGGCCGTGGCCAGATGACAAAGTGCTCATCAGTTTATTGTGGTGCATTGTTTACAACTTGATAAGCTCAAACAGCTTGAGGTCACAGAGAAGCACAATCTCTTTACGTAACAGGGAGACTCGGTCCTCTGTGCCCTATGACAGACAGTAAGTCTTTCAGTGACACTGAATCACCATGACGTGGGAGATAATGAATACAACAAACATCCTACAGTAGAACATTGAGGCTATTTTTTACTCCATTCAAGGATGTGCTGGTCTCGTTGCCAAACACTACCTCTCACTCTGTGTTGTTTTTCTCTCTAGTTCACGCTCTTGCACCGAAATCACATTATCATGCTCTGCAGCCTCTTCATTTAGCCAGATATTTGGCTCAGTAGCACAGGGGAAAGACTTTGGATTCTCGAAAGCATGTCAGCCGGTAGGAAATAAGGCTTATTTTTTTCTTCTCTATTCTACCCCTGCTTTTCCTAATGACAGTAGACAAACCACACAGCTCTTATGAGAACCCATAATATCGCCAGTAATGTACCAAATACGCTTTTTAATAACGACTTGTTTAGGTGCATGCACATCCCTCTATGTGGGAACTTGGGATATGGTACTTCAGTGACCACTCGATCTGCACCTCTATTAGCTATTAACCTCAGTGTTACTCAGGTGAACACAAAATGAGTTGAGCAAGTCAGACAGATTTCCCATCGGCCCAGAGTTCATTGCCTCCAGTCGGGCTGAGATGTGGTGGCGACATAACACACACATGCTCAGAGGACCAAAAGTTTAGCGAGGGAAATTGAATGGTGCTGAGGAAACAATCGCAATTATCGCTATGACAAAACTGGATCCTGCAGTATTAAGCCTTACATAATAATTCAGGCCAATAACTGACTGCAGTCTCTAATTTTCTTTTTATTATAGCGCTTTGTGTCTGATGAGCAGTCTTGCCAGCTTTTTTTAAACTTCTAAGACACAGCGGTTTCTTTTTTACATCATTAAAAAAGTGCACCTTATTAAACGCACGGAGCACTTTCGACACAAATCTTGAACGCTACCGCTCATTCCCATTCATGAACAGACATGCCTGCTTGCATCGGAGGTGCAGCCTTGGAGCTGGAGACACACTTTTCATTGCTAAAAATAAACATTTCTCCACCCCCCCCCCACCAACCCGGTTTTCAAGAGGAAACACTCACTCAAAGAACATAATAAAGGGAGAGAGAGGAACAATGCTCACAGCATGAACTGCTGAAAGGGATTGTCATTATTTCCTTCTACAATTATGACAAAACTTATTCTTTATCTGATTCACTCACAAATGATTTTGATTCCCACACATGAGAAGTGTTTCGTTCGGAAAAGATTTATTGGTGAGACTGCTCAGAGATTCCTCCATTAAACTACAGGGGGTATTTGGATTTAGGACTGAGCCTCCGATGATGATGTGAATCACGTCAAAAAGTGTCGCAGTGATTGCTTTAAATTTGGTTTCCTTTTGTCCAGGGAAATTCACTCTGTGCGTCTGAAAAGAGGAACCAGTGCAGCCTTTTGTTGTCTCGACTGTGCTCAATCACTGCACATCCTTCGGCAAGCTAACCTCCGGACATAATAGCCGGCCCCTTTGGTCGGGTCGGTGTGTGATAACCGGCATCAGTCTGACGTGGCAATATGCCAAGATCAGAGGGGTTAATAGTGTGGACTGTGTCCTCACCTTAAAGGACCCCGCTTCCCTAAAGGGTCCTTATAACGACACAATGCAGGGGTCCGATGGGGCCCTCAGGAAACATTAATTCCTCACCCGGCCTCAGTGGAGGTCACGTTGTGGAGGTCTCCGTGGCAGGAAGCCGTGCCGTTGAGCTGTGGATGATGGATGCCTGCCATGGCTCATGGCCCTCCATCAGATGTCTTTTACAGAAACACAGCACACCCTGTTGCCTACTTGCACTTACAGTCACATTACTTGAGGCCAAGAGGTCTCGGGTTAAGCGTCAAGAAACACATGGAGGTGGAATTAAGCCTGTTTTGCATTTCTGTGAAATCAAAAAATTCAGGCAGGAGCTACATTTGCCCCATTTTGGTAGCAGCAGGGTCACTTCCTTTGAGCTCTCCTGAAGTGCACCCAAGATCCTTAATTTGGGTTCATTCTAAAACACAGGACGCTATAACGACCGCCCCTACTTAATGTTCATTCTAAAAACCAAACCATCCATCACTGTCGACTGGGTTTGCACCTCTGTACAGGTAATGTAACCTGTGGTATTTCCCTCTGGAACACTCAAGACACCTCTATACTGGTAAAAAATAAATCTCCCTGGCATTTCCTTGCACTTATGAGCTCAGCGTCTGAGGTGCAACAGCTGAACACCAGCAGCAAATGTGTTGATGGCAAGAATGAGACCTTCTGTCCGGAAGGAGGAGAGCTCTTTAAGTCTTTTTTATTTCTCTTTTTCTTTCACTCTGATTCAGAGAGCTTGATTCATGTTTTTTTGGAGGGCGGGTTTTTGGTGTGGGATGACAAGCTGTGTGGCTGCTGTGACAACAGCTTGATGTAAGCTGGATCATTGTTATTATTGTTGATATTTCTAATCAACAGTGGGAGGTGTGGAGGTGGGTACGTTACCATGTGATTCTGTCAGACATTGAGAGTTCAATTGCGCAGGAACATTAATGTGGGCCTCTATATACAGTAGAACTGCATGTAACAATGTTTCTATCTATCTATGATTGAAGTAATTGATTAATTGTTTAGTCTACAAAATGTCCGAAAGCTTATGAAAAATATCCATCACAGTTACCCGGGGCCCATGGCGACGTCTTCAAATGTCTTTTTTCAGTCTTTCTAACTTCATTGGCTGAATGGATGGAAGTGTTGGTCCACCACTTTGGTCTGGACCGAAATATCAAGACAAATGTAATTATTGCATGGATTGCCATGAAATTTCGTAAGGATATCCGTGGTCCCCATAGGATGAATCCCCCTCGCATTTCATTAAACACCATCAGCAAGTTCAATAATTGTGGTTTTGATCTCAACAACTGTCGGATGGATTATCATAAAATGTGTTACACAGTTTCATGTTCCCTTTAGGATGAATTGTAATGTCTTTGGCGAACCCCTTACTTTTCTTCTGGCACCATCATCAGGTCAAAAATATTTGATGGACACTTAGTTTATGACAAAATACCTGCATAAATGTCATCCCCAACGGAGTTTTTTTGATTTGATATTTAGCCCTAATTTGTTAATGTTAGAATGCTAATACTTTTAACTAAGATGGCGAGCATGGTAACATTATACCTGCTAAACATCAGCATGTTAGCCTTGTTATCTGTTTTTGCTTAATATTTTACTTAAATAATTCATCAAAATTGTTGCTAATGAATTAGTTTTACCTTTCATATACAGGAAATAATATAGTCTGTTTGTATTGTGGATGACAGGGTGGTGGTTGTAATGGATTGACTATTTTGGATCATTAAATCAAAGAGCGTGTATGTTTGACATTTGCTATAGAACTATCCTGTTAGGAAGTGGAATTAATTTCACACCGCAACATTGATTTTATGAGTTTCACCTCCTTTTAAATAGTTTCTGCAAACGAGGAGATGAGATACAACGTAAATGCCACTGTGCCAGTTTGCCATCTACCACTTTACTGATGATCCGTTACATCACAAAATTGTGTGATTTTAGGAGAGTTCAGAGTCTCGAGCTCCCTCTGATGCAGAAAAACTTAACTATACTTCAAAAGTTCATGTTGTCAAGAGGGGAATAAAGAGAAACAGGAGCAGTTGAGGTCATGACATACTGACCTTTGCTGTCGACTCTCTCTACACGTATCTGGTGACCCTAAAGTATCTCGTCAAGCTGACGTGAAAGCCCATAAACCCATCCATTAGTCTCAGTACCATTTATCTTTGTATCCTCATATACTGCAGCTCTGTGGACCTTCCCTCCTGTAATAGAAATGGAGCCACAGCCGGTGTTTACAAATGCATCCCTCAATTCCTCCTAATCTGTTTGTGATCAAGTTTTGCACTAAGCGGCCCAATAGGACTTCGTGAGTGATGCTTCGTGAGAGTACACAACATTAATAACTCAAGGTAATGGCTTATTATCTATTGCCTTTATCAGATTGACAAAACCCATGGCATTAGCAGAGTCCCGAATGAGCAGACCGGCATCAATTATATCACACACCTCTCATTGTTCACGTTCGGGCAGCATTAAAGTCTGACAAGCGAAAGATAATTAGGTTTTAAATCGTATTAAATTGACCATTGAGTCAAACAGATTCACAGCATGTTTCATATATTCCCAGTTAATTCATGCAAAACAGCATTAATCCATCATAAGCATGGCTTGCTGCATACTTCGCCTTGTCTCACCTTGTCATATGCTAATTCTCTTCACCTATCCTCCGTTGCCCCTTTCACACAGACTGTTAAAGGCGGGACCGTTGCGCCGTTATCCCTCTGTGTGAAAGAGACAGAGTTGTAGCAGAGCCGGCGTAACGTCAGATCTTCTTTATGCGAGTGTTGCGGAATCTCAATCCCTCTTTAAAGCACTTTTTCTCATTTCGAACAAGCACTATCACACAGACTTCACTGAACGCAGCAGTTTGTTGATATGGAATCACATCTGCAAATATTAAACACTTTGCAATTTGTGTTTTCCCAGACTCCTCTCGTATCTCTGATGAGGAGCATGAGGCAAAACAAGTCAGAGAACTATGTTATCCACATTGTTTTTCATTGATTGTGATCCTTAAAGCTCGCTGTGAAGTAATTGTTGTGGGGTCATTGGTTTGCAGTGTGCGTATACATCACATGCAGGAGATTTACAAAGCCCAGGCCTCAAGGACAAGCATTAGAGGCCAATCAGGAAGCAGTGTGATGCAACGACGCGGTGGTTACCCTCCGGGGCTCGCCTTGTTCTATATGGAGATGGGAGTGGGAGGGATATCACAAGCACTTTAATTGATTTCAGTCAAGGAACAGACCACCCAGATGTTGTGCAATATCACCATCCATACCAATAAATCCTAAAGAATTCCACATGTAAAGCACATTTTGTTCATGCATAATTAACAAAAACTGGATGGTAACAATAAGGCAAACTGATATAACCTGATACAAATACTGGAGAGGAGACCAGGGCCATATTCGATTGTTGCAATTATTCTGCCTCTTGGTGATTTTAATTTTCAACCATTCATGTTGATGAGGGCATTATACAACGTGTAGCTGGTGTAAAGCAGTGAAGTTACATTCTATCTAAGCTTGTAATCAGAGCTACATCAATTTTATATGTCTTAGCCACTTATCAACAAAAAGATATATTGATAAAACACAAATCTAAACTTCTATTTTGTGATGATCCCCCTGTGAATAAAAGGGCACAATTAATCTAAATGAGAGTAGGGCTGCAACTTAAAATTCGATTTGATTGTTTTCTCAATTAATTGGTAAATAGTTTGGTCTTTACTACAAATTGCTGATTCACATGATGTGTGTAGGAAGACAGTATTTCTAAACCCCATTTGGGAAGAGCCCTTGAAACGAGACGCCGATTTTTGGCCTGTTGCGACGTGCTGAGTCTAGAAATATGGACTCGGGAGAATCAGGCCCCTGCATAAGGACACAGCTGGACTCTGCTGTTCTCTGCAACTGTCACATCTCTCCATGCACCGCGCGAGGCCCCAAGGCAAAGACAAACACTGGCTGTGATGTGCTCAAGCTTTGTTTCTAAGCGACCTCCAGCACAAAGCTTGGAGGAAATGAGCGAGGGGAGTCTTGATGGGGGCGGGTGGATGGAGGGATGGACGTCTGTCGAGGCTCCACTCGCTTTAGAAACAATTATGTCAGAGATTGCTTTGAGAGCAGTGTTGTACTTCACCGGCATCTCGAGATGTGCAGTTCCCGGCCGTGATGTAAGTCCACATGTTGGCAAACATCTTTATTAACAGTTCCGAAATGTTCATTTTAAAGCCTGTTTTGCTACACATCGAGAATGAATGATATACTTAAAGGTGTATTTTCACCACGAAGCTATACAAATTTTGCGATGCTGCCTGTATGTTTTTTTTACTATATTGCTGCCAAGTTGCTATGTATTTCAGCAGCAAAGAGAGTTCCTTTAAGAGAAGAGTCCTATTGTGTCCACTCCCTGTTTACTACACAGAGTGTTCCTAACAATACTTTTCGCTGTTATAACGTAATACTGACCTGCCCTACACCCTCTTTGTCCCCTATGCCTGCTTCAGTTCTTCACACACACTCTCGATCTGACAGCACACAGATTCCCACACACAAATACAAGCGATGCCATCCTGTCTGACATTCTGATTTACATCTGCTCACCTCACAGAGATTCAAAAATGACTTGTTGATGAGATTCAGCGGAAGCGGCTGCAGTCAGACCCACGGGAATAAGAAGAACAAATGTGAGAAGTAGGGATATAAATGGGAAACATGGTTAGCCTGTCAGCAATCATTCTCAATGCTCGCTGTCAAAATGTTTTTTCTGTTTCTTGTGTGTTTCTCTTAGTTGTCCTTACTGTAGCACCGTTCAAACACCAGGTGACAGCTGCCATGAATCCGATCCGTTCTGGCACGTCTCAAAGCCTATATCCAGGTTTTCCGCATCACCTTTTATCCAATTACTGCCACTTGTGTTGGATCTTGGGGTTAACTAAATCAGCCCTCTCACTGCATTCAATTATTACTAGAATGGTGTGGTTTGAGTGACTGTCTGGGGAACTATTTGTGTTCTAAAACATTTCAAACTAAATACTTCAGACATGTTTCATAGTGACAAATAGAAACCTATTTTAATTTTGAATCATGTTAAGATAAGAGCCAATTAGATGATCCTCTATTTGTTGGCAAATTTGTAAATTTGTATCAAATTGCATTTGGAATAAACTTACAGGACTTATAGACTACATTTCAAGCAATTTATATTAAACGCTTTCAGAAGATGAACAGTAACACGACTATCATAGTCCTAATAAATCCAGATATTTAAACATACTTAGACTTTCAGTAAGTGCTTCAAATTAAGAATAATAAACTTATAGATGTGTGTCATAATAGAGTTTATATTGGCCCAAAGCTAACATGGGTGAGAGTTAAGGACACAGAATGCATGTTTTATTGGCACAAATGATTCCCTTCTGTAGATAGGCACTTTTTAATGATACAGCACAATTTTGCAATTCATAGCAAATCATTTCAGGAACCCCCTGATAGAGTGCCATGGACCCTCGGGGTCCCCAGATTCCAGTTTGAGAATCACTTCTTTATTGCATAATAGTGGCAGATTTTATGCAGCTCATCACTCAACAAGTCTATCAGTACAACTCCATGGAGCGGTTATATCTGCTGTTTGGCTGCTCTGGCTTTGGATGGTAAATACTTCTTGTGTGATGTGTTTAGAGTGCACCCAGGGCACTGTCAATATGACTACCTTCATTTCTCCGCTGTGAAATTAGGCCAGTAAAACACAGGCACTTCCACTAATTACATTTTACTGTTAGATATGTCCATGTTCACCTTCATTCCCCAGAGGGACATGCAACCTGCCTCCACCCAAATAAACACGTGGTGTTTATCGGGTGTCGGTGTGCACACAAACCTGAGTGGCATTTTAGCCTTTGAGTATTTGAATTCCTTCAGTAATACAGTGCATGTTGTGGCATTTAAGAGATTGCATAGCACTCTATCAGTACTAATTGTTTCCCACCCTCAAACAATGTCAGTACACTTAATATCGCTGATCGGATTTTGTCCAGATTAACATCACAGCTAATCATTTAATGCACTGATTGACTTTGTGCCTCTAATGTTCCGGCTGACTTTGGAAAAACAGGCAAATGAGAGACAAGGATCTGAAGTGGACTGTCAGTATCACTCCTATCTCCCAAAAGTCATTTTGGCCGGCCCCCGCCCTCGGCTTTCTGGGCTGCTGTGGTCTGTAGAGAGGAAAATTACATTAGAGGGGAAAGGTTTTCAATTGTCTTCTCCAGGCTGAGGAGTGTGGATGCCTGCAGGGCCCGAGGGACCTGTAGTGTTTTTTAAAATCAGTTCCGTGATGGGATTGTCTCTGGGGATGGAGGGCCGGTTATGGACGGTCCCGTCTGCCGGGATACAGTCAGTGATGTCAGTGCTGCTGGCTTTAAAAACATCTGATGTTCTTACTGATTCTTAATAGGCTGCCTTTGGCATGTGTGTTTGTTTTGACGTCACTCTGCAAATAATAACAGTTTGACAATATCAAATTATCTCTCATTTTGTCCTGAACTCCACAGTGGCTGCAAAGACAGCAAAGGATGGGAACTTCAGAGCGTGTTGCTACGGCAACCAGGAACAGTTCTGAGGCTTCCTCTAACAAGTTGCCTGGGAATGCAGTCCTGGCTGTTACATAAGATGTGACTTACTATCTTTCTCTCTCTCTCACGCACACGCACACACACACACACACACACACACACACACACACACATACACACACACAGACACACTCAAAGGGCTTTTCCTGTGGCAGAATTTCACATTCAGCATGATTTATTCATAGCTGGATAGCTGCGCTGGATTTATGATTCTATCATGTAAATGCAAGCCCATGCAATCTACCATACTTGGCAAGAGTTTGCGCGGGGGCATTGTTGAACTCCAAGTCAATTTCTGTGGCTGTTGCAAATGGAATTGGGGTCTTTGAAAAGATTGAGATTGAGGAGATCCTTGCTGGAATAAGAAATGATACAAAGATTGCAAGACAATTTGGCACCGTTGCTGCTGTTGTTGTGATGTGGAATATGAGACGGGCTGTACATTTTTCAGGATAAGCAATACAAATGCAGCCTTTTGTGTTCCAATTCCAAAACACAAAAGAGGAACCAGAAAGTTTGGGAGCACAAAAGCCTCAAGTATTGTCATTCTGGGAGGAACAAGGAACGCTGATCCTGACACTTTATTAAATTTCTTTTTACCACCTAAGGTTCCGTCCCCACTTTGACTGGCAGAGAGAGAGAGAGGGCTGAGGAGGAGCGCTGAGCGCAGCACAGATAACACACTTCATCATTAGGGAACTCACGATAAGTATTCAGCCATTCAGCGGCTTCTCCTTATCTGGCCCCCGTAATCTCTCTGCAGTTAAATACTATGGCTGCCTTCAGCTCGCCACTCTGTAGGTGAAATTGCGTGTTAGAAAAGAGAAATTGCCGTTTTACGTATGTTGGGACAGCTTGCCAATGGACTAATCATTTTTTAAGAGATTAGTGGCGAGGTTGATAGACTTGTGTGCAGAGCTCTTTGGAGGGGGTTTTAAGGAATATGCATAACTGCTGCTAAAGTCCTGTTCACATCAGTATCATTGTGTATCTCCTGTACCTGGTATCTTCACAGACTCTTCCAAAACAATAGAGACACACACAAATTGTTTTCCCTTAATCATTATAAGCTCTGTAGAC
Organism: Anoplopoma fimbria; assembly: GCF_027596085.1. NCBI lineage: Eukaryota > Metazoa > Chordata > Actinopteri > Perciformes > Anoplopomatidae > Anoplopoma > Anoplopoma fimbria. The sequence continues at coordinate 18,038,598 of NC_072463.1, forward strand.
AATACCCACATACTTCCGCTACTTCTCCTACCTCTAATCCATCCTTCTGTGCTCGCAGGCAAACCTCCCCCCTGCTGGGAGAAAGATAGTGGGTGGTAAGCTCTGATTGCTGGGGATGGTGGGGGGGCGGCAGCGAGGGGTCTCACTTGCCGACATCTGTCACATAAAGACAGCACTCTGAGGCGTGTAAGAGTAGCCACATGCAGCTTGGTGCAACATGAACCGCTAGAGCAGTGGTTCTCAAATGGGGGTACGTGCACCCCTGGGGGTACGTGAAGGCACTCCAGGGGGTACGTGAGATTTTTAAAAAATATATTTAAAATTAGCATCCATTCAAAAATCCTTTAAAAATTGTTATTTAATAAATATTCAATAAAATATAAGTGTAAGTTCATAAACTGAATTTAATGCAACAATGCAATCTTCAGTGTTGACAGTTTAATAAATCAGACACTGATGGCAGAGCGCTTAGTATTACTTCTTTTTTTCAACCAAAAATGCTTTGCGCTGGTTAGGGGGTACTTGGCTAAAAAAGTATTTCACAGGGGGTACATCACTGAAAAAAGGTTGAGAACCACTGCGCTAGAGGCTGCAGTGCAACAAGTTAAACATGCACTTCTTTTAAACAGGTTAAAGGTGCAATATGTGAGACCTGGACAGAATTTTGGTTTATAACATTCAAAAAATGAAGTGACGATATCAACATGTCAAAGTGGTGTATGTATTTTGTTTAATTCAGATATCCATTGAACTGAGCATGCTGACCAGCTGGTCTCGGCTCTTGCTGTCTTGTAATGCCACTTATCCTCGCAAGGCGATAGTGAGTCACTGTAGCATCTGGGCCCCTGGAATAAAACCCTGGGGTTTCCACTGGCTGCTGATGACAAGTTACTACAGCTAACTGCTAACTGAGTTACCGTCCCCTGGAGCCGACGCCCCACTTTTGCGAGGAAGACAAAAGAAAAATACAAGTCGTTGTTTATTGTTTGGGCTACTTTGGATTTTATCCAATTACCCAACTATCACAGCGTACACGGACCATACAGAACCCGGGTAGTGGCACAGTAAACACAATAAAGGCCGACGCCACACTTTGCTATTTTATAATCAATAAAACCTGTGTTATTTTGACTGGCTCTCATATTTTTAGCAGTTTGGTGGAGTTTTGCGTATCTTTGCTCTGCTGTAAATTTGAAGTTTTATTTTTGTTTTCCTTTTTTTAACTGATGACTGTAAGTTTAGATTGTATAGATCCAGTTGTGAGGTGACACTCCCCTATTTGTTTGTAGTATGTAGCCAGCTCTAACACATTGCACCTTTTAACCTTTGCTTTATGGAGTTAAATGTTTTATATGATTTTTCACCCCGGGAATATATACCCTTTTCTACATAATCTTGTGTACATAATAGTCCTGTCTTTTCTTTACCTTCTATTTGTACAGCTTGTTGTCCTCGTTTCTAGCTGCTATGTCTATTTCTGTGTTAGTACATTTAGAGCAATGCAAGAGAAGTCAAATTCCTTGTATGTGTATACATACTTGGCTAATAAAGTTGAATTGGATTATTTTACTGTTGTTCTAATCCCAGAACTGTGATTAATTCATCACAGAATAGTGGTTAAGTTTATTTTGTTATTCTTTCATATACACTTTTTAATACATGGTTATGTTTTAGCAGAACACTTCCTGTAAAAAGAATTCACTGTTGTTGAGGTTGCAAAAAGAAAATGCTAACGTTACAGAATTGATTGTTAGCTTATCTTCTTTCCAGTTTTAATATGTCAGAGTGGTTGTCTGGGGACCACTAACCTGAGAATATCACTTGATGAGGCAGTAGCAGAGGAGGTAAATCTCTTGTGGTCACCTATATTTGCTTGTGACGTAAAGCATTGGAACATTGTTCTTGAGCATACATTGCAACGTCTTATGCACTCGCTGATCCACCTGTTCAATGGAGCTCTCCACTCAAAGCTTCTGAGCTTCTAGCATTCTGTATTAACCATTACTTAAAACATATTTTTTTCAAACAGCCGAGCTTCTTTTAAGCATAAAAAAGTTGTGGTTGCAGTGTTGAAGTTTTTTGAGAATTGCAGTAGATACTGTATGATCCTTTTTAGTATGGAAGCGCGCACACACAAGCACAAACAAGCACAAACAAGCTAAACATCTGTGTTTCCTGCAGGTGCTTTCTCTGGGAAATGGTTGAAGATCTTGGCCAGAGTTCCCAGTAAATGCTTGGGTCTCAATTCCCCATATGCAACCCCAGTGCATGTTCTTATATGATGATATGCAAACACTTCTGTAACAGCATTACACTTGAATATGATATCTCTATTAATGCATGGAACTTTAGTCAGATGTTTCCAAAATAAAAGCAACCATGACGTACAGTCACTGTGACAGAGCAGTTTCAACTGTGCTTAGCAGATGCACAGACATTGTTTTATCGTGTTAAAAGTCATTGTTTTGACACAGGTGATAAAGTGTATCATCAACTCCAAAGTGTCTCTGTGTATTTTCAGGGTGTGAATCACTGTTGTGGTATAGATTCAATCACACTGGCTGTGCTCTGAATCGCCCCAGCATGAATTCCCAGTTTGATTTAAGGCCAGTTGTAAGAGCAGGTCCCCCCCCGTTGTGTAACTGCATGAGCAGCCTTGCGAACATACATGTCCTCGTGTGACACATGTAGTGCTGACTCAGCACACAGGGACAGAACAGACTCTTTGCTTTCCGTCTCGTGTCTCAGTATCAGGCCTCAGTCATAGCAGCAAACAAGAAAAGGAACAGAGTTGTAGGTGTCAGGCTCGGCCATAGACAGATGGTCCATGAGAAAAAACTATCAGTGACAAATGATTGGCTCCCAATTGCGGTGGCCGTTTGAAACAGCTCAGTTATTTGAGTATTGCTTTAGCAATTAAAATGCTGCGGGTTCAGTTTCAGCTCGCGGCCCACACTAGAAATGTGTGCATGAACCGTGCTGTGCTGTTACTTGGATGGACAAGTGAGCAGGATATCTGCCAGAGCCATAAGCTGGGGCCTTATTTTGATGGGAGCTGCTATGGTGGATATCACGAGGCTCGCAAAGCTGACAGATTTGCTGCTTTGCCTCTTTGTCCGTCGCCTCCTTCGCCAAACTAATAGCTCAGACCACTGCTGATTTGCCCCTGAGGGCTGAGGACACAATTCCCCTTCCTTTGATTTTCTAAAGAAAGACCAGATTTCTGGGGAGACTGCATTTAACCTTTGGGAGACGGATAAGAAAGCTGATCTATCGATTTGTTTTTCTCAGAAAATAAGGGGTGTGACTTCCCTCTGGCCAGATGGAAGGGATGCTGCTGGAATAGCTAAAACAGGCAGCTTTTGGAAATATTTTTCTGAACCATTCTGGTTACCGCTACTACCATTTGTTGCACAGGAAAGATTTTTTGAGCCAATCTAAAATCTTTTTTTATCTTTTTTATCTTTTTTTTTATCTTTTTCTATCATTTTCTAATTTTGGAAGTGCTCAGATTCTCTACAGGGGGCAGAAACACAACCAAATTAAAGTACTGAAGCAGTTTGGTGCGTTTGATGCCAGAAATGTTTTATCGCTGATGAAAAACATTAAAGGCTTCCATCATAGGTCTCTCATGTGTTGCCTCAACATTGGGACTCTTCCTCACAGTCGCCTTTATCTTAGTGCGGTGGCCAGCCACCATGCTAAACACTGCCAAGTCTGAAGGTCGCACGCCTTTGATCTCTCAGTCTAGTCCAGCGCTTTATTATCTTTTAACTTTGTTTTCAACTCCAGTTAAGGTCTGGCCCAGTGGAGGAGTGGGAGCTGTCAGTGATACTCTGTGCAGATATAACGCTATTTAAATGCTAATGTGTTAAGAGGAGCAAAACGACCTTTACTCACACTCTGCACTCGGGCGGAGCAGCAGCACAAAACAAAAGCCCTTAATAAATGAGCCTCTTCCTCTGACTCTTCCCTCCACCTTTTGTCTCATATATAAGGTGTTTTTATCTCCGTCAAGCTCAGAGGGCTTTGACAACATTAGAGAGCTGCATGTCGGTTCAGATGTTAGGTCAGACATGATATGAATATTGCATAATGTGCCAATCTTTAAGCTGAATTTGATTTTTTTTTCTGGGGAAATGTCTGCTTATCACAGGAGGACTTCTTGTCTCTGCAGTGAAAAACCCCTATGTGTCAAGTGTATTTTTATAGCCTTCAGTGTAAAGAGGACAACATTAAGGATCCCTGCTTTTTCTTTTCTTAAAATATACGATATTCTTATACATCTTTATCTGCATGATCATTATCCTCATTGCCCCATTAACAATTTAAAGCGTGATGGCCCCACACTCAAAGATAATGTTGTCTTACAGCTGCTTTTTGTGCTGAAATTTAATTGCCATCCAGTTTCTAAATTCACCCTCCATCCTAGCAGTCCATCTAAGCAGTTGGCACCCTTGCCAGGAAGCCGATAATGTGATGGCAGGTGCTGGTATCAGTGTAAAAACAACAAGCCCTCTCTCTGTCCACAGATGTCACAGATACTTGTCTCCCCGTTAGCAAAGCACTTGCCAGAAGGATGCACCTCACTGAGAGAACTGCTTCCCCTTCAAGCCGTCTCGTGTCAATTATTAAATAACTTGCAAAGTGTTTTGCAGGACTCACTCCTTGAAATCGTGCGTCTATACTATATTTTCTTTCCTTAAGCGAAACTTCAATTTTGTATCAGCAGAGGAAGAGGTGGAAAAAAGAAGGAAGAGAAACGGAGGGCGGATGAGTCTGTCATCTGTCGTATAATCCCAGGAAAAGCCTGAACTCCGGCGGTAGATAATTTATTCCACGCTGCTCCCTGAGATCCCTCAAGGAATAGTCAGCCGTCAGAGAGAGGCCTTGGAGAAAGACAGTGACATAACTTCAGACAGAAATGTAGCATCAAATCCATCAATCATGGGCCATCATTCTTCTGCTGCAATTACTAGCAAGCAGTCAACTGGACTCAGGCTAAGGAAGTTCACCTTATTTGACCTGTAGAACAATACTCCGTAGTGGTGTTTTTGCATGTTATGCATGTTCAGCTCTGTGACGTCCGGCCTTACAAAAGTAGTCCCTCCCAAGGAAAAATGTCCTCATGCATGCTTAGAGTAGTCTGGATTAATTTTACATCAGGCTGCCGAGTGAGACATCCTCATGTAAGACTGGTAAACAACGAGAATTTGTTTTCATCTCGACAGATGGAGTACGACAGAAGAGCAAGGCTGCACCTCCGGGGTTGAGATCTTAGACCTCATTAAAAATAAGTTTGGAATGGAATACATTTTATCCAATTTGAAAGATGAAACGGGAACATCCACCCTTAGTCACAATTCACTAACAGCACAGTAGTCATTCCCGTGATCTTGGACGGGTTTATGGATTTGCGAACATGACACTTTCTTAGAGCTATTGACAAAATAATCAAGAGGAAAATCCTCAATAAACCCAGTGGCAAACATGTTGAGGGTGCAGTGACAGCACCCAGGGGAGTTTTTCAACAGAGAAGTCTGGTTTGTAACTTGTCTTAGTGAAGCTTACACAGCTGTATTTGATGTAGAAGCCTCCAGTAAACAGAATCTTTTTTAAGTTAATAACTGAATTGTTGCTGGAAAGATTCAGAAATGCAAATTTGGCAGTCCTCATTTGGTTCTTTTGAGCAATGTAACTATAGCAATGTTGTATTATTTTTAATGAAGTGTGATAAAGTAATTGGATTTGTTATGGCATTTAATTTGTAGGACGTTTTTATTTATTTATTTATAAAACCTTTATTTTTCCAGTATAGCCTCACTGAGATTTTCCCCCAAAGACACTGCGGGGGTCTAGGGATGACGTACCTAATTTATCCGCATGACCAAAGGTTGCAGCTACATGTAGTCAGAAGAGAACATAGATAAAGAGGCAGTTTGTGTAATATGGCCTTATAAAGACAAATGTACCAGTATTCCATTCTACGGTTGTATAAGGTGGGCAAACCAACTTTCAACATACATCAATGCCATGAAGTATTTTATCCTTATCTCCAACCCCTCATTGTAAATGAGTCTCTTTAGGGCCTTAATAAAGCCTTTTTCCTTTAATTCAAGCTTTGCCGTAGGCTGAAATCTTTAACATTAGACACATTGTCCATCAGAAAAAGGAAATTGAAATTAAGAGCCCTTGGAGTGACGGTCATTCCTGGTCAGGTTAATTAAAATGGCCAACTTAATTTTTCCACATTTTTTTATTTTATGTCACAACTTTTAAATGGGAACTCCTCTGGAGGCTTTTGTGGCTCCATAAGGAGGTGCATGAGGTCTAATAACTTTGCTCTAGTGATGTCACCTGAGTCAGCATTAGTTGGGGTTGAAGACTGCAAGTTTGTAAATGAAAAAATGTGGAGTTAGAAAGAAGTAAGCTTCCCAGACCTCTGCAGCCCGCTCTTCATCTCTGCTTTAGGCTCACGGCTCAAGGCAATATTTTGTTACTACTAGCAGAGGACACCCAAATCTCTTATCGGCAGTAGAGTTGCATTGTGGGTAATGCGGGCGCCAGGTTTTGACAAAAAAGAAGAGTGCATGCTCTTTATATCCATTGTTTCATGATGAGGATAGAAAACACTTCAAACAGTGTTTTCATGTTCAATGCAAAGAGTTTCTGTTAAAGATCGATTTGTTCTCCTCATTGGTAACGACACGGACAAAAGTTTTTCCTTATTGGTATTGAGACAAGAAGAAATCAGACCCAAGTTTTGTTAAGGGGTAATGTGGCCTTCATTTTGAAGAAAAGCAGCACTGACGATACCACCGCTCATTGGAGCACCTGAATAAGTTAAGTTAAGGTGCTTTTCCTCCACAACGTGTTTATGGTATCCATGTCAATGTTTATTAATTAAGTTAGTTATAATATTTTAGGAATTTAATGATTTGTCACAACATTGATATAGTTTAAGGTGACACAATTTGTCCTCCACTCCCTCCTACCGCCGTAGCTCATAAAAGCATCATCATTATGGGGTAACAAAGAGAGTGAAAGTGCATGAGTATATGAGGCGTATCATTGGCAGGTGAGCAGGCCTAGATACGGCTATTCTTTTTTTGTTTGTTTATTTGCTATTTCACAAGACAGTATGCAGATAAGTTTGAAATATGACTTGGGCTAGCTATTCAACTACAATATTCAGCTTTTCATGGTGAAACTAGCTCTGAGGAAAGACAAAAGCAGACAGCAGATAACTAGTAATCCTTGTTATTAATAAGCATCTACACTTTTTGCTAAATAGCATAACTTAATTGGCACTCATTAGCTAATTTAAACCTTTGTAAAGTGGAAAAGTATTCATATGAAGGCCTTTAGATTGGTTTCGGGATCTGCTCTACATTTTTAATGTTTCATCTGTTTGTTGCAGATGATCAAACGTTTTATTTATGGGGGTCGTGTTTATTGTTTCTCATGGAATTTGAGATTGAAAGGGCTGACGTTGTAATGACAGTGAGGACATACGCTGGTGAGGCATCAAGATAAAGTAAACCCATCCTCTGATTAAGTTCAATACATTGAAATAGCGTACTGGAATGTCTGTCCACAGCATTGGGATTTAATCTAAGACTAAATGGCCAGCAGAGACAAAAAAGGAGGGAGGGCACATTTGGTGATCACGTCTCCCAAGGACGCCTATCTGGCCGTACGCCTCACAGCGCTCTCCTTGGGGCTTTGACGGATGACACCAGCACCACGGAGTGATAGGCTATTATTTCACTTTGCATTGGATAAATGGGGGTGCCGGCTCCTACCTGTCGCCTGCCTTTGTCTTTTTCTCCTGTTCTCTCTTTTTTCCCTGTCTCTATTGCAGTATGCCGTCACAGACCTGCATAGGAGAGATCAAATACGATGGATTGTCTGTTGATTCCACTTTCACATTTCAGATGTGCTACTTTTTGACTTTTTAGTGTCCTTTCTGGTTGAAGTGGATGTGGAGAGTGAGAGTATGGTGGATAATGACCAACCTGTCTGAGGCCTAGTCATTTGGGACTAGGCTCCCCCCCCCCTGTCTTTTAATGTGATGTGCATTTCTTATTCTGGGAATAAGCTTTTATTTTTAACCCTGGGTGTGATCTAATATTCTCTGTGTCTCTTTCAGACCAGCAGTATTCATGGTCGCCCTCGCAGTACTTCGATGAGGACAGCTACTCCCCTCCACCCAGGAACATGAAGGGTCTCTCCGGCGGCCGCCCTGCCCACCTCCAGCTCACCTCTCCCACCTCAGCCCACACCTGCGGCCTGGTTGAATGCGACCATTCCCTGGACCATCACCTCCATCATGGAAACTCACGGCCCCCCTCCTACCTCCTCAGTCCCACGGAGAGCTGCCCCCTCGAGAGCCATCACCGCTGCTCACCGCGGAGCTCCATCCACTCTGAGTGCATGGTGATACCGGTGTCCATGTCGGCCACCGACCACTCCATGGCTAGTAGCACTTTCCCTCGCATGCACTATGGCAGCGCTTCGCGGGAGAGCGGCGGCAACACTTCTGGCGGCAGGGAGTCCCGAGACGACGGTGGCTCCTCCTCGCATGGCGGCAGCGGCAAAATGAACCGAATCCCAGCGAACCTCCTGGATCAATTTGAGAAGCAGATGCCGCTGCACCGGGACGGCTTCCACACACTGCAATACCAACGCACCTCCACCACGACCACGACCACAGAGCAGCGCAACGAAAGCCCCGGGCGAATACGACACTTAGTCCACTCGGTACAGAAGCTCTTCACAAAGTCGCACTCTCTAGAAGGTTCCTCCAAAATGAATGGCACCAAAGGCGACTCGCACCGGGACAGCGCACACCACCACCATCACCACCACCAAGGCCACCACAAACACAGCAAACGCAGCAAGAGCAAAGAACGCAAGTCTGACGGCAGCGGCAAGCAACGTTCGGGAGGTTGGTGGAGTTCGGACGACAACCTGGATAGCGACAGCACGTACAGAACGCCCAGCGTCATGTCGCGGCATCCCGTGGACCACATCGGCCACTGCTACCCTGACACGATGCACGGTCACCTGGCTGGAGACCTGTCGCTAAAGACCTCCAAGAGCAACAACGACGTTAAGTGCTCAGCCTGCGAGAGCATAAGCATGGCGCCAGAGGGAAAGTTCATGAAGAGGAGCTCCTGGTCAACGCTAACTGTCAGCCAAGCCAAGGAGGCATACAGGAAGTCCTCACTCAACCTGGAGAAACCCATGACACCCACCGACCTCAAGCCCAACATCAGGCCCTGCCACTATCTACAGGTGAGTTCGGCTTATTTTTCCATGTGTCAGTTGCGCAGATCACTTTATGATTCTACTTGATTGGAGAGGTTCACATACTGATATTTAGTGTATTGAAATGCAAGGATCTGTATGTGGCTAGACCATGGGTACTCAGAGGGTTTTGGTGAAAGAAGAAGATGGTTGTTTGATAGCGACAGGCATTTTTTGAAGAGATGATCAAAACATCCATCTCATCTCTTAGTCACAACAGTGATTGAGCCTCCGTTCACCATAATGTAAAATTCATAAGAACCTGAGGCACTGCAGCACAGAGAAAAAAACATCAGTCCCAAAACTTAAGCTTGTGTCGTACAAGACAAAGCAATCTCCTTCTACAGGCATCGGCAGCGAGTAGACAAGGTAGAAAAGTTGCTCATCCCTGCTGGATTCCCAATTGATCTTAAAGACATTGTTTTGTTGGTGGCTGCTCTGGATATTACAATGTGAACCTGTCCTAAGGCTCAGCGTGTGGCTGGCAGCGGAAGGAGCGAGCACAGCAGGACAAATCAATTAACTCCATAAATGATCTGCGCTGGAGGGGAAGAGTCAGCAATGTGAGAATAAAGAGAGCATTGTTGTTGTTGTTGTTGTTTGATTTTGCATAGGTTTTAGCCCTGAGAAAAAGGTTAGCATTCATCCCTTGATAGGCTCTACGGGAGACCCATGGCTCCGCCGGGATCAATTCAGAGTGAGTCAGCGCTTTACACCCAAGTGTCTCACAGGTTTTATAAGCATGCTGGAGAGTATATGAAAGAAGAAAAATAAAAGAAAGCGCGTTTGTAAATCCCAAATTGCAGAAGCTGGGAAAAATAGGTTCTGTTACAATGCTGCTCAATATACACCGATCTGATAGCATCATGTAAGTACCGCCTCCAGCCAAAATAAAGTGAGCACTTCAGCACATTGGGAGAGACGAGGAGGGGACTCAGAGCTCTAAGCAGGAGTGTGTTGTATGGATTAGAGACCGTTGTAAATGGAAAGCCAATACATTACTCAAATCAGCCAATGGAGCCAAGGAAATCACTCGATCTGAGCTTACGTCAACAGAAAGTGTTTTAGAGGACTCATTTTGACTAGCATATTTTTAAACCTAACGGATGATAACTCTGAACTGAACAGGTAGTGCACTCATCCACTCAAATTTTTAACAATCCCACTAAGTGCAGTGATGTCTCAATGAGAGAGTCGCATTGAGAGATTACCCCGCTCCTTGCTTACTTCCATTTGGTCATTCAGCTGAGGTAGTGCCCGAGTCGCGGCACTATAAACACTTTCTAAAAATATCCTCCTCCTTCCTGCCGCAGAGCTAAATTTAGCCCAGCGTTATCAATCCACTCGGAGCAGGGTGACACATCTTCCCTCCCCGGAGGAGAATCAATGCCCCTCTCAGGGAGCTGGGAGATGTTTCCAGGGAGAAAGTTGAGGGTACACGCTGCCGAGGTCTTTGCTTCTCTCGATGCATTCTAATACTCATTCTAAACAAGGCTGTTTTTGCCCACCGTGGCTACAGTCGTTGCTTGTCACCATAAGCAGTCAGGCAGAGGGATAAAACCAACAGTCGGGAACACACACCGAGGGGTCACATTGAGAAGTTTTCCCTTCATGTTACTGAACTGGGATTACCCACAACTGTCAGCAATGTAACAACATCAGCTGTAACCTGGGAGAGTGTGTCCACTGAATGTCTGTGTGTGAGTGAGAGTGTCTGTGTGTGTGTGTGTGTGTGTGGGGTTATTTATCGCACACCAGATGGTTTGATGATGTGCTAGTCACCTTGTTTGCGTCCTTGGTTGATGACGGAGGGAATGAAAACCTTCTGAAGTGTTGGAAAAAAGGCGAAGACAAGGCGGACAGACAGCGTGACTTGTCTTATCTGTTTGTTAATCTCTGTGAGTGCAGCAGGTGTGTGTGTGTGTGTGTGTGTGTGTGTGTGTGTGTGTGTGTGTGTGTGTGTGTGTGTGTGTGTGTGTGTGTGAGCAAGGTAGCAAGGTATGCATGTGTATGTAAGAGAGATCGATTAACTGGACATTGGGGGAGACAGAGATTGATAGATATTGGCTGCCCTTTCTCTGAAATGACAAATGTTGCGGGATCAGACCTGGCATTGGCCATCGCTCTCTGTCTCTGGCTAAGTCATTTCACAAATTAACCCCAATTAGTCCTCCCCAAGACACACACACACACACACACACACACACACACACACACACACACACACACACACACACACACACACACACACACACATGGTTTTCAGGATGCACACAGGTTTGACTGTGAGCTTGATCTTAATGAAATGAGGTGACTGTTGCAAAACAGGCTCACCTGGATGAATTTCAAACTCACACGCACACTCTTCAAATTAGATATACAAATACACCTGGACCGCAGCAACAGCTGTGATCAATGCCTCCTCCACCTTCCTGGCACCCAGTCCACAACTTCACAGCACAATAACTTTGTCTTACTGACAACTCTCAGCCTTGATTAAGTCAGCTGCTCCAGCCAACGCTACTCTGCTCTCTGCCTGCATACAGTCCTGTAGTACAAAGGGAGGATTAGTCTTTGATAGTTTTGCTGATAGGGCAATGCGGAGGGATTTAATAAGCCAATTAATTGCCATGTCTGCTTGCCAAAGGTGGAGCTTGAGAGGCAGAGAGGCTGCTGATTAAATTACAAAAGGGAAGTGCAGAGCAGCAGAAACAAAACTGGCACTGTGACTGAAAGCTACATTAACACCACCAAACAGGGGTTCCCTAACTTTTTTTATTGAGGGGTTCCCAGATAGCTATCAGGCCTTGAACCTCTACTTAGTAAGATTTTGTCCCAGGAACTCTGGGATCAGATGGCAGTTTTGTAGCTAAATGTTACTCATCTCTGTTGCCTGAGGCGACAGCGTGGCTTTGTGGTTACCACTTTGTTGGCGAGCATCTGCTCAAATTTGTGTTTTATTACGTCAAACATTAAGTTTTCTTCAATGCTACAAGGAGGTTGTCAGGCTTTTACCATTTAATTGTTCATTGTTTAGCACATTATTCCATATCTTCTTTGTGTGTGCAGCCCCTCTCCCACGCCAAATCAATAAGATTGGCCAGCTATGATAGCATCCAAATTGTTGGAGGGTTTAATACCAGTTTGTGCTGCTTTAGTAGTATTTTATTCAGTATATTAGAGTCTTTTAATAGCTCTAATACATGTGGTGCCCAGCCCAGGACTTACAGTACCTTGTAGGTTTTCACGGTGTTTAGAGAATGTGGAGGTGTTAGATAGAGGGATCCCTCACATTATTGTACCGGCTTTGATGTGTTATTTCTTCCTTTTGATGTGTCCTGTTCCATCTGTTAGGTTTTTTGTAGTTCACTGTACGGTTCTAACAGCTCTCAGCAGTCTCCCATAGGCAGCCGTTTCCTTTAAAAAAGTCTCTAAATAAACCAACTGGACGGTATCTCCCCAGCACCGGCAGCAGACAGACACAGCTAATGCAGCTGGTGAAAAATATCACCAGTCTGGCCAGCTAAGGAGACAGATCTTTTTTGTGAAGAGTTGGTGAAGAAGCTTTGAGCGGATGTGAAAGTCGCTTGATTCATGTATGTCATGCACTTTGTTTCATTTTGTTATTATCGATACACCAAATTTTCCATCTCAGCCGAGGGTAAAAACTTTTATAAGATATTTAAATAATGTGTTTTAGTATTTCATTAGTGATGTTTTTATGCGTGAATTGAAAGTGCACATGAAAACCACCAATTAAAACAATCTGGCGAACAAATGTCAGCCCTGTTTTTTGCGTCAATTAAAAGGTAAAAATACAATAGTGACCACAGTGAAATACCATGTTACTATAGGAATATTTTGAAAGATTCTTGTAGGATATTAGCCTAAATGTCCTTTTTCTTCAGCAATATAAATCAAATTAGTCAGCCTATGCCTAAATCTTGTTCTGTTGTGAAGTCCTTTGTTTCCTAGTTTGACTTTTAGTGACCCCCAGAGAGTTTTATTTGCATTTTAGCTTTGGGTTTTAAATATAGGGGACGAGAGGTGAAGTGACAGTGATAGAAAGAGTCAAGAGTGAGTAAGTATTTTAGGAAAAAGAAAAGCCTCTTGAAACACAACAGGTTGTATGGCTGCATAGACTTCAGGTATAATTAGGGAACTGTACAGGATGTGAAGATATGTGAAGCTAAGAATGATTGACCAGAGTCAGTACTTGATTGTAGCTGCAAATGTTTGCATGCCAACACATGGCATGGTTAACATGCTAAATAATATGCCTGCAAGTTGGCAAGTCGGCAAGTCTTCTTCATACAGCATGGTGTTCATTTGGTAAATTAGTGTCGAATTTAGAGAATAATAGAAGATAAATCAGGTTTGCTTTAGGGATACCTTGTGATTGACAGGTCGTTACCACGGCGTCTGGGTGGTTTCCGGGTTTTCGTCTTAAAACTTTAACCCTTTCACGGTGTGTTTTCATTTCATGAAAGGTAATTGTTACATTTTGGTAGTCTAGATATGTCTTATTCAGCATTCAGTTGTACTGAGCTCCATCCTCTCTTGTCTTTTCTGTTTGCAAAAAAACAAGATGCGATGGACAAAATGCTGATCTTGAGGCTTCAAACTGTAATCCACAGACCAATGGGTGACGTCACGGAGACTACGTCCACGTCTTATATACAGTCTATGATACCCCATCACGCTGTCACAGTCATTTGGGGCATGTTTATATGCTAAAGTTAGCATTTAGCTCAAAGCATTTCGCATGGCTGTAGTAGTTTGGTCTACTTATAAATTGTTTGACACTGAGGATAAATATTTTGGTGATTGTTAGACTTGGATTCAGATTTGATTGTTTTTCGCTTCCACTATTAGCATCAATCGAAAGGACAAGATTATGGAAGTTCGTCAGTCTTTCAGTTTTTCCACAAACCTTCTAGTGCATGGCTGTTTCCTTTACCTTTTATCATTTACACCTCCTTGCTAACATCTGAACGCGTAAAGTGCAAGTAAATAAACACAGAGACAAGGCGAACACAGACACATGTGGGCGTATGTGTGAAAGAGAGAGACGAGAGAGGAAGAGTTGGTGGTGGGCGTGCAGTAGGTGTCTGGTCAGGTAGGGTAACATTGGCTAGTAAGAGAGAGAAAAAAATAAAACAGCACATCTTCCAACACACACAGCATATCCATGCAATCCTGTGGGAGGAAATGAGGAGCTGGAGGCTGCTGGGTGGGATTACCAATGATGAACAAAGATTGAGCTCTCTCTCTCTCTCTCTCTCTCTCTCTCTCTCTCTCTCTCTTCCTTCCTCTCTCAGTCATTTCTCCATCTTTCTACGCTATATCCCCTGTATCCTGCCCCTCTCTCCCTCTCTCTGTCTATCTCACTTTATGCCGTAACTTAATCACAATGACTTATGTTTCTTAGTGGGAGAGGTGCTGTGTATAGATAGAGCCGCAGAGTTAATCAATGAAATGCACTGCTGCACTGCAGGAGCATTGGCCTAGCCAGCACACACACACACACACACACACACACACACACACACACACACACACACACACACACACACACACACACACACACACACACATAAATACACACCGCACCCCCTGTGGGCAAAGATCAAAGCACTGAAAGTAAAGGAAGACACACACAACCAATATGCCAGTGTCTGCACATTCCTGCTATAAGGTGTGTGTGTGCCATTTCACTTATTGGCAGAGTTGAAGGGCTAAAAGACCTTCATGGTATGTGTAAAGAGTTGATGTCATAAGAGAAACGCACTTGAAGAAATCATTTTCCCAAAGTAATTCCCATTCAAAATCCAATAAATTAGAGGAAGTGAAAGTTTTGTTTTTGTGATAATGTGACTTTAACTATGGTTCTTCACACTTGAGATGTGAATTTTCACACTGCTTCCACAAACTTCGGCTGATATTCACAAAGGGCTTCACGTCATTGCCATATTATGAGCTGTTTAACAGAACAGGATGTCGCACATTTAACTAGGAACAGTAGACTCACCAAAAAACGCCCCAAAAAATACACAGAACACTTGCACATGACTGCGTACTTGTGGATGCATACTCACCTCTGAATCACATGCCTTCCCTTTGTAGGATCTTTGGTTCATGATGACAAGTGACCATATTTTAACTCCATTGAGCAGGCGGGGACACCATGTGTGTTTTTTTACAGCAATCTATAGGAGCACGCTGCTGTTTCTTTATCTGCACAAGGAGACACGCTGCAATCTATTCAGTTTATCAGCAAATCCAAATTAAACAAATCTCACCACAGCTTGCGCCTGTCCTCTGGCGTTACGTTCATTAATTAGACGTCTAAAAATATCAAACCCCTCCAAGACTTAATTAACCCATCGACTCTATTTGGTAGCTGGTGCACGCCTGTCTTTGGAGGGGAGATGAATGACTTTTTTTTATCAGAGCGTGTGTTTGAGTGTGCTTTCACGTGTCCGTTAGGGTGTACATCGGTGCGTGCATGTTTTGAAAAAAGGGGCATTCAGTAAGCTTATGTTTCCCTAATTCATACATGTGCTTTTTTTGCATGGCTTTGTTTCAATGTATGGAAGTGCATCTTTTTGTGCGTCGTATACATTTTCAGTTACCTTCTTTTCATTATGTAACATCACATCCTTGCCGTACAATTTGCTACAGAGCTTTACAGACCGAGAGGACACACCATAATCCCACTCAATCATGCCTCCTCCCCCCCATGCTATCATCACAACAGAGATGAAACATAGGAGTCAAAGGCTGCTTTGAGCGAGCATTCTCTGTGTATAACAAAGAGTGGGCTGTAATGAAGCCATAATGGATCAATTATTCAAGCTGTTTTGATTTGATGTGACACTTGTTAGAATAGTAATTGTGCGAGGGCGTCCTTTGATGCCAGAGGTTAGTAGAATTAGTGTCCGGAGGAAGTCGGGTTTTTTTCAGGATGAAAACAAACGGATACCTTCAATGTTGATGATGAATCGTATGTGACATGTCTGACTTGTTTGCAATTGAAAATTATTTTATGTTCAGAATTCCAGCTTCTTTTCCCGTTTTTCTGATATGAAACTGCTGGTTTTATTCTTAACAGTATAGTGTAGGAAAAGGTTAATATCTGTTTTTATATCTCTTTGAATAATAATTGCTTTTCAATTGTTATTTTCCAATAGATGACATTTGCATCAGAAAGTGATTAGAGTCATGTGTCTGATGCATTAGTGACATTTGGATGCAGCCTATCTCATCCTGACATTTCCCACAGCAACTCAGCTGCCACCCTGTTCATTGTGAACCTGTGAGTAGTGAGTTAGTCACCGAGGAAAGTTTTAGAAAAACATAGAATCAGTACTTTCAGTATAACCACACGTTAATACAGTATTTGAATTACTAATAGTGTTTGGGAAGCTATTTTTAAGTTTCTCTTTAGTGCGGCTCTGGTCCAGTGTCATTGTAAAGTCAAGGAAATATAGACCCAAGTCAGATGATTTAACTTAATGAAATATTGGGCTGGGTGAATTGGCACTGCTCCAAGGCTGATCCGGCTGCCAGGATGCTAAAGAGACGGATGAAGCCGGCATCAGTGAAGCCTTCAACTTCCACCTAGAATGTAATGATAACTGACAATGTCATATTTTATGAGTGCAAATCATTGACCATGTATGTGTGTGTCTAAAGCTTCTGACCATCACACACAACCAGCAAAGTGCAAGAAGGTCAATTTAAAAAGGAAAAGAGAAGCAAGAGAGTTTTGTACTTTTGTGTGACTGCACAGGGTCTCTGCATCTGTATGTTGTGTTGTACCATCTATCTGTGTGTTGTGTTGTACCATCTATGTGTTGTATTTGTGGGAGAGGCTGAGACCATGACTCCGCTGCTACCGTCGTTGTCCCAGTAATTGAATTATGCTGTACTGTTTCACCAAAGCTAAACGACAGAGTGTGTGAGTTAGAGAGAGAGGAGGAGCGAGTGGAATTGTGTGTAATGAGCTTGCGAACAATCATCATCAGTTCATTACAATGAGTGGGTGAAATTATCCCGCAGATTTTAATAAGCCACACCACCATCTCTAATACAGAGAGGATCACTTGATAACATTTCTACATGTTGTAAAATGGCACGTACAATTATGGAACCCCATTTATCGTTCACACCAAGATCATGATTTAGAAAATAATTGTTCCACACAATCAGTATTCTTCTTAAATGGATTCCAATAACATTCCATAATATTGCCTCTGTGAGCAGAGCATGGCAGACTAATGTCAAATTGCATTAACCTCCACTTCCTAATGTAGAGACCCTGTATCCAAGATGCTCCGTTTGTCTTCCTGTTTGTTCCACATTCAACATTTAAGACCGTCGCAATCGCTGTGAATTATTTACTCCATATGTAGTAAACATGATTGCAAGTGAGACAGCCTGTTCTCACTCTGAATGGGATAATGGTGACGCTGACGTCTGGATACTCAATTACCTGAGTGGAGGAAAATTGCAAAATGTAAACTGCCCGGCTTGTTTTGATGACAGGTCTCCATGTGCGGTAGCTACAACAGGGTAAGCAAAGGTAGCTCCCTCTCTGAATTTTCAAGCTGTATATTACCAGTAATTATGATTAACACCACAGCAATTCATTATACATTGTTTCAGTCAAGGTTTTCAGCAGATTTTAACCTGGCCCAACTACAGGAAAGCTAAAATACTAAGCAGCTGTGGGAGCTATGTGAGGGCTTTAATGTGTGTTGATTCATTGTGAATATAGTCCTTTGTAACTCAATGGATGGAACTAACTGAAATGTGGTTCAATTCAAGTGTCTATCAAACAGCGCATTGCTTCATCACTGGGAAATGTTATAACTATGGAGTCTATGTTTTTAATGCTTTAACATTGCTCCATTTAGATCTACGTGGTTCAGGAGTTAAGACCAATCTCAGTCCTTTTATCATATATGACTGTATTGTTGTTGGGCTCTTGTAATGCAGAGGTGGGAATATTTCAAGGTGTACTATTATGATATTTTACCTATGGTATTGTGAAGATAAAAGAAGTATGTAAAATCTTCCAAAAGAGTAATATGATGCATAACATTATACAAAGACAAAAACCCCTGAAGAACATTTAGCGGCTACAGAGTCAGATATTTCCCCTAGGAATTGATGAAACTAAAGCAGAAACTAAATGGAGAGTAAATATTGGATAATAATTCATCAGGCAGCGTAATGTTGCTTTATGTCTGCTGGATGTGTAAACAGACAGCTATTTGCTACAATGTCTGACATAACAACTTTATAAAGTGATAAAATGACACTACTCCCAAGTGACCAAAATAATCTTTTATTACATTGACTGTTTACGCTCCTGTTGCCACCCAGGTGCCCCAGGATGACTGGGGGGGTTACCCTGGCGGTGGGAAGGATGACGAGATCCCTTGTCGTCGGATGCGGAGCAGCAGCTACGTTAAAGCCATGGGGGACGAGGAGAGCGGAGAGTCGGACTCCAGCCCCAAAACATCGCCTCAGAAGTTGGTGCGACCCGACGCCCTGGTCAAGGCCATCATCAGACCCAGGGAACTGCTGGACTCCCAGAGGTACAACAAATGCACCTTAAAGAGCTTAATAGCCAGTGTTTTGCTTTTCTTTTGTTTCCCTTTTTTTCTTGCATGCCCCTGTTTATGTATTCACTCCACCTCTAGGGGAAGATGTCGCAAAGCAATATTGTCCATCGTAAAAATTCATCAGTCAATTCAACTCTCATTTTAGTGTCTTAGAGTAATCCTGTGGATACAATCACAGGATATCAATGTAATTATATCATCTCTCAGTTTTTGTTTGTTTGTAAAAAAATGTTTATGCCCATTGATTTTAGTCTTCCCTGGGGGGGATCCCCTGGGATCCAAACTGGGCACACTGAGGTTTTTGATACTACCACTGGATGTGCCACAGGCAGAAAATGCTTCTTATTTTACATATAGTGGATTTAAGTAAATCAATCTCATATTGGAGTGAGATATTTCTGTTGGATTATCTTGTTATTACACTAATTCCAGAAAATGTCTTCAAATATCCCATATTAAAGTAATGCAATATCTGAAAAATCTTGAAAACAAATAATGTTGGAATGGATCTCAATGCATGTTGGTATTTCCATGACATGCTGCTTTCTGTGTTCCTATTTTACATTTTAAGAGAACACCTTTTGGTCAGCCTAATATTTGTTCATGTTTTAATCATACTTGTTAATAATTGCCTTGTTACATTCCCTCTTGGCAGTTTTCTTGTGCTAGTAGTTCCCCATCCCTAGATGTGTCAGGCACTTGAACCATTTGCTCATTAGAATCTCTTTGTGCATTTTCATATCCCTGTCTTCAAAAGTGTTCAGTGGGTTCTTCTGGGATGTGTCCCATGAAGTGGTGAGGAAATAGAGGGCTTTTGTTGTGGTGACTCAGCGGCGGAAGAAAGCACTCATAAGAGGATTACATGATAAGACAAGCTGGAGACAATGTCACAGAAAAATGAAAACAAGCAACTTTGTTAAGGAGAAAGATTAACTATGAATACATCATTAACAAATCCATTAGATTAGGATAAAATTAGATAATAGAGCACTTGCACCAAAATAAATAAAGTAACCTCACCTGTAGTACCCCCCGAGGTATTTTCTAGGATTGTGTTATCATCATAAAAAATATTATTATTACATTTTAATCTATCATTCTTGATAGTTAGTGTGAAAAGCCAATTATAGAAGATACAGCGATGATACACTGCAGAGGTTATTCTACTCTCAAGCAGTTTTAGGTCAGAAATGGATTCCCTTTTCTATCCTGCTGCTTTTACTCTGTGTTGTATGTCCTGATAATTGTCTGCTTATACTTCTGCTCCGTATTTGCCTAACCTTCTGTTTCACCTCACATCCTGTCTTCATCTTTATTTTGTTCATTTTCAGTTCCAGTTCACTTAAACATTGTAATAGGTAAACACCAGCCACAAGCACAAAATATGTTGTCATCACCTGGCACATGTTTTTACCCAGAGGTTGTTAAATAGCATACTTTTCCTTTTATTTCAAACAGTTTTTAGATGTTCATATTTCAATTATGAATCCATAACTGAATCTATTAACGTGTTACTTATCGTCTTATTTTACTTCCTATTGTGGTTTTTAATTGTATTGCTACAGTACTTCGGCCACCAAATAATTGCATTGTGCGTGGCTAATTCATCTTTCCTAGAGTCGTTTTTTAAATGTGGCAATACGAGGAAGCAAATTCACTCTTCAAAGGAACCTTTTACTCTTTGTTCGCAGCATGTGAAGGTCTATCTTAGTAATATGAAGATATCTCCCTGTCCTGCTTTTTCAGCACACAATCTTTTTATCTGCATTTGCTGTGCTTTGTGAGCCGTGTATATTGAGTGCATTTACCAGTCAAGGTTTAAGTTCAGTGTGGCGGTCCAACATCTTTCTACAAGCTGTTGTTGTGTTACTCAAAGGCGTGAGGCAAAAACTGCAAGTTTTGTTTTAGAGGAATGTGTTTTTACAATTTGTTGTGGACCTCCCTTCATTTATCGCCAATTAAATCACCTGTTTTCTGTCCCCTCAACTAAAACCAGTGTGTGGGACTTCGAATAATAAATCCAAAGCTATTTACAAAAAAACTGCAGCTTTTGTGCTGAATTCATTGAAAAATAGACACTAGCTGTGTACTTTCCTCAGTCTCTTCTGTCAGTGTCTTGATAGATAGGAAATATGGATTTTTCTTGTTAATGCTTGAATGTCTAAAAACTGATTATTGCATCAATGTCACAAGTGCATTATGTCCCAATTAAATAATATACAATGTTAAGTTAATATTTGGGAACACAGATAGAGAAAAATAGAAATGAATAGATGTGTATTGTGTTTATCCAATCACAAGTCACAACAGTAGCCTAAAATAAAATGCAGTAACTGTAGGACTATGACTGCTAGAATTAACTTTCAAACGGCTTGGGATGCTGTTGTTTCGTCTGTTGGAGCACAATGTGAGTATCTCCTATTTCATTTTTCCTTCATGCAGCGTGTTTTACTCAGGGAGGGTTTGCTGGACTGTGTAGAAAAACTCTTCACAGGCCTGCAGCATGAATGGCACTGTGTGTCTGTTCTGCTTCTGGTCTGCACGAGCCCAAAGGCACATCATCTGACATAAATTGTGGACATTATGCAAGGACGACCTTGTGTCTGACCTCAGTGTAGAGCGTGGCCTGTGACAGACACATAGCTGCAGTATGTGATGTCAGACAGTCACAGCAAGAGACAGTGATACACACATCGACTAACACTGATCATTCCCTTGCTCTTATTGTCATGTCCTCATCTCTCGCTCTACATGCTGCCAACCCCTCTCTCATTGCCATTCAGCAGAGGTTTTTGAATTGCTTCTCTATCATAGAGAACAGCATTTTTACTGGAAGCCTCGGTAACTGCAGCGGGCAACACCCACCGAATCCGTTAATACTGTTAACCTGACCCTGATGAAAACAAGTATGTGCCTACACACAAACACAATAAATGATGGGCATTTCTGGCAGTGAGAATGTTTGCGACGTCTCCCTGCAGGCCGACAGGAGATGGAAGAGAGGCAGCAGAGATATTCAGCTTTTACAGTCCTAGGCAACAAGCAATAGCATGCTTACATAATGAGACAGTAATTCATCTCTGAGGATATATAATGACAAATCGAATGTTATTGATTGTGATCAGGGTGGACCATTATGATATCTGTCAGAGAGGATGCAGCGGGTTGGCCTTTTAAACAGCTCTTTTAGAGTGTGAAGTAATGTATGAGGCAGCTACAGTGAGGTATGCTCATTTTCCCACATCTTGCAAAGCTTCCCCTGGCTATCCATTTTGAATAGCTATAAACAGTGAATGATTTATGAGGATGCAACAGCGGGAAGGGCTATCAGTTGCAGATATGGTACTCCAAGGCCCCTCTAAATAATGGCTCACTCAGTGCTCAGGCCGAGGGTCTGCTGGGCTCTGCTGAAAGGAAGATATTGACCAGCATGTATCAGCCTGTGTGGCCTGCGTCTGAGTCCATTGACAGAAGAAGAGTCCTGATAATACACTGAACCCAGCTAGCTAAAGGCAGATATATATATATATAGAAATTGCCGTATTATTTGGCCAACGAATAACAAGAAATTGCAGAAGTAAAAAGGTAAATAATATATAGAGGTCATTAAGAAACAGTGTCTCAAAGCACGGACAAGTTCATTTTTCAACTGTAAAATGACCCACTCAGTTGGTCACAAATCTCTAAATAGCTAATTTAAGACATTAGATAAGATCCCATTTTATTGATCCCTGGAGGAAAATATTGCATTACAGCGGTACAAGAAGAAGACCAGTGAGGTTGATAGGAATAGGATACAGATAAGCTAAAAACATGGGCAGTTACAAAGTGCAGGTGACTGTTTGAAATATTTGTACTTTAATTCCCATAAATCAGGTCACAACACTAAAGGAAACTCTTTTTTGAAAACCTGGAAGGTAGTGTAACAGAAAACCAAACGCTGTTGAGGACAGCTTTGGAGGAAAAGGGGGGAAATACTCAGAGTTGTTGACAACAGTTGTTTAACACAACATTTAAAATCACCCATTTAGACAAAGATATTCTCTCTTTTTTTACAGACCTAAAGTCTATTGGCTGAGTTCTTGGCACTATTGTGCTGTGATCCATTTCTGTCACTGTTTTGAGTCCACACATAAAAGGCATCACGGGTGCCACCTGACATTAGAGCTCTCATGCTATTATGGTTCATCAGGCTTGTTGGGATAGAATTAGATTGGATTAAAGACAGACATGGTGCAGGTTGGATTTCCTCTGCTCTTGTAGCAATTTCATGTCCCGCAGGGCCATTCAGATGGGCCAAGCACAAATTTGACAACATGAACCAAATCATGTTAAAGTGAGAACAGACTGTCAGGTTGTGTCACCTCTCTCCATCTTTCCCTCTTTCAAGCTCCCTGTCAATCTCGTGGTTGACAGGATGGCCTCTTTGTTCGTATCCCCAATAAAGAATACATCACAGTCACAGGCTCACTGAGCTGGAACAGCCTGTGCACTAGAGGGAAAGTTAGATGTCAATGATTGTTTTAATTAATAATCCTTTACATTCCCCAAACCCCTGTTCCATTACAACCTTACCCTGGGGTCCTGTACGTCCTGTGTGCTGCAGAGCCGACAGCTATGATGAATTGAATATGAAACACCTTTTTTTGGTGCCATAGTAGGACCTGCCAAAGATGTTTAAAATATATTAACGATGATGGGAACTGAATGACATCTGGCAAATGTCACTATTAGCCAGCATAATGAGTCCCTGAGTCAATCTGTAATGATGTGTCCAGTTTGATGGCAGGTTGCATTGACACAAATGCACAAAAGAACCTCAACAATTAATATCCATCTCCGGCAACTTCCCTTCGCTTTAAATTACTTTGGCTCGGTGTCTAAACACCACAGGTCAATCAATCCCACCCATTTTTGGCAGCTTCTAAAATAACTCACATTTGTTTACCCCCCACCCCCACATTCATAATTAGTTTCTTGATGGACCATAATTAATCAGAGTTAACACTGGCAAAGCATTGGATAATTCCGGATTTAACATAATGTAATTACTCATTCAGATAGCATTAGGTATGAGCATTTTTCCTCAGATCTCAAGGTCAAAAGCAGAATTCCCAACCATTGATTTTGTGGCTGCGTGGGACATGTCATGCATAATTATCTTACCTTTCTGTTGGGCAGGCTGTTTCTAAACACCTCTTTGCCTCCGCTTTGAGTGTAACACTGAAAACCATGTCAAAGATTGATCCGGCTACCTAATGTCCCCTTCAGAAAGGTGTAACTGCTGTATTGATCTTTGTGCACTTGGCTTAAACAGAACACACAGTGGACCTGAATAGAAAGAGCTGTGTGTGTTTTCAAGAGGGAGTGAGTAGGCTATGGATACACTCATTGCAAAGTGTATTAAACACATCAACTTTTCATGTATTCCCTTATGTGAAAAAGTAATTATTCTCCATAGGGCTTTGCGGTGCATTTTGTTTGTCAGGAAGAAAACTAGCAGAGACAAGCAGTCACAAGTCTCATTCTCTTGCTCTCAAATTTGTACTTGTGCTAGCACTATGTCAACCCTTTTTGCAAAATCGTCTTTGTCCTTGTCCTCCTTCCATCTGTTCTTTCAATCAAACGCCTTACTTTCAACGCTTCTCTTCAAAAATTAGCACACACCAGCTACTGTCGAGGTCGGGCTTTGTTTAACCACAGACAGAGCACTTTCTTTGGCAGCGTCAAAGGCAGGAAGTGTGAGATTCCCATCATCCCTTGCCTTAATATTGGCCAACAATGGCAGTGCATTAGCACCAATCAGAGACATTAGAGGAAATTTGCTCTGGCGTGATTTGATAAAGGGCCAACGCTTTCTCAAAGCAGCCTCCCTTCACTCAACTGACGATAATAGACATTTCTACAGGCATGGATGGGGGAAGTATGCCTCAGTTATGCCTCAGCCGGTGCACTTGAATCTGATCTTGTCAGCTATAAAGCTCGACTAAGTTTCATTACTCAGGGAAGCTTTTATTTTTTTCTTACTTGGCTCAATTAAGCAAATTTAATTAGCCACATAGGGGAAGAATGTGTTTTATGATGTAGTGTAATTGTATTTTGTGTGCAACATTTCAAGTGCTTTGTAATAATTTTTGGTCTGTGGTGGTGGACAGTCTCTGTGTGTGTGTGTGTGTGTGTGTGTGTGTGTGTGTGTGTGTGTGTGTGTGTGTGTGTGTGTGTGTGTGTGTGTGTGTGTGTGTGTGTGTGTGTGTGTGTGTGTGTGTGCGCGTGTGCACGCCTACTGCAAGACAAAACTCATAATACACTCCTCATAACGTTGTGTGTGCGTTCATGTTTCATTTATAAGATATTGCCATGACCAGGCAATTCTTACCGCCAGCGTAATGTAACCAAAACATTACTTGAGGCCCATGTTGGTCATATTGCGTCACCCTAATGTTTGCAGCATTTTGGTGAAAACTCCCAAGCAAACATTCAGTTCACCACAAATCCCATACAGGGCCAGTTCCATTAGACTTGTGCCCAGTGACGTCCCATCCATCCAACTCCCACTTGTGGGACCCAGTAACTGTGTCTTCTTCTCTACCCACAGCTCTTACCGCCTGGATAAAATCAACAGTGACATGCGTAACTACATCACCAATTTTGCTGCAGACTTAAGGTGAATACAGGCTCAGCTCCACCCCTCCCCTTACCTCTCTGCTGCTGCCATGTTGCAGTGGTCAGAGGTCGGAGCCAGCTGGCTCGCTGCCCTGCTGACATACACAATATGGACGCCTCACAGAGCAAACACTCAAGACCAGTCAATGAGAGGTCACCTGGGGCAACCACCTCATACTGGCAAAGGATAAGGCACTGTTAAACACAAAATAGATATGATTTTATTCACAGCTATACATTACACCGGCGTACGTCTTCCCATTTACAGTTTTGTTACTTTTACCACTTCATTGAGATTAAATCTTTGGATGTTTCTGCTCTCGGTGTCTTTGGATGTTAAGAAGGTTGGTATTACTTTGCAAACACGCACAGCCTTGCTTCAGCATTACAAGATGGATTGGGGGACTTTTAATCACGCTGGCATTTTCCTCGCTGCCAAACACCAGTGTTTATCTCTATAAAAAGCCCCAAAACTGCTTACTCATCTCTGCCTGCCATTAGAAATGGATCTGGCGGAGGGAAACTCACTTTGGTATTCCTAATGTGACTCACATAGCATTCTCTAGTTTACTTAAAGTGCCTTTCTTTTCGCATGTTTTTCTATTTTTGTCTCCTCTCCAGCAGATTTCAAACCGGGCTTGGTTTTCTGAACTTCCCTGTTGCACTGCTGGGGTAGCACATTTAATTGACCTGGCTGACACCGGGGTGCTCTCTAAAGTGCTTGCTCACTAACTAGCTCCTGTTTTGCATTTCCCTCATTTCCAAGCATTGATTGGGTGTTTCAGCACAACAGAAATCGAACTGCCTTTTTAAGGATGCTGGTGAACACACCAGCGTAGTGGGGGAGAGAAACAGAACAAAGAGAGAGGCTCCCCTCCTGGGTGACCGAATGTCATAACCAGTCTCCTTCTAAAGTTCAGGTTGCCCAGAGGAGAAGACTTAATTGTGTTTGTCATCATGTTACACCTGTGACCACTGATCAAACTTATTTGGTTATTAGTGAAATTATGTTTTATTGGTTTGCTGAAGAAATCCTCGCCATGGCTGAAGTCCCACTCCCTTGCTGCTTCTCTTCTTCTCTCTCTGTTCAGTCAGAGCTACCACTTGCAAGCCGCCAGGGACATGCACCCAAGCATTGCCCTGGATCCCTCTGCCAACTACAACTCTCCCAAGTTTCGCTCCAGGAACCAAAGCTACATGCGGGCAGTCAGCACCCTCAGTCAGGCTAGTTGTGTTAGCCAAGTGAGCCAGGTGAGTCTGCACCCTTTCAATTAGGAGGGTTTTTCAAATCCAAACTTGTACAGGGGAGCAGTGGTTTGTACACTCTGGGCTGCTGAGGGACCCTGAGGAGGTCCCAGTGAGTCTCCGGTGATATTAATTGGAATAATGTCACCATAAAAGTTATTCATTTGAAACTCCAGTTGAAGAGCATGACTGTTCTAAACATAATTGGAACTCTCACTGGAACTCTTTAATTTATACGATGTAGATATCGTTTTCCAATACCCACACGTCCCTTTTTTCTGGTTTCATTTTGATTACACATTTTTTATATGGCAGTTCACTGCACACTGTTTATCTGGACAGATTAAAAGACTCCAACAGGGGTTGTGGAGATATGTATCTCCCTCTTAAGAGAGGGACACATTGATTTATTCAGAGTCTTAAAAGCTCAACTAAACTCCTACTAATTCAAAATCCCAAAAGAAAAAGATTTTTATCTTTGATTCTTGATATTGCCAAATGGGAGTGCAGTGATAACCATCAAATTATTTCTGCTCAGTAAACATCCTTTTAAAACAAGTCAGTATCAAAGACATTGCTAAAAAACATCAAACACATCTGTAATAGGAATGTGAAATAGTTCTGGTCAACTTTAAAAACAAATATTTTACAGCAAAGTCTCTGACAAGGTATGACCTTGTTATCTTCTAGTGTGGAAATACCAATATGCCAACACTCAAAAATGCAAATATATTCTTTGTGACATTAAAAAAACACATTTTCCATTGATCTGTCTACTGTCTTTTACCTTTTAACACATGTGCATTTGTTTGATTTTAGCAACAACAATTGTTTTTATTCTAAGGGAAATTGACAGAGAACACAATGTGAGGTTCTTACAACCGACCAATTAATTTCTCCGGATAAACAAAGAAAAAACTCACTGGCTTTTCAATGGAGGAAACATGCTTACAGTTATTGTTTCTCACAGGTGAGTGAAACAGAAATAAATGGCCAGTTTGAATCAGTGTGCGAGTCGGTGTTCAGTGAGGTGGAATCCCAGGCCATGGAGGCTTTGGACCTGCCCGGCTGCTTCAGAACCCGGAGTCACAGCTACCTGCGAGCCATCCAGGCCGGCTACTCCCAAGACGATGACTGCATCCCCCCCATGGCCTCCACTGTCACCTCCACCATCAGGTCTACCACGGGTAAGGGCATTCTGACATTAACTCAATTCACATAATACAATGTGTGACATCTTGGATGTTGTTTTTTTTAATTTGTACTTACAAATTAACACCAAAAGCTTACATTTGCCAATAACGTGTGTTGATGGATGAATATAGAACAGTTAGTGCAAACTGGTTGTACTGTCAAACAGCTTCATATCGCTGCATGGATCACTCTTGTATGTTTCCATTGTTTTTGATGGACGTATGATTACTGTAGCTACCACTTGTGAGCTGTGCTAGTTCATCCAACTGTATTTTGGATACAGTGCTTCATCTGCTCATCCATTGGATGCATCAGAGAGTAAAGCTATGAACCCTATTGAAAATCACAAATGGAAATCGTCTGAAGAAAAAATCTGGTCAGGATAAGAACACAACTGTTTTTTTGGGCTACATTTTGGAAATCTGACTTTCTGTGTGGCACCACAGGGTGACACTTTTGAACTAACATACAGCTTTATTGCGTACAGGGCAAATAAATGGTGTAATTTCTGTATGCAAAGTGTGCATTATTAACTTGTAAACCCAGTTTACACTTAAATATTACAGCATATACTATGAATTTTCTTCGCACACAGATCACTTCAACCAAATTATCTTGTATCATTGCAAAGCTCATGTTTACACACATGAGTTCACGTTACAGAAGTGCACACTTTTGTGTCTAGACCTGGCTAATGAATTATCTAATGCTGACAATGAATAAACCGGTAACTCAACTGTCACACTGGTTAGTCACATATATAATATCACATATGCAAACTTGTTACAATAAATCAAAAGCTACTCAGCTGACACGTGCATTCATTTCTGATACTGAGCCTTGATTATAAATTGTGAGCTTCTGGTGGTTTCAACAATTCCCATGATTGCTGGCTTGACAGAGGAAATGATACGTCCTTGTACAGATGAAGAATGTGGGAAGAAAAGAAGAAAAAGTGTCCGGATGAGAAGTCTGAGCGGATTCCACCTTTTCCTACAGTAGATTTGGAACTAACAACATCAGTTGGACTATAACAGGGAGGGTTAGAGGTGTGGCCATCTGGAGCTGTGCTTATGATCAATTCTTCATGCCTAGAACTGTTTACTTACACTGCTTTCTCAGTAAACTCAAATATCTTTGCATTTTTAGGATACAGAGTTTGGTGTTTGATAGACTTCCCCACTATTTTGGACATGGGGCAATTGGTGCTGTGAATCAATCAATCAAACTGGACCTCACTTTTTCAATAGGGTTCATACTATACTTCCTGATTAATGGGAAACGGTTTGGAAGCTTTGCTCATCTTTGCCTCTTTTCATTGCACAAAGTACACATTTTTTAACCTCGACTTAAAGCAGACGAGCATGCAAGGGTTGTTTTTACACCTCATTTATTAGAAATATTGTACATTCTCTGTGATGTGTTCCAGGAGCTAGGATTTTCAGCTTTGTGCATTGAAAAGATGCAAAGAATGCATGCTACAAATTAAGGTTGAGAAGGCAGTGTAAGCCATTAATGGAAATGAGTCAAAATGGGAGTACTTTCCTTGTGTTACACTGGTTTTCAACACCATAATGTATAAATAATGCTATTAAGGACTTTTTAAATTCTAGCATAAAAATTCTTCAATACACATCTACAGTATACAGATGAGTGAATTGGGGCAATAATCACAAGGTTAGCAGCTAGTTGTTGTAGATTTCTGCTTTTATCTTATTTTGACTCATGGCATTCAGTGCATGATTTGATGTTACTGCTTTGTAGCATAAAAAGCACATTCTCTCCAGCTGCTCACACCGGTGGCCATATTACAGAGTTGCATTTATATTTGTCTTCCAGATAGAAATTATGTGCAGGAAGACTCTTGTTTACCCGACCAGGCCAGAGTACTTGAGGATATGGCAGACACGACCCCTTTGGCTCATGATGATCTAGGCTGCCCCATCAGAAGAGACAGGCTTTACCAACAAGATAACATGGGCGCTACAGCCAAACCTCTGTCTGGACCGCCTGTTTCTCCAAGCCTCTTCAGATCCCCCAGATCTAGTGCCCCAGAACGGCCATCACCGAAAGCCATCCAGGCCAGTATCAAAGAGTCTGCTACCTTGGCTGCAGCTATCAGCATGCAGTGGAAGGAAGAGGTCTCGGCCATGCGACGAGAGCTAGCCGATCTAA
Organism: Anoplopoma fimbria; assembly: GCF_027596085.1. NCBI lineage: Eukaryota > Metazoa > Chordata > Actinopteri > Perciformes > Anoplopomatidae > Anoplopoma > Anoplopoma fimbria. Next base: position 18,068,822 of record NC_072463.1, read on the forward strand.
GGAGGGACCTCTGTGTAGAGCTTCGTGCTTTCAACAGTAATTTCAACACTTTCACGCAGCACTACAACACTTGGTCTCCCCAAGGGGGCAACGTGGCTGCTGGAACTGGGGTAGGTTTAGGTGGACGGGTTGCGGCAGGAACAGGGACAGGACCAAGGGCAGGTGCAGGGGTAGGTTTAGGTGTAGGGGCAGGGGCAGGAGAACTTGGAACCTCTACGGCAGATGGAGGCACTGGGGGAGCTAGAGAGAAGAAACCCCAGATATCAAAAGTGTCTGTGGGGACCCAGGCCAGAAGCAAGATCCTGGTCCGGCAAAGCACTGCTGATGCAGCTGTTAATTGTCCAGAGGAGGAGGATAAGAAAGGCGCCCGCAGAAATCTTCCAAAACAGCTCTCTATGGACCCAAGCATCCTTGCCTGTCCACAGTCAATGTATGTGGAGAGTGCCATACCACTTTCTTTGGATCCAATACTTCCAGGCTCTGTTAGAGCAGCAGAACCAGAGATATTTGATTTGACTGCCCTGCCCTCTAGCGCTAATCCAGAAACAGAACTAAAGCTACAAGTCAATGCAATTGTGAGGCCATCTGACATGGTCACTAATGAGCCAGTCACCACTCATGGTACAGTGCCAATTCCCTCAGAAGCAGCCCTTGAGAGCCCAAAGGGTTCTGTAACAGTGGAACAAGAAATCCTAGTCACTCCACAGCTAATAGATATAGGCCCAGATAATGAGTCCCATTCAGATACCGAACCATCTCCCCATGATGACATAAAATCCTCACACTCAGAATTTATTGAAAGAGATAATATACAGCTACCATATCCAGTTCCTGTAGTTACTTTGTCTCCACCTGAGGAACGTGATGATGACATCATGTCAGATTCAGAGCCTCCAGATCCTATCACTGTGGAAAAAATAGATCCAGTGTCTGAAGACCCTGCTGCAGTGTCTTTAACATGTTCAGGATTAGATGATCCAACACAATTAGAATCAAAACAATCAGACTTACCAATGGTTTCCTCATCTGATCATGTTGGTAAAGGCCCATTCTCAGCCTGTTACGCACCCACAGTTGATCTTGATACTGCTACACCATGTAATTTAGAGACTGACATCAATTGCCCATCCATTGTGGTGTCAGAGTACCTTGACACAGATTCTCCTACAAGTCCAACTGATAGTGACACAAATCCAGATCCCATTATCACCTTCCCAGATTATCCTTCTGACCCTCCCCCAGAGCAAATGACATCGGCCTCAACCTTTGCCATCACTTTAGTAGAAACTCAACCCGATACTGACCCAGAGTCCCAAGAATCAGAGTGGCCACCCCTTCCCGAACCACTCGATACCACCCCTATTTATCATGCCGATCTGGTCCACTTTGATTTAGTCATGCTGACTTCCCTAGATCAAGATGATCTTGACTCTGTGTTCATGGACCCTGAACCAGATCCGTTTGACCTGAGTGTTGACTCTCCATCTATTACAGAGGATTTAGATCCACCTTTGTACCAATCCGATTGTCCCAGTTACCCCCTACCCACTGTTGACCCTGCCACAGTGTGCCCCTTGGATCCTTCAACGTCAACAGAATCTGTCTGTTTGGTTCCAGCTATGGAGTGTTGCTTAGCTCACATGCTTCAGGATGAAGCCTCAGAATTACATGAGGTCCCACTACCAAAGGTCACTGTCACAATATCCCCACCTAGTCCAGTATCTCCTGATACATCTTTGGAAATAGACTTTGGACTCCAAAGTCCAGCCCCCAGTCCAGATCCCCTTCCACCAGATACAGATTCATCACCACCATATCTACAAGACATACCCTCAGTGGAACTTGCACCCATGGAGCCAGATGATATAATTGCAGAAACACTGGAGTGTATGGCTGAATCCCAGGAGTATGGGGAACTTCTTGAAGAAGAGACCCTGGGTAGTCCGGAGAGGTCATCAAGCGATCAGGCCTTTCTGTGGTACAGGTGGCAGAGGAGGGGCCAGAAACAAGAATTAATGCACAGGAGTGCCAGCGTGGAACTCTGGACCGGGAGATACGAGTACAACAGTGCAGAAATCACATACGTGTCTCTCACTCTGTGAACTCATACCTCATTCTCAGCAGACAAAATGTAGCTCAAAGTATATTTATAGCTCACGGTTCGTAGCTGCCAATACGCTGTAGTGCATCTTGCAGATCTAAATGCCATGTGAACATTGGCATTCAAAGCAAGGACTTGCCCATACACAAACTTGCAGTAATATTCCATGAGAAAAGACTGCATTTGTAGCAGCAAAAAAAAAAATCAAAGATTGCACCATACTGCAAGAATGTGATCAACCCTTGGTGGTGATAAATTAACTGAACAACCGTGCTTTAAAGACATTTATTGAAAGCAGTATATATCTTTCTGAAGCTGTTGTCACCACTGATGTGAATTATCTTCCAAGAGAGTACTGCATTTTTAATCATTGGATAGACTAATAATGAGTGTTCTTGTTCTGTCAGTGTACTACATCAAAGACATTTTACACCTCTATTTTAAGAGACTCTTTTGGAGCTCTGTTATAGACTACGGACAAGATGGCCTAATGTATTCAAGGCCCTGACAATCCTTGCAATGATGATGGAAAATTTCCTTTCCTGTACTTATTTTGAGCTCTCTGTTTATTGTCACTCTAGAGTGGAGTGAAGTAAATCTTTGCAGTTATCATATAACTATAAGAACAAACTGTTTACTATGTGAGCCATTGGATGGACTCTGCGGGTATAAAGAAAAAGGGTGTAATGCTGTGGAATGATGTTTGCACAAGCCTTGACTGAGCTGGAATATTGTACTGTTAAAAGAAAATAGAAAGTAAATTGCATTATTTCAATTCACGCTAAAATATGACAAATCAGTACAGTTATGATATGTAGCTTCTTTGTATGCACAACCTCATGTTACACATGCGTATACATTTATTACAAAATACACAACAAATTTGATTTGTCTGATAATCTGACTATAGTAATAACCGGCCTTGTTGAGATGTAAGATATCATCTCAATGCTCAGGAATCAAAGACTGAGAATGTAGTACTGGGACATAAGTGTAATAACATGTTGAGTTTTGCTCCTTCCTGAAAAGAAGTGTACAACATGTGGCTATTTTTAACATGTGTGACACTGAATGATGAAAATGATGTTGTAAAGGTGCATGACATATGGCCTCAATATTTTGTGCGTTTCATATACAGTGCCTCATTGTAAGTATTTGGTTCTGTTCATTGTTTCATTTTGATATTCAGTGCAATGATAGGAGCCTACATGCCACAGAATATGCAGACTTCTGTTACCAGCCATGAACGACTAAAAAGCCAGGCAAATCACAAGATATATCTGTGCTATCTGTCCAATTATTGGGCTCTATATGGAATCGCCCACTGAAGTCTGTGCTCTAATAAAGTGTGCTGGAACAAAAAGAATCTTTCAGCTGAACATCAGTGAGCTGCCAGAAAAGGATTTTCCCTGTGTGTGGTTTCGAATTGAATTTGTGCAGAGCACTTTATGGAAGTTTGCTAAATTGACTGAATCTGAAAGGTTTTCAAAGGGGTTGGAAGTTAATTAGGTTGTATTGTTGTATTCTTTTTGCTCATTTCACTGGCATCAAAGGAACCACCCTTTCCTCCCTCGACACCTTCCATGTTTAACTTTTTCATTTGAAACATATTTATCTAAAAGTAGCACATAATTTACCCTGTGCTAAAGTGACATTGGGTTTATTCATAAAATATAATCCAAATATAAACCTATTCAGGATTCAGTCATGCATTAGATATTTTCATATAATAATCCCCATGAACTTTAGGACAGAGGAAATGATGCTTTTGAGTGGTTATGAAATGTCTGATTAATTGAAGGTATATTTTGCAGAAGAAATATGCTAGTGGAATTTGTGTTTACTAGAGCACAAGATTTACTGTTATATTATGAAAAGGCCTTACCAAGAAACCAATTACCTCAGTTGCATGCAAGAGGAGTGACCTGCTCTACTGCAGTTCACATAATTGTTTGGATTGCTTTCCGCATACATCTACTTTCCTTTTTATAAATCTAATGCAGTTTAACGGGAGTGTAATTACAGAAACATCCTCCAATTACAAGGTTAAATCGGTATCATGATCTTGAACCTCTACAAGCACTTAGCCACATACATAATATGGGGATGAAGTGTCTGGATTAGCCCTTTAACCCATGATGAGCAGTGGAATCAATTAAAAGCATTTTTAACAGAACTTTCTTTTTGACTAAATTGTCTTCATTGAAGGCAAAATGACAAGATCAGAAAACAAAGGGATTAAGAGGTTGAAAATGGGAATTTTTTATCATAATAATGTGTTCATAAAAACAGAAATGAAAATGCATTCTTACCCTATTATAAATTTAAGAAAAGCATTAAAGCAATAACGTCCTTTCATACCAGACTGATAATATCAATTGATCCCTGGTTTGTGTCCAACAAGTCCAACATCTAAACTACTACTGCTACACCATGGAAGTACACTAGACCCTGACAGGAGTCAGCTTTCATTTGATTAAACATGCTTTTTGCGATCTCTTTTCAATATTTGCTCATCTTATGAAAGTATAGCAATTTTCCAGTCAGAGGTCAGACCATGTTGGGAGCAGGGGTCATGAAGCCAGGTAGGGTGATGTGTGTTGATCTATTTACGCCAACCTCGAACACAGGTCTCTCTGCATCCGTCTAAAAATGGTATACAATAAGCATCAGAAATGTATACTCTAGGTAAACATTCAAAGATGAAATATGTAGCAATTGTATGAGTGCTAATTACATGTCCACTCTGCATATGCTTTGTGAAGTGAATAGATTGTACTTCATGTTTGGGCAGAAATGCCCACTTTTCTGAATATCCACCCCACTCCCTTGTTTTCAGGTATCCAGTTCTGCCTCCCCTCCACCTGCAGCATTGATCGGACTCCCCAACAAACCCCAGGTAATGCTGCTACCTGGGGAATCCTCCATTGTTCTTTTTCAATGTGAGAGATTTAAATGAAACACGAGTTGTCCTCTAGCAAGTTGCTGATCGGCACATGTTTAAATAGTGTTTATGCAATTACTCACACATTCACACATTTATTGAACTGAAAGTTACCATGCAGTAAACAAGCGGCAATATTCAAACTTGCAATTAGGAGTTAATTGAATATAAAATCAGTCATTCACACTACAACATATTCTTTCATGACGCACTTGACTCCATAGCAGATAAATTGAATGGAGGATGCAGTTGCTCCGCTACACCTGCACTACGCCTCCCTTCCCTAAACCATCCTCCTCCTTCTGTTTGACACTGTACCCACGACAGAGCTCAATTTTAGTTGTTTATTTTTCTTCGCTGTCGCATGACATATTTATGATAGCGCCACTTTCTGAAACCTGCCTCGAACGTCATTCCATCACAGAGATTCCAAACACATACACACACACACACACACACACACACACACACACACACACACACACACACACACACCAGGATGTTTCCATAATTTGCCCCTGTTGTGCATTTAAGTGACCCATCTGGTGGACAAGAAGCTGATTTGTTTTCATGCAGGGTGAGTTTAAGAGCACAGTGGCATGCATCCAACTGGTGACATGCAGATGTGTCACCGGGACCAGAAGCAGGAGTGTTACTTAAAGACAGCCTTGTCAGTGTGCCTTGATCTGAGGCAATATATATATATATATATATATATATATATATATATATATATATATATATATAATATATATTAAACAAAGAAACGTCCTTGATTAGCTGATCAAGAGATACTCGCTGTGAAATAACTTTATTTGCTGCTACAGGGGGTTTCTGTTCTCAGCAATATATCACAATCTTTAAACTTTTGCAAACCATCCAGGGCTGGTTAAGTGAGTTAGAGTAATTACTCTTGAGTCTTGTTTTTGTTATCTAGAGTTGGCTATTTTTATATCAATTTCTTTATTGTCTGCAACGCTCACAGTTCCAATAATGCAGTTGGCTATCCGTCTTCCTCTCCCTCCCTCGCCCATGATCATTTACATATCCTTAAAAGCCTGCTGCAAAACAAACTGCTGCATTTCCTTTACAGTGATAAATCCAACGGGGAAGAAAGACTCTTAATGACGTGTCACTCAGCCCCCCCCCCCTACCCCACCCCCATGTTAGCATACAAGTCAGTCCTGATAGATAGAGAGGTCCTACAGAGATGGAGTGGTTGAATCACTGCCTTTGTGTCTCACGTTAATCAAACCCACTGGCACAGTGGTAGTTGTTTGTACTTGTGTGTGTGTGTGTGTGTGTGTGTGTGTGTGTGAGAGAGAGAGAGAGAGAGAGAGAGATTAAATGGAGTACTCACTGTGAATACATTAAGCTGCTTCTAAAGCTGCTGCTGTTGTTGACATACCTCTTTTAAACTGTACTCACCATGCATACTGTTTCCTGAAACCTGGTAAACAAGGAAACATCCTGCTGTCATGGAGATGTTTATACACGCGTATTGAAAACGGTTTAGACGCTAAATGGCTTTATATCCAAACTAGTTTTTATCTATTTTCATGCATGCTACTTAATAAGTTATTCTGTGGTTGGCTCGGTGCGCACAATAAACCAGAAATTTATTCCTAAATGTTGGTGCGCTATCTTGTCCTTCGCTTTCCACATGTGTAAGATTTGCTATTTGATTAAATACAATGTTATTTCAGAATATGCTCCATATTAACCAATGGCTCTCTCACTTGTTCTGTCATACCCACTTTGGAAGCATTTTGAGAAAATATGAATCTACACTCCCAAACACTATACTAATTCAATTTACGTTGCACCCTGCATTTTCCCTCCATTAGCCTTTCAGTGGAATGCCCCGCAGTCTGAGAACCACTGATAAAAGCTGAAATAAAATCTGAGAACAAGACAGGGCCACAAGATTAGCAAATGCAGGACGCACCTTGATGTTGTGGTGCATAGTCCTTGCAAAAAATCTACAATTAATTAAATAGTGTGAGAACAACCAAATCAAACCTGGGGCAGTTGGCTTCCCTCATTATTAATCCAGCTGTGATTGTTCAGTACTTTGTCTGGTGAAACAGTCTGGCATGATGTCCAATATGACAGTTTATTACAATTGATGAGCTTCGTTTGTAAACACCCCTCATGCCTATGAGAGTCTACACACTGCTTTATTTTCATATTTTCGTACGATTATAGTGAATAATTTAGTTGATTTGCACACTTTTACTGCATGCTAGAGAGCGAGTGAGCTTGGGCTGTGTCGACTTCAGATGAAATCTAAATGCTGAGTAACGCTGTCACTGCCAAGATGGGAGCAGGAATTATGGCTCCCCTTTGCACGACTGGCTGGCTAATAATAGCTCTATTTTGGTCCTCTTGCTGAATCATGCCCCCTGAATGGGTCATCTCTTTCCTCCTTTTTTCTCTCCTCGCTCCCTGATTTATCTTCGCTCTCTGTCTCACACACAAATCCTCCCTTTCACCCTCTCATCCTGTCTGCACGGATCCACTCTCCTCCTGTCCCCCCCTCTCACCTTCACATCTCTATTTTCTTCCTTCCTTGTTCTTCCCTAATGCATCTCTTCAGCCATGAGAAGTTCATTTTGTGAATGGACAGCAGCATGAGTCATTATCCCCTGGAGCACAACGCTCTTCATAGACCAGACATCTAGCTATTTATAAACACAACCAAAATGTGAATGAGAAAGAGGCCAAAAGGTGTTGAAGGTTTGAGGTGAAGCCCTGGGTTTGTATTCTTACCGTCAATGATGATTTTTTTCTAGGGTTGCAATCTAAAAGAAAACCTTTCCCTTGTTTCAGACAACAGTGTGTGTTCAGGCTACAATGTTATTAGGCTGAAATGCTATTAATTCTAAGGCACAACTTTTGGGAGTCTGCGTGGGGGGGGGGGGGCAGCTCATTATAACTCAAAATAGATCACATTTTGGTCTCATAAGGACTTCCTTAATCGCTCTGTGTGATGTAAGCATTTTTAAGACAGAAACAGAAACACAGAGGTCAACGGGGTTTACCTCTTTGTCAAGGAAAACGATAACCCACAACTTAACCTGCAGCGTGACTCAGTGTTCTTCCTCTTTGCCATTCTCTCTTTCTTCTGTTTTTGGCTCTGAGGTACCTGGCACACTCTCAGCTTTGATCAAACCTCACCGAGCACAGCTTGTGCTTCAGATGCTTCAGCCTGTAACCACACTGACTGAGCTTTTTCTCTAAAAGCCTTGTTTGAAAATATAGACGTGTCAATGCTTAGAAGGCGTTCATGACCCGTTCCTCAAGACCATCTCTCTGTGGATTAAGTCCGCATTCTCATTTGCACTTGAAAGAAGTAATCCCCCCTTCTTTCTGTCATGAAATGGATGGAATAAGAAGATGAGCGCTGTCAGGCTTCTTTGAGCGGTATCTCCTCACCAGGATCCTCTACACATGAGTACTTTTGATTACGTCTCTGTTTTTTTACCGTCATCCTTGTCTGATGAGTGTCTTATGTCACAGAGGCTTTGGGGTTCTCTGTTACTCTAATGACTTAAACTTCAGAGCATTTCAACGTTGCCCACATTTCCAACCCTTCCCTCCCTTATCTGAGCACTGACAGTGAATGAAAGAGGAGGACAAAGGTTTCTGCATGCGTAGAGAGGCAAACTTACCCTGTCTCCTACAAGATTACATTTCCATACAACTAAACTGCACTCATTTGAAACGTATTGGTGATATGTTAAAAAGCAAAAGTAATCCACGAAAACATACTTTCCCCTTGAAACATAACTCCCAACGCAGTTTCGTGGCATGGGAACGTAACTTATACAAGACCAGGCTTGGCAAACACAAGTACTCACTCAGCCAGGAGCTTGGATCAATAAGATGATCAGCAGTTTGCCATAAATTATGCTTAAACATACTTCGTAACCACCTTATATATATCAAGTTGTGAAACAAATGGCGTTGCTGCCTAATGTCCCATCATAATATCCATGATATATTACCACGTATGCTAATGAGGTCATTAGGTAATGAAAGTGAGTTAATTAAGCAATAATATTAATCGCTAATAAATTGAAAGTACTTTCCTTAAACAGCTTGCTGTCATTTGACAAATATGTGGTGCCTGCATGGTGTCTCTGCCATATATCGATCTTGGGAGGAGTGTGTAGATTCACACACATACCATGTTCCATGTTGCACTGAAATATATATTTGGACAAAAACGTGCCCAGAACTGTCCGGTAGGAGCCAGTAGCTTAATCATCTGATAGAAAAAAATGCAATGAAGGCAATGAAGAGGTTAGATGGATGGCAGATGATTAAAGGAACAGTCTGGGGAAAATTTACACTTTTTATTTTTTACCAATAAGCAACAACGAATTGATCGAAGTATTTGTGTCATAGAGCTCTATTGTTGTCCACATTAATGAGCCGCACTGTTGCATTGGGTGACATGTTTCTTCATTTCCATGATCACAGTTACTGCAGTTTATTTTCAGTTGATCCAACAAACACCATCCAAACAGGCATGTGGTGGGGTTGAGAATGGGGTATTGTTATTTTAAGCGTTGCTGAATAACATACTGAATTAATAAAGGATGATGTCAAACATCAGAGGGAATATTTATGATTTTCTACAAACTTCCTTTGGATTGTTGAATTGAATTTACCTCACCTTTCTCCTTTACAGGATATACTCTGGTTTTAAGTAGATTAATTTGTCTTTAATTGATGAATGTTTTTACAGGCTGATATTTATTACATTCTTAAACCATGAAAACTTAACAAAATGATATTTTCTTGACTTGTAAAAACTTTAAAGTAACAGTCAATTGCACTAATACAGTACATATAAAGTTCCGTAATGGCAGTGACCAATAATATAAATGCACGCTTGAATAATATTAAAATGACTCTTTTTGTATAATTATGTCTTTTCACCTTTTCCAGCCATCACCTACACACCCAACTACAAGAAGGCTCCTCCTCCAGTCCCGCCCCGTACCACATCCAAACCCCTCATCTCCATCACAGCCCAGAGCAGCACCGAGTCCACCCAGGACGCCTACCATGAAGGGAGGCACCCTCATGGTGGGATGTGGGCCCCCGACGGCCTCAGCCTGGGGCTGAATCCAGGCAGGGGTCTTTATAACTCCACCGACAGCCTGGACAGTGCCAAGGCTGTGACCATAGCCATGGAGGCAGCTGGAGTCATGGCTGGAAAAAGACACCCGTCCACAGACAGCCACAGCTCGGTGCTCACCTGCGACAAGGCCATCCTGGTGTCCAGGGCCGAGGAGTACTTGAAGACACCACGATCCTCTATAGGAATACAGGTCAGTCTGGTCTCAGAGTGTGAATAATGAGAAGATATCACATTGGATTCTTACAACTCAAACCTATGCATGGCTGCATACTGATACAGAATACTCTCTCACACACACACACACACACACACACACACACACACACACACACACACACACACACACACACACACACACACACACACACACACACACACACACACATGAATTCAACTCAGAAACAATGTTCTCTTTTCGGCAGCTAAAAATAGCAAGAGTGAGTCATCTTACTGCAATCCATCAATTAAGATTCAACTCAAGCTCCAGCAGGTTGTAGTGAATGAAGTTCACTCTGTGGTTCATTCACCCCTTCTCCATTTACTATACCCTTTCTCTCTTTCTCTCCAACCTCACGCTCCCTCTCTCCTTCTCTCTCTTTCTCTCTTTTTTCTCTTTGTCTCTCTCCTCCCATTCGGTGTGATCTAATCTTGGATTTGTCTGCCTCATTCTCTGATACAAGCTGAGGTCCTGGTGTTGTTGATCTCCAGTCGCAGTCTAAAGGTTGCACAACAAAGGCTGGGGAATCAGTGTCAGCTCACACCATCACTTCAGGGCCATTTATATATATTTTTTTTTATCAAAGCAGACTATCAAAGTTATTGTGTGCATTTGAGATTTTTCAAAGCCATTGTTGGCATTTTCTTGTGCTAATTTTGATTTCCTGTTTTCATCCTGGTCCGCATACTTAAGTTCTCAGCCCCTCAACCATCTTTATCGTCCTTATTTCCCTTTTCCATGTCTACTTCATTATTCTCTTCCTTGTATACTCAGTAATTCATGCTATTTATCCAAAGTCCAGGACAAAGTTAAACTCGAAAACCTTTCAAACATTTTAAGGGAGAAAAGTCCGACCACTTCATTAAACTCATACTGAAGGTGTTTTAATGTCGTTGGGTAATGTTCAGTTTTTTCCAAAAATAAATCAAGCACACCTTTAAGGGTAATTGCTGTGGGTTTTTATCTTTTTTTTAGAAGTGATATTAAGAAGAGATGAATGGAGATCGGCCTAACACCCAAATTACACAGAAGCCATTGACTGTCAGATGTTGCCATCGGGGAGTCAGCCAGCGAATAAATATCCCTTCAAAGTCAATTGCTCCTGCTACACTCTCTGTGTTGTATCACATCCAAAGTTAGAGAATAGAGAATCCAGACATTTCACTTTAATGTGTAGTTCCACTTGCCTTTTAAAATAATGTACTGTAATTTATATGAGAAACCTGAACCGCAGATTTTTAGATAATTACAGTTTCCAACAGAAAAATGTGTTAGTAAAAATCCAAAATCTACAGGGGGCATTACCGGGACTGGAGATATTTTCACACCTTAGAAATCTGCATTTATGTCCACGATTTTAATTGGCCCCCCTATTGGCCGCTAGATTCAAACTTTTATTAAGTTGCATTTGTACTCTTGCCATCCTCATTAAGCTGTGGAAATGATTTGTGTCTTGGGCCGAATCCAATATGCGACTAACATTTAACTGAAACTAAAATAGATATGTTTTAAAAAAAAGCTGGTTTCTCACAAGAGAGCCTGTATCTAAGCTATCATTAGAAGTAACTCATACATGTAAATGCCAGCTTTGTTTCACAAGTATAGTTGGAGTTAGGGGAGAAATCAGTTGAATGTAAATGCAGGTTTTACAGTAACCAGATTGCAGTAATTACCTGCCTCGTGATTCACTCACATGCAAAACATTAGTTCATCTCACATTCATTCATGTGCTCGATCCGGCCTCAAAGTGTTCACTCCATGACTCATTTATTCATTGTACTACTTCCTCACTCACTCACTCACTCATTCTTTTTCTTAGTTGCCACGTCACTGACTTAATGAGCAGATGACTCTCTCCCTCAGAAACATAGTACCTCACACTAATACAGTACCTGCAGTTTCCTGTTTCCATCCAAGGGATGATCAGGGAACCTAACCACGCTGAGGATTGCTAATATTAAACAGCAGAACTGCAACATGAAAACCTCATTGCCATGCTTCACCCAACGTGGTTGCACCACCTTTCCAAATCAACATGCTTGCAGCCTTAATTCAGGTCATTCATTACCAACAGAGGGGAATACAAATAAAATGTCTACATTTACAGAAACAAAAATGTAGAGTGTGCAGCTTTAACATCATAGTATTAGAGAGTTCACATGGAGGACACTAAGCGCGTATTTATTCTGTGAACTTTGGCATTTCATCAACCTGGTGTCGGACAAAAACGTACAGTACATGTGGTGGATTTTTCAGTAGCCAAATCAACAAGTTTATACCCAATTTATTGAATTTTTGACTGCTTTTGAATCAACAAAAAGTATATATATATTTATTCTTTATTCATTCAACATCAGTATTCCATGCGTTTATAGTGAGGGCTTTTAATGAGCATTCCGAGAGAGCATGTTGGGAGATAATGCAGTAATGCTTTCCTGCACTTGGCCAAATTTCCTAATAATTTCCCAGGATGTTTTCTTAATTTTTTTATTCTGGTTCTAATTCAGAGTTAATTATTTTAAATATGTATTTTTTAGTTTAGTTCATAAGCAGTTGTTGATTTTTAGAGAATTTCCTTCTTTCAAATCCTTGAGAGGACTGCTTCACAAAAATACACAAAGACATATTATTTAATTGCTACCTAAATAAATAACAAAAAAATATCAAAATAACAAAAAAAGGTTTGAAACTTTCTTTGTGTGTGAGCTGCTCTCTATACATACTCTATTGTTGTCTGCCAGTTCAGATGAGATGACAATAATGTGTTGCAGCAGGCAACTCCAAGGGCAAGTATTGATTTAACTTTAATGCAGCCAACGTCATCCTGCATCGACAGAATATCACATGGCCAATCAGTCTGTTTCACCTACTACTGCCAGTATAATTAACCTCAATTAACCTGCCACTGTAGTGATTTTTCCATTTCCTTTTTGACACCTCTATCTTAGAGAGGGTCTACATATCTCTGATCTTTGACCATGCGGACATGGTGTTGTCTGAATTCTTTTTGTCCCTAAGGACCACTTTATAGCTGCCTTGGATGCACTTCAGCTAAAGCTGAGACATGTTTGTGTTCTAGAGCACTAATTGATGTATTTACAGAAATAGTTTTAATTGGAGCCATAATGACGTTGTTCAACGAGGGAAGTCAAAGCTTTTAACCTCAAACACAGTCATTTGCTGGGAAATGTCACCAGGTGGTGTTTGTGTGTTTTGGCTGAAAGGCACAGTGGCTCTGCTCAACTTTTTGCTGACGCTCACAGTTTCCACACCTGTGCTGACGTTGTGACTGTAATTACTGATGCAGTGTGTGTGTGTGTGTGTGTGTGTGTGTGTGTGTGTGTGTGTGTGTGTGTGTGTGTGTGTGTGTGTGTGTGTGTGTGTGTGTGTGTGTGTGTGTGTGTGTGTGTGTGTGTGTGTGTGTGCACACCGAGGTATCTCTATGTAGGTTGACCAAAACATTTTCAGGGTATATTAGCCTCCTGGACGTTTTGTCCTCCTTTAGCCTTCATCCATCACAGACATGACACTCATTCTCTTTTCATGAGGTGGACTTTTCTCTGCTTCTTAGACAAAGCAATGGAGGTCACCTCAGCAAATAGCTCCACACTCATTTCAACCGTACTAACGGCTTCAGCCAAACAGCATGATGGTATACAAAATGGCTCTCCAAAAATGTCACTCCCAACCTTTGGTACTAACCACTCTACACTAACGGTAGGGTTGACATTTCCTCACAACAGTGACGTGCCCTATTTTGAACCGGTGCCTTTGACTCACTCTCATAGTCATAATAGTACATTGAGCTGAAGATTTGTGAATGCCAGATGATCTAAAGGCCTCATATTATATTTGTGGATGGCAGAGATGATATTCCTGGTAGTAGAGGAATATACTCAGATTTATCTTTTAGCCACACTAGCAGTTGGTGCCAACATTTGTTAATTAGCAACAAAAACAGAGTACATCCGAGGCTGATGGGAAAGTCATTAGTGTTGTAATATCAATATTTGGTCAAAAACCAAAGTATTGGACAGCAGCTGTAAGTTTCTCTCAGTATCGGTTAGGGCTGGGCAATATATTGATACTATATCAATATCATGATATGAGACAAGCTATCATCTTAGATTATGGATATCGTGATACGGCATGAATTTAGTCTTTTCCTTCTTTAAAGGCTGCATTACAATAAAGGGATTTTTTTGACTACAAGATTCGATTAGCTGCGATATCAATATTGAGGGATTTGATCAAAAGAATTGCGATATTTGATTTTCTCTGAATTGCGCTGGTCTCGTATTCGACCACTCTGTACCATCTTATCACATCTTATTTGCACACCATTTCTGGAAGTCACATTTGAAAAAAAACCTCAATGGGCTTTAAAGAAGAAATACTGAAATGACAAAAAAGGCAAAGAAAGGCTTAAGACAGCAAAATAAAAGGAAAAGTTTGTGACAGTAACCCGCAGAAAATTATGAATTCTGGACAAAGAAAGAAAGCAAAGAAATGAATCAGTAAAAGAGATGAACAACTGGAGGAACAAGGAAGAAATGACAGATACAGAAGGATAGAAAAGCTTAGCAGAAATGTTGAGCACTGACAGGGTTTCCATAAAGACGGTAAGACATGGGGCTCCGGGGAGTGGTGCAGGCAGCGATAAAGAGGCTCTGGGCTTGGGCTCCTGGATCAGGACGGCAGCCATGCAGCGGCAGGCCGGACCATCATCAGTCACTTCACATCCCATAATATCCACTAATGTTGCCCTATCTGTCACTGTGTGGTCGCACAGCAGTGGAGACTTGACAAAGACCAATCCATACAATCTCACTTTAAGTACAGAGCATTTTTCCTGGGGATTTTGCCATCAATTGAACAGTTGCCTATTTACACATCCAGCAGACATGGAGCAACCGTAAGCTTTCGGGTTTCTGGCCACCTGATGAATGTAAATCCAATATTCACTCTCCTTTAGGCTTTTGTTTGGTCTAAACCAACTTCTGAGCAACATATGTGGCTGTTCAGCAGCACTTTGATCACCAGCTAGTTCTCATGTTTGGTGCTGGACAGGTAGCATACAGCATTTGTATCAGAGCTTTATTGCTAAAAGTACCGCCCGTGTTCAGAAAGGATGCTGATTAAAGTTGTGTGAGTGAACCCTATCAGTGAAGTTGTGGGTGGAAAAACCCAAACAATTGGCGGAAAGATGTTAAAAAAATCTTGGTAAAGCTAATGGCGACTGCAGAGTCGGGTGATAATGTGCCATAACACAGTAATTTGACCCATTGTTGATATGAACATATTAGTGCACCCTAAGCCTGGCTAAGTACTGCCTAAGGGGGTTTTATGATTAGAGATTATAGCACAACAAAATACTCCATACCTTCCTTTTTTGCATCCTGTACTGTATATTCGATGTGATAAATCATATGACCTGAATTTGAGAATCACATATGGTGGAATATGTGGTGATTAATTTTCAACACCAAAATGTAGCACGGCAACTGTTTAATAAGCCTGCATATTCTAAATACTACACCTATGAACATTGACAACTAAAATGTACTTTTTTAGACATTATGTATTGTGCCATATAACACACAGCACATCAGCGCTCATTTATTTGATTGACTTCCGTAGAAACCTAAATTCTCTGCAGGAAACCTTCTCTGTCTCGTTGCCTTTGCTGCCTCCATAAATCATACAGTGTTTACTTTCTGACAGGCTGTGTACAGTCAAGGTGCTCCGTCCGGTCCCAAACCAATAACCCCGGAGGCACTGGGGAATGGAAGCTCACATAATGAGAAGCACTGTTGGTTTGTATCATTTCTTCACATTAGGTGGAAGCAGCCACTGACTCTGAGTCTGAAAGCAAAGGCTTGCGGGAGTACCACTCTGTTGGGATCCAGGTGGAGGACAACAAGAAAGGGTGAGATAATAGATCTGGGATTTTAAGCTCATTAGAAGACCTCTATCTTTGATGTTTGCTCCCTGCCATTATTAGCCATTGTGGTCTGTGTGTATAAATGCGTTTGTGCAATCATCTTTGTCTTTCTGCCTCAGACAAGGCAGGTTCAAACGCTCCAACAGTGTGACTGCAGCCGTGCAGGCCGACATGGAGCTGGAGGGCTTCCCTACCATGGAGGACAAGGGCCTTCAGTTCGGCGGGGGCTTCCAGCGTCACTCAGAGCCCAGCACGCCCACCCAGTACGGGGCGGTGCGGACCGTGCGCACCCAGGGCCTCTTCAGCTACCGCGAGGATTACCGTACCACCGCTGAACCCCCCAGCCCCAGGGAGACCACCTGCGAGACCAACTGGCAGCTGGAACCCCCCTCCCCGCGGGAGAACGTGGCCTCGTCGGGCGAGTCTGGCAGGGCTTCCCCCTCCCTGAGGAGGGATGGGAGCTGGTTCATGCAACTGCTCCACACGGAGACCAAGAGGATTGAGGGCTGGTGTAAAGAGATGGAGGCAGAAGCTGAAGAGAATGACCTGTCAGAGGACAGTGAGTGTTATGCTGAAAGTTTCATATTTGTCTGATCTGAGGCTGATTCTGTGCAGGCAGATTGAAAGATGGATTTGTATGCCTCCTGGTCGTCCGCTCGTCCATCATACATATGTCCGTCTGGTCCATTCTCGTGAACACAATATCTCAGGAATACCTTGAAAGAATTTCCTTTAAAATCTGGCATAAACATCCTCCTGGACTCAAGGAAGAACTGATTGGAATTGGGTGGTCAAAGGTCACTGAGACCCCATGTCCGTTCCATCCAATTGAAAAAGATATCTAAAGCGTACATTCAGGCATTTTCTTCAAATTTGAAACAAAAGTCCTCTTGCACTCATTTTAAATTATAAGAATTTCGTGGTCAAAGGTCACTGTGACCTCACAAAACATGTTTTTTGGCCATAACTCAAAAATGTAAATGCTAATTATGCCAATTTCATAAACGTTTAGTAGAATAAATAATTAAGTGATGACATATTTGACGTACATGGATGGAAAATGCAACATGACTGGTTGGCGGATGTATACAACCACGAGGGAGTGGTTCTTGTTTTTAATATACTGCACTGTATGTGTTGTTTCATGATGTTTTGTGTGTGTGTTTCAGTCCTAGGTAAAATCCGAAGTGCAGTGGGAAGCGCTCAGCTGCTTATGTCCCAGAAATTCCAGCAATTCTACTGGCTGTGTCAGCAAAATCTGGTAAGAAACAAATCAAAGAGAGGTGGTGTGTGTGTGTGTGTGTGTGTGTGTGTGTGTGTGTGTGTGTGTGTGTGTGTGTGTGTGTGTGTGTGTGTGTGTGTGTGTGTGTGTGTGTGTGTGTGTGTGTGTGTGTGTGTGTGTGTGTCCTTCATGCTTACACTAGCTTACCCAAGTTGTGGTGTGGTCAAAATGACTGTATGTCAAGTGACTTATGTGATCACAGCTGATGCCACTTAGATATTATCAACAATCACACGTTCTGTTTGTCTATAACAACAAAAGAAACAACAAAAACAATACTTAATCACACAAAATCATCTACAATTAGGGGCAGTTAATCTTTTTGTGCAGCTCTACATAATTTATATAAGATTGTCCATGCATGGTAAAGCATGAACAAAACATAAAAGGGTAGAAGAGAGGTTTAAAAGAGAGAAACAAACGAGCTGCCATTTTCATAATTTAAACCAGTATATTAGACATTGAAGCATCGTATGAAGCATCATATTAGAAAAGTCAGATTTATTTTTTTGAGAAAAACTTAGCATTCAAGTCACATGTAGCTCCAATCCAGTCTCGCTGCCCATTCGTAAGCTCCAGATCAAAATATAAAAGATTAGACTCCATTCATCTCTTTTCCATATGCATAAATCAGAAAACATCACATCTGAATTTTAAGTGAGCAATGAAAAATGAGTATGCACAGTGAACAAAGCAAATCACTCCAAAAACACTGGCTGCACTGTGAAATTAACTTTTGTCATTAGAAACAGTTCAACTCTCCTTTATGTCTTCTTGCAGCCTTTTTTCTCCAACCCTCAATACACATTTTAATGCTTTAGTCGGCGAAAACAAACTGAATCCGAGCTCCCTGAATATCACTGATTGGGGAAAGCTACAATACTGAGAATCAACAGCTATCTTGCACATTTATATGTGACCTCAATGTTTTGAGATGAACAATACGTGATCATGGATGCGTGTATGCAGCTTTGTCCATGAGAAGAGAAGAACAGCTGAGCCAAACCTGGGTTTAAATAGACCCACTTATCCATCCACTCTATTGTAAATCCAGTCGGAACTTTCTGCCACAACTCGTTTTATTGATCCGAGCAAGTACCATATATTTAAAATGAAGCTGGTGAGGAGTTATGAGAGAAAGTGTTGCTTGTTTGCAATGTGCAGCAGAAACCGCTCATTCTGGGGGAAGAATGAATCGCAAAGGGATTAGATACGACAGGACACTGTAGTATGCAGGTTTACTTAGCTACGTTTTCATTTACAAAAAGATGCAGCATTTCTCCACATGACAACATGCACATATTTTCATACTTAATGCTATATTTACTTCATACTTTAGCTTAGTTTGTTAAATAAATGTCCCTCAAATTAGAAGCTTAAAGATACGTCTAACTTCTCTCTACCTGGAACAACTTTCTTAAAACCTGATTTAAAAATGCTCTGAACGAGAGACAAACAGTGTTCTTCTCCGGGAGGAGATCAAGAATTAAAAGCACACATTTCAACATTCGGGGCTTAAAACTCACTGACTCCTCCTTAATCTGCCAGCTCTGGATATTTGAAGCCTTAAAACTTCTGAGACCGTTTCCAGCACATCACAAGTTCAGGGGTCAGAATAAAGCTGATGAAGTGCTGAGGCTCTCCCTCGGTAATTACAGATAACAGCAACGCGCTCTGCTCCCTGCTTACCTTACCTGATGGACAATATGATATTTCATAGCGATATCTGTAGTAATTTTGATTCATTATTTGCTGTAGAAAGGAGAATTATACTAATCTCATAATGTTATGACAATGTTAAAGTTAAATGCTGGCTCTCTATTGGAATATTATGCAAATTTAGGGGATTTGAGTCAGACCTTAAGAGAATCACTGACACAGTTTAATATACTGATGCACAATTTGTCTAAAGTTATCTGATTTGAAAATTTGTAAGGAAAGAGCTGAATAAAAAGTCTGCTTTCCTTTCACATTTTCAGCTTGCTTATTGTGAAGTATTTAGCTTTTATAGGATCCTAGCATCTTGCATTTCTTTGACATATTTCTTGTTTTAATAAATAATAATGTGATAACTCACGATAAATGTATCAGAAGAAATAGCAGACACTGCCGTCGTACTGTAAATCTATTGGACCATCAGACAGCAGCACCCTTCAACAGCCACCTAATCTAAATGTCATGAGATTTGTGAGCGCGAGTGTGGGAATGTCTCTGGGGTTATCGAGTCGACACGTCCCATCACAGCTTAAATTGCTGAATCCGCTGGCTTGAGACGGACTGGAAGAAATAAAAAAACTTGAACAGCAGGTTGAATAAACTCTGTGAAAAAGAATTAGGTGCAACCACTTTACTCTGAAAACATACACTGCAGTCATTCTAGTTATAAACAATATGCCACCTAGCTATCACCATTATGTCTGTGCATCCCATCGACATAATCACTTAGACACAAGCCCTGAATTGCATAAAATTTTAAAGTACAATTACAAGTAGGATTAGTTTATAATCAAAGCATGTGTGAATGAACAACATACAGTAGGTGCATAAACGGTGTCAATCAAAGAATACTCTGAAGCCGACCCAGAGAACTGAAAGGTTTTATTGACTTTTATCTGGAACACATGAACAGCTTTATGATAAACAGCTTCCTCAGTTCTCCGTTTGTCTTAATCGTAGACTCAATTAAAAAGCTGCACTCGTTCATGTATTGAGCGTTGCCTCTAAAATGTCCACCTGCCACACAGAAAGCAAACCCATGACCTTGTTATTATCAGTGCCATGTTGTGTAAAATGTTCTGAATAAATTATACAGTGTTGGATTGTGTGAACATTGTTGAGTCAAGGCTGTCTGTCACACCATAAATCAGTCCAGCAACAGCAAGAAGTTGGCTCTGTCCAGTTAACCCATACTTCCAATTGAATTTTTACATTTGAATATTTAAGGGATATGTATGGGTGAATTTTAGCGAGTGAAGCCCACATCTTAAATATTTTGGATGACAAATGCTAACACCTGACCTCATTCTCAACATTAAAAACGTGTGACTTTGAGCGTACATAAAGCGACTTGGTAACATAGGTCGGTGTAGATTTATCTGGTTACATTCATAGTCATAGGTCCCACTTAGTGTTTAGTGATTGGGATTGGATATGTATCATAGTAAAGAAACAGCTTGTGTGTTTTATTTTCAAGCATCTCTGTTCATATCTACATCTGCAAGCAGAAATTAGGACCTTTTTTTGGCTTACGAATAATGAGCATCTTGAGCAGATGGGACTACATACAAAGCCCAAACCTAACAGAAAAAGTAAAACTAAAATAACCTTTAAAAAATCTATTATTAACATCAAATATTCGCACAGAATCTCATGACTCAACAAAACCTGCAGCAACTGCAGGCCGGTTGCGGAAACGATGAGGCGCTAAGTAGGAATTAAGTATTGAAAAGGAATGAACTGACAAATGCAAATGATTATTTCTTCGCTCATTCATAGTATTGAGATAGGATTGGTCTCCATCACAAGTTTTTATCCCTCATTTCAACCAAAAATTCCCCAAACTAGCATTCATGCCTGTTTTGATGAGTCTGATAAGGACATCTAGTGGATCTAAGCTGAAATACAATAACTAGTGTGGTCAGGACTCTTTTGTATGTATTTGTAGGAACAGTACAGTGCGAATCTGTGTGCAAGCGTAACAGTGCTTATTATCTGGACTACAGCGATGAACCAACAATGTGGCTCTTCACTTAATCTCACCACAGACGTTGATGTTTTCTTTACCCCTCGTCCCTCGTAGGACCCGAGTGCCATGCCGCGGCCCACCTCTCAGGACCTGGCTGGGTTCTGGGACTTACTGCAGCTCTCCATCGATGATGTCACCATGAAGTTTGACCAGCTGCAGCAGATCAAGAACAACAACTGGAGGCCCGTAGACAGCCCGGAGAAGAAGGTGAGGGGTCGCATCGACACCGTCAGTCTGAAGATATTACTGTGATTTTACTGGCATGTATCCGTTTAATGGTTTTGATAAAACCTAAATAACTGAAGCTGATTAAATGACATCCTGTGGAAGCATAAACAAAACGGATAGACGTAAGAAACTGCTGGTACTTTGATGCTTTTTTCATGTAAATGTACTCGATTGAACATTTTAGATTAGGGACTGTAAAAAAGTGGGAAGGCACTTTACATTTTTATTGGCAAGCAACTAGATTATTTTATAGATTATTTAGATTAATTTAATCTCTTGTGAGATTTAGTGGGAAAAAAAACACCACACATGTGCAATGCAATAGCTTTGTGAAAACTATTTTCCAATCTAACATATTAAGGTGTTAAGAAGAGTGCTAACTTCTAAATTCTCTGAGCACGTTTTAAGGGTGAAGAAAGTTATACCAACTTAATCCTATTGTATTATTTCATATCAACTTAGATTTGTTATAGTTGAGGAAGTGTTTTGCATTTTCACTCTGAAAAAAACCCCCAATTTAACTTTCAGCACTTTCCACCCCTTCTGACAGAACAAGAGGAATTTATATGTGTGTGTCATGTGTATTACTATGCTCACAACACACCATACATTCATACAAACTAGGACCAGAATGCAGTATGCTCATTGTCTAATGATAAAGTCCAGAAATAGAATGAAAGCTAAAGCATCTTTCACAGTCAAATCTTCAGATCATCATTGATTACAACAGAATTCATTAATCACTGACAGAATTATTTTCTATGTAGAACAGGAAATTCAGCTTTCTTGTCCAGACTTTTGAGACAAATTTGTCAAACTTAAACGAACAGATCTTTTTGTGATACAGATCAAAATATGCCAACAGGGCTCCATTCAAATCTTGAACGGCTTTGATTAGTAAATCGTGCTAAAAAGTACTAGCTTAAAGCTGTACCAACACCCTTAATAATCCTCTCTTTTTCCTAAAGCCACCAGCTCCTGTACCAAAGAAGACAATTCGACAGAGGAGTATGGTGACGAGGGAGAAATCCCTGGACCTCCCAGACAGGGGGCGGCAGGAGGCCCGGCGGAGGCTCATGGCAGCCAAGCGGGCAGCCTCCTTCCGACAGAACTCAGTCTCGGAGCGGGCAGACAGCATCGAGATCTATATTCCCGAGGCTCAGACTAGACTTTGAGAAGATAGGGTCCGGGGTCGACGCGTCTCCCTGCTCCCACGTTCAAACAACTTTAAAAACTAGCCTTTTTTCTAGACTGCTACTCTCTGTACTCTTCCTTTATCCATCTGTTGTCTGATCTCGATAGCCATCCTCAGCGCCCATCGCCAAAAACCATTGGTCTGTAGGATGTGCCGAGCCTCTTCTCCCATTGCCGGAATGAGTGTTAGCAGATATGTATGTCTGACATGGGTTGGTTGGGTTCCTCCTTGGTTTGCTGGTGATCATGATACCCAGCCTACAAGCTCTCTCATCCAATCTCCTGGATGGGTACGTCTGTAGTTTTTCAGCATTTGCAAAGTGCCATTTAAAAAGTGCAGCTTTGAAAACCTACCAGCAACCAGGCCTTTGAGCTAAAACGAGTAAATGAGAGAAACTATATTTATTTCAAGTTGTTCAAAAATGGTCAACGTTAGTAACCCTTCAGTATTTTTCACTAATTTAAGGTGACATTATGGATCTTTTTGTTGTGTTTTATGGGATAAATGTTAATTACAAGCAAAATATCACAAAATTGTTGTAAGTTCAAAAACTTAAACTGAAAAGTGCCAATGCTTGAAATACCTCAACTATGTGCATGTGGCACTGATCACCCATTCAAGGTTATTCAGGCAGCCCTTATAAGCTCTGGACTGGTCAGTGTTGAAAAAATGCAGCTTTCTACTCAATCTGGTTGTAGTCAAATGTTTTTCTTGGTCTGGATTGGTGGAAGAATGACATCTGTCAGCTCATTAACATGCACATTTCAAACAACTTTCCTATATATCTCATGTTCCTGTTGCCAACTTTCAAATATTGACATTTACTTGAAGCTGAAAACATGCAAGTCTTGTGCCAACATTTTCACTATGTCAATGCAGTAGAAAAAAAACTATGAAGGTTTGTGTAACTCCTTAGATCAAAATGTGTAGACAAATGCACTTATGCACTTATTACAATTCTCTCTATTTCCAAGGGAAATGTACATACCCAAGTTCACAATAGTACTGTTGTATTTTTGAATTGTGAGCGGGAAGAATATTCATCTTGTACATTTTTTTCCCTCATGTCGACTTCTTGCCTGCCCTATCTATTGCTTTTGACAAACTTAGATTTGTTGCATACATAAAGTGGCTCGATCACACAAACACACACACACACACACACACACACACACACACACACACACACACACACACACACACACACACACACACACACACACAAACGCAAAACCATGCTGCTGTGTTTTCATCTAATAAACTTCTCTCAGGCCCTTTCAAGTAGCGCCCTCAGCCACAGTTAATGAGGAGTGATAGAAAAACTGCCGAAACATAAACAAAATATCTGCATACTAGTTTCATTAATCCAAGAAATTATTTGTAATCTTCGTATTTCTTGAAAAGTTCTGTGTTGTTGAAAGTCTCCTGAAGCAGTGTCTTATCTGCATTCACTCCCTTTAGGAAAGGCTGGGAAATAATGAAACTAAAGTAGGGCAAAGGCATTCCAGAAGGATGCAAGCAGCACGTCCCAAATAACTCAAATTTTGCAAGTCGGTTGAAAGGAAATACATGAGGAATAGGATATAAGCTCTCTGTGGCTACGCAGAGCAGGGTGTGATATTTTGTCTTAACATGATGTGGTTAGCGAGACATTTTTGTTTGCCTTTGAATCCCATAACAGTGTTGAGATGTACCAATTGCACCAGCTCTTCATAAGTTTAGCTTTATGATAACATAAGTTTTTAACACTAAGCGGAGGTTTCTACATTAAATATAAATAGTTTGACCACACAAATACATTCTGTAGATTAGCTGTCATAAAAAACCTACACATACCACCAGCCATGTGTTACTGTTACCTAGCTAACTGAACCCACTGACAAAGCATTAGCTTGTTAATAAAGAGTTCATATGAAAGCGCAACTCCACTTAGTAGCTTAAACTAATAATTTGAAAGAAGCCGGTAGATGCTAAGAATTTAGAAATGACTTAACACACAAACTAAGTGATGGATTTATGAAGAGCTGGTGCAACCCAATCATGGTACGTGCTGTGAAAGTAAAAAACCTAAAGTTATGGGGCCGTGTATAAGAGTCTCTGTTGGTTATAGAATTTACTTCCAGGTAGTTATAAAATACCTTTATCATCTAGTTAACTCATTCAGTTGCTCTTTATCATCAGACTTTGGTGTCAGAAACCTGAACATCAATCTAAATTGCGTTGCCAATCTCATATTCAAATTACTGACCCACAAAACTTAAGTTTTATTGGTAAAAATGTGGGGTAATTAACAAACTAAACGGTGCTGCTTTTTATTAAACAAATACAGTACTAAAAAAAACAATCAATGCCACATGAATGCGCCTACATCTGATGAATACATCACATAAAAATCTATTTTTAAGACTTTTGATTGAGTGATTGTGCCAGTGTTTATTATGGGTAGGACCAGGGATGTTTATCATATGGCAGTAACTAGAAAGAACATTTGGTGTGTGTTGTTGTAGTGCAGTGTTGACACATTCAGAAAAGAGAGGGTGAATTTGGGGTCCTTTTTTTTAATCCCATACCATAGCATATCATTTACTTTTTTGTGCCAAATGTTTTAACCATATTCAGGAGTCTTATGGAATTGTGTCTCTTAACCCACCATGACTTTTACCGTGAGTATAGATGTCTTTTACTTTAATTTGATTCCAACCTTTCACTGGATCAGAATGCATAAGACATGGTTTATTTGACATGAATTCTTGTAGCAGAGCAGCTCAGACATTACATTTCAGAGAGCTAAGAAGTATACTCAGTCTTAAAAATCACCAAGTAACCAAAGTCAGTGGTGACAGTGTTTCAAACATGCAGTGCAATACTTCAATTAAAGATTGGGCTTTTAATAGCTCAACGCTGAGTGAGTGTTAGATTACACCTTTCTTTTAAAACATACCATCTATAATTCTTCTTTTTTTTTTTCATAGCAGAGGCAGGGACCTTTAGCAGTATGACAGTGGGTTTCTGGAAAATGTCCGGTGTGTGTGATGCCAGGCAGTTGGCAGAGCAGAGACGTTCCCCTGCTGTTGCCACAGCGGCAGGCAGACGGGAGGGAGACAGACTCGGCCTGACATATGCTGGCTTAGAGGAGACGAGAGCTCCGCGCTGAGCCCCAAACTGCTGGTGCTGTACGCTGTTGTGTAGCTGGAAGGCTGTTCTGTGACGATCGCTATATGCGCTGTGCTGGGTATTTTTTTCAGCCTGCCTTTGACTAAGCAAAGCAGCTTATGTAAGATTTTGGGTCCTTGGTGAGATCAGGCAAACAGCCTCCAAGGCCCCTTCAAAGCTTGTGTTGATAAATGTATTGCTGAATAGTGGCCTGTACTGAAGAACTTAAGCATCAGCGCCACACGTATTTCTATCAATCTGTGCTCGGCTAGTTTCACTGAAGGCTGTCTTTGAAACAACAGAGGACTTTCTATTTTATGCAAATTGATCAGGGCTGTAAAATAAATTAAGTGCATCCTCCACCTTGGTTAAGTTTAAAGCATACATCTCTTGCTCCTCCAAGAGGCATTCGCATAATCGCAATGAGACCAGACCACTTCAAGATGTATTGTGGAATCAGTTTCAGAAGTCACAAAGGAGCAGAAAACGGGATTTGTGCTTTAGAGACACTGGCTTTAGTAAATTTACAGCTACAGTTAGTGATAAGAACTGAGCTTGCAGAAAGCATACATTTAGTTTAAGAACTTCCCTTTTGGAAAAAAAACATTACCTTGGTACTCGGAGCAAAATGGAAAATCCCTCGGCTGTAATGGCTGGGTCAAGTCTCCTTCTACTTATGACAAGTTTCTAACCTTTTCAGTATTTATTGTCCTCTGAGGGCCTCTTGTCACAATGTGACGTTGTCTTTCCTTGAAACTTATTTTGGTTGGCGTTTAATGTACGATCCCTCCGGCTGACGTGCGCTTTTGTGGCGTGCATGTGAGCACTGGAGGATTAAAACGTGACTGTGATTCAACTTTTGGTGAAGTTAGGGTAATTGAACAGCTAGTCACCCACCAAAACATTGAAAACCCCCAAGGGCACCAGTGTCACACTTAATGTTATGAGGGCAGCAATCAACTACAAGTGCCACCTTTTCTGACTTATCCAGCATACTGTAAAATCATCACTCTACGCAGCCACATTATCCCTCATCGGTTTTTGTGAAAGCAAACCATTACTGCCATCAACTTCCCTTTCCCATTTCCAATCACATCTTTCTATTATTTCATCTCGTAGCTCGACATCCGTGGCCTCACTTGTACGACTGTCTACTGTCTGCTTTTAACTCTAGAACCCGTGATGTGAAATATTTCAGGGGGACTTTTTTTCGTAACCATGCCGTGGAAAGAGCGTCAGACTCACTGAGATAGACTCATACAACACTTCCTTGAACTTGGAATGTGAAACCACTCTATAATTACTAGATAAAATGAAAAAGGTAGTCGTTTAGCTAAAACTATTTTCATCTCTTGTATATCATATCTATAGTGAGGATGAATATAATGCCAAATATTCATTATTTGTAAAGAAATATATATATAGATATATAAATATATAATATATGCTTCATTGAAACATGACTATTTTCTGCATTTGCTCATGTTTTTGTTGTCATTTTTACTTTGTTATGGTTATTTTATAAACTGATATGATGGCATGCGAAATACTGATTCTGAATGTAGGCTTATTTATTCATTTTAGAGAGTTAGAAATTATGCCACTGCCCCACTGATATGCTATGTATTTATTTAAGTCAATCACATTTTCTCAATATGTGTTATTTCAGTGCAAGTTAACGTGTTATTTTTTGTATTATTTGAGGTGTTTGCAACCACGTATGCATTTCCCTCCATTCTTTCCTAGCTGAGCTATTGAAAGATTTTTGCCTCTTTGAGTAGTTTGATCATTGCTGAGATCATCCAGTGTAAATAATTCTGCAATTAAATTTTTGAAGAAAAAGTTTGGAAAAACGTGTCTGTGTGGTGCCTCTTTACCTTGTAAAATCTAACTGTGAACTTAGTAGTGCACTCTCGCTACTGTGCCAATTAGAGTAAGTATTAAAAGTAAGTAGGTAAAATTTGTGAAATATTTTACACAAATCTTGTTATAGATAATTTCATATTGACACCAAACTACATTATTCAGCCATCAGATGCTTGTCCTAATAACAGCAGTACTCCTGATGGTAGTATGTCAGCTCACAGGAGGGAACCTCAATGAATTTATGAATGTGTTCTTCACATTTCATCCATTTTATATTTGTATAGCTCACCAAAATAGGAATGAAATTAAGCTGAAGAGCAGCTCTGAATCATCCGTCAAAGAAAATGCTGCATTTATCTTTTACTGTTTTACTGAGTCAGGACAGTCATGTGTTTTGGCCTTTATTTCATGGTATAGAAAATAATATCACTTAATATTAAAATTAAAAGATACGATATATCACTTTAAAGTAGAGTCAGTGTTTCTGGAGAAAGATTATCTATATTTGAATTCCACACCAAAACAAATACCCCAATCCAGATTTACCGTTCCTCTCACTCCCACTGCCTTTCTCTTTATCTCCATGGCCTCTCCCCTCTCCTCTGCATGAGCACTAATGTGCTTGGGAATAGTGTTGTGTTGTTTGTTTCCCATTTGCAGAACTGGGGCAATGTATGAAAACCAGATTACTTTTTTTTAGCACACACAGAGCTGCCGGTAGCAGGCTGTCAGGAGATATTTGCTGAATCTGACAAAAAAGTGTGTTGGATTAGAATTGCTAACTGCACCTTTAATAAATATTTATTTTTCATAGAGACACCAAAATCAATCAGAGTTCACTCACCTTTCACTTCAATCCCTTAAATCAGAGCAAAAATAATGACTAAAAAATATTCAAATCAGATCTTCTAGCTCAAAAATAACATTGGTGGAAGATGCATTTAGAGAGTTGGTTGTGGATTGTCATGATAGTGTATTCCATGATGATAACAGACAGTTTAGCATTCATGCTATTGTAAAGTGAATCTGATTAAGGCCCATGACGAAACCACAGCAGGTTTCATGCTCTGTTGCCATGTTGGTTTTATCGGCAGAGTTGCATAATTGGTGTGCTAGACAAATATTTCTCTACAGATTTCCTTTCAGACCACCTGTGTCCTATTATTATAAGCACATGTTTTAATAATGACAATCATTTTGATAGTACCACTTCTGCAGGTTGTAGATGTGTTTGCAATAATATGATGCTTGCTGCTGTGTTTCAGGACTGCACTTTAAACTCATCTTTGTCATTATAGTCTAAAAGACCCTCCCACACGTGTTCCAATAGCTCTGGCTGATTCCTCTTCTCGGTTGTAACCTTTATTAATGCAACATTTTGACCAACAAGGTCTCTGTCACCCTACAAAGCTACTAGGAGAGTCAGGAAGATGTCAATCTTTAAAAAGTATGTTGATAAAAAAATCCTACTGCTTTATGCTTTGTCTTTCAATTAATCTTCAGATTGATTTTGTATGTTCTTGTAGTTGATACTTTAATATTGGGGAGGTCATTAAATCATATCAGCCATTCAGCAGCCATTCATTAACAAGGGTTAAGTAATTTCCATTAAAAACTTCATAGAACTCAACCCCTTGCCCTCGCTTAAACAATTTCAAATATGCAAGGCAAGATCCCCCTCTGTTGGTCAAAGAATGAAACTCATGGCGTCTGCTAAATGACTGTAATGTAATGTAATGTAAATCATGGGTTCTTCAGTTGTTCCAGTTGGATTTCAAAGAACACATTTCTTCCTTCATTGCCAAAAAAAAAGTCTAGATTCAATTCGACTTAAATAGTTGATCAGACTCTGTGATTATTATGATTCATCTCAAAGAAGTTTTATCAAAGAAAGCGGCGGTTTTTTCTTTACTTTTTACTATTCGTCCAAAAGGTTTAATTAGTTCTGACCCACCAGTGAGTGAAGTCCTCAAGTGTTTATACAGTGCTAAGAGATATTCAACGACTTGAAGATCTGGGAAACCTTATCAACATATAATGATGGTTATTGTTGTTGTTGGAGGTGAAATTCTGTAGCTGGTATATCTCAAATCCTTTTCAGTGGAAAGCAGATCACAAACACTGCAGATACTGTGCCTCTGATAACTGACTGAGAAGCATAACGTAGCCAATCTCACCAGTGAAGCAGCTCCCGCAGGTCAGATGCTTTTATCAGATGGTGTGTGTTTTGAATCAGTTGTTGAACCACCACGCACATCATATCAAGAAGTTCCTTCCACCAGCCTCTTTTGTGTGGAGCCTGCATGTTGTCCTTGTGTCTCTGTGGGTTTCCTCCAGCAGTTCTGACGTTATTTGTCTGTATGAATGTGTGTTATCACTATGGCAACCTCCAAAAGGTGCACCCTGCTTCTCACACAGTGCCTGTGCTCAGTGCATGCGATGGGTAAACTGCACCGTCTCCTGCAACCCTCCAACATAAAGTTTGGAAATTTGATGTAGATATTTTTCTACAACTTGTATTGCTCTTACAATATTTTCACCATGTAATCATATATACAGTTGTGTCCTTGGGCAAGATATAATTCCATATGTGTTCCTTCATAGTTTGGATGTCTTCAATATTAATCTACAATGTAGAAAATAAATAAAATAAAGAAAAACCATTGAATGAGAAATGCTCAACAAACCAGAATATGTTTTATATTTTAGATTCTTCAAAGTAGTTGAATGAGAAGATGTGTCCAAACTTTTGACTGGTACTGCATATTTATTGGTTTTATACATTTAACACAATTTACATACATAAATGAACCTTCCCCCAACCTGAACATATGGCAGTATATAAAATAACAATAAATAATACAAATATCACTTAAAAATAAATAAATGGCTAAATTATACAGTACCAGTCAAAGGTTTGGACACACCTTCTCATTCAATGGTTTTTCTTTATTTTTTATTTTTTTCTACATTGTACTCCTTGGTACCCCTCAGCTGGCATGGGGTTTGACAGAAACCGCAGACCGACCCTCCGTGGTGCCGTTTAGGGATGCGGACTTCTTGCCAAAGTTCCAGTCCACCGGGTTGAGCAGCTGCATGGTCTTCTTGTGCGTCCAGATGGGGTTGATGATAAACGTGAGCAGGGCGAGGCCTGTGAAGAGGAGCAGGCGTGGGGGAAGGGCCACGTGGGTGCTGAGCTCTCCCCAGTGGGTCAACAATACCCACCACATGTAGTAGGTGAGCACCATGCGACAGTGGAAGGAGTGGATCATCACCCACTGGTTGGCTCTCCAAAACAGGGTGTGTGCCCAGCCAGCCTGGCAGGGAGGAAGAAAGATTGATGACCATTTTACAAAACCATAAAATGCACAGTCTTGTGACTCAAGTTAACTTAAATCACATCGGTTAGCAGGAGGAACAGAGAAAGGTTTAGGTACAGGCTCGATCTCTTTTAATAGAACTTCCTCTTTCTAAGAATGTTATCTCAACACAATCATTTGGTGCACAAGACCAAAAAGGAACTAAAATCTTGTGACACTTGCAGTCATTTAGATCATGCTTGACAGGTATATTAAGGAAAAAGATCAATCAACCAGCAGCTGCAGATGCAACTAGAGCCATTGGAAGTCTGGTGAAATAACAAACATGATTTGGGCAATCACTGCTTAAATGTGATGTACACAGTACCAGTCAAAGGTTTGGACACACCTTCTCATTCAATGGTTTTACTTTATTTTTATTTGTTTCTACATTGTAGATTAATATTGAAGACATCCAAACTATGAAGGAACACATATGGAATTATGTGGTAAACAAACAAATGCTCAACAAACCAGAATATGTTTTATATTTTACATTCTTCAAAGTAGTTGAATGAGAAGGTGTGAACAAACTTTTGACTGGTACTGTATGTGTTCCTTCATAGTTTGGATGTCTTCAATATTAATCTACAATGTAGAAAAAAATAAAAATAAAGAAAAAACATTGAATGAGAAGGTGTGAACAAACTTTTGACTGGTACTGTGGTACTGTATATGTCTGTGTTATTTACTGTGTGATACATTTGTATCTATGTTATCTTTGACTTCATGACATATAACCAATGAAAAGAGGAGCTTGAGCGGCATCGACCAATGGGATATCAGGAAGTTTAAAGTGGGCGTTACTTCCTGTTTCGGGGGAGGGGGGAGGGGGTCATGTGACCAAATTACAGTCGCATGATCTGAGTTTTGTTGTGAACTGTTTCGTAAACCCACCTTTAGGTATGTACCACTGCAACGTCCTCCCAGACCACGATACAGCTCTGGCCGTCGTGTTTGTGACCGGTGTTTCTCTGACTTTCGTAGGCGTCTTCTCACACACCATGCACCGACCGGCCCCTGCTTACTGCCCCACCTGCAGCTGAGCCGCTCCACGGGCACAACATGGACCCCGAGCAGCAGAGCAGCCCTCCTCCCCGGCCCAGCGCGGACTACTTCTCGTGGGACTACCGCCTCCAGCTGATCGGCCTGAGCTTCTCCTTCTACGCGGGGGTGTTCCTCCTCTCCCACCTCCTGTCTGCGTCTTTGTCCCGCACATACACCTCCCTGGCAGCCAAGGAGAAGGTCTTCTGGAACCTGGCAGCGACCCGCGCCGTGTTCGGCATCCAGAGCACCGTGGCCGGTCTCCGGGCCCTGACCCAGGACTCTGCGTTGACCAGGGACCGGGTGAGGGGTCAGGAGGACTGGTCGTGGTTCGGTGTCCTCACAGCCACGGGGTTCTTCGTGTTTGAGAACGTAGCCCTCCACAGCTCCAGTGTGGTGTTCCGCTCGTTTGACCTCCCGCTGGCCACGCACCATTTCTTCGCCCTGTCCGGGTTTGGGTCGTCCGTGTTGTGGGACTCCACGGGACACTACCTGTCCATGGTCACACTGCTGCTGGAGATGAGCACGCCCTTCACCTGTATATCCTGGATGTTACTGAAGGTAGTGCATTTATTGTGTGTATACATACATACATACATACATACATACATACATACATACATACATACATATATACATACATACATACATACATACATACATACATACATACATACATACATATTAATACATACATACATACATACATACATACATACATACATACATAATACACATCACATTTAAGCAGTGATTGCCCAAATTATGTTTGTTATTTCACCAGACTTCCAATGGCTCTAGTTGCATCTGAAGCTGCTGGTTGGTTGATATTTTTCCTTAATGTACAGTACCAGTCAAAAGTTTGTTCACACCTTCTCATTCAACTACTTTGAAGAATGTAAAATATAAAACATATTCTGGTTTGTTGAGCATTTGTTTGTTTACCACATAATTCCATATGTGTTCCTTCATAGTTTGGATGTCTTCAATATTAATCTACAATGTAGAAAAAAATAAAAATAAAGAAAAACCATTGAATGAGAAGGTGTGTCCAAACCTTTGACTGGTACTGTGTACATCACATTTAAGCAGTGATTGCCCAAATCATGTTTGTTATTTCACCAGACTTCCAATGGCTCTAGTTGCATCTGCAGCTGCTGGTTGATTGATCTTTTTCCTTAATATACCTGTCAAGCATGATCTAAATGACTGCAAGTGTCACACGATTTTAGTTCCTTTTTGGTCTTGTGCACCAAATGATTGTGTTGAGATAACATTCTTAGAAAGAGGAAGTTCTATTAAAAGAGATTGAGCCTGTACCTAAACCTTTCTCTGTTCCTCCTGCTAACCGATGTGATTTAAGTTAACTTGAGTCACAAGACTGTGCATTTTATGGTTTTGTAAAATGGTCATCAATCTTTCTTCCTCCCTGACAGGCTGGCTGGGCACACACCCTGTTTTGGAGAGCCAACCAGTGGGTGATGATCCACTCCTTCCACTGCCGCATGGTGCTCACCTACTACATGTGGTGGGTATTGTTGACCCACTGGGGAGAGCTCAGCACCCACGTGGCCCTTCCCCCACGCCTGCTCCTCTTCACAGGCCTCGCCCTGCTCACGTTTATCATCAACCCCATCTGGACGCACAAGAAGACCATGCAGCTGCTCAACCCGGTGGACTGGAACTTTGGCAAGAAGTCCGCATCCCTAAACGGCACCACGGAGGGTCGGTCTGCGGTTTCTGTCAAACCCCATGCCAGCTGAGGGGTACCAAGGAGGACATTTCCTATCTGAAAGATGCCATACCTTTTTTAATTGGATGTTTGAAGTTACTTTTAGAGTGGCAGTAGCAAGATTGGTGTTAATTCTTTATAAAAGTTCTATTTTTACACAAGTTCCATGCGCTATAAGTGAACTTTGCTATTCAAAAGAGCCCTAACAGGAAAATCATATCAGGTTTCATATATGATAACGTTTGCCACATTGAATTGAAGCCACCCTACACCTACAGTATTTAAAGGTTTACATCCTGTAATACTCAAGGATGTATTTATACTTGTCCTTTTCTACCACAGAACCTCATTCTTTAAACAGCACGTTTAAAGAATGAGGTTCTATCCGTTAGTCATTGAAGCTATTACAAACTAAGTGGACTATTGGATCAGTCCACTCATGAGTCATGTTGCTGTTTTTTGACTGTGAACCCTCTCTCAGCAGAAAAGAGGAGTGTTTCCCGTGGTCATGAAAGAAAAGGCCATCAACACAATCTTCTTTATTTGTGGAAGAAAGCGCAGTGCTGGTCCACTCCATAAAGGCTCTTTTGTCATAAATGGAGATGTTACGTGGCATAACCGAAGCAGTTTACTGATTAATCAAGCAATTTGTTGATCATGATGATTTTTTTTGGTGTTATTGTATGAGTCGAATTATGTTTTATATCTAGCTATGCAACATCAAAACTTAAATAACATGTTTTTCACACAACGGCCTCATTGTACTGGATGCCATGGCATTGTGTGTTGGGTTTGTCCATTGTTTTATGTCTGGCATCAGAAGTCACTCTGCTGCAAATTACAATCTCACAATTACATGCAGTGTTTTGGCTTTAACGGCATTGTAGCTCATTTGAGATGACACGAACAAGCTCTAGAATTTAAGACTTTTCATTTCTGAAGAAATTTCTACCATTAGTATTAATCCAATGTAACATTTTGAGGATATACAAACACTTCTATTTCGGCCCGAGGGCTGACTCAGAGTCTAAATGGTTAACTCATTAACACTATCCACAAAACTGTAACCAGCTTTGGAAAACAGGCGTCAGGATTACTGAGATGAAGCTACACTTGTCTCATTCAGCGGATTGTATTTTACTTTTTTGTACATTGTACAACCTCAGTGACTTAATCAACAGAAATCATTTGAAGCAATTATATTTAAACATTTTAAAGTGTTTTGATCCCTTCATTTATTTACAACTACTTGTTCTCTCACTGTACATCTGAATTTACTATGTTATTACTAAAAAAGGCTAATAAGAGAGGGTTTGATTTTCTTTTGTAATTACAGCATATAATTAACATTATGGGATGGGTGGAGGACTCTGTAAAATCAAAGGTGTAACATCCTGTTTGTGTTGGGAAATGCTTTGATATGAGTCACAAAATAAAATGTTTCTCTCACACAGTATTGTGTCTCTTGGTTTTGTTTAGGTTGTGCTATAAAGCAGCCGCCTGTAGGTGGCAGTATAAGAGTAATAAAGTTTGTTGCACTAGTTTTTCTCATTTGACCTG
This sequence comes from Anoplopoma fimbria, assembly GCF_027596085.1. Classification (NCBI taxonomy): domain Eukaryota; kingdom Metazoa; phylum Chordata; class Actinopteri; order Perciformes; family Anoplopomatidae; genus Anoplopoma; species Anoplopoma fimbria. The sequence continues at coordinate 18,104,347 of NC_072463.1, forward strand.
ACAACATATTTTTAAGTCCAAAATCTATTGTCCCTAAAAGACTAGAACATCCCTTTCAACAGGTTGACTAGTATACAAGTTGACGTTGGTTTCATTTCAGTCATTAAAATAATAAAGTAATGATGTGAAAACTTAACATGGATTTGTCTTTTGTGCAGTTTGGAGATACATATGTAGTTATCTCTAGAAAGCACTTTTTTCCCCAATTGGAATCGGTGTGGAGAAGTTAATTAGGTGGAAAAGTGTGACCAGCTGACCTCAAACAGTGATTAGTTATAGTTTAGCCTGTCCTAAAAGTTACCCGTTTGAGAAATGTTTAATGTGGGGAGGATGTATAAGACCTTGGATTTGTTTGGAAACTGCTATTCCATCTGGAACTGAAGTAATTCTTTGAACTGCATGTTGTCTCTTTTAACCTAATGTATAACCTGTTAATCTAGACACAATTTCAATAGAGTGTGATGAGAGGAAACTAACATTTTCTAGAATTACACACGAGTTGGATTTTCCAGTTATATGGTATTATATGCATGTTGAATAGAGCACAGTTAGTCTGCCTTTGTTAGCAGACAATCATGCACCCGGCAAAGGAAGTATATAGAAATGCTGATATAGATCATTGTTACTAAGGTGGGTTTCCTCTGATGCCTTAATGTTTAATGTGATTTAAGATAAGATAAAATAAGATAATCCTTTATTACTTCCGCAGTGGGGACATTTACAGGATTACAGCAGCATAGAGGATAGTGCAAACAAGAGACATAGTAAAAAAACAAGATCAAAAATAAGTATTATAAATAAGCAAATGAGCAATAAAAAAACAGTAAAGAATCCACAGTAACTGAAATATTATATATACAGACAGAAACTATTATAACTATTGTATACTATTGTATTGCATGCTGTACACTGTATGGGGCTGTTTGTGGGGGTTTAAGTGTCTTACTATTGAACATACATGTTTGTTTCTGTTTGTATTTATTAAAGAGATGTTTTATGTTGGAGGACTCTTGCAAAAATAGCCCAGGTTGCTTAAAACAGTTCCTAATAATAATAATAATAATAATAATAATAATAATAATAATAATAATAATAATAAAAACAAATCTTATCAAACATAATCTCCGGACAGCTGTTTCTAAAAGGGAGCCACCTCACGCGTCACGTGAGCAGTTCGGAACTCCTCTGTACGATCCTACATGGAGAAGACGTGGGAAGCGTGATTGACGTTCTGCACAGCCAATCACAGCTCGCCCCAGTCTACCCGTCGACCAATCAGCTGCTTAGACTAGGTTAAGGGTTTTCATGGATGGAGTCAGCTTGCATCGCAGTGAGTCAAGTCAGAAGAAGGACGCTGGGCGAGCACTGGATATGTTTTGATGTGTTTTAAGGTGTGTTAAAGTCCGAAATGCATCGCGGGTAACACTACAGAGGTGTTGCAGCGGATATAGTGTTGTTTTTCTGGGGGAAAAGTCATAAAATGGTGAGTTGGGGACACTTTTCTAAGTTTCTGTCAAAGTTTTAGATTTCCCAAACAACTCAGTGTTAGTGCAGAGGAGAAGTTACGTTTGGTCCAATGCATGATCAGAAGATAACGTAGAGGATCCTTATGTGTTTCACTGTTTCTTTGCATGAGGGAGACGGTCTAACGTGGCGCCTCAGCTGACTGTGCCAAGTCAACACTGTCATCTCACTCCAGCCTCCACTGTTTGATCCTACACATTCACTTTAATTACTACGGCCTTATCTTGGCATCATCAAGCTACTTAATAACAACCTGTAATGCATGTGCTTACCTCTTTTTATTAACTGAACATGATACAATGTTTCCTCAGGTTTTGACTCTTTAACTGTTACATTTTAAAAGAAGTCTCAGTGGAGAACAACCTCATGCTTTTTTTTTCTGAACCCCTTGTGTCTCTCTTTCAAGGATGCAATTACAGGTGCAAACACTGAAAAACAAGGTCATGTTCCCCACCTTGATAACCGTATCTTAATTCATATAAAATATGCTCATAGAAAATAAATGAATACCCCCTAACCCCTTAACATGTACAGTTATGAATAAGTGAGAGTGCCTTCCTGAGCTGCAACGGTCAGCCCAACTACAAATTCAAGTAGTCATGCATAGCATTCCTCAGTGAAAGCCCTGCACAGCGTCAGTCAACTGGAAGATCCGTATATAATGGAATCATAATGTTTCACTGTAGTTGCCTCTCTGCACAGCAAAAAAAAGTGCTTTTCTGAAATCTATTAAGTTCAGCTAAGCCTCCAAAAACAGTTTTAATATGATCAGTGCTTTGATCTTCATTTGTTTGATGTGGTGTCATGCATGTCCAGTCCACTCAGCCAATACATGGCTGAGATAGAACATTGAGGGGATCACACACACGTGCTTGTACACAACAATCTCCGCTGGTCATTTGTTAAGCAAATGACCAGGGTGGCCTGGCGGCAAACACAGATGCTTAATACCTCCCCACAGTGTAATAACACCTAGTGAAGGCTGCCCTGACAACACAGATCAGTTTGGTCCTTGCTCAAAATCACTGCAATTTCCTATAAGCAGTCATGCAAGTCATGTAGACACAGACTCCTTCATGTGTGACACTTTCTCCTCATCAAACCACAGCCGCTCTCATGGTGGATGTTTACACACACCTCTGGGCTCAAAACATTGGTGTTCCGAGGAAATGGATGTTGGCAAACAATGCTAAAGCTATTTGCCACGTCTGTTCTCTAGATGCTTTGCGAGACCGTATTTTAGCAACTTAGCAATTTTATTCTGTAAGTCTGTAAGAACAGAAACAGTTGAGCTGAAAAATGCCAGGAATTGCTAATTGCTAAAGTAATTGTGACGAGGCAGCGACTCATGGAAAGGCCCTCAGTTTACTGTGACTAAGCTTTGGATGTCACAGACTCACACAGTGGCTGAGCAGAGGAGCATACCATTCATTTTTAGAGAGGCAAGTCATGGATTCACTGTCCACCAACCACCCCACTAAGGACCCACTGAGAGAAGACATGGATTAGCTACATAGCTCAGCCACAGCCGGGATAGAAAAGCCACTGCTCTTCTGCAGGTGGATGTGTGGAATTGCTCACATACCACTCACTTGTTAACAGTTGGGAACATATGTCAGATAAATTCAGTGCATAATGGATATTTTCTTTAGTATGCACCTTAACATACATTGTATGGTGTTTAAAAAGATGATTTTTTTGGAACGTTTGCCCTTATTTGTCAGTAGAGGGATAGGGAGGCAGGAAATGAGGGGGGAAGGGAAGAGAGAGTAATAATATGTCACAAAAGTCCTCAGCTATAATTGAGCCATAAACACTGCAGATATATGGTACATGGGAGGCATCAGAGGCCACCCTTTCAACAAGATTCCCCAGATTCCAATGCCTATGTGATGCTGCGTTCCATTTACCTGGGAAAATCAAAAGTCGGAGCAGGGAAAAACGTCACATCCGAATTAACTGCGTTCCAGTACGACAAGTCAGAAACTTAATGGGGTTTGCTCCAGCCAGGTTAGCCATTGCGCGTTATGCTGGTTTACAAACACCGTAGCAACATGTCTACAGATAGAAGTCGAACAGTACTGTATGTACGATGAGACACAAGTATGACAAAAGTGTTAGTAAACAGCATATTTCTGTTGATGCAGCCATCTTGGATTTTCAGGTTTGGTTTGGTGGGGTTCTTCTGAATTATAGTCCGAAATAAGACTTCAGGCCGCTTTCCAGTTGAAATTTATGACTGGGAATGCGGAAATTCCGACATCCCGGTTCAAATGGAACGCAGCATAAGTACCATGCTCTATGAATTGGGCTACAGATGACGACCCTGCATAGCAATGAGTAAGGATGAGTGAAGTCAGGGGTCAGTGGCAATCTTGGCTTCAGAAAGCGTCTCCACCCTTTGAAGTCAGTGCAGTCACTCTCTGACAGTCAAAAGTATTCAGGTTTTCCTGTGGTAATTTATTATAATTGGACTGAGTTGCTCTGTTCATATTAAAATGCATACAGAGTTTAAATCCAGCAGTTAACAAAAGCTCTTTGAAGCAGCCGCTTATCCACTGCTCACCACACACTAAACAGCGCTCCTCTGGTGACATATGTGGCTCACTGGGTGGGTGGAGACCAGTGAAGAGTGACCGCCAGTGACTGCGGCTGCCTCTGTTTTCAAATAGACACCATATTTCAATTATTATTATACAACCACAGTCTTTCATTTTGTCCTATGATTCCCAAGCTGCTAGGACATTGTCACTATTTTTCTGTCTTTTACTGAACACTGAATCTGGCTCCAACTTTAGGCCAATGTAAAACGTATCCATTATTGGTTAATATTAAGTACAGTTATAGGGGGGTATTATAACGTTTTGTGATGCATCATGATGTTTAAACTACAAAGTGTTGTGTGATGGATGACACTATGCAGAATTGAATCAGTGTGGTAGCTTAACACTGACCACAGCTTGTGGCTGAATCCAGACGTCCTCACATGTCCAATAGATCCCACCTCTGACATCAAATAGAAATACGGAGCCCTGCGGGCCTGATTATTGAAGTGTATTCGCTATAATCCATTCCCATTAGGACTATAATTATAACTGGTAGCTGATGGGGAATGCCAGACTGATCTTCTGGTCTTCTGGTTGTGTTGATTGTTCAGTGTGTTGACGGTAGGTTATGCCAAACTGAGTGGGGGACCTTTGCTGCTACAGAATCAAAAGGAGATGTAATTACAAGGAAGATTGCTTGCATAGCTGTGATTTATTACGAAGAGTCTATAAATATGGTTCTAATTTGTCCCTTGCTGATCTAATAATCAAAAGGTTCGAGTCAGGATTCTCAATTTTGAAAGTCAGCTTTCTTGTGTCTGTGAGCTTTCCCACCTCCTTTTGAGGTCAGGTGAAGTGTGGTGTGTTTTCAAGGCCGGTTGGGCCAGATACTGTAATTCTGTGCAGTTTGCAAGGATGATCCTGTATGAGCCACACAGCTTTTGATCTGAGACGTCAGGGACCAGGCTGCACTACCTGGACCAGTAGGCAACCAATGGATATACATCATATCGAGGAAACAAGAGCAGTGGGTTGTTAAGGCTGGTTTGCCCAGTTTCATAGAGTGTGTGTGCATGATGTAAGAGTAAAACATGTTCTTATATGACACAAAAACTACTCAAACCTACAGTACAAGGTCTCTGTAGCTATGCTCTTCAACTCTTTAATACTGGCTGTGAAAAGGCTAGAAAGAGGTACCCTTTTCCTTTTTAGTATGCTGCTGGGGCTCCGTCATGTCCTTTGCTGAACTTTCCTGCATATACGTTACAGTACTTCGTTAAGCCTGTCCGTTCGCTCTTTGTAGGCCTGGGATGTCTTGTTTTTCGGTCGAGGCCTGATGACTGTAATCCTGCCAGAGGGAGAAGATTGGGACTCACTGCTCAATAAAACATTCAGCCAAAGCCAGACACTCACAGCAGCCGACAAGTCCTGCTCCCTCATACCACCCTCTCCTCCAGGCTTTTGTTTATGACTTTCAGCCCGTGTGTGGAATGCCACTTGTCATTGAGTGCGCCCCAGAAAACTCTACAGAAGAATCCAAACCCTTTACAGAAGCAGGGTGTTTGATCTAGAATAGCTCTCATAAACACATGATTATTTTTTTGACTGATCTCTGGTTGCCATAAGTGATGAGTAAGGAGTTTGGAGCAGATCAGTGCATTTTTTTTAAATCCTTATTGGAAAGAAAATTTGAAAAAGGTTAGTGTTTTTCAAAACACTGCTGGAAACTGTTGGGAAAAGTGTATGATGGAAAGCATTTATGTTTTGGATCTTTGTTATCGTCTGTTTTATAGCAAAGTTTATTAGAAAAACACGGGAGCAAATTGTCTGGAGGCAAAACAACTCTTTTCCTGTCTGCAGAGCACAAATCAGCCATCCCAGCATGTATTGACATGCTGGGATGAGTCTGTCATCAACCGCACAGCTGATTTTACCTCGCTGGTGTCTTCCACTCGGTCTTCAATCTCTTCAGCTCTCAGATTAGACTGTAATAGAGAACCTTATATTCAAACACTGAACATATTAGCAGAGCGTTTTTATAATTTAATTGTGTATATATTTTCTTGCACTCTTTGAGAAGAGATTTGAGAAGATTTACCTATTCACCTGCCTGTTTTCGTTTGCAGTGTAAATGTGTAACTGTTAACAGGACTGCAGTAAACACAGTATGCTGACAGATGCTACAGATGTAGGGAGCGCTTATGTTGAGTTGGTCATCTCCATGGGCAAAGCCAGGTGTTTGTGTGGTGCACATTTGAAGTCACACCACACCACAGGCCGTGCAGGATGTAATTTGGGGAAAGGTGCATTTAGTTTGCTACAAAAAGCAGGTCAAAAGACCAAAAAAATGAGTAATTATAGGAGTGAGGAGGAATGGAGGATTCTGCAAACTGGTTTGAAAACAGGAGTGAGAAGGGCTCTCTTTGCTTCTCTATTTATTGTATGACAAGGCAACATCACAGAGAGCCAGCTCTTCTATAAGACAAATGATAAGTGGAAGGTCACAATGTTGTCCTTTTTACTTTCACAGAACATGGTGATTTCCCTCTTCTGTGCCTTTGTGTCAGAATGAACACACCTGAATATTTGACTCATTTCCCCCTCCCTTCCTTCCTTTTCCTACTGCCCTAGACCTTGAGCAATGCATTTGAAAGGAGATGTGAGTCAACCTTTAAAGTCGGGGCTTGGCTGTTAGTTGTCACTCCAAAATGTGCCAGTCAAATTACAACCACGTGTGTCGAGTTACTACCTGTTTCAAACATGCAGTAAATAACCTAGAGAGGGCCTCAGTCAAACTGTATTACAATGTACCTGCTGCTGTTTCTTGTGATTCTTCTCCATTGTGTAGACTATTTCTCCTCAGGCTACACATACTCTACCTGCCTCAGTTAGCACTAGCATTATCTGTTAGCCGCACTGTTTTCAGAAGACACTGGCCCTATTTGTTCACATCCACTGCTCTGGCCCTGTGCCCTGCCAGCAGGGTGGAGGACAAAGAAGCAGAGGATTTCACATTATTTGCAGACAAAACAAGCTTTGAGACTCAGAATGAGTTATCCTTTGGATGATTTTTGCAGCATTAATGTGGTGTAGGTTTGTCTTAGTCAGAAATAAACTGTTGTGAACTTGTGTCGTGGTTTGTATTGAACTATGGGGATTTCATGCATAGACTATGGGGCATACAAACCACAACAATGGCTGTTTTATGCGACGACATGATGTCATGACTCTGTCATCTGTTCATGTGGATACTAGCAAGCTGAAGAAGTCTGGAAATAGCAGAGCTTTTTTCTAGAGGAGACCTTCGACAGAAACTGTCACCTCTGGATACGAATTGTACATCAGCAAACAAAGGCTGTGCTGCTGAGGAATGCAATGTCTCTCATGCCCATGCAGGTCCAAAGGTCTCTCCTGCCTCAGCATGCTAATGACACCTCCCTGAGCTAAAATGTGTGGCTGTCAAAAGGACACATTGACCTTCTGCACCTTTTAATGCCCATACATACTGTAGGTGGTTTTATTTAAGTCTGTTAGTATACGATTACCACCTGGGGAAACCTAATAGACTCAGTAATGTACCTGGGTTTTAGTTTACATTCGAGTATTTATAACAGCCTGTGGCATAATGCAACCTTTTGGATAATCAAGCATGAAAATATTGCTTCCAAGTGATAAAAGTAGTGGTTGCCTTTAGTTGTCTTATTAACATTTGATTGTATTTAAGCTATTATCATAAAGAAAGCCTGCACATGTACCTACTGAGCCAGCTGATTTAAGACCTCTAGTAAATCTGCTAATTTTGAGAAATATTTGAGGGATACAAGCGTTTCCTATTGACTTGCTTTGAATCAATTAGTGCCTGAATCACCACAATAAACAAGTGCAAATCTGAACGTGAGCCTACTTTGAATAACTTTGTTTTGGCGACAGACAACCCCCACCACCCCTCTTTTCATAATGGTTTCCCCACAGGGTACGGCCTATCGATTACAATGGTGGCCAGGCGCCTTTATACCAGTGACATTACACACGCCCTCCATTAGCATATGAGAATGGTGTGTGCACTTCAACACGCGGTCATGTCAACAGTCCCCAGGAGCACTACAAGAGTTTCTTTTGTTTTCCTTCATTTGTTTGAATTAGCTGTGGTCCAGATTCTGATGTTGACACAAAAGGTACCAGACCGTGACCACGACACAGCCGTCTGCTGACATTGATTTGCTGCTGTGATTGAATAACATGGAATAACAAGTGTGGTAGGGCTTTTTGAGACTGACTGGCTTACAGTGCAGAGCCAGAAGTCCCTTACTGCTGATGTTTGGAAACATCCTTCAGTGCTAAATTAATTTGGAAAGACTGTGTGTATTAAACCGCCTATTTTGATGTTTTATGACGTTTTTCTTTTTCCTCTAGGAATGTGTGTCAGCGTAGTTGATCCCCTTCATGCTGCTGTCTGAAGAGCTTGTGACGGAGAAGAGCAGCAATCATGGATGTGGAAGACTTTCCTCCCCCACCTCCTGAAAGTAAAGTCCACAATTCATTGTCTCTCCCTCACACATGCAACACATGAACTTCACACAGCAATAGGCAAATATGGTTGGGAAAACAGCTACAAATGTGGGCCGGTTAGCTCAGTGTTTTACCAATACTGTCAAGGTAGCGGGTTCTATCCCTGTATGGGCAAATATTTTGAGATTTGAGAATGTTTGGAAAGTGATGGAAGAACAAAAAATATGCACCATAATCTAATTCAACTAATAAATCCATTGTTTCCAAACGTTCTGTAGTTCAAGCCTCTAAATTTGGTTATTGTTATTGTTATTCTGCTCTTCTTGTCTTCAGTGATTTTGAGGTCAATATATATGGCCTGTTTGTCAAACAAAGCAAGAAATCTGAATACTTGAACTCTAGGAAATAGCAACAAACAATTTTCACAATTTTTTTTCTGAACTTTTATAGAACACACGACTAATCACTTTAATGAGAAACTAATCTGCAGACGAATTTCCATTATTAATCATTAGTTGCAGCCTTAGGGGCTGATCACATCAAGACGGGACGCTACAGGCACGACTACTTCAAAACGCCCTGGCAAAGCAGGCAAAATGCCCTACCACATCCTCTAGCAACGTGTCTCAGTGTGATCAGGGCCTTATGTTGAAACTTTACACAGTTAACAGTTGAGTCTCAAAACAGGAGATTTTGAGACGGTATTCGGCCTAACTACACACACAATTTTGTGTTGACAGTGTTGCTCTTGTCACACATATGTTTTCGATTGTCTTTTTTTATAGAAAGATTACAGTGTTGGACCAGAAGTATCACCTGCTAGCTTCTGGAGGTCGTCTTGTGGTCACAACACATCCTGGAGGGCTGTTGAGGCTAGACAGTACCAGTAAACAGCACAGATTCCTCTCTTCTGCTTCTCCTCCGCTGTGAAGTGTGTGGGCAGAGGAGTGAGGGAGTAAGGAGGCGAAAATGTGCTGTGCTGCTGTGAATACCAGACAATGTGCCTCAGTATTATGCTGAATACTGCTGCAGTGGCACGCACGTATTGCACCCACATACACACACACACGCACACACACACACACACACACACACACACACACACACACACACACACACACACACACACACACACACACACACACACACACACACACACACACACAGCCTCCGGGGATTGACACAGGCCAGAGAAATGCTTCGTCTCCTGCTGGCCAGTCACTTGCTTTGTTGCCAGGGCGATGCTGGATCAGATTGTAACCCAGTGACTCATTTGAGCTGACCATTATGTAGAAGAGTGGAGATGGGCCCATAGAACAGAATCCATATTGTCATTATGAATTGACAATGGGCACCTCAGCAAGGGTGCGTGTGTCAGTGTACATGTTTGCATGCATGTATACTTCATGATCTTGTACTCTGCATTCTCACAAATGTCCAAAGATGAGAGAAATCCTCTCGTGGTTTAGAAGATCTATAAGATCCTCACATAACTGGTAATGTGTGTATATGTGTGTACTCATATGTGTGTGTGCACTGTAAAGACAGGTCAACATTCAGCACCACAGTCTCCATAATTAAGATGCAGGTTTGCATACCCATTAGGGCTGTCAAAATTGGCCAAAAATGACATTTGAAAATTCAGTCTTAAAAAAAACACATAGGTTGGAACTATTCTAAAATCTATTTTCGCTCATTATATCCATGACGCCATATCCTAACTGGCTGTGAACACCAGAGCACTGCGCAGTTCCTTTCTTTCTTTCTTTTGGCTATATTGTGTCATTTCCAGTAAATATCACGATATACAACGTGTGTTTTTGTTTAAAAAGTACAACCGTACAAAGACAGAAAGTACTTCTTGCCTATTTTTTAAGTGGTTACATCTCATTACATTACATTACATTACAGTCATTAGCAGACAGTCTGATCTGGAGCGAAGGCTGATAGGTACGTGGTTTGTTTACATCACGTGGCAAAATGCATGCTTTTAGGACATGATGTGTCTTTCTCTGTGGCCGAGTTCTCTCTCATCATGACAGATGTTGTGAAAGATCATATACTGAATTGATTGGCCAAATCCACTCAATTCAGGCTGTTTGGTCAAGTTAAGTGTTTCACGTTGGCACCACAGAGGTCGGGTCTGAGTCCATGATGGGGCAGTTATTATCATATGAAAATACATACCACAGTCCTGGAGTACCAATGACTATTAGTCAGCTAGTTGTGCCTTATCTCAGTGTCCCAAACTATTCATTATTGCACACATGGAAAAAGACAGATAGCATCTCTGTTTCCAGGTTTGCTCTCTGCACCTCTCTTTTTCGTGCAACTTCAGTCATGAGTGCAGATGGACAAGGGGTCGCAGTGTTGACCTGGAACATTAGTCACAGCCCGTTCCTTCACACATTACAGGGTGGAACAACTACCTGTCAAAGCCTGAGGGGATCGTACCGGTGATTTAGAGCTGTGTGCACAGTGCTGTGAGGGACTTTAAAGTTACTGGGTTTGCTAGAGGGAGTTTCTTTGAGTTAAGATTTACTTGGTCACTTTCAATGGACCGCCCAGGCCTGGAGGCATAACGCAGCACGTTGCAACGGTAACCGTGGTTCTTTTGATGGTAAGAATAACCTTATACGCTGAAATTTAAATGGCCACGTAAATGCTTAAATTGACTGCGACCAGGAGGAAGAGCATTGGAAATGTTTTAAAAGTATAATGAATATTGATAGGTGCCAAAAAGAAAGTGCTATAGGAAAGCTTTATGGAGGATTTACACATTTAATTGTAACCCAGAAGTGGCTGGGGGAATGAAGGGAAAGGTCGAAAGGCCAAAACCCAGAAATGAACCACGGACGTTCAAATCATTAGTCTAATGCTCTCCCAACTGAGCTGTTTTGGCAGAATTCAAGTTGAAGGACATCTGATTTAGTCATGCTTGAACTTTACCTGAGCTAAGTTTAAATTTTCTGTTTTCTTTGGGAACAGTCAGGATATGAAAATAAGGCTTTAGACTGTGAGTTAATACAATCAAGCTGTGACTACTGATGAAAGTGCTCTAAAAGAATTTGTGGTATGCTTGGGAGCAAAACTGTGACAAAGATTGGATGTCATCCTAAGAAGTTACGGTTGGCCCAGCGGTACTGTAGAAGAGCTAAAGGGTTAAATGTTGAGATTGGGAGTTCCTTCCATTCAGGCTCTGTGGGTTTGACTCAGTTTGTCCTTCTGTGAACCCAGTTTAAAGGATTGCCTAATATTTTCCACAACATTGAATTAAGGTAGAATTTTTTTGGAATGTTTTCTTTGCTAAAGTCTTTTCTTTTTCTTTCACTGAATGAAACCTAAAATACTTTCATTCACACATTCAGCTCAGGGCCAAAACATGGAGCCAGCTGATGAAAGTTGAGCCTTGGCATTCCTAATCCTTTAACTCTGTCCTGCTCCTTATTGAGCTTGACTGACTCAGACCCACACTCTGTTCATCAGATCAGAAATAATGCAAAACTCAGGCTGCACTAGTCACAGGAGGGAGTACCAGCTCTCTTTCCTGCTGGCCTAATTGCAGTGTGGAAAATGGAAAGACATTTGTTGTTCCCTTCCTGTCTGCTGCCAAGTGAGTGCGCTGATGCGTATGTGACGCCTTTGAACTGTTAACTATATCTCGTAGCTCTGCCCTAGTTCGTCTTTGCTATATAGTAGAGCAGCTGGTGTGCTGTTTTGGTGCAGAATCCTATCCCTCATGTAAGAATTCCTGTAAGAAAACATACTGCTGTAGTAGACCCCACCCTTAATTATAAGTCTGTTTTTGGCTCAGGCTTTAACCTTGAACAGCCCAAGACTAAAACTGCCACCCAGAGTGTATCTGTAAACAGTCTCTAAAGGAGTCTTTGCGTGAAATTATATGATTATTGAGTTAAATCCTAACTAAATTTAACTTGTGTTTAGATAAATCCTGAAAAGCATACAGTGTGGTATGATAACCCTGGCTGTCGGCCAAGAGTTCTGTATGTTATTAGTCTAAGATAATTTGTATACAAAGGGTGTATCTACTCGACTGATGCAGGAGATAAACAGGTCACAATCATTTAAAAGTGGAGATATTAGTACTTTATTAGTAGTTTGCTTGATAGTCTCCATTCACAAGCCTTTACATACTGTGACTGTTGTTACGTTTATCTATTCACTCGACAGGGATGGTGCTTATTTATACAATTTCTGAAAATGTGACAGCCAGAAAGCTTTTTTTTTCATCCGTGTTAGGATTGAAGTCATTGCTGTCCATTGTTGAGAGTGACCTTTACAGATTTATTTGTGCACCTTAAATGGCTTTTGGTTCATCGCAGGTGCTACATGTCTGTAGTCATCTTGGAATTGAATTCTTATCTTTTCATATGTTGCATCTTATCCAATTTGGGTGGGTGATATAAATATTATCTCACACTATAAGTCGTGAAAGCAAGGTAATATTATCTCGATATTCATATTTTATGGGAAATTCAGTCAAGATACCGTTTATGGATGAAAAAACAGTGGGTTAATATCTGTTTTTGCCATTAGATACCTAACAAATTGCAATACTGCCTGCAATATCCTATGCATATATATTAAAGGGATAGTTACCTCTATTGAAATTGTTCAACAAAGTCTTTACCAGTTGAAACATCTTTACATCTCGAGGTATACTTATATTTTAAAACACCTACCTTTTCTATCTGATATTCTCTGGCTCAGTAATTTATTCCAGTACTGTATCTCTCTGAACCCTGTCTCTTTTTTTCAGTGTTGGCAGACAGCGACCCCTTTCCAGATGAAGACGAGGGGGAATCCTTCGACTTTGATGACAGTGCTGATGACATCCCCGAGGCTGACCGCCTACCCCCTGCACCTCCAGCTCTTCCGGCCCCTAGCAGCAAGGATCAGGGCCAGGACAAGATTGTAGTCAGTCACCCTGAAGGCCATCATACCAGCCCAGACCCCCCAGCGCCTTCCACCACATCCAACTCCGCTCCATCATCAGCAGACACAACAGTTGCCACAAGCAGATCCTCTACAGCAGGTGGAGAAACAGCAGAAGGAGAGGGGACATCTGCTGCTGAGGGGACTGATGACATGGAGACAGATTTACCACCACCTCCACCCCCTCCTCTTGATGAGGACGCAGAGACAGATCCTGGAAAAACAGGTTTGCATCCCAAAAGTGTTGACATTTTATTGTTGGCTCTAGCAGAAATTTGATATTTGAAAATTAGTTGGCTGCAAATAACAGCAATCAAAAATTCTGCACATTCCCCTTTCATGTTTGTGTACATTATCTGTCTCTAATCTAGCCCCTTCAGCTCATGCTAAAGTGGGGCAGTCTGTCTCTCTCATGACACCTTGTATCTCTGGCTGCCTGGTGCTGGAGGTTGTCTGGCTTTTATCACTGAAAGCCTTGACAGCAGCAGCAGCAGCAGGCAGGCAGGGTTAGGCTGTACTTGTTCTCAATCACTCACGCTTTCTGTTGTACTGTAATGAAGGGATGTCAACACTGCACTATTTTTTCAGCTTTTCCCCTTTAAAGCATGTATGATTTATACACACACAGGCCTTGCATTTCTATCATCAAGATAAATCTCAATTAGCCTTAATTCATAATGTCTATCTTCTGATTCCCGCCTCTCAAAATACTACTTCAAAATGCCACATCGTACCCTAATCTACAGTGCCACTGTACCTTTAAACAGAGCTGCTTGCTGAGGCTCATCCAGAATGACATCACTTTAGAAAAGTGTCCTCCCTCTGAAGATCTAAAACCCAAATAGTTTGTAACAAAGATTGAAGCAAAGAGATTTTTTTTTCCCATATTCAAAACAGGGCTTTTGGGGGTGATGGACCACCTGATCAGTTTCTATTACACGTAGTCAGAGCGCATTTAAATCCCGTCCACAGCAGGGGGAAAACAATTGACTTTGTGTGCCTTGCAAATGACAGAAACATGCCTAAAAGCAGCTGTGTGATGGGATGCTCTACCAACAGGTTAATGAACCCAGAACTAAGTCTTTATAAGCTGCCAAACCCAAATACTGAGCTGTTAAAAGACAAAAGTGAGGCATCAGCCAGAAGAATGGGAACACCGTGGGACACTCACTATGCATAATGTTACGTTTACAGAAAGCATTTTGTCCAGATCTCAGTTTTAGGCTTACTATGTTTCAGTCAGGAGAGACTTAATTTAGAGTGAAACGAAAGTGTTTTACACATGCATGATAAAATGAATAGTGAAGAGTCTATAGAGATTAAACTCTTTTGGCAGTTGAAAATGTTGCGTCACTAGAACTCGCTGGTCACAGGAGTAATGATGATGCCAAAGTTGTAGGGGGTCACACCCTGTTTAACCATAAAGATTTAATTGAAGTGATCTCAGTAATTTTCCAAACTACAACTTAAATTAATGGAAATAAACGATTCTAAAAGTGGTTTGTGTCCCTTTTTGGGAAATTATTACATAGCGGTGTTAATCAAAATTACAATCTCTGTGGGTCTTTGTCTATATTTGTTAAGTATAATAATAATCAAATTAATTATTATTTAATTACAAGTAGGCTGATCATGTTTTTTTGCAATGCATTTCAATATCACTGTGCCTCACGTTTTCTTTTTCTTCTGTTGCGTTGCTTCTACTGTCGTCCAGCAGGCAGTGAAGGCCCGGATGCGTCTATCAATGACCCTCACCCTCCACAAGCCGTCCCCAAAAGCTCCTCCCAGGGCAAAGTCAACCCCTACTCCGTGATTGACATCACTCCTCTCCAACTGCAGCAGCTTGAGCCGCAGCATGGACCCTCCTCTGCCCCTTGCTCACCAATGGAGCCCAAGGAACCAGAGGGAGAATCCCAGGATATCCCCACCAGCCCTCTTGGCATCAGTTCAGGATACTCAGTCCCAGTGCCCTGTGGCTACGCAACCCCCTCTGGTGTACCGCTCATCACACCAGCGTACACAACACCCGTCATCATTCGACACCTCTCCGTGGATGAGGATGGTAAAGTAGAGCCTAGAGCCGCTTCATTAAAACTAATAAGGAGGTTAATCAGATGTTGACCAATGCTTATTCTGAAACATGAGAAAAATGCTCTTGTTTTGCTATTTACTTTGAGTGAAATTCTACCTCACTTTTGTTCTCTGCACTCAGACCTAGCGATACAATGCAATGTTGTCTTAGCGACTTCTTTCCTCTGGCTTTTCTGCTTTCCCTTGTTTTTCCTAAAGCCTTGCCACAAGGAAGTAGGGACTAAATTTAGCCCTCCCCAAAGATCTGTGTTGGTTGTGAGGATTTTCCGGTTTCCTTCAAATCTAGCAATGGCCTTACCAGAGCATGTGGCCGGGCATGCTGAGGAGTCTGATTACACTGTCATTATCTTACCATAGTCACACCACATTGAAATACTCAGATTTTTTAAGTAAAAGAGTTTGGAAAGACATAGAGGTGTGATGATGTAGAAAACCATGTCCACGTTTGCAGTGTTGTCATCTGCAAGTTCTGGCCATGATATACAAAGCAAGGATATGCAGTTATAACTACTGCCATGACAAGTTCCTAGGAAAGCAGAAGGTTAATCTTATCATGAATCTTTGAATTGGGTACATTTGTTAAGTGAAATGTATGCAAGCACATTAATAAGAAAATATCTTCTTGACTAAATCACAAGGTAATTGAGGAGATACCGACTCATCAGTGACACCTGGTGGATCATGAGGAAAGCTACAATAGAGTTACTTAATCTTGGAATTGGGAGGTTATTTGAGTTTGCTTGACATGCAGTGTGCTGATTTCTGGAACAATTACATATTGATGATATATTCTAAATAAATGTTTATCATAATTTGTTGTATTTTGAGTTCATCCCATGCTCTTAACAATACTCGTAATAGTAAGCCATGCTAAAATTCACATTACATCTCTGCTTGGATAATGCGAACTGTGGTACCTAAAACAGCAATGTAAGGTAATGTGTTGTGGGTTTTCTTTCAGTAATGTTTTCTCTCTTTTTACCTTCAGTCACTATGGTTGGGACTGGCAACACCCCTGTAGACAGGTATGTGGCATACTAAACAGCTGGAACAAGTCTATACCAGTCATTTAGTACATTTATGGCTATATCTTAACTTCCCACTTTCAGCTACAGTAATGGTTACTGACTTTTGACAGTAAATAATAAATGACAAACACCCTCATGTTATGCAATAGTAATATCAAGTATATCATATGGTATTTATACAGAAAAATAAAGTTATTTATTGGTTTTCTGACAATACACTGCCTATGAAAGTATGTATTTGTTTGCAGAGTTATAACTGTGTTGGTTTGCTTGTTTTCTGAAGTGTTTTCATTGAAGAGTATCCACCTATTAGAGAAGAGGATGCTTTGGCTAAATGGGCATCTGATCCTGCCAACACTGCATGGATGGAAAGTAAGGAATGATATCCACAACAACTGCACATCTTGTAGGGATGCATGAATCATTTTCATGGAAAGAATACTGTTTTTGTTTCAGTTCTGTACTCGCCTCTTCACACACAGTACATGCCTTCAGGGGGATATTGTCTTTTTTTTTTTTGACACTGCTGAATTCCCAGACACTTCCTTCCCTGTTCTTTTGAGGAAGCAGACCCTTGTGTCTACTTTCCCTTTAGATCCCTTCTACATTGCATCCTGTTTGTTGTGTGAACAACTGTGTGATGTGAGAAATCATGCATTAGCTGTTGTGAACGGCTCTTTTTAATGCTTCAGATCCAGATGAGGTGATTTACGATGACGTGCCCAGAGAGAACTCTGACTCCAACACAGGTTTGTAAAGAAAAAAAAATCCTACATTTTACAAATTCAGTAATTTTTTTCCTGTCTTTAGTTTAAAGCATGTCAGCACTTCTCACTTTCACTTCTATTGTCCCAATTTGTTTTGTCAAAAACTAAGATACTGATACTTTATTTAGGGTTTTGCATGAAAATATTATGCAGATGTGGAGTTTTCTGGTTTGCAGTTCAATATAACAGCCAATGGATTAATATAGATTTTTTGTGAAGCTTGTAATTTTAGTAAAGTATTTACAGGAACACGTTATATAATGTTTTACAACGGCACAAAGCGATTGCCTTGAAAATTACCATGTAACATTAGCACACTTCTAACCTGCTTTCAACATTTTCATCTTTACAAATAAAGTATTTACTACATGGCTGTTCTATTCGAGTGCAGTATATTGTTTTTGTGTGTATCTACATATACATTAATGCTACTAACCTTTGATAGAAGAACCCTTAAAATTGTTCTTTTGGGTACTTTGACTGCTATGTCGGTACCGTTGTTTCATACAGATCCAGATGAGATGATCTATGATGACGTGGAACTCGGCGAGGAGGGCGGCTGCAACAGCTCCCTCGACAACGGCTGGAGCTCTAGCGAGTTTGAAAGCTACGACGAGGCCAGCGACGGGGAGGGTCGCCCTGAGAACGGCCTGCCCCATGCCTTCATGAGAGGGAAGCCACCCCAGAGGAAAACACATGTGTGTATAACAATCAAAGTCCCATTTCTCTGTCAGCATTACAGACAAAACACATATTATGTCTCAGTATCGCTGTATATCTGTAGGTGGGTGGATAACAACAAAATTGCTTGTGACTAGTGAGAGAGCTTGTGTCTTCTCCTAAACCCTCTACATATCTACTGATATTCATATATATATATATATATATATATATATATATATATATATATATATATGTGTATACAGTATATATTGTGTATATATATTTGTATATATGTGTATGTGTATATATATTTGTATATATATATGTGTATGTGTATATATATATATTGATAGAGATCTGACATATTTGCTTATATGAAGTTGTAGTTTTAATTTCTAGGTTGAAACAAATCCTGTTATTGTACCTATTTTGAACCTTTTTCCAATTATTTGTGAATGAAGATTTCAATAATGTACAGTCTATTTGTGCATGGATATGGAATCAATTGTTTGTTTCTGCAAACCTCAGCAATATGATTCTGGTTATCAGTCAGCTTGCTGCACTCTGTAAGGTTTTGGATTGTGGTTTTGAGAATTCAGTTTCACTTTTGTTTTCAGTGAACCATGGTCAGATATTATGATTATATGATTACTCAGACAAAAGATATCATTTAGTACATTTTATGTGTTGAGTTGATACATATTTATTTACATAGGAATGCAGCTATTGTTGAATTTGTCAAAAAGAAAAAGAAAAAAAACCCAAATGGTATTGTTATAGACAATTTTTCAGATGCTGTCACTGTTATAATATTATATTTCCGGTGAGACAAATTAGTGTTTAACTTAATGGCCCCATTAATGGGGCGAAAAAATGCCTATAAACATCAGATCAAGGGGAAGGCATGCTTTTTGGAAAAGTACATTTCTTCCCCTGATTCAGTTTAAATGAGTTGAGCAAAATAATTTTTTGGAAGAGGATAAGGGTCAGCATTCCCGCAACACATATATCAAGATTAGGGTGAGTTCACTGTTAGATCTTAGGTCCAAGGTTATTCCAAAACCATAACCAATAATGCCTGCTTTGCTTTTGTTTAGCTCTCTCAAGATCTGACACGCTTGAAAGAACACTATGAGAAAAAGATGAAAGATCTAATGGCAAATACAGTGGGAACGGTAGAGCTGCAGCAGTTAAAACAGAAACACGAGCAGAAGGTAAACCACCTGAGGCTCACCTCACCTGTGCTAGACCGTAGTCCCAACCCTTAACTCTCATTCTGGGCGTCTCTCACTGACTCGGTACCCTCATCCTGCTCTGATGTGAATGACTTGTGGTGGTGGAACTGGTGATGGGTTTGCATACAATTCATTTGCCTCCCTGTCTGCTGCACTCACCCGTCTCATTATATGTTTGTGCATTGGAGGTTGTGAATCTTTGAAGCAAGTGAGTTTCATTAGTTTGTTATTTAAAGTAAGTGAAAGCCTATGCATATTGTAGATCGGTCATTATATATTTATAGTTAGCGCTATGTTACTTTCAGCTGATGTCCCACTTACTGTGTCATTCTCCAGTCAACTCTGCTGTCTCGTTATCCTGTACTACACGATCTGCCGTTTGTCTTCATCCCTACTCTTAACACTGCTCCTGTCCCGTTTAGCTTTTTAGCCATAGGTGTAGACAAATGTATACTTTGTGTTACTTTTGCAATATAGATTATAGTGTACTTTGTCTCATCAAAGATGCAAAAGCTGGTGAAGGCAGCTAAGGAAGGGACCAAAGATGGACTTGAGAAAACCAAAGCTGCAGTGAAGAAGGGACGCTCTTTCATAAAAACCAAGTCATTCTGTCAAGGTATGTATTCGGCTTCATAAACAGCAAATCCCTTTAGCTGTACACATTCCCCTTTGACTCTTTTGTTTGTTACATGTGTTAATGTAAAATAAGTGTTTTAGTAAAGGGCAACATAACGCTTGTCTCTTCAGCATGATGGCTTGTTGTTTAATTGCTGTCATGTATTTATGGTGCGTTACTTGCTCTCTCGTCTCTCAACCCTTCAGAGAGGAAGTCGACCTGTTTTGAGGATGAGGAGTCTGAACTCTTCATTGAGGTGGACTGCTTCAATGTCGAGCCAGTGCTGTGTCCAGAACCAGAAGGTCTTTCACAGCAACAGGTGATAAACGATGTCTTTCAACTTTTATCTCAATTTCTGTAGCTCTTCATTGTGTGAATCGCTATAAAAGAAAACCGTGCCAAATGGGTTGGTATGTTTCCTCTACAGCTGGTGAGAAGATGCATACTGGGATCTATATTGGAGAGTGAGAAGAACTATCTTGATGCACTGAAAAGGATATTAGAGGTATGCAAGTGCAGCTGGGGTGAATGCCAAATCCACTTTGAAATGTTTGTTATTACAGTTCATGTTGTCTGCTTTATCAGCAATATGAGAAGCCCCTGTCCGAGCTTGAGCCAAGGCTGCTGAGCGACAGGAAACTGAAGATGACCTTCTATCGCGTGCGTGAGATCCTGCAGTGCCACTTCCTGTTCCAGATCGCCCTGGCAAGCCGTGTTGCTGAGTGGGACGGCCTGGAGATGATTGGGGATGTCTTTGTTGCATCGGTAAGCTGGGGCTGTAAAGCCTATTTTACAAGAACTTTATTTATATATTAAACATAAATAGTCTACATTAGCTGTGGAAACCCTTATGCAGCTGAATCAGTTTGATATTCATTGCTTTTCTGATTACGTGCAGCTCAGCCGTACTGTCTTACACACAAACGGCCGATAGTCGAAAATCAAATGATTGGACGGGCTTATTACAGCTTTGAGAGCCACAAATACCACTTTTCTTTTTTTTGTCAGAGCATTTGATTTATTGATTGTTGTCGGGATGTAGGCAATTTCAACAAATAACAAAACGTTTTTGAATAATAATAATAATAAGAAGAAGATACCAACTCTAGCTTTTATACTATTAATCCTTTGTGTTTCTGAACAGTTCTCAAAGTCCATGGTGCTGGATGCCTACAGTGAGTATGTCAACAACTTCAGCACTGCAATGACAGTGGTGAGGAAGACGTGCGCTGCCAAACCTGGCTTCCTGGAATTCCTTAAGGTTTGAGAAAAACTTTGGGTCTTTGGGTATTTTGTCACATGATTTTAATCATTGCGCATTTCAACAGAAAGCATCTACCGTTGCTGTTTTAACCCCTCATTAAGGCAAATTCTTGCTGTTGCTAAATACAGCTAATTACATTAAAAACATATATAACAGATAAATGCAAAAATAATCTTCTAAAAAGTACATGAAATAGCCCGGTAAATACAACTCAGTACCCTGCTGGCATGCTCTTAAATCCTATTGCATCCTCTAAAAATCTTTTAACTGATTTCTCACTACACTATAGTAACCCGTCTTCTAACCTACAGAATCGTCAGGAGAACAGCGGTGACCGGATGACTTTGTATGGCCTGATGATGAAACCTATCCAGAGATTCCCACAGTTCATTCTGCTCCTTCAGGTTTTGATGAATTCTTATTTTTCCGTAATCTCTGACTGCAGTATGCAGTATGTTCATTGACCAGCAGAGGGAGTGCAATACACATAAATCAAGGCATTTTGTTTTTCAAAGTTCTTACCCCAAGGGGGGGGCGAGGGAAATGCTCTGAGGGGAAATGGTTTCCTCAGATCTTTTAATCATGCTCTGGCATATTGACTTTTCCTGTGTCCCTTGCAGAAAAACCTCAGAAAATATAGGACACTGGGTTGCTTTTTTTTTATATAGTAGAAACACGTGTAAGAGCAGTTTATTGGCTGCATTCTTTCCATTTAAAAAAACATGAATCATGAGGATGTGAGCTAAATAGATATAGATAAATGGATAAGGAGAAGAGAGCATGCTTTTAAATGCTGTTGGGAGCAAATATACAGATTTATGTACAGGTTAAAGGGTTTAATGAAACTGTTAAAAAAAACACTGGGAGATTGTTCCTCAGTGTGTATGATCAGTGAATGATGACTAAAGCGTGACTTCTCTGTGCGTCCTCATCAGGACATGCTGAAGAACACACCAGTGGGTCACGCGGACCGTCTGCCCCTGCAGATGGCCCTGACCGAACTGGAGACATTGGCAGAGAAGCTCAACGAAAAGAAGAGGGAAGCCGACCAGCGCTGCGAGATCCGTCACATTGCAAAGGCCATGAACGAACGCTACCTCAACAAGGTCGGCCCACTGCTCAGTGTGTGTGTGTGTGCCCTGAAGTGCATGTTTGTGGTCTGAATCATCGTACAGTATGATGCTGAAGCTTAATGGAGTCTGTGTTCTTCACATATGAGGTTTTTGCTGTGCTATTTTTGGTTCGATTGATTAGAGCCGATTATTTACTCATTGCTCCGTCGGTACACACGTTTTGGCTGATGGTGTTCAAGTCTTTTAGCATATGCTGTGGCATTTCTCTCTGTCCCGGTGTGGGCGGCCATCAGGCACTTGAGTTTCACATATTTTCAAGTACTCTCTTGCCTGAATAGCATATTTTTAGTTGCTTCGCACATATGCGCACAATACCAGCTTTTCCCAAGGTGTAATTATTTGTCTATCAGCAGCCACCCACTCTGGCATCTGTGTAGAAACATGTGTTTGCAGAATACATTTTATGGGGTGGAGGAGTTTTGTTCCTCAAGGCCTTAAATCTCAAGAGTCCCCGTTGATAGCCACATATTGTATTCTGTAAACCCAAAGCGGATGGTTTCACAGTCCAGAATGACAGGAAACATGGGGGAAGGAGGAGCGAGATGACACGGGACAAAGGTACCCAGAGTAATAAATACTATCACTTATCATCCCTATCCTTTAGCTTCTGAGTAACGGCAGCCGCTACCTGATCCGCTCAGACGACATGGTGGAGACGGTCTACAATGAGCGTGGTGAAATCATCAAAACCAAAGAGCGACGCCTCTTCCTGCTCAATGATGTTCTCATGTGTGCCACGCCCAATATCCGGTAAGAGTGGCCGCAAACCAGACAGACCTGTTCTTAATCTGTCCCTTAATTTGCACCTTCTCCTGTCCTTGGGCGCAATATCCTGTAATCTCTTACAATTACTATTTTACAAATTTAGAAGCTAATTGTTGTGTGTCTATTTTTGTTGTGGTCTTGTTTGTAGCGTTCACTTAAGGGAATGTTTAATGTAAGTAAGATCTATTGACAGTAGAAAATCTGTCTTAAAATGAACTAAACTGAAATGAAACTCAAGTGTAGAGGAAGATGGGAAGCACTGCATGAAACTGGTGACCTTGGGTGACCCATATGTACCCACTGTGGCTTGCTCTTCAGCCAAGAGTGATGGAGAGCCCCGTTCCACGCTATTTCAGCTCATCGAATACTGCCTCTGGGAAACATGCATTGACATGTACAAAAACATATTTTCTAGAGCAGTGACATTTACCTCCTCTTAGCTTTCAAGCTGCACTGATGTAAATTACTCTCTTTTCCTACCTTCACCTTTTCTTGCACTCATATTTCCTCCTCACACGGTGCCGAAGAGACAGTTCTTTTCCAGAAACACGGTGTTTAGAACAACATGAAACAGAGCCACTTTGTCACATAACCTTCATCTCTTTGGGCTCTGTCCAGGTGTCAGGATGGCAGTGGGAGCGGCAGTGGCAATGCCCCACCCGACCAGAAGTTCCTTCTTAAGTGGAGCGTGCCTCTGAGCTTCGTGGAAGTGCTGGAGTTTGGATCTAGCGAGGACATGGCCGACAGCAGTCGCTTCCCAACATCCCATTCTGGGGAGAAAGTGGTCATCAACGCTAAGCCAAGTATGAACCACAATGTCACATTCTGTTATTTTGAATCAGCCATCCTGTTTGTCTGTGGCGCTGTTTCTCCCTCTATCACCTGGGGACAAAAGGTCCAGTAGAAAAGGTATAAGAGTTCAATTAGCTGAGTTGTTAGTGCAAAATAGGCCATGGGGGTTTGAAACTCAGGGATAGGAGCCAACACCTACTGGTCAGTTAACTGTGTGTGTGCTTGATGGATGGTTGATACCTAATTCAAAATAAGGTTTTCTGTCGTGATTAAGGGTAAATGTCTCCATGCTTATGCTGGACTCTATATAAACTGGGTATATAAGAGGAAGTATAGATCATAGCTATATTAGCTATGCTATATGTAGCTATCAGTATTGCTTGCAGCATTGCAAAAACTATAGTAATCAGAGTGATTTGATTGTTGTTGTTAAAGCACATTCATATTCCTAAAATGGTGTCAGTCTTGCCCAGATCATCCAGCCCGAGTGTGAATTTTTCCTTCTGCAATCCACTGGTCTGCTGGCTTCCAAGTCCAATGATATCAGTCTTTCCACTGGGCTCTCCCCTGTCGCAGAAACACAAGAGGCATGATGGAAGTGTATATTTCTCTGGTTAGAGTTCTGCAGTTTTTATTCTTGGATGTAGATTTCTTTTTGTGTGTCCGTCTTTGTGCCGAGGGGCTGGTGAGTGCTTTGATGCTGTATTATCCCTGGTCTGTCAAAGGTTGTATGTATTCAAGCTGAGGTTGGAGGCTCAGGCTGTCAGTTTGCCAATGCTAGTTGGCTGGAATCACTACCACAGAAAAACACACTGCACTCTATAGCTCACTCTCTTTCTCTCTCACTGTCAATCCCTCCATCTCCCTCTAATATAACATCTGCAGTACAGTTACATCATGTATTTTGCAGCCAGGTGTCGCAGTGTCACATTTATCTTTTAATAAATGGTGTTTTTTATGTGTTGAAGCATACAGCCCATCTGCCATGTTTGATTACTCCACCTACACTCTTCCACAGCCTTAAAATATCTTATCTGCCTTTTTATACCCTTTTTCCTTTACCCCCACATAAGGTGCACTTGGCACATTCTCTATTGCAGTGGTTCTCAAATGGGGGTACGTGTACCCCTGGGGGTACGTGAAGGTACTCCAGGGGGTACGTGAGATTTAAAAAATATATATTTAAATTAGCATCCATTCAAAAATCCTTTAAAAATAGTTATTTAATAAATATTAAATTAAATATAAGTGTAAGTTCATAAACTGAATTCAATGCAACAATGCAATCTTCAGTGTTGACAGTTTAATAATCAGACACTGATGGCAGAGCGCTGTGTATTCCATCTTTTTTTCAACCAGAAATGCTTTGCGCTGGTTAGGGGGTACTTGGCTGAAAAAATATTTCACAGGGGGTACATCACTGAAAAAAGGTTGAGAACCACTGCTCTATTGCACCCATCTTCTTTTAGACACCCAGTCTCCCTCTGATACTTCACTGAGCTATACGAAAAGTCTAGCAATGGCATGATTGTAAGAAACAGATGGCACAAACAGACCTGAGTAACATTTGGTCTGACCTCAGGGTTTTTTTCCTTGGGCTGCAACTAACTGACAGGTTCACAGCCTCATCTTAACCCGATGTGATGATAAAAGAGATGTGCACTCTCCTGAAAGACCTGAGGAACACCGTATGGGTCTTTTTTTTTGTTCTTACAAATAGCAGTTTAGTGAGTTAGATGTTGTTGATGTTAAGATTATATGATCTGACCACAGTGCCTTAAAAAAGGACCTTTGTAGGGCTGAATTAGAGTATTAGTTAACAGTAAGTTGCTCACCTCTACTCTGTTCCCTCTTTCTGATTTAGTTTTTCCCCAACCAGCTTCAGCTTTGTGTGTGTCTTTGGGAATGTTTGTGTGCATACAAATGTGTGCAAAGTCCAGGAACTTTCAACAAGTGGAAACTTTTGTTTCTTGGTCAACTGTATGCAGCCAATGGTTCGCCAGCCTATGATGTCACCTCTTTTGGTGTCCTTCTGCTTAGTTCAACTCTTCCTCTCTACACTGCATAGTAATAAGTCCAATAGTGCAGCCCCTTCATTTCAAGTTACATTTTCCTGCTGCCCACAGTCAGTATGTAATTTGTAGATATATTGTTTGTTTTTAGGAAGTGTGTAATTGCTGGGATGACTGGCGTGTTTCCTATGATGCTGCCCGCCAGGCTGGTTTTGTTTGAAGACTCCTGGCATTTGGCACTCTCACAAAGAGCCATTCAGGAAGTTTGACCCAGGTTGAAATGAGTTATACAGTGCCAGTTCTGTCTGTGGGAATGCTCAATTCAGTTGCATCTTATCATTTGTACTATTAAATACAGATATTATACAGCAAAAGATTGTAGAAAACGAGAGAGGAAATAAAGTGCTAGGCTAGCACAGATCCCCAGCATACACAGTTCACAGGTCTTGTTATTAACAGAGAGTAGAATAAAGATTTCAAATTCAAACTATATATCTGTTTGATTTAAACTCAGATAATGCACAGGCATGTCGAAAAATATGTTGTTCAAGCACTTTTCTGCTTTTAAACAATGCCAACAAATTAATATGTATAAGTAGAGTTTTAAGATAGCGCTCCATCATATTACATTACATTACATTACAGTCATTTAGCAGACGCTTTTATCCAAAGCGACTTACAATAAGTGTATTCAACATAGGTATTCAAGAGAACTACGAGTCACCAGAAGTCATAAGTGCATCTCCTTTCTTAAAGAAGCATCTAAGAGCATAAACCAGAGCAAAAGTACAGTGCAGAAACAAACTAATACGAATACAATAAGTGCAACAAAGAGGAAGGCTCAGGGTAGTACTTCATATGACTTGCTCCAAGCACGACACACCATTGAGCAAACATGAGAGGTTTATTCAGCATTTCTGCTCTGACCTGAATTCAACACACTGAGTCGTATTGCTGAGACAGATGAGCCATGAAAATTGCATTCAGCTCCATTCGAGATGGCAGAAAAAAACTTGGCAATACAAGTGCCAAACACTCTTTAACAATCCCTTTTTCATGTCATCTTATTAATGGTTTAAGTACATAAACATGACCTGTAGTTGTATTGAAAGGTGATTTGATCCAGTGAATGAAATACAATAAGAGGTCATTGACCATGAAACCATTGCAGAAATTGAAAACCCATATACCCTGCTGTGGGCCTGCTGTGTTCTAGTTGCGCTTTTGTGTGCAGGGCTGTTCATGCATGTTTATGGATGACAGAGAAGTTCTGTGTCAGTGAGCAGCCTCCTCTACAAGCTCAGAGGGAGACATTTTTGAGTAATTCTCCCAGAGACCACCTACAAATGTGGATTTTGGCGATGCACAAACGGGGATAAAGTGTCCCCTGAATGGCCAGTCAGCCAGACCTTCAGAAGGAGGACTGGACTGGGTTGCCATGGAGTTGGAGCACCAGGCAGACTCTGTGACTATGGTAGAAGAAAACGAGGAGGAGGAGGAGGAAGAGGAGGAAGGAAAGGGGGGAGAGAAAGTAGAATGGCAGAAGCAAACAAAGTCATTTTGGTGCCAAAGACTCTGATGCGGTTTAACCGTTTGGTCACTGATAGACGCTCTGAGCGGTTTATACGTTGTGCGCTAAAATGTTTGCAGTTAAGTTTTAATTGGAAAGAGCCCTGTGCTTGTTAATTGAGCCGTTTGATTGAATGACATAAATAACTTTTCTGTTGACAATTTAGACCAACTGACAGGCATTCCCTGTTTGCTCTGTACAAACTATTCCTCATTATCTTTCTGATTTTATGTACGTATGTGTGTGTTGGAGAGAGAGAGAAAGAGGAAAAAGGCCTGCCAGACCTTTGATGAGCTATGTGGTTGTGTTCAGTGCATCAGTACTTTGAGCACACGCACAAAGCAAACCGTTGTTTCATTTAGATACAGAACAACACAGTAACGGTCACATCACGTAGCATCATGAGGTTTGATATTTTGGTGCAAAAAGTATACTGTATTGCAGCATTCATACAGTAGGTACACAACTAAAGAACATTGAGGATGATATATGCTGACCTCTGAAAGCTTGCCTCATAGCGTTCTTGTACACACTGGTGAGAACCGCTGCTAAGTTTGCAGAGCTGTCACTGCTCCCCGTGGGAAACTGACTGATTGGCCTTTATTGATCTTTGTCTTTGTTACTCCTGTTTTAACTGCTTCTCTCATCAGACTGGTCTCTCTCGTTGCTGCCCGTGTATCCAACTTTCTGCAAGGGGAACTGTTGCAGCGTTTTAGTGTCTCAGCTCATTCTCACTGCTACCTCTCAGTTTCGTATACATTTATTCTCTCCGGCTATATGAGTCACTGCTATCTGTGAGTCGAAAATTAGACTATATTGCACCCTTTTAATATGAGTTGATTGAAGCCTCATGACAAAGACACTTCATTTGAACACCTTTCATCTTTGTACAGCCAGCATAGCTTCACACCTGTTTAGAGTGTAGATTACTGAAAACAAAAATGAAGCCGTTTTTTTTTTTTAATGTTTTGCTTGTGCGTGTTTTCTGTGTAGACAAGCTGTACATGGGCCCCGGTCAGTTGTACCAAGATCTGCAGAACCTGATCCATGACCTCAGCCTGGTCAACCAGATCTCCGGCATGATCAGCAGCCTCAAAGGCAACTACCAGGTAATGTATGAGCACAGAGTTTAAGTCACACCAGTTGAACTCTGTATATTTTTTAGTCTTCATTGTCCCTTGGGGGAAATTTGATTTTTTTGATTGAAAGTGATTATGAAAATAGAATTTCATCACATTTAATCCAGATAAGTATTATTTTATCATGTCTGAAAAGGAATTTAAAAGATCAAGTAAAAAAAGAATATATGTCATAAATGCAATTTGTTATGAATAATTTAGTACTTCTTTTTTGTGTTACTTTGACTAAGAGTTGGAATAGTTTCACTGTCTATTAATATTCTTGGAAGCTTGCCAAAAGTTGACATAGACAAATGTTCCTCCCACGTACCTCAGGACTTTTAAAATCACATTCATCGTGTTTCCCCTCAGATGTCCATAAGGGTTGGGCTGTTATGAAGGCATATAATGTTTAAACTGTGGAATGTGCCAGAGTAGGCAATTTGTTTCTGGGAGACAAGGAGTCTCTTAAGTCTTGATTTGCACCATTTAAGTCTGTCATATCATGTGGCCACACACACACACACACACACACACACACACACACACACACACACACACACAAGCCTGTCTGTGCTCTTAGGATGGAGGTTTAGTTTGCAGAGCACAGCATGTGTGTGTGAGAGGCTGTATTTGTGCTGTGCTGGTAGGTCTGTCAGAAGCAGAGTGGGAGGCAGAGTAACAGAGAGGCTCTCAGAGGGACATGTGTCCCAGAGATGGAGGGAGGGATGGAGAGATTGATGGGAAAGGAAAGAGAAATGCAGAGCTGAGATGTTTGATCTGTACACTGCTAAGCTTTTTCCTCAGCACAAAATCTTCTTACCTAAACGATACTGACAGTCTTGTAATAAAAAAATACACTGATACATTTTTATCGCTTCCCAACATCCCATTCTGGGGAGAAAGTGGTCATCAACGCTAAGCCAAGTATGAACCACAATGTCACATTCTGTTATCCATCAAAACTGATGACAATTTATAACACATTCTACACTAATATATATATATATATAGGTATAAGTATATAATGCAATTAAGTAATTCAGTTTGATTTAACTACTATTGTAGTTACTTTTATTTGAGTATTCAGTTATATAATGCGTTTTGTGGCTGTACTTTCAACAGCATTTTACTTTGTTAACAAATACGGAGGAGCAAAGATACTAGAAACCAAAAACAGTTGAATATAATGCAATCTAAGACAAAAACACAAATTTCCGCTTCAGAAATATGTCTGTATCTAATGTATTGGATTGGGTTTCAGTCCCAGCTTTTTCTGTTTGTGTCATTCAATGTAAATGATTGTCATGTGTTTTAAAAAAGTGTCTTACTGATGTTTAAATGCTAGTACAGTAGTCTAATTCCTATTCCCATTATTGTGCCCAGTCAATTATTTCCCCCTCTCAATTACATGACTCTCTTCATCCTTCTCTTTCCCTCTATATGTTTTTAATTTCTTTCTATCCCTACAATATCCCTGTGTACAGAATGTGAACCCCACAGTGGCCCACGATTGGGTATCAGGTCTCCAGAGGCTGATACTGAAGAAGGAGGAGGAGATCAGGGCTGCTGACCGGTGTAGGATCCAGCTCCAGCTGCCTGGCAAACATGACAAGTTTGTGTTTATTTGTATATATACACACACACACAGCCACACATCTCCTTTAATTTCTCTTTTATATAGACAATACATACAACATTTAACAGTCTCCAGTCCGGGCCATTGCCCCCCCCCAGCCGTGTCTTGTTTATCCTTGGTTTGTCTTTATCCCCTTTTATCCTGCTTCCTCCTTCTGTCCTCCCAGACACCCCTTGTGTTGTGCCCATAGCTTTAGGAGAGAGTCTTAGAGCACATTTGGATTAACAACTTTCTCCACCAGCTCTAATCTGAGCCGTGAATCTCAGGGGAGGAAATGTTCATCACTGATTCCAACCAAAGGCTACCCAGTGCTGCAGCTGTTGCTTAACTGAAATGCACATGTCACACATCTACACACACTATTATCGTCGGCACGTGGTCCCCTAAGGGGCAATATAGTTTAGGCTTTTTCACACACGCTCTCTCTCTCTCTCTCTCTGGAACCCGTACTGTATTTTGCCTCTCTCTCTCTCTCTCTTTCTCACTCCATCCCTCATCCCTGCTGCTCTCAGCTGGTGAGATTATCCACGGGTATGTTTGGAAACACAGCTGTGTCTCTGTCATTCCTCCCCTGATCCCTCAATCTCAAAACACACAAAACACTTCCACTCACCATCAGCCAATGACAGGAGTGATGCATTTCAGACCCCCCCCCCCCCACACACACACACACACACACACACACACACACACACACACACACACACACACACACACACACACACACACACAAGGCCTACATCAACTGCTGATAGAAACAATAATTGGCATTGACTTCTATCGCTTTTCTGTCACAGTCTGTCTAGTCACTCTGCATTGAATGGGCAGACTCGTGTGCCCCACTTGGCTTGGATTCAACCCAGACAGAGATCTTTTCATTTGAACATATTTGGTATTTTACCCTCAAATATGCTACGGTCACACACTGATTCTGGTTCTAGAAGAATATTCAAACATCAACATGTCTGCTTAGTGAAATGTTCATGCAAATTCAGGCCATTTGGTTGGCAAAGTTTTGACACATCTCGCAGCACATTAATCATTCAGTACAATCTTGTTAAAACATCTCTCATGTTTGGTTCACAAACACTTTCTGGTTCACAAACTGATTCTGCAACATGGGTACCTTTTTTTTTTTTTAAAGCTCTAGTGAAGACTTTTATGTAGTAAATATAAACTTTCATGGTAAACTAGCATGATATGGAAGCCACATACAGATTGTGAAAAAAAGAATATGTAAAGCAAATCTAAGAAGACATTGAGAGAAAGTGGAGGCCCTAAAAAAAGTTTGTCATCTCCTGAAATGCATTGATCATATATCTGTGATATAGATATAGCCGTGTTTAAGGTTGGAGTTTTTCTCCTCATGTTCTAATCATAAATGTTCTTGTTTTGTCCTCTCTATTGGCAGGTCGGGTAAACCCACCTACTTCAGTGCAGTGTTCAATACTCTCAGCCCAGCCATCAAACAGTCATGGATCAGCAACTTGCAGATGGCCAAGCTGGCTCTAGGTAAAGCACCAATACACCACCACTGTCTCAGTTCCTCCATTTTCTTTTCCATTCTAATTGTGTATGTATGCATTTAAACATATGACTGTTTACTTAATTGACTTGTTTTGATATATTTATTCAATCCATTGCCTATTTATCCAAGTTACCACTGTCAAACATTATTGGTTCTTTTGGTTAGGTTAACAACATATTATGACCAAATCGAATGAGAAAGCTGTACCAAAATGTGTTTAAAAGTAATTCTAAGTAAGGTGATTATGGTTTTACAATGTTTCGTCTGCAGCCTTTTATTCTGATGACAGATAAGTTGAGGTTCAAAAACACTTACTGCATACTGAACATTATTGAATCAAGTGCTGTTTGTGTTTGTGGTTTACATCAGAGGAGGACAACCTGCAGGGCTGGTTCTTCGCAGAGGAGGATGGGAATCAGATAAAAAAGCAGAAACACCCTCTCTTGCTTCGACAAATGCCTGTGGTCATGTCAAAACTACAAGAGTTCAAGGTGAGACACTTTTCTTTCCTATAACTGTCTTAAAAGGAGGTCGCTTGTAAGCTCAGTTAATCAGAGTGTGGTGCTAATAATGCCAAGGCGGCAGGTTTTATCCCCGTATGGGCCACTGTTTTACAGAGTTTGTGTCCAAATTGGATCGCATGGCCGGTTGTGGGTTCGATCCCCGTAAGGGCCAATGCTCACATTATAGCACTGACATGTGTGGCCACTTAACATAGGTCAAATATCAGAGTACCTTTTTAAATCTTGCTGTTAGTGAAAGGCAAGGTTTAAAAAGGTACTCCACTAAACACTTTTGCACTAAACAGGTCAGTAAATATCACTTTGCTGTTTTTAAGTGTGTGTGGATGAGTGTGTTGGTGGTATTAGATGATTTACTGCTAATGAGAAATGTCACACTTTTTGAGAAGACGTTCTTTCTGCACTGACAAACAACCAAAGTGGAGGGAACACTTCCCAATCTTCCTCTGTGTATTTACATGTTCATTTATTGGACGCTGCCTAGAAATGTGACAGTAACTTGGGCTGTTTTCTACCTGACTGTATGTCTAGCAGAATTCTCAGTTTCCAATTTATGTAAGTCAGCAGCTCCTCTACAACTGTCAGCACTGACCAGCAGAGTATTCAGTGACTGACTTGAGTCATGTTGGCTCATGTAGGTTGTTACTTCAGGGCTGAACCTCTCAGACATCCTTTAGGTTTTTATATTGACATTAATTAACACTAAGTGGACACCTGTTTTATTTACCCTGTGGATTCCTACTCATCAGACCATATTCCTTAAACACCCTGTCTTATTTCTTGCCATCCCGTGACAGGTGGAATGTGCTGTTCATAATCCAGAGCCCCACATCAACACAGAGAGCACAGCAGATACTCCCGTCGTGGGCCATGGCTGTGTCTGGGTGAGGCGTTTTTTCTACTCTGGTCATTAAAGAAGCAAGGCGTTAGATTACATTTCAACAATTGCACAAAATGAGAGTTTATACCAAGGTTTACGAAAGCTGTCTACAAATATGTGGGTGTCTTCCACCCGGAGGAAGAACTCAAATTGTAGTTCTTGATGAACACATCCATAGGCTCCTCAACCCTGAAATCTGAGTTTAGACTAGAGCATTTACTTAAGTGTGTTGAGGGGCTTTAATAACTGTTTATTTGCAGAAGATCTCGCAGTCCTCTTATTTTGAACAGCTAAGATAATTTAAGCCTA
This sequence comes from Anoplopoma fimbria, assembly GCF_027596085.1. NCBI lineage: Eukaryota > Metazoa > Chordata > Actinopteri > Perciformes > Anoplopomatidae > Anoplopoma > Anoplopoma fimbria. The sequence continues at coordinate 18,137,813 of NC_072463.1, forward strand.
ACCACTTTTCTGTCAGTGATTCTCACTTTTAGTTTTGGCAGAAAACTGATTTTCACTAAAAATGTGTTGCTTTAGTGTTAGCTGAGCAGATGGTAAGGTTTTGCTATTGAATTAAATTGTTCTAATGTACCCTTGAGAGAAACAATCTGGGTTTGGAAATTCAGTACTTAAGCATTTCTCAAAATAAGCAAGGACTGGCATAACCATGGTAATCATTGCTAATACAGGGCTTTTGTCGGTCAGGGAAAACCTTGGGTCTGTTAAAGATATAAACATCACTCTAGCTTGTTATTTCAATGGTTAAGTGGTATGTTAGATATTGGTTGTTTTCAGCATGATTTAACGTCCAAGGTAAGTATCGGTCTTATTGGATTTTGCCTTTGAATTGTCAAATTATGGCATGAATTGGATACATACTTTTAAGAGTACTTCAGTCGAATGCTTATTTTTGCTTGTTGAGTGCTGTTTGCTTTGTTTTACTCATACTGTGCTACCCATGCTGTGTATCTCATGAAGATGTACAATTTTAACTGTGCTATATAATTGATTTATCATTAATGAAAGTATCCCTAAATGAAAAGGTTTATTTATATTTGTTCAGGTTGCAAGTTGCACCAACCAGATGGGCCAGATATCCATAGTGGCCATGCAGAGATCCAGCCCTAAGGTGACCGAGTGTTTCAATGTGGAGTCACGTATCCTCTGCATGGCCTACGTCCCTGCAGAGCAACCTCAGGAGAATGGGGAGAAGATTCCCGAAAACAACCATGTCCCCACAGCGAAGGCCAGCGATTCTCCCAGTGTCTGTCTTGGCATGGAGGAGGGCAGGTACAGAACACAGTGTACTCACAATACTGTGTCTGCAGGCCTTTAATATCTTTTGATGTCTACAAGTTACAATAAACCTTTTTTTGTGATAAATGTAAAGTCATCTGTGCCCACACCATGCACACTGTTACTTTTTAATAAGAGGCAGACTTTTAATTATGCATCAATAAATGATAAATGTCAGGTTTTAATTATGCATGTATTAATGGTAAATGTCAGCATCAAAGAACAAGGGCGTCTTTCAAGCCTTTCATTTAGCACCATAGTTAATCAGTAGAGAGAGATCCAAGCCAATATATTTATGATTCTGCTAAATCATCTTCAATGGCCCATAATGCAATGGAGCGTTCAAAAGTATCATTGATGTGTCCATTTGTATCTCTATGTACTGCATGCATTAGTTCAGGGTGTTCCCTTTTGCAGGTTGTCAAAAAAGCACTGTATTAAGAGACTTGTAGGAATTCTCTTAATATTTTGGCAAACCAGCTTCAGTGAGAGTGAGTACACAAAAAGATTTGATCAAGTCATCCCAAAAAGCTCCCAAAATGTTGAAGCATTTCACTTGTTTCAACCACAAAAAAAGAGGTTTAATTACATTTGATTGACTTTAAGAAATTGTCAAATCTTATTTCTTCGATTTAATATTTGTAGATATTATATAAACTTTTAAGCTATAGCTCAAATGACACAAACACTGAAAGATAATGACTGAAGGCACTAATTTCTGCAATTGCATCTTCTGTCAAATTGTTATTTATATCATGCAGATAGCCGCGTATATCAAAGAAGCACACTGTATTAAGTTTGGTTCCGATTTTATCTCCTGTCCTGTTTAGCATCATTGTGTATAAGAGCAGCCAACGGTCCAAGAAAGTCCGTCTGCAGCATTTCTTCACCCCGGACAAGTCCACCGTCACCAGCCTGGTCTATAAGAAGCACTGTCTGTACGTCGGCCTGGTCAGCGGCTCTGTGGCAGTCTACTCCAGATCACAAGGTGTGTGTTTCAGGAAGGGACGGACTTGTCAATTTGCGTTTCTCAGCTATTAAAGTCTCTGATTTCTTCCTCCATACTGTTTGTTGATACTCTTAAACAGCTATAATTATGGCAATTACAAGGTAAATTGCTGTTATTGCGTGAAACAGAAATGCATTCATTGAGTTAATTAGATATGGTTTTAAAACTGTGTAGGTGGACAGTGTTTACCTAAATATTTAGTCTGCACCAGCCCTGAATTTTGTAAACTGAATAAGAGCACTGTTGGCAACTTTGTTGTTGGATTTAACTGCATCTAATCTTCTGCTGACCTAAACTGTCAAAAGCAACCAGCCCCATATTGATTAAGTTTATCCAATTATAGGCGGATCATTGCATGTGCTACAATGAGTTTGTTGCAAAATTGACACATCTAAATATTTAGCAACACTGAACAAAAGGGGTTACTCTGGGGAGAACAGAGATGTTGTTTTGTTGTCCTTCGCTCTGACTGCTGTTTTTTCTCTCTGAGTCATCAGGATACCGTTAGTGTGCAAGTCAGAGGCTCGCTGTGTAGCTGGAGGTCAGGGTTCTCCTCTGCTCTGTGTTGAGGTTCTGTTCCCGTTTGCTTGGTTGTCTGGGAGAAGCCAATCTGTTCTCTGTGACCTATTTAATATCTTCCGTCCCAGATGAGTGCAGGCGCATTAGAGGAGAGGATCTGAGCCGCACTCTTCCCACAGTCTTTCACATTCTGTGTTTTGTTCCATCTCTTATTGGCTTTCATAGCCATGCAAACAGAGGGTCTTCTCTCTCTGTCTCTGTGTTTCATTTTCTCTGTCTCTGTCTGCTTTTTCTCTGGGTCACAATGTGGGTTAAGATAAGTACACATTTCAGAACAGACTCCTTGCAATTCTTGGCTTTCCACTACAAGTATCGGTATCATCATCCTCCTGTGATGCCACCATTGCTGGAGGCATGTTTTACTAACCTCAATCCCACATATTATTTCCTCTCCATGCGCTCTTATGACTCTAATTGAATTTCCAACATCTCCCAAAAAATAACTTTTAAGTGCATTTCTTCCATTTCTACCTTTGTTGTGCTGTTAAGTTGGTCTGTTAGGCTTGTGTGTGCTAAAGAGAGAGAAATCAAATAGCCTGAGGACAGAAACACAGGTGGAAAATGAGTCTAGCTCATTCCACAGCTGAGCGAGTGTATGCAACCATTCAGGAATGTTCAGGGCTACAAATTGTCTCCTTGTTTTGATGCACGTCTCACCTCTCCCCCATTGTCATTCTCTCACACACTAATTATAGGACACTGGTACAGAGTATGCCTGGTGTGTCAGATGAATTCCAACACGAAAATCCTGCCCCTATATCCTCCCATTCTTCTCATCAACAGCTCTGTCACTTGAACATGATGCTTGACGCTAAAATGATGAGTCATCCTGCACAGTTTGGTAGGGAAACTGTCCCCGCTGTAATGCCGCTTAAGTACTTTATCACAGTGAGAGACTCTGCCTGTACCCCATTAGCATTTAAAGTAGACCCACGGTTTACATCGCCGAGAAGAAAGCAAGCAGAACTATGAAAATGATCAGCTTTTATTCTTTGATGTTCAAACTGTCATGTATTCAAAGGCAACTCTCAAAGCGAATAGTGACGAGGCATCAAATACAACTGAACAGACTGGGATGTTGCTTTGTGTTTAAAGCCTTCAGTGCTCAGTTCTCCCTCTGTAGATGCAGTGTGACTGAAGCTGGCCACTCAGCCTCATTCTGCCATGCTGGCTAAGTCCTTTGTGACTGACTGTGTGAAAGATGGAGGAAGAAGGAGGCAATGATTCGGCAAAGGTCATACGTCATGGCCAGACATTTGGATCATAAACTCTGTCCTGCTCTATTCTGCCCTCCTGCATCATCTACTTTTTCCATGTTGAGAGTATGGTGCATTATGTCTTGTTTGTTGCAGCAAAAATGATTGTCTTATTTAATCAGCGTTCACTGTTTGGTTTGTGTGCTGCTGTTTGGGCACACACACACACACACACACACACACACACACACACACACACACACACACACACACACACACTGCGATGAGTAGTTTGTTGCTGTTGACACTGACATGAAGGAATGCTACAGTTTGAGAAGTGAGGGATGTGGGCAGGCTTACGTAAGACTGCAACTTGGCACTCCTTTCATTCTGTTTCTTTTTCTCCACTGTTCCTTTTCCTTTTTTACGTTTCTCTTTTTCTCTCATGGACATCCACCTACACAGTATGATTGTTACAATAATATACACAGGGCATTGCTGGAATGCTAATCCCACCTAGCCCCTTTAGTGGGAGATTACCCTCACTTCCCCAGTCATTACTGTACCTCTAAAAGAACATCTCTCCCTGCGTGGCACCTCTGCTTTCAATAGCCGCCTTTGTGCCTTCTCTTAAGAACACTATTGGTGAGGCCTCATTCACTTCCTGGCCGAGATTGGCTGAGGGAATGTGGTATCTGGAGGAAATTAAGTCTGTATTCACACAGGGCCCTTCAAGGCAAAAGTACATGTCAGTAAAAAAGGGATTTTGAAGGCCACTGATGCCCAATCCTAAATGTGTGTGTGAAATTAGGGCTGGCGGATATATGGTGAAGATGAAATAACACAATATTTTTGACCAAATACCTTGATATCGATATGCAACGATATTCTATGGTTGGCTATTGGTGCTTTTACAAAATATTTTAACAACGGCATTTTTAATACATAATCATCAGCAATGTGGATATGATTTATAAGTGAGTAAAGGCAAATAATAGAACGGCTAGAACAACTTTTTAAGTTGATATCTGATAGATGGCTCTAATTTGATGACGACTTTAATTGGACTTTCAACCAGTAAACAAAATGGTTGAAGAATTGAATGTGTTGATATTTATAAAGGCACTGTATGGGGTGTTTCTTTGCAGTAGAGCTGACACTGTGGGTGCCCAGGCACATGTAGAACTGAGTGTGTAGGAGGTGTGAGTGGGATAGAGCTCAGCTCTGACTAATGCCTCGCAGCCCATCTATATTCATAGTGAAGGCTGTGAAAACCATCAATGGCCACTCCACTAGCATTAGCAGAGCCATAAATGCAGATGACCTTTTCAGACGACACTCATAAAGAGTGTTTATTATTGTGTCTTCCATAAAAAGTGTAAACCATTTTTCTTTAACTATTACATGAAACATTGCTAGATGTTTACTTTGCCAAAGAGAATACAATAATACTAATAGAAGAGATGCACAGTACTGATCCTTTCTGAATATACATGTATTCTGTGTTTGCATTTAACCTGCATGTTGTTCATAGGGTATTTTGTAAAATGCAGATTGTTCATTTGTTTGAGTATTGAGATGCCAGTATTGTGTTTGTTGTTACAGACGGTTTGTGGAGCAGCGAAAAGCCTAAGGTGCTGAAACTGGGGATCCTCCCCGTCAAGGCCATGCTGGCTGTGGAGGAGCACCTCTGGGCTTCAACAGGTGGACAGGTCTTCATCATCAGCGCCCACACACACTGCGTGGAGGTACGTAACCTTGTCAAGGTTGTTATTACACACCATGCCTACATCATAAACAGAGCAGTTTAGTAGATCATTATGTGTGCGGTGTGAATAACCCTTGTATATCTGGAGGAAAGTTGAGTTTTTGGGGAGATTTCCAAAGAAGCAACCAGTGTAAACTGCAGTTACTAAAAGTATAAAGAACCTCAAGTAGAAGATACTTCATTTCCCTTCCCTGGATTTCTTCTTTTCCATATCCTGGAATTTGGATGTAATTGCGTGCGTGCGTGCGTGCGTGCGTGCGTGCGTGTGTGTGTGTTCTGGCCTGGTTTAGGTAATGGAAGCGCCTTCCATGGGTCCAGGAATAGTAACGTTCCTGTGACATGCACTCACTAATAATCTGTTCAGCCTCATTAAGCTCATTATGTTGTACCACCTGCCTGTCTCGCTCTCTTTTCCTCACTGAGGACTCACAGTTACACCAGAGTGGTGACTGTAGGTTAAACAGGAGAGAGAGACAGACACGGAGAGGAAGAAATGGTGAGATGGAAACAGAGAAATTAGACTTAGATTTGAATAGGTATGTAATAAATAATCAAATCTAGTAATAATATAAATTACATAGGTGCAAAACAAAATGCAGGACATTACAGTAACATTTCATGCTCCTTCCTTAGCACATTTTTATCAGAACACTGTACTAACACACTTGTGAACGGGCTCTCCTTTGCCAAATATAACTCCACCTACATGTAAAGCAATGTGTGGTGAGATTATGTAACCAGTGGGGATGGAAAAAGCCCAGTTTTTATTGGTCTCCATGCACAGAGAATTCAAAATTACACTGTGCACATATTTGAAGCTATCCTTGTCCACACTAATGAAAGAAGGGCGATTCAAGAGTTAAAGAAAAAAATGATTTGTCAAATTAATTTTATTTAAAGCTACGACAAGGAACTTTAACTTTGTTTTAGATTTTGGTGATTCCTGTGGACAAAGGCAGTAGTGTTTCCAAGCACCAGAGTCCCTTTAGAAACCTCACATTTTACTGCTGCCGGGTCTGACAGTCTTCCCCAAACAATTCAATTCAATTCAGTTTATTTTGTATAGCCCAGAATCACAAATTACAAATTTGCCTCAGAGGGCTTTACAATCTGTGCACATGCGACATCCTCTGTCCTTCCCTCACATCGGCACAGGAAAAACTCCCCTAAAAAACCCCTTTAACAGGGAGAAAAAAGGAAGAAACCTATGGGAGAACGACAGAGGAGGGATCCTTCTCCCAGGATGGACAGAATGCAATAGATGTCATGTGTACAGAATGAGCAGCATAACAGAGATACAACACATTCAATGTATATGACATAAATGATTCATATAATAAGACTACTTATAATAACAGCAGCAATTATTACAGTAGAATTATAGCCATGAAAATAGGGATAGTAATGTGACTAATAATAATAATCGAAGTAGCAGTGGGTGTCAGTCGGCTCACAGCAGGAGGCACGACTACGGTCCAGGTACCACAACGATTCATGGAAACCTGCAGAACGAGAAAGCAAAAGGGCTTCAGGGTGGAAGTAAAGCTAAAATGCTTAATGGTACAGGTAATAGTAATAGTAAAGTGACTAGTAATAATAATAATGGTGGTAGCAGTCGGTGTCAGCAGGGCCGTAGCAGGATGCACGTCCACGGTCCAGGTACAGCCATGATTTATAGAAGCCTGTGAAGCGAGAAAGCACAAAGACTCCAGGGTACAAGCAAGTCAATAAGCGTAATAACAGTCCTGGTTTTTCCCGTGCCTCCATTAAGCATTAGGAATAGCTATATAGAAATAGCCAAATGGTTGGGCATTGGGCCCCCAAAAAACATTGTTGCCTATTGTAGAAATGTGAATCTTTTTATACCATTTCGATGGTATAGCATAGTCACAGGATCCCAGACATTACAACCACAGACAATACATGGGCTGAAGTAGTCTAAACATATTGAGACAGACTTTCTGTGGGTTGATTGCTAAGTTTCTTTAGTTTGTAGTCACACAGCAAACACAAGAATCCCTGTCGCCACTGTCCTGTTTAGACTGGGTTTAAAATGTCAATAACGACAGTATACAGTGCTGTTTTTTTGGGGAGTTAGCGTTCCCTCATGGGCAGGCTGTCAAACAGACAGCAACCTAATACACAATGCAAGAGCCACAGAGTTTGAACAACAACCCAGATTAAGGAAGATTTAATGCCACAGTATCCAACAACTTAACTCGTTGAACGAGCGACCAAACAAAAATCTTCCCAGGGGAAAAGTGCACTGCCCACCTTAGTTTGCAGGTTAAATAGCGAATTAGCTGGTAATCATATAATTAACTGCAACTCAGCCACAGAACATTGAACAGCATGCAAATACCACTTAGGTTCTTTGAGATGCTGATTCGTTTCTCGCTCTTCAATACAGAGTTACAGTACCTTTCAGTTTTTCTGGTAGGATTTTTTTACTGTTCTCAAAGGTCTCATGTTCATTCATACTTGCTAAGCTGTTTTTCTGTTTTAGTCGAACTACCACTGAAAAAGTCCTTAGAAGTCTTAGATTTCACTTGGTGATACGTTGAATCCAGTCACTCTTCATAATGGTTATGTTACTGTGGTGGTAGACATCCTCCCTCAGGCTGGATTTATTAAAAATGTGCAGTAGGTATTGCCTCAGGCTTTTCACTCTGCACTGTCTCCCCAATCCAGAGGCAGCTGGAGGCCCACCAGGAAGAGGGCATGGTGGTGTCCCACATGGTGGTGGCTGGAGTGGGCATCTGGATCGCCTTCAGCTCAGGTTCCACTCTGCGCCTCTTCCACACCGAGACCCTGGAGCACCTGCAGGACATTAACATTGCCACACCGGTCCACAATACACTACCCGGTAAGACATACGTAACTTCACCTATCCAGAGTCAACTATGCTGACAATAAACTGATTTTAAAATCATTTCAGTAACCTCTAAGTTTATAGTTCAAATATATTTAGCATCAAAGACAGAATGTAGTCAGCCCACATGGCTTTGTTTCACTGTTTTTCTTTTCTCTGTATCCCATCCCTAACATTTTATTTTTGTTGGACAAATACAATCTGGTTGAGATCTTCTCGTTCCGTCTCCAAAGTAAGTCCCCGGAGGTTTACGAAGTTAAAAGAAAAACTTTAAAAACACAAACATCTAACCTGACCCGCCAGATGGTTTGTTGTACAGAACCATTTGAGAAGCCGTCATTGGAAACTTTGAATGAGAAAATACTCTCCCGTTCTGATATAACTGATGCTATTGCAGCATCTACAATAACCTCTTCAGGAGCCGCCATTGTTGTTTTGAACAAACAGTCGCCTCTAACAGGACCCTGATTGGTCCGTGCTCTATCTGACCTGACACAAACGCATTACTTGAAGCCTGACAAGATGGATTTTCCTGTGATATGTGATCCTGCGATTTTCATATGATTTTGTGACATCACAGGAATCCAGCTCGATGCAAGCAAAACTAAAATCAGTTGCCTGTTTTAACTACTAATACTTTTCTTGTAGGTGATTCAAAACAATAGTTTATTCCAACAACTAATTACAGAACATACTGTACTATAGTATTCAGAGCCCTGTGGTTTCAGATTCAGTCATGATGATTCTGTGGTCTTACCACGTTTACCACTTCAAAAAACCCCTCGGTTAAATCTCCACCTCTCCTTAAGTATTAATTAGTAAGGTGATCTGTAAGCCTGACTGAGACTGAAACCAAACTGTGTCAAACTGTCACACGAAGAATAGCAAGGCATAGTTGTTCTCTCTTATTCAGATACAGCCCAGCATTTGTGGATTGTGATGCAGGTCCAACAACCTCAGAACTTCAAAGTGCTGCCTGTGGCTGTCAGTCATTAGCTGACATCAGTGTAGGTGCTCACCAAGAAAGCTCTTGTTATGGCAGGTTTGTCATGCACTCCTCCTCCTATGGTCTAAACAGTGAATCGGGAACCTCTCATTTTGTCTCTATTCTTGAGTTGCATAAAGGAAACTTTTTCCCTCGTCAAGTCACTTTGAGGAAACTTTGTGTGCTCTGGAAGGCGCTGTCATAAGGGAAAATCCAGCCCAGACTTGAACACTTGTAAAAACAAATCATGAGCCATAGTATTGTTAACCGACCAAACAAAGACAACATGAATTATGACATCACATTGAAATAGAGGGCGTATTTGCAGCTGAGCTACTAATTCAGCATAAAATAACAGTTCTCAGCTGTCTGAAACATGGATGGTACCAAAGATCAAGAGCTTGTTTTGGAACTTCCTATTATGTTAATACATTCATCTCTTAAAAAGTAGAAATAAAATCGATCAGAATGTTATGCTGGCAAAAAATCTTAACTTTAATGACCAATTAAAACCAAAGCTATCTTGATTAAACATAAACCAGAATGTAGGAGTCTCTGAAGGTTTGTTTTTCTTTTCATTTTACAAGTGAGAGCATTACAAGTGACAGCAGTCATTTAGATGAGAACAGAGGTTTGTTCCTGCTTTGAAAAGCAATTCACTTTACTTTACCATCCCGCTATAATGGTTCACCTTTGATCTCTGACTGATGTAAACCTGTCATTGGTAGGTTGTAATATCTGCCGAACTGCGTCAGAGGCGAGGTAAATAAGCCACATATCACAGACTATTTGATACAATATGAGTCTAATTGTAGGGAGCAAATATTTGTTTTAGAGGCTCTAAAAAAAATCAAGAAGTGGAACTCATCATATCTATCTATCTATCTATCTATCTATCTATCTATCTATCTATCTATCTATCTATCTATCTATCTATCTATCTATCTATCTATCTATCTATCTATCTATCTCTATCAGCCATAACACCATTCAGAACTCCTGAATGTGCGCTGTTGCCAAACATTAGTTGAGTTACTATGGCGATTGTTGTCATCACAGTAAATGACCTTGTATTCAGTGTGTGGTAGTTGGTTGTGACTGTGCAACAGTTTCCTACCATGTGTGTTTAAGTCAAACGTTAAACCAAATGACTGTTATTGTGACAATTGTCCCAGTCATCGGGACGGCCTGCTGCTGCTTTGGATCTTGTAAGCTGCTGTGTTACATCAGCTTGACCCAAAAACACAAAGCCGAAGAGGATGATGTCGTTTTTTTTCTTCTGTTGGTAGGGTGTCAGGATTAGTTCAGAGCAATCGCTGCTGCTTTCAGACTCTTTTTCCTGCATGCGGAGAAATGCTGACAGCTGCGGTTTGGCCTGATGTTGTCTTGGAGTTTTATATAGATCCTTCTTCTTTTCAGTGTATTGCAAAGAGTTTTACTTTTACTTAAATTAGGTTTTGATCTGAGTTTTTGTTCTGATTTGCAGTCAATGACCAGCCCGTAGAGGTTCTGTGCAAACTCATCTCCAATATTTTTGGAATTGCTTTCATTTACCCAGTTCTGCTCTATTTAGCCATCAGAGCGACTTCTCTGTTATTGCCACAAGGTAGCAATAACATTCAGAGAGGCAACATAAGCATTTTGCAAAATGACAAAAGAGAATGTGTGGAGTTGTTGGAGTGATTGTGTAACATCTGCTAAAGCAGGTTAGCTCTTTTCATCAGACACTTCTCCCACTTCAAGCAGCATTTATTATCAGCAGCAGAATGTCAGATCTCATGTAATTGGCTTTTGGGAGATAGTTTTAAATACCACTTAGCTGTTGGAGCAGCTATGAAGACAGAATCCAATGATAATGATGATGTATCCATGGCTACAAGTTGTTCAATCTGGCACAATGGTTAACAGTAGTACCGCACCGTCATGCTTTGGTCTGCAGAGAAAAAACGATTTATGAACAGTACTGACTACAGCAGAAATTACATTTACAAACCAAAGTTTCCTTAAGGAAATCCCTAATTGCATGTGAAAATATAATGACCAGCTGTTTGGAGTATCCACACTGACTTGGTATTGTGGGAGAATCTCACTCTGATACCCAGTGTTTAGAGTAACAAGTGGAAGGCCTCTTGGTCGGACAGATGTGGATGATAAAGGGACCTCACTGGTAATAGGATCCATGCAACCGCAGAGGAAGCTGGTTTCTGGGCCAGACGACCACACTTGAAAGCTTTCATCCTCTGGGCCTCGCCATTAAGAGCTCACTTCCTCTGATAACAGCATTGGGTGAAGCAGTTGCATGAAGTCCACCTGCCTGCCTGCTCTTTCCGTGGTCTTTTGAGATCTGTGCTTTTCCAGAATGCTCCACAGTGGCGTTTATCAAAGCTGGCTGCTGCTGTGGAACAGACTGAGACCATAAAAAAAGGTGCTATTTCTGCACAAACTCTCATGTGATTAGAACTGCCAACCAAACAGTTTGGACAGGAGGGACTGCCTGCAATCAATGTGTGGGAGTGGGTGTGATCCTTCATATGCAATTCTGTGCACCATTAATGTGCATTTACTGAGACAAAAACTAAAGATATTATCAGCTTTTCAGAAAATGACAAGATTTGATATACATCTCTGATTTCTGATCTCCTATTATCCAAGAAGTCCACATTGTTAAGGAGGTGTTTTATATTACAATACCGGATGCAATCTGGGCTCCCGACACACTATCTCACAAACGGAGAAATGAGGCGTTGTCTTCAGTGTGAATGCCTCTATGAATGGTTCAGTATTGAATGCAGGAGATGCTGTGGGTGGAGTAATCCTTCTCATGTTCATGCATGTTGGGAGCAATTCTGCTAATTCCCTACATTCAACAGACTGCTAGCTAATATGCTGTAATAGCAGTCATTTCAATGTAACCCATAGCTAGTGTTTATTAAAGAATCTTATGCTGCTCATGTTTTAGAGTAATTTAGTAGTTGATTGGGTGATAATTGCATTGTGCAGTAAAAACATACTACTTTCTCTACATTCCCAAGTATTAATCTGAAAATATATTTCTATATATATTTCTCTAAATTGGATATTTTATTAGAGCTCCCTATTGGACTATGGATTTATTTTATTGAACCTCTGTGGGACCGGGTGAACCCACTGAATCTCGTTTTCAAGGGAAAGTGGGACAAGGATCCACATCAGGACAAGTATAAAAGCTGTAAAATAGTGTTGAAATATTCATAAAATGCCTGTCTTTGAGAAAAAGTTCAGCAAATCATAATGCAAATAAAAATCTCCTAATAAGCACTTCAAAGCAGTGGTTCTCCTTCAAAGCAGACTGCACCGTGACGATGTCTCAGAGGAGGGTGGCTAGCTGGCAGGCTGCGGCGCTGAGGGTCTAGTCTGCCTTTGTCTGTTGCTCTGTGACCTAAATATGCAGCCGTGCATGGCCTAATGGGAGACAAACATCAGGGGGGTCAGTAAATAACACCTCCAGCTTTTCTTTGTTTGTACGACACCAATGTTGCACACATCCCAACACGAATAAGACCATTTTTTTATGAGAAGTCAACTCCTTCAGAAATACAAGGATTGAGTAGACAGGATAGGACTGGATGACTCGCTGTAGATGCAATGTGAAGAAACTCCGGTTAAAACTTGTCTTAATTTGATTTTCTCTTTGGAAACGTTTCAGATTGACATGGACATTAAGTTATGATTCCTCATGATCAGTGAGGCATACAATGTATGATGATTTTAAACAAGCCCTATTATGCTATTTTCTGGAAGCATATTTTTATCTAAAGTTACAGTTACAACATGTTTACATGTGGTAATGCTCATAATCCTCTTTGTTTTTCTCATCCTGGCTGTCCTGCAGCACCTCTTCTCACCCTCTCTCTGAAACGCTCCGTTGTAGTGTTTGCTCCTCCCTCCAAAGTCTGCCCTGATTGGTCAGCTGGCCCACTCTGTTGTGATTGGTCAACGTTTCACATTACAAAAAACTCTTACTCTGGAGCTTCAGCTCCGTCTCTCTCTTTTGTTGTTTGAGGGCCAAACTAGCCGGAAGGAGTTTTATGTCACTTCCGTAACATTGTGACCTCATAAAGTTACAGAAGTGAAGGAGAGAATTCAATGGAGCCGTTTCAGGCAGCTCAGGAGCAGTGATTCTGAGGGGGAGGGTAACTCCTTTTAGGCATGGACTTCAGGTTTTACACACAAAGTGGAAAAGCATAATAGGGCCACTGTGAAATAAACTTTCTGCCTCACTTACTAAAAGCTTATGGTGCCTATCTTTTTTTGTTTGTTTGATGGGTCAGTCACTCAGTTTCTAGAAGATTGTATTCAGATGAAGCCTCCTAGGGGCCATGGGGACCTTTGCATTAAGTGATGTCTTGACAACTATTGGATGGATTCACGTGAAATGTTGTGCATATATTCAATTTCCCCTCAGGATGAATTCTAACCATTTTGGTGACCCTCTGATCCTGTAATTAGGTAATTTAGCACGCTAACTCGAATTGAATGTGGTAAACATTATACCTGTTTAACATCAGCATGTTACCCTGTCAGTTTGTGAGCATGTTGCCATGCTAGCGTTAGCATGTAGTTCAAAGCACTGCTGTACCTGAGTACATGCTCACAGAGCTGTAAATATGGCTCTCAATGTATTTCATAGAAATACAGCACCATAAACTTTTCTCTCTCAATGATGCAATTGATAAAACTTGTGTATGTATCATTGGGTGAACAACATTTGAATCGGTTAAGAGAAAATGTGGGTGTGAATTAAGGAGCTAGAGCACTTCCATAGCATTACAATAGGGGTAGACAGTGTGGTAATTACTCACATTGCTGATCCGAGTTATTTCTAGACTGAATGGCTGATATGGTGTATTATTGTACTGCTTGGGATTTGCTCCTCCCTCCTGCTGTTGCTTGTCAGGAATAAGTGCAGATCAAAGTGGTGCTTTGGTGTAGGATCAGGACCCGAGCTGGGCCGTGTTGTCGCTCACTCTGGGTTTATTTTAGTTCACCCTTTGGGTGGGGAACTCCAAATATTATGAAAGGAGGAAGTTGAGCAAGGCCCCCGACCAGCAGTCTGTGTGTTTCTACTAACCCTGGGCCCTCATTAGAAGCACATGTGGGCAGGGCCCAGTCTTCAACTGTACCTACCTGCCTATCTGGCATTATTCCTGGAAGTATGGAAGTATGGCATGTGTGTGTGACCCATGTGAGGGGTCAGCTCTAGTGAGGGGGTCAGGCAGAGGGACTGGCAGTAATTTCTCCTAAACCCCAAGAGGATTACTTTGAAGGGAGGAAATTCAAGTCAAGCTGTTGAAGCAGTAATGACTCATGACAGTCTTGCCTCCCACATAGCAGGACGGAAAAGGCTGTTTTTGCAAAACCCCACATTCTTATTACAATCATAAAAAATGATGATAAAAATGTCTTGACTCGATAGCATTTGTTGCGCAGCTTATTTCTGACAAAGCTTCTGTAGGGGGACGCTCTGAGATGAGTGCCAAATTCCACATAATAAGTCACCTAACACAGCAAGCTCTCAGCAAGCCTGACTTTATTGCCATCCTCATTGAAAGGTGCTGTTAAACTAACAAGCATGGCTTTTTACAGTCCAAAGTGGCATCACAGAGATTTTCCTGACCAGAAGGGGAGGGAAAAGGTCAGTTCAGATTGTCCTGTTGTAGCTGCCGCAGAGGCAGAGCTCCTTGCTTAATTACAGCATTACGCTTCACTCATTCGCTGACAAAACGCTTTTGTGTTTGTTTGTTTGTTTGAGTCAAAGTGGACCCATAATGGTGCATTTTTCCGCATTCAGACGCTTGGAAAAGAGCTGCTTTCATCCAGGCTCCTCTTTGTGTTGCCCTGGAGACAAATAACCATTGAACGTCGTCGCTGCAGAAATCCCGCCACTCGCTGAAAAGATACACCTCCTTCCCTCCCGCGCATCAAACTGTATTCAAGTGGCTCTGTGCCATTAACTATGCAGTTCTCTTAATTTTCAAGTGCGCTTGATTACCATGCATCAGTGTGAGGTCTAGCAGTTCATGCTCAACACTAAATCACTGAATCACTCACAAAAAATACATGTTATATATGCAACATTTTAAATATTAATGCTATGCTTCCATTTTTCTCCACAGGAAACCAGAGAGTGTCAGTGAGTAGTCTGCTGGTCTGTCATGGTCTGCTGCTGGTAGGAACCAACCTGGGAGTGACTGTGGCCCTCTCTGTCCCCAGACTGCAGGGGATCCCCAAGGTCACAGGTAACACCGAACCATCACTGCATTGCATATTCAGATGACCTTGGATAAAGTCCTGCAACTCTGGATTATTTTCATCATGAATAAATTGCAGGGGGAACCCAAAGATATTTGTGTAATGATGCAAAACTCCACATACTTATCTAATCTACAACTATCATATGGTTGCATTATAAGTGTTGGGGAATATTTCTTTGCAATTATCAATTATGTGCTACAAAAATACAATGATGTGTGTAAAACGTCCTAAGTGAATATTAAAGTGTGTGTTCCTGTTGTCAGGTCGGGGTATGGTGTCCTTACACGCTCACAACGGTCCAGTCAGGTTCCTCAGCGTGGCTGCTGCGGTGTGTAACCGGCCCTCTGGAACATCATCCTCCACCCCTCCGACCTCAGTTCAGCCAACAGAGACAGACGATGGGGAGAACACCCAGCCCCCCTCAGATTCAGCCCCGACTGCCCCTCCGGGACGGGGCGTGTGGCTGGGAGAGGCGGGCTGCACCACCATGGCTCTCCAGGACTCCCTGTCCTCCTCGTCCTGCTGCTCCCTGGCGCCGTCACAGGGCTCTTTGGAGCACGGGCCCGAGGACGGGGCCCTCTATGACATGCTCCATGACCCGGCCCATCACCAGAGGGGCCGCCGGGTCAGCAAGGTGGATGTCAGCTCCTTGCTGGTGATCTCTGGAGGTTTGGGCCACCGCAGGGTTAGCAAAAAGACCAAACAGTCTCGCCATGAGGATACCACTTCTACCATTATGGTCTGGCAGATCCCTTTGATCAACATGTGACACCCAAAGCACCTCAGTAGGTTGGAAATCACATTTTCTCCATAACCCAGTCATACCTACTTGTATCTTACCTATACCATCTGTCTCTTTTCAGGCTAAATGAGAAGTGCTGCTCACAACTCTCACAAGGAGATCTGTTGTTACACTTCACAGACTATTTGTCATCAATCAAAACTGAAAAGAGAAGTGCATCAAGCACTACACAATACTCCCATGATGTTTCTAATGATGTCTCCTACCATAAAGGAAAAACAGAGGATTAATATAACCACTCAATCATGATGCTTGACAGAGCAAACAACCCCCTACAGACCAGTCAGAGGATATACTGTACTTGTTTGAAAACACTGAAAGGTCTTTATTTTCACCCTCTGCTAAAGTTAATTGTTCTGTAACATGGCTAATACATTACTCTCCAGTGTTTGTGCTATACCAGTTGACTGTATAGGACTGCAGTATTCAAATCAGTGTTGAAAACGAATGACTTCTTGAAAGGTGTTAAAGGAGACGATGGGGCTATGAATATGTTACATGTTACAAGTTTTTTTTTTTTAAGATTAGGTTTTGACCAGACCTGTAGGTCATCTGTCGAGGCCCGAGTTGTAAATATGAAGTATGACAACTCAGGATTACATGTGTCAGAGTTTTGGTGTCATCTTTTGTCCCAGCTTGGTGCTTCTGCAGTTCTGTTAACAGAGAATAAGGGATCGAAAACGGTGAAATATCGATGACTGAATTAGTTCGTTAAGGTTTGATGAGAATCCCTGGCTGGCCAGGTTTCTAATTAAAAGGGCATGAAAGTGTTGTCATCACCAGGAGATATTTTTTTTACCCCAATGTAACTTTTTTTGTCTCGCATATAGATATTTAAAAAAAGAAAAAAAGCTTTATACTTTTGTCACAATTTGTATGTACTTCTGTTTATTAACAAATGCATAAACTGTTTTATTGAGCAACCTTGTGTCCTTCATTTGAATCAATGTTTTCAAACGATGCATGCAGTTCTGTGAGTTTTAGTGAGCTTTTTTCCTTGGATTATCCACTTTTTGTTTCATTTTAGCATCCATCAGTAGATTGTGTGTAATTGACTATTCCCTTCCTGGAGTACACATCGAATTTCGTGGCAACTTCTCTGCAGTTTTTGCAAGTTTCCAGCTAAACAAAAAAATGCAGGAGTAGGCATTTTAGTAAAGCACCAGTTACTGACTAACGTCGTATTTTAGACAGGGGAAGACAGAGTATTATTGTGCCTATTTCTTTTGACTCACACTAACTTTGTTCTTGCACTCCACTCTGCTTGTGTGCAGACATCAGTACATGCTGGGACTAGCAATGTGCCTGAGGGGCCGCAGGAGCTGAGCCTGATACAGCTCTTCCGGGATTTCACTGCTCATTTCTCCTACTGCCGAGAGGAGAGGGTCAAGGCTTTTTCTCTCTTGTTACGCCCACGTCCTCTGTTGCACAACCATGTTTCACTAGATTGTAAGTTCTTACTGAAAAAGATAGCATGATTTCAGGTTGGAGTTTTTCCCATGCTGCAATCCACGGCATTCTGGGCTTATCCCAAATACAGTCTGATCTGATATTTGGGTAGTAACAATGCGGACTTGAGCCTGAGATAATATTTAACTTCTGTAACTGAATACTGGCGTGTATTTATTAACTTAAAGGAAACCGTGGCAACGCCTCAGTCTCACTGTACCAACTAAGTTATCAGTTTGTCTGTCTGGGTGTTGCCATTGGTCGCATATCAAGACAGCTCTGCAACTGGAAGTCTTTTGTTTTTTCCTCTGACCCTGACGTTTCCATGGAGACCACTCATTTTGTGTATCAGTCTTCGGCAGGTCTTTGTTCACAGATTATCTGGCATTAAAAACCTCCCAGCTGAATGCCCTCTAATCTCACAGGGCTGATGGTTGTGTGATGCCCTTGCGGTGGCTCCCCCCTCTATTTTTATATCTGAAGGCCAGTTGTTAAGACACGCAGTCTCCACAGTGGAGAGGTTATGGACCCCGGATAGAAAGGTCTGCTGCTGCTGCTGCTGCTGCTGCTGCTGCTGCTGCTGCCCTGTGAGGTGGTGTTATTTCTAATCAGGCCTTGTCACATGCTGTGTGCCTCTTTTATCGCTGTAGAAACACGACCGTTTACAATTCCATGATGACTTTTCTATATGAATCACAATAATACAGAGTATACAGTATACTGCATCTCGATTGGTTCCGGTTGTATCTCTTGTAGGAGTGAGTCAGAAACGATGCTGGATCATTTCCAAAAAGGAAAGTGTAAATCATATTTCCAGAGCGTTGTCAGGCTGTTATGGGGTGAGTATACAATCACAATTTACTTTACAGAGCGATCTTGTCAGTTGTACAGATATTTTTGATAAACTGTCTCATGCACCAACAGGTGGAGTGTGCTAATGGATCATCTATTGATTTTTGAATAGCGTAAGTGTGCTATAAAAACCATTTGGGGTTCTAGTGTTTAATTGTATTGTAATGTGCAGCAGTAACACTGTAATATGCTACTAAATTGTATTTTAAAGGATCAATAAAGGGTCACACTTTTTCTGATAAAATGAGTTATGTTTGATTGATATGCATGTTAGCAGGGGATGGGATGGGAGGGGGATTTCACAGATATTCATGCTCGCGCATCGTGGTACCCAGGACCAGGGAAGATGCGTACAGGAATGTCGCGCGCACACACAACAGATGGAGCCTCGTGCGCCTAGTGTTGAGAGTAGGGTTAATACCGTCTGAAGGGGGCGTGGTTTAGATCAATGATGACCGCCTTACTGTAGTCAACTGTAGAAAAAAAAAAAAGGAGAAGACAACAAAAAGCACAGTCCTGTCAGGTCCAGAGAGACCCGGAGCCTCTGCGGGCCCCGCCGGACAGCTGCAGCCTGCTGGAGGAGGACGACGCGGCAGCCTCGCCCCCCCCCCACTTCCACCGGAGGAAAATGTGAGTTGGCGACGCGCTGATCTGAAGGAGGTGCGACCTGAAATGACTGTTCGTTTGATCGTTTCCCCTCTTTCTCCGCCTCGCCTCCACAGACTGGGTCCGGAGAGCTCGTTGCAGTGAAGGAGCGAATGGAGCAGCAGATGAAAGGGTCGGAGGACGGGAGCGGAACACCGGCTGGATCCGTCCGCTGAAGGAAACTCTCTCTGGCGAGCGAAAGCCGGGCTGGTTAGTCGGGATCGCGACCGCCTTACGTAACTGAGCTTTGTGCTGGAGAGGCAGAGGAGGCTGTGTGATCACAGCGAGGTAGGTCACATCACATCACATCACACTGTTAATGGACATTCATCTGTAGTCGGCTATTCTAGTGTATTTGATATCAGGTAGACGGGGTACTTCTGTGCCTTCTTCATCCAACACACCGGGCTTCTTTCTCAGCGTTTGTCCAACATCACCGGGCAAACGCGTTGGACACGAGACAGTATTTTTTTTTTTAATATGAATACAAACGCCCTTTCTCAGTCGCGTTAGATATTAATCCCTCCATCAGCGCAACACCATTTGCGCATGCGCTCAGAATACCTCGAGATTACCACCACAAATAATGGGCATGCAGGGTGACTGTTGCAGTAGGTCAGGCAGTTTTCCAGACACAAGAAGCTGCATGTTGGGATTGGTTCGAGGTTTTTTTTTTCTTTTTCTTTTTTTTGAAAAGTAGGTGTTGCATGTTGAAGACACTGCAGTTGGTTTGACTCAACCGATGACACGTTGAGAAAGGAGTGTGATGTATAGCGTAGCTGGAAATGGCTGCACAAAGTAATGTTTTCCTTTAGATTTCAAGGGTTCCAGTCTGTTTGTTATTGGAGAAAGGGCGCCCCTTAGAGAAGAAAGAAGCCTTTGCAGCTTCATGACTCTGTTGGGCTTGTTTAAATTCCATCCTTGTTTCCCCCCCTTGTAGGTGAACAGTGAAAGAGTACAATCATCCACTCTCCATCTCCATCCACTTATCATGATCGGTGAAGGCGCCGTCTCCCATCACCACTGAGCACGTCGAGATGAATGAGGTTCGCAGGCAGGGAGGAGGGGCCGTCACTGTGGAGGCTGATGTCATCCTCCACGCCGTGAGCCCTGACCTCGTCACACCCTCCGACAATGATGGAAATGTATGTCCAGGTTACGTCCAAGGATTCCTGCAGGACGACAAGGATTTCAGCCCTCCTCCAGTGTTTGAGAAGGAATACCTGCTGGATGGAGGACTGATGGAGAATAACCACATCTCTAGAGCGGATCAGTATCACCGCTCCAACGATAATGGAGGTCCACAACAAAACTGTACAAGCAGTGAAATCCACAACGGCGCCAGAGCTAAAGTGTCCTTCTGCACAGATTTCGCCGTATGCCCGTCTAGCCAAGCCAAGCAGGAGAGCGATTGGTCGGCCATAAAATCCAACCTGGAGCGCACGGACAGCAGCCAGGAAGCTGGAAATACACCGTCTCAAAAAGAGCCCGATTTAGTCATCGAAGTTGGCGGGCAGAAGATCAACGCCCACAAGTCCGTCCTGGCAGAAAAGAGTGACTACTTTAAAGCACGGCTGTCTCGGGACATCTTGAAAGTGAAGGGAATGAGTTACAAGACTTTGTCTACATTGATCGACTATGTTTACACTTCTCAGATGAATGTTTCCAAGGCCAATGTCGTGGAAGTCATCACTGGGGCCAAAATCCTCCAGATCCCCTGTGCCGTCCAGGCGGCCATGGACTCCATGTCCGAGCAAATCACCGTGGAGAACTGCTACGAGATCCTGACCATCGCCAAAAAGCAGCGTCTTAGCGAACTGAAGGAGACCGCCTACGGCTTCATGAGCGACAACTTCCTCCAGATCCTCAAAGACCCCGCCGTGTACGGGCGCCTGAACGGATCTGAGCGGGATCTGGTCCTGAAGAAGAGAATGGAGGGGAGGCAGACTCTGATGGTGGCGGAGATAAACGACGTGTTCGATCGCGTCGGGAGTCGGCCGCCGAGCCGCTGCGGCAGCCGACCACAGAGCCCATTGTCGGTTGGGTCTTTGGAGGAGAATCACATGATTTACTACTTTAACGAAACTGCAAATGACTGGAGGCCTTTAACGGCGATGCCCGAGGACATAAACACTAAAGGGTGCGGGATCTGCACCATGTTCAACTACCTGTTTGTGGCGGGGGGGATAAAGGGATACGGGGACAAGGGCAAGGTTTCAGACAAGGTCTTCTGTTACAACCCCATCACCAGCCGCTGGGCTGAGGTCAGACCTCTGACCCAGGCCCGTGCCCAGCTAAAGCTCGTGTCTATGGACGGCTACTTGTACGCCATTGGAGGGGAATGTTTGTTTACAGTGGAAAAATATGACCCTCGCATGGACCGCTGGACCGCGGTGGCCCCCTTGCCCAAGGGAGCCTTCGCAGTGGCTCACGAGGCCACAACCTGCAGCGGAGAGCTTTACGTTTCAGGGGGCTCGCTCTTCTACCGCCTCCTGAAGCTCGACGCCAAGCGGGACGAGTGGCAGGAGTGCCCCTACAACAACAGCAGGAAGAAGTCCACCGACATGGTGGCTTTCAAGAGCTTCATCTACCGCTTTGACGTCAACCGCGAGCAGGGGATCACCGTGTTTAAGTACAACAGCATAGTGAAAATGTGGCACGACTGCGCATCGCAGAGGCTCGGAAGCCATTTACCCTTCAGGTGTGCCGTGATCGGGAACTGCATCTACTGTGTGAACAAAAGCCAGACTCTTCAGTTCGTGGTGGAGGAGGAGAACGCCTACTTTGTTGAGGAGGCGCTGAGGGCGCCTCTGGAGGCAAAGGGTGTTCTTTTTCCTTTTGTTCTCACTTTGCCTGAAAAGCCTGAGAAAGTGACATAGTGCGTGTGTGTGTGTGCGTGTGTGTGTGTGTGTGTGTGTGTGTGTGTGTGTGTGTGTGTGTGTGTGTGTGTTTGGGATCCAAGACAACAAAATAAATGTGTAATAGCGAAACTGGAATAAGCAGAAGATCAAATATACATTCTTCAATGTCAGCTTTCTATCTCAGTGTCTCATCACCTGCTTGCGATGGAATGTGTGTATTTGCATGGCAATTTAATGTGTCTGCAGGGTTAAGCCTTAAAAGGAAAACTTTTTTATTTTCTAGAGTTGAATGAATGCAACAATAATGGTATGCGACTGTAGATAATGACACGATGGCAGTGACTGTAGGTTATTTTGTGCATTCCCTGTGTTCGGTTTGTTTTTGTGCACTTTTTGTAGTTAGAATAGATATTATTTGGAACATATTAACTAGTTGACTGGTGACAAGTGTTTAGTTGAAAGTTGTATAAAAAAAGAATGGAAGCAGTCGAAGTGCGCCTTATGAACGATGCAACACAGGGTCTATGCAAATGAGACAGAATAGACAGGTGGGTCTGCTGTAATGCTATTTAGTAGTTACTAAAATGGAAATTTGACTTGGAAGGAATACAATAATTCTTTGATCTAAGGCTGCATCTAATGATTATTTTCAATATTTTTGTTATTAATCGATCTATTGTCAGATAATAATGAAACAATACATTTTGTGATTTCCAAAACCCCAAAGAGATGCATTTGAGTGTCTTCTTTTATACAACCAACAGTCAACAGTCCAAAACGCATAGATATTTGGTTTAATATTATATTTTATAAAAGAAAGCCTCAGATCTTCACATTCATTTTTTTCCTTGAAAAATCATTCAAACGACTATCAAAAGTAGCTGCAGATTATTGAGTAATCGATAAGTTAGTCAATCAATAATTCATTGCAGCTCTACCTCCAACCATGATCTGCACTGGGTTTGAATTAAACCTTTGTGTCAAGGTTTATCAAATTATAATCAGTTAAGTAACTGTATCAGTCTTACACCTCACAAATATTCCCTTTGCAAAACATTTAAACTTCATGTTCACCTGTTGTACTTCAGGGGGCCATTTCAGGCGAAGCTAGTTTTTCATTTCTACTATCATCTTATTATCAAGTATCTCCAAGAAGCTAAAACAATATTAAACAGGAGGCTTCAAACTTTAAAAACAAAATTGGAAACTGAACTTCAAGTTTTTAAAGTACATACTTGTATATTTACTTTTGGATTCACAATATGCTATTCTTTTCTCTACTCACAGGTGTCACAGGTCCGACATTTAGCACACTTGCCAAAGATAAATAACTATCAAAACTGACAGTTTCAAGTCTCGCATCTTTGGTAGATTAAGTTGACGGCACCAGAGTTGAGTAATAAAACAAAAGCAATAGATGGTTTTCTAAGAGGAAGCGCTTCACGTTTGCTGCTAACAGACACTTTCTGGGAAGTCGAGGGCAAGTAAGCCATTTAGAATACATAAAGATGCATCTCTTGTCTTTCTCTTCCTGTATGTGTTTAAGGAAACAGCAACAGACCCATGTTCAAGTGCTAGCAGGCTAGGGCCAGTTAGGTCAAAGGTCAAATTCAACACTACAGTGCTGCAGCATGGTCAGGGTCATGGCTCTCACTGCGTCCACAAACAACACATCCTACTGACATGACACTAGCGAGCTATTTTCTTTTTGCATCAGAGCACAATAATACACATTTTTGCTCTAAATTTTCTTCTTTTAGACATTTCACAGTATTTGTTTGCTGCTGCAACAACACATTTGAATGGAAGCTAATGGTGATACACACTCGGAACAAATCGCTTTTGATAACTTTTTTAGGAATGTCTCCAGGCAGACAAGGACAAAATGGATGTGGTTTTGATATTTCGCTGGCTGGCATCTGTATTTTTGTGATGTTTTTTTTGTATGGATTTGCTGCTGTGACGGACAGTAAAGTGATGCAATGCTAGGCTTCCTGTTCAAGGCATATGGAGTGGGCTAACAAATTAGCTGTTGGATAATGTATATCGGTCAGAACTAAGTGCTTCAAATAAAATATTCTGTGTCTGACAATGATCTGTTTTTCTGAATATGTCGTCAACGTGGTGGAAAAGTCCTGCATTCTTTTTTACCTGAAACAGAGCTGCCATCTAGTGGATACTGACTGTAACAGCACCCAGTATCACTGCAATGCAAACATGAGCTCATGCCCAAAAAAACATTTAAGAACTTGGTTGGCTGTATTTCCATCTAATACATATACAGTAATTGTCTTAATATTTATAGTATCACTTCTAGGGAAATTTCCTGGAACATCACTATGATAAATCCAGCTTTACATAATTATTTGATTTCATCCCAGCTTTGAGTGTATTCACATGATGACGGAGCTATTAATTACAAGCCTGTCTCATGCATCATCAAAAGATCAAGAGTCAAGTATTATATATGTGATGGAAGCTTATATCCACCACCTTCATTTTTTATTTCATTACTAATTGTTATTTGATACCGTTATTACGTAATATCTTAATACGATGTTTTCATTTAGCACATGTATGAGATTATGTGTTTAATAATTAATATTATGAGATAGTATGACTAAGTTTACCTTCTCAAACGTTCCTTATAATTATGATGCATTATTTCATAGTTAGATACGTCTCATGACTCACTAAACTGTTTTCAAAATGATATCTAACTACTTGAAATAATTTGAATAAAATAAAGGCATATGTCTTTGTTTATCTTGTCCATACTCTCATTTACGAGTTTAACTGCTCCAAATGATGAGAAAAAGCCTTAATGCAATACTAAACTCATGTCACTAGAGGGTGTTGTCAGGGTATCAAGTTATCTGGATAGCCAGTAAACAATTATTAAAGGGCTGAGAAGTAAGAGTAAAACACAATATGATAGAAGTAATGCAACAGAACCTCACAATAGACTACAGTATAACTGGCTGTATGACAGCCGCTGCATTGACTGCATATTATGTCTGTATTCACAGAGACAGAAACAGGCAGTGTTGTGGACAGCTGTGTTGAACAGAGATGTGTGTTGTCATCCCAAACTGTATAAGGTTTTTTTGTAAGGCTCAGACATACATTGATTTTTGTCCCTGCAGCCATGTAAGGATTAAATGAGAAGACTTTTTTTTTTTAAAAGCGAGACATTGTAACTTTTGCAAAACAGCGGCCACTGTAGCCCAAAGTGGAAATTACAGGGTAATGGCACATCAAATACTCATTCATTTCCCAAGATTCTTTCTGATTCAGTTGCTTTAAAGACATCATCATTGTGTGACCTGACAGAGAGAGAGAGAGAGATGGGGTCCCAAGCAAGAATCAACATTCCTTCATGGTGAGTTTACTTCTCGTTTTACTTTTGTGACATTACAGAACATGGTGCAACAGTAGCATTTCTTTAAGGTCAGTTTTACAAGTATATCTTTCTAATGTTTGTTGACAAGATAGCTACTGGTCATACCAGACGAGGTTTGGCTGTAGCAACTAAAAACCCAAGTATATTGGGCTGACTAAGGGTACCTTTTGTTCCTCATTAATACAACTTTTAGTTTGGCAGAGAAAGATTACATGATCTGATTTTTCAAAAATTGTATAGTTCATGTTTTTGAGATTTATTCAACTTTTAAAAATGCAAAAGGTTCAAAAAACATTTGATTGACATTTATATTTTAGTTCCCTATGAGTTACAGCATACCTATTGTTTGAATTAAATCAAGCAAACCATTTTCCTTTCCATGAAATCCAACTCCAGTCTTTCATTCCCCAGTCCACATCCCAAACTTTGGCCAATATTGCTCATAAAACTTCACTGAGACTTAAAAGTATCAAATGATCCAGATTTGAACTAAGCACGTTAAATACGGACATCAATGCAGTCTAGTCAGGCACTTAATTTAAAGTGGCTTTATTGTTTTCCGGCAGCGGTGCAGATGTTTGTGGCTGACATTTTTATGAACAATGAGGAAATATATAAGGCTGGAATTAGGTTTCTTTTATGAACATTACATAAAGTGTAATGCCTACTACTATATGCAATAGCACATGCCAGTAAAGTCAGACTTCTCTACTGCTAGAAGGCCAAATACATGGTAAAAAATGTTGTGTTTTCAAAACTGTATAGTACAATAAAAAATATATAAAAAAAATGAAAATAAATATGTTATTGACTGTGTGAATACTGTGTGTCCTTGTTTTGTGGTTTACCTACCAGAGGAAGATAGTGTGCCAAATAAATGCATTCATTTAATAATTGATTTAGTGACTATTTGAATGACATGTCACTGCAATCTACAGCCTAAAAATAACCATCAATTTAATATTTGCTTCACAAAGGGACTATTTATTCAAGAGGTGTCATATTGAGTTGGTTTATATTTGTTGCTTCTATTGTGTCCCCTTTCTCTATGTCCCACTGTGTTCACCGTTTCAACACTGGAGGGCAGTATGAGCATGATGTAAAGAATGGACATGGACACAGCTGCACCATTTTTCACTCCGGCATGCTCATACAGAAGTTGAATTTATACTGGGGTGTACTTTAATACTGTAATACACCAGCCAGATATGGATTAATGATTTATAATAATTTAGTAGCCTAGAGTTTCAGTTCTTATTTATATAACTTTTAAATACAGCAGGTGCAGAAGTCAAGAAGTAAAGAAGAAAGCTTTGTGACTCAACTCTCAGCCTGTTGCCATGGAGCTAGGATGATTGACAGCCCCCTGGGGTTGGTTGAACCCGTGCATCTGATTCTGAAATTCACCGTCTGCCCCGTCTAATGCTAGCTAACTAGCTAGCTAACCAACTAGTGAAATATTTGGCAGTTTCCAACCTACATAGCGTATATTCTCTCACTGTTTCTTTAAAATGAGAAAGAAAACATCAGAAACCATACCAATGTTAGGTACACGATTTTTGTGACTGTAGATATTAGCGCATTTCAAAACCCGCCATGCCTAATTTAAAAGTCCAGCATTAGCTAAACTAGCTAACTAGCTAACTTAAATAAGCATACATTTAAAATGATTAAAAAACTTAAACTTCTGTAAATGTACTTGGAAGATGATATCTAGCTAAGAGCAGCAAAGGTAGTTAGCTAGCTATAGACACCCCAATTTTTCATCGTTTCAAGGCAACAAAATGCTACTTATAGATGTCAGAGCTAAGTAAAGAGAGCGAGATGTGCTTTTATTTGGCCCACGTTGCTGGTTTCAAAATACTGCCATTAGCCTAGGTTACCTATTGTCGACCTGAGGTGAGAAGTTGGTCCAATTTTTGGCTCCTTTTTTTGCAGTGTCATGAGTTTTCACAATTGCCTGGTAAGGTTAGGGGCAGAAGGCTCTCATTGCAGTTTGGCTTCAACACATATTTCTACATTTCTGCAACACAAAGAGTCAAAGGTAATGAGGGTGTTGTTATACATGTTGGATGTGGTGGGAGCATATTTGCATTTAACTCACTGTGACCTTTGGTGGATTTCTTTGTCATCCTGTAAATAATGATGGCAAATAACCTTATCTGTTTAATAAAAGCTACACCTGGGAACCTCTAATTTAGGCCAAAGTCTATTTAATTGCTCATTATGACTTACCCTTTAAGTGTTTCACATCTCTTTTGACATTGTCTTCTGTTTGTCATGCTTTCAGATGTACACAGGTGGTGTGATGTTTGAACTACATTGACCTGGTCCCCAAATTGAAACATGAAATGTGACTCATTCCCTGAGAACCCTCTGGAGGTGTTGAATTGGGCGATATGATTTTCCGCCTTGGCCAGCGAAGCAAGGGCACGCATTTCATCAGCTGTGGCACAGTTGTTGTACAGGCGGATACATCCACCAGGATCTTGTCTGATGGGGCCTTCTTTGGAGGTAAGCAGCTAGCCCTGTGCTGTAGTAGTCTTTAGTTCTCTTACAGAATACTAATTATGTTTGCATAATTGGTTTTAGTCATTTAAATGGGGAGCTTGTGAAATCTTTTTCCCTTGTTTTCACCTACAGCTAAATTTAGCTAACAAGGTCTGTCTGAATCTGAACTGCTTTGTTCCAAAAACGAGGCATTAGTGGTTTAGACTTCAGAGTGTGATGTCAATTGATCTTACATCTTGAAAGAATGAAGATAACATTTGAAATGATTTTAAACAGCAAATGTGATAAGCTGTTGGTAATGTTTTTGTGCAGGCTGTTGAATAGCTTTGAAAAGCCTCTTTTCCTGTAATGGCAAAGTGATGTGAAATTTTTTTTGACATTTTGTTTTAATTTCCAGTTGATTATCTGTGATTATGCTCTAAAACACCATACTTGCACTCCTTTAAAGAGACTGAAAACGTTTCAGGCTGGAAATTAGAATCACCAGAAAAAAGAAAGGCCTGGGGAAAAGCATCATGTAATGTGCTTTTCCGTATCCACCCTGCACTCTCTCATTTTTGCCATTTGAATATACACAGAATTATTTACACCTTCAAGGCAACTCGACTGAACTGCACATCAGTCAATTAGTAAATCAGAAATTTTCTGTGATTTCAGTTTAGCGTGGAGTCCTTGGCTCCCTCTGGTCCCCCCCTTTTTAGTCTCCCATCCTGACAGTGACAAATTACTCCTCTGCTTGGCGAGATTGAAAATTAAAAGCATTTAAAGTTGCTCATGCATTTATGCTAATGAGAAATTCAGATATGATTTGCATGCCAAAGAGGCTAGTCTAGGAACTCATCATTGCCCCCTCCACCTCCAGCCTTGCATTTCTTTAGGCTCTTTTTTTTCCTTTATAATCTGGGCAAAGAAAAAAATGAGGTGTGTAAACACAGAAAAATGTGACATTTTATATGGCTGCGTTTCATTACATACAAGGAATTGAGTAATTTCCTTAGAGGGTCCTAAGAGGGTCTTTGTACAGTATTTATGATGGAACCTACCATTGGTACCCCCCTATAGCCACTCAGGCAAATTGGGTCATTGTGTCTGGCGTCGTCACATCAAACTACAGGAGGAAACACTATGAACATAATGACATTGTGCAGTTACGGCTCATGCTGTCTCCTGTTGCCATTTGGATAGGGACCGTTAAATACAGGATGTATTTACTTGTATAACATTGGCAAGGCAAAGTTTAAAATATGAACATTATTCGGTGGGCATAAGCTCCTAAAGTCTAATATTAAAATGTTTGTTCAGATGAAAAAGGCTTTGTGTTGTGATAAACATGTGCAGAACACTTTGGAGCCGGAGGATTAAAAACTCAGGGTTGATTTGTTTTCCCGGTAAGCTCTATCCACGTCTTCTTCTTCAAAATATCAAAGCACACGGCTTCCTTGAATTTGTTTGTTCCACAGTTACTAAATGATTGTAACCTTGGAAACAAAATGCATTAATGAAGGTGGAAAATGAAATGGGACTTTAATTTGTTTCAGTGTTCATAGCTGAGGTGAAATGGATTAGCTTTGATTGAGGTGTGAGATGAAGAAGGAAAGCGCTGACATGACACTTGTATTTGTCATCATGTCATTTCAAGGAGGATGCTGCAGCAATTATAAATATGGGTACACAGCAATTAAAAGCGGTAGTATTCATTAATAATTTTCATATTAATTTTTCAGTGGTCGCTGAAATGATTGCCACTGCACACAGGCTTTCCAATTATGCTGCTTAATTAGAAATGTCAATATTAAGAAATAATTAAACTTGGGAATACATTAAGGTTGTCAGAAACACTTAAAAAGTTATGACCATCACTCAAATGATGTTTTCTATAATATGTTTTGCAGTGATTTATAAGTTAAAGATGAGACTTTGATCAATGTGTGTGGCAAACTGAACTTGGTAGTTAGTAAGTTACATGATGTTTTGTTTAGATGCACAGCTCTCAGAAGCAGCATCCATGTTCCTGGCCGACAGCCTCTGCAAACGGTGCTTGCTTAGGGTCACCAAAGAGATGGCAGAAGGATCCACAGATCCACTAAATCAGGTACTCATATCTGTTGTCTTGTTTAAAATACATTTAATATTAGTCTTTGGATTCATCTTTGGTAAAAGGTATTATTTTACCTGCCATTGTAAGCATGAGAAGGATAATAAAATCTGGACATCAACACAATATTTACCTGTTTGAAAGCTATATATCTCAATTTAAAACTTTTATATGTATGAATTAAGATATATTTATCTTGTTCACATTGTTTGATTATTTACTAAACTGCAGTTATTAAGTTGTATCATAACCAAGTCGTTTTTTATTCAATGACACAGTTTTAGTTGTACATTAAATGTCTGCAGTACATTTATGTGTGTATGTTATTTGAGTATGGTGAATAATTCAAAAATATGTCTGTTATTTAATTAGATAGCTTATATGTGTTTAAAATATGTGTACTTTTGCTTGTGTTTTTGCTGCCCTTTCAAACTAATAGAATTCAATTAATTACAATAAATTGAAATGATCTTCCTTTTTCTTAAAATCATATATTTTATATATATATATATATATACGTATTGTTATACGTATTGCAAACATATGAATTACCAGTTCATTATTATTTAGTTAATTCCTGTGATCTCAAATGATTCAATCTATATTTGTAAACGTTATCAAAATTCTCCTACAGACTCAAAATTTAGCTCCACTTTGAAATAAGAAGATGAGCGTAAGAAATGCTCCAACCAAATATTGTTTGGTCTTAAACTTCCTCTAATAACTTATTTCCAAAGAAGTTAATAAACAAAGATTGTAGCTCTTACTTATGTTACACTCCGTCCCACTCGATTCACGTGCCGTTGTTCAGTTTGTCTCTGGATATTAAAAGCATCAGGAGAGACTTGACTTACTTGTTTTTATCTTGGGAGACAAACAAATGTTTAACTACCTTTGAACATAGGAATATATTTTCATTCCAATATGGATCTCACAGGTAACTGCATATTGATACTAGTAGATTTAAGGGAGTTATAATCAAGAGCCATCACCTGTTGACTGCAGCAGAAGCTGACTGAGAGAAAGACTTGAAAGCATTTGTACCTCAAAGCGATGGGGCCTCTAATGAAAGGATTGGTTTTGACATAGCACGTTGGCCACGTTTCCCTCAAAGCCTTGTGTGACAGCTCTTTAATTGGACTTCTCCGTTCCCTCAGTGCTGTAAAATGTGACTAGCCAGTATTGCTTGACTGTTGGTATAATTATCCTGCAATATACTGTAATAGAATCAAGCAAGACAAAGTTGATCTCAAGGAATTCTGTACGTCTACTTATGAATACAGGCAATTTCATGTTCATTTGGACCTTGATATCCCTCTCTGAGACTTACTGAATCATTTCTAATAATCAAGTGCTAACTGAGCGCTCATGCATGTAGGAGGATGAGGAAGTCAGGCTACTTGGTGTTACAGTTAAAGCAATGTTTTGTGCTTCCATCAGAGGATAATTACTGAAACCATGTCCAATTACCTTTGCGTGTTGTTTGTAGTTCTTCAAGTCAATAGCAGAACGGATTTTTCAGTAGTTGTGAGGGTTTAAACTCATCATCATCATCATCCAGCCTGTGTAGATAAAACGAGTATGTCACAAATGGAGCTCCCTGAGAGTTTGGATCCTTGACCTTGATACTGTTGACATCTCTCTTTGTCCATCTCTTCCATGTCGCTCTTTTTTCCCCCACTGAACGCAAAGAGTAAAAAGACCCTTGTGAACCAAAGCCTATATCAGTCAGATGAGAGAAAAGAGTGTGTGTGTGTGTGTGTGTGTGTGTGTGTGTGTGTGTGTGTGTGTGTGTGTGTGTGTGTGTGTGTGTGTGTGTGTGTGTGTGTGTGTGTGTGTGTGTGTGTGTGTGTGTGTGTGTGTGTGTGTGTGTGTGTGTGTCCCCTCTAGCCTGCGGCTGCAGATTAGCCATGAGAGCCAGAGGATCGCCCCCGCTCTCTGACAAATGAGAAAAGCCACAGTGGCCCTGGCAAAAGTGACAGGCCAAATGGAAGCAATTCCTCCCGAGGCGGGGGAGAGCAGCTGTGACCAGGGCCTGCTATGCCACTCTAGAAAGGACCCTATGTGTGTGTTTGTCTGTGTATTGGCTATAGAGACCTAACCCAGGAGACAATTTCTCCCCTGGCGGCTCCCATGGAGCGCTGTGTGTAGCTGACCTATGGGAAACCCCATCAGTCGCAGACGACCATGCACCTTTACCTTGGGGGGGGGGGGGGTTTCGCCATGTGTGTTTGTTTTACCCTGCTCTATTCAGCCCTGTGCTCTACGGGATACGTTTGTGTGCATACCCGGTCATGGCTGGTGTTTTGATATTTGACTTTTAACATATTTGTCAATGTAAAGGGCCCTAGACAAAGACTCTGCACAGGGTTGTGGGATCATTCCCTTTAAAGATCACTGCCAGGGTTCTTCAATCCAGCCTTACTTCAGAGCCCTGTGGATGTGTGAGTAATTAACACTGAGCCCTGATGGATTAAATACTACCCTGCTGAGATTGACTCTTTCTGCTACTGGTCACTTCTGGGCTTGCTAGCTACAAGATACTTTCAGGGGCTAGAGTGGCAAAGAGTGATATGAGCATCAGGGATGGAGAGAAATGTGGAGCGTGTTTATCAGTCACAAAGCATCTAAATAAATAAGGCCGATGAGTGAACAGTGTTTGAGCGAAGAGGCCTAAACAATGAGTAGTACAAGATGGATCGCTCGTGGTTGGAGCCTGTTCCCACGAGTGTGTTGTATTCTGCCTCCAGTTCAGTAAGGCTATCTGTCAAGAGACGTATCCAAACCTGCGTCTCCACAGTGTCTTTCCTCCTTGTCTTTGAATCTCCCTTCGCTCTCTCTCTTTCCTATCACCCAGGGCCAAGAGCGTCAGGCTTCACTTCGACACAGCCATCATAATTACTCCACGGTGGAAGAATCAATTACAGCTGAGCACCATTATTTCCAGAATGGAGCTAAACATTAAAGTTTAAAAACTCCAAATTATTAAAAAGTCCCGCTCTCAGGGACACATACAGAATATTTACTGTTAACAAATAACTTAATAACTTCCCTCTGAATTATTAATTAATGGCTCACATTGTCTCGGCAAGACTCGGCATCACTTCTTGACTACTCTATTTGAGCACTTGGTAATTCTGTCACAGCTTTGTGACCTTATTAGAAAATCGGAGCTGCAGTTTTGGCTGTTTATATACTGATTGAAACATTGTAGTTTAAACGAATGCTTTGTTTATAGATAGAGAAATTTATGCAGTTTCTTCGCTTGGTTATGCTGATGTGGGCTAACTGCCATTGCTGGATACAGTAGAACACTTTTGCGTTGAGGAAAGGCTGTTATTTAAGGAAACTGTCCTCAAGTCAACCTCATTTGATTCACGATTGAGCTAATAAGGTGGCTCTGATTGGAGCACCTGACAATCCAGCAATCAGGGGTCATGCTTTTTATGTTGTTGTTTTTTTATCAAACTGTTTTGAAGGTGAATTTTGATTAATCAGTCACGGCACTTGAACTTGAAGTAGATAATGATTGACATAAAACAAAGGTGGAAAACCTTGCAATAGTACTCGGCTCATAAAGGTTCAGGTAATATAACAGGAAAGAGGTTGTTTTTGATTGAGTAGCTCTTCTGTTAGTTTCCTGCTCATAAAATCAATATAGCCAATCCACTGTTCTGGATTTCTTGGTTTTGATGCAGATTTGCAGAGTCTATAGGCTATATCCAGTCTTTAAGCCAACTGCTGCTGATGCGACTTCTCATCCATTACCCCAGGGTATGTTCACAGAATATCATCAGTGGGATTTATTCCCTTATTGGCATTTATACTCAATTCAAGTTGTTGAGCTTCCACAAGATAAATGTTATTGCTGACTTGTTCTAATAGCCATTGCAGAAAGCATCACACATATGTCCATTAGGTTACACATACATGAGTCCATAAAATGCAAATATTACCCTACTACACCGTCGTCCATTACAGGAGATATGAATTGAATTTAATGGTCTGGGGGAAGATTGAGAATAAGGATTTTGATAAGGAAGGTGTTTGCTCTTTTAGCCCCTTCCAGCTGAGTGAATCAAAAACAATGTGGCAGAACCTGAAATAGTTCGCAGCTTTAGAAAAAGTCCCCTGGGGCTGCAAATTGGCTCTCAGAAGAGGGAAAAAGAAACAATTGCCCTTTACCTCCGAGGTTGCATGTCATCTCTCTGAAACTCACTACTGGGCAGATTAAGGTCAAGTAGACCCCCCCCCCCTTTTTTTCCCCCTCTGAAGGGAGCAGAGAGAGGGCGAATAAAATGATGACAGGGAGGGATTGAGAGAGAGAGAGAGAGAGAGCGAGGGTAGAAACTGGGATTTTGAAGGTCTTTGAAAGAGGTTTTACACCCATCCCTGGTGGTTTTCCTCTCTCACTCCAAGAATCGTGTTGATAATGGCTGCTTGTCAAAGAGGATAACCCACCTGCTCTTTGTAACTCAGTCCTGCTGGTTCAGCTCATAGCCTCGACATAAATATGAAAGGAACGCAATTGGGGGTTAGCGGTGTCCCTGCGTTTTGGTTGTCAGTAGCCCCTTAATGTAGCAGTAAAGGGTACAATATTCCATGAAAGGGCACTCAAGGAATAGAGGCATGAACATTGGCTGTCTGGTTCCTACCCTTAAACTGCCTGTTAAGCAAACTGTAGGCCTACTGATATGCAGAATGTCAGCCTCCTAAACCACGCTGACTCCACATTTTGGAGACAACATAGACCCCTACACACTAACGCTATATTATGTCATTAGGCACTCACTCTTCACAGATGATAAATCAATGAAACTGGAGTGGCAAGCCTGCCAATTGTAATTACCGAATCAATTGACACACAATTAAGTCTTTTGTTTCAGTGGATTGTCCTGTCAATCAGGAAAGAGCTCCTGCACGTTCAGTAATGTGCGAGTGAATGGCATAACATTTTGCCTTCCCATGTCAAGGGCACAGGTACGAAGTCTGCCAGCAATTAAGGACTATAATGTGCTGAGTTGAGCACGGCAACAAAATAGGCAGCAATTTCTTCTGCTCCTGTTGAAATTATGCTTATCAGGTACCTCGCCTCAGCAAAGGTGAAGGGTCGGCCCGAGCAGGCAGACAGCATTTCTCCACATAATTGAGAGAAGTTTGGATTTAATTGTATAATTAATCTTGTTGAATTAAGTTACACAGAAGTCCGACCCCTAAATTAGGCAGTCTGGAATATTTTAAATTGCCTTAATGTGAAATCTGGCTCCAGAATGCACTTTGTTCTCTCCTGATGGTATGAGGTAAGTTTTTAGCCACGATGAACACGGCGTGCTGTAATAACCTGTTAGCAGTTCTTATCACGTCGTTCCTTTATATGATTAATTTCCTCAGAAAGTAATTGCAATTTCAAAGAGAGCCTCATTTTATTGTATAGCTTATTGTGGGCCAGTGAAGAGAAAATCTTAAGACAGAATTGATGGAGACAGAATTGATAGTAATGCCCATCACACTGAATTTGAGCAGAAGTCTACGTTTTTGACTGCTGATTTTTTTGATGGTCCAACTGCGACTCTTTTGTTGACTGATAAACATATTCAGTTTGCATAATAATCCTCTGTGCCAAGTGGATTAACTTTACTTTGGGATATTCCTGAAGTTACCACACTTTAGAGGCAATGGTGTTTCTGTGATTGTAGCTTGTGGCAGCATCGAAGCCCAAGGTTAACGTGTGTGAACTAGCACCAGGCCCATGTGATGATCATATAAGGGAGGCATACAATACATTTCTGTGCAACTGGACTCAGTCCAGCAGCCTTCCATTTTTATTACCTCTAATTTTATTACCTCTTATGACTTTGTTAATTGATCAACAAAAAATGAGCCGACAACAATTAAAAAATCTATTATTTGATTAAGTAATTTATCTATTGACGATAAGACTCTGAATATGCAGAAAAGCAGATTTATGAACTAAAATATATCATCTTTGATATGTTTTAATTGTCTTATTGTTTGCCTTTAATATGATAACCATATAATCTCAAAAGCAGCATTGATACTGAGTGTACTATTCCAGTAAAATCAAATACATTGAATTGAAGCAAAAATGCAAAACCATTGTTGGTTTTAGCCTCAAATTGAGAGAATGTTTATGTTCCGCTATTTTATATCATTATAAATGTAATGTCTAGGGGTTTTGGACTGATGATTTGGCAAAGGACTATTTTGCCAACTTCACTGGGAAAGTGAAGCACAATTTTGACATTTAATAGATAAAAAGATTTATCAATTCATCTGATAAATCATTAATGAAAAGAACTGTTTGTTGCAGCCGATGCAGTTAGTGTTGGTAATGTTCTTCAGAAACATTTTTTTTGCTATATTTGTTGAAATTCTCCTTAGATTCCATCAGCCATACAATGCTCTGACAAAAAAGTGAAAAAATAAAATAATATGTGTAGCAGCTAGTCTACCAACGTTCACCCTGCCTGTGCACTCATTGCGGAGTCTTCCAACAAGTTTCTAGCTTGACAGCTGTAAGTACTAACAATAGTCATGTTCATTGTTTACATTCATAATGATAATTTAGGGGGAGCGGCTTTTGAGGGAGGCCTGAAGGGACTGGCTGTAATTGTGCCGGACTTGGTTTTCTCAAGATTTAGTGAGTTTTGAGCTAGTGCTGCTAGCTACTTTCATTTGGAAAGAGTTGGAAACCCTTTGCTGTTTTTTTTTTTAAGCTTTAAAGAGACCCAGGCTTCCTTTCAGTAGTGTAAATGAGCAGAATCTGTTGGTCTCAACTGGGATTAAGACTTACTTTCCCTTTTTTCTGCTTTTTTTCACAGGGCAGAGATTAATTTGTAGCCACCAGTGAATAGACTTGTTTTCATGAACACATACAGACTTACTGTATATACTGTATGTGCTATATAGCAGATGCATGGGTTATATCCTTGAATATATGCTTATGGGTCATTAATCAATTAATGGCACCTGTACATGACAAATGTACTTTATAAGCCTTAAGTGCCTTCGATCTTTGTCATATGAGTCATACGTGTAATTATGACCTATTACTGAATAGCACTCTGTCACTGGAGCTCACCGCCAGCAGATCTTAATAATCCCTGCCCCTCTTTCCTATAGAAGGGCTGTAATTCTCTCTCCTATTTAGCTGCAATGTAAGTGGAGTTGTGTGGTGTCCATGTAAGAATATGATATTATAACCAAGTCATGAATCCAAAAGCTCAAACTCCCATCTCTACACAAATGAATGCACCTCACAGTATCTCAGCCAGATAATCTTGTTTAAAGTCATAGTCAGGAGTGCATCTCACAGCAGTGTCTCTCAGAAGATTTTGCAGAGATTAGAAACACTTGAGTGAAGATTGGTTTGGGAGAGAAAAGCCAGTTGAGGGAGTCATGCGGGAAGGGATAAAAAGTCTGCAGTATCAATGAACTGACAATAATCTGAGATGTTGATAACGCAAAAGGGAACATCACTAGTTTCTATTAAAATGAATTTAGATATATATATGTACTAATTCATGGCAAAATGAAAATATGCAGAGATTCTAGATCATAATAACTAGTGTTTAGTTTGCTGCAGATATTATGTGGATATTTTCAATATATCATTTTGCATTAGTGTAGTCTTAATGACAACATTTGTTTTCACTGCGGTATGGAAATGAGAATGCACGTCCGATCGTCTACTGCCTAGAAACAGGGAAGGCCCCCAGGGTATTTTCCAGCATAATTCTCTTCTTAACACAACGACCTTACTCTACTCTTGTTGTCAGATTTAGTAACAGCAGCCGCATGTGAGGAGCTGGTAGGAAGAAGTCTCCTTCAGCTTGTTCGAATGCCAAATGTGTGCATGAGCTTTCAAAGGGCATTCTTTGATGTTCGTGACGTATGACTGTTTCTGTGTAGACGGCGTCTCAGGGAGAGAAGCGCTACCCCAGCACAACGCGGCTGTCACCCAGAATACAGATGGAGGATCTGCCCTTGTGCACTTCCCCTAAAGTACGCACTTACATAGATGGCTCTATTCTGCGTGTGTGTGTGTGTGTGTGTGTGTGTGTGTGTGTGTGTGTGTGTGTGTGTGTGTGTGTGTGTGTGTGTGTGTGTGTGTGTGTGTGTGTGTGTGTGTGTGTGTGTGTGTGTGTGTGTGTGTGTGTGTGTGTGTGTGTTTCCATGTAGTGTGCTTTCTGCAAGTGGGGAGAGTTTCTCTCTGTCTCTTACCAAACTAAGGCAGGTATCTCTGCCATTAACCCACTTTTTGGTTCCTGGCAGAATGAGATCTTTTGTGCTGT
Source organism: Anoplopoma fimbria (assembly GCF_027596085.1). NCBI lineage: Eukaryota > Metazoa > Chordata > Actinopteri > Perciformes > Anoplopomatidae > Anoplopoma > Anoplopoma fimbria. Next base: position 18,176,283 of record NC_072463.1, read on the forward strand.
GAGGAGTTATTTTTTTGTTTTTTTCTTGTCCAGAAGGGGCGTACCTCCTTGTCCCTACAGAGAGCATCAGGATAGCATTAGTCCTGCATGGGAAAGTGGTCTCAGACTACAATGCTGGCTACTGAGCCTCAACATTGTTGCACTTTAACCTTGATACTCCCATGATATTTCGCAGGAAAAAAAAGAAAAAAGGCTTTCTTTCTCTGCAAACTGTTGTAAAATCAAACCTGGCTGCTTTTTTAGGACTTCCATGCTTTATTTGGCTTCCTCCTCTTTTCCCAATCCGTCTTTGATTGTTCAGGGAAATCTTGTGAAATGCAAATGGGGCCAAACAGAATGTAATTGCTGCTGTGTGATGATTACGAGGGAGAACTAATGATGTCCCAACACCGGGGTCAGGTAGGGTTTAATTAGAGGAGGCACAATCAGTGTCACTCCACTCTTGTGCTCTCCCGTCCCCCGTGCTTGCCTGGTCCTGTGCCAGCTCGCTCTCCAAGAGAGTTTAAAGAAAATGGGCTGCTGATGTGAAAAGAGGTGGGGGCGTGGGATGCAAAAATTAATGTAGCTAAGTTCCTTTGTTCAGAACTGGACTGTTTTTGAAATGGGGGCCCCATAAGAAGCAGTGGCCTGTCTGCAGATAAAGATAGAGGTTAATGAACGGAGCAGAATGGAAAAGGTCGCCATTGGTGCTGCTGAAAACATTGGTCTATTGTGAGAAAAGCCCTGTGATGCGTTTAGCTACACCAATGCACAGTGGATCGTAGTATCATGCTAACCTCAGTAGCAAACACCTTCCATGCCTTTCACTGTGATCATGAATTATTGCTGAGCAGGACTATGTTGTGTAACTGAGCAGATTACTCAAACAAGGAGACCAGATTGGACAGATGAGTGAGACCAGCCAAGGAGAATAACTGTGGCCAACATTCCTGATTATCCAATCAGCGCTACAAAAACATCAATTTCATCTCGTCAATAGATGATTAAGAGGGATAATTGGCTGACTGCGCTCTGGGCAGACAAGCACTGCTGGTAAAGTTCCATCCCTTACCTCAGCGTCATACACACACAGCAGGGACATCTGTCCACCGAAAGTCAACATTGTATCTGATGTAATAGAGCTCAACAGTGAGTTTATGGAAGTGAAAATTGAATCGAGTTGAATATACTTAATTGCAAACGTAAAAAAAAAAAAGTTATACGTAAAAAAACTAAATAAACCAATAAATATTGGTGAACATATACAAAAGACTTTCAAATAGATACATACATTTACATTTTAAGTCCGAAATGCACAAGTTACAAACGCCAGACAATGCCCTATTTAGAAGTTTTTGTCATTTCACGTATATCTGGGAGATCAGGTGGAGGAATTCATAACATTAGGTCATACTTCAATTGCTACAAATATGTAGAAACTCGTTCCCAAATCTATTCTTAAGTTTCGATTAGCCACCGACCGTTTTCAGCTGATGATTGTTCTAAGTAGTTGAATTGGTGGTCCCTATACAGGCTGATCAGAGGAGCCGGTCAGATGATGCATTGACTAAATACTCAGTTGTTTGCATTCCTGCCTACTCTTTCATTTGATCTGAGAGCAACACTGCTGGACAAACACAGGCTTACACCCGCTCCAACGCGCCGCGCACGGTGTGTGTGTGTGTGTCCAGCTGGTGCGCACACACACCTGGCTGGGCACATTGGAAATCGCCGTCATGGCCCTGTCTGAACAGCTCAGTTGTTTAACATGGGTATTGAAGTTTCCTTTTGTTTAATTGATATATACACCGTAAATAAACCTAGGCTATAGACCATGTGTAACCTGTAAAAAATGTTCTCGGTGGTAGACCGATAAATGGTTTACTTTGAATGATCCAAATGGATTTAGAAATTGAGCATATTTGGGAATAAATTATATTTACATTAAATCTTTTCAAGAATGTAAAGTATCCTCCATTGAAGAGTGTACTAATATTAGGTAAGATTCTCTTTTGAGTTCTTTTTATGGTCCAAGTGGAAAGACAAGTCAGCTGTTACACAGTAGGATCTTTTCCATGTGGCCTCTGTTTGTTTTTAAACCACTTCTAAGGATTATCTTGCTTGGTAACTAAAGGCTTGTTTTTTATTTTGGAAACCAGAGTTTTTTTTAAATTTTTATTCTCAACCATCTTGCTCAGGGCTATTCATCCCTTTTAGATCCACAGAGTGTCTGTGAAGTACAGGCCAGCAGATTTAAGCGGACAGGGCCAGAGATTTAAAACATTGACCTGCCTGGTCTCAACAGCTGTGTGCTAATCCATTCCATTGCTCTGACTGTCTTCCTGCTTTTTTTCCTGCTCTGGTGAATAGCAAGGTCCTTAATGTGTGAGATCAAGAGGAAAATAAGGCTCTCCAAATGGAATCAAATCACACGGAGGGGCTGCCCGGCTCGTAGCAAAAGGCCTCGGCAGCATTAGGGCCAGAATAAGACAGAGCAATTGGACTGTAATTCCCTTTCCAGCTATTAGCCCATCACAGTTTGCCATTTGCTCGGTTCGCTTCCCCCCCCCCCCCCAACCAACCGGCCTTTGATTAATTCATTAATTCACAAACAGAAGCTGAATCACATCTCAGCATTCGGTTGACTCAAATTGGATGCAGGCTAACAATCAGTCCCTCCCACCCCAGACTGATCTGACAAATAAAAAAATACAGCATTACTGAGTAAATAGATCTCTGTCCATTCGGCCTGATAATTTGTTGCATTTTCATGTTTTATTTATGCTCAGAGAAGCTGCCTGCTCTCGTATATCACAAACCCAACAAGGCAAGGCTGGTAGGGGTGTATTGATTTGGGTTGACTGTGCACCCCCTCCACACAGCGCTACCCCTATAGCCGCTGCTACGCCCTTGCAGTTTGTATTCGTCTCAAGCTTTTAGCCCTCTAGCCCTTGTGCATTGGCTCTCATTCAATGGTCCCTTTTCTTGGCTCAGACGAGGCCCAATCCCATTCCCATGCATTCAATATTCCCATTATAAGCTCATTAGTCTAGTCATTGTTTTGGGCTCATTAATAGGATATCCATCGCCTTAGACACCTCTGAATTAGCATGTCACAGTGTGGCCCTTTTCAGAGCATCAACAGTGGTCGGATTTGCAGAGTTGTGTGAGCGCGTGTGAGCGTGTGTGGTGAGCGTGTGTGAGTGTGTGTGGTGAGCGTGTGTGAGCATGGTGAGTGTGTGAGTGTGTGTGGTGAGCGTGTGTGAGCGTGTGTGGTGAACGTGTGTGCGTGTGTGAGTGTGTGTGGTGAGCGTGTGTGAGCGTGTGTGAGTGTGTGTGGTGAGCGTGTGTGAGCGTGTGTGGTGAGCGTGTGTGAGCGTGTGTGGTGAGCGTGTGTGAGCGTGTGTGGTGAGCGTGTGCGCCTTGCGCTTGTGTGTGCCATGTCGACCTTGAGTTTGCTGACATGCCAGCCCCTCTAGAAACCTGCTGACACACTTCATGTAGGTACACATGCACCCATACGTACACACACTGAAGTCCTCCCTCCTCAGCCTCAGTTCCCCGCCCACTGGCTCCCAGAGGCTTGTCCGTCAGTGATGCAGGAGACAGCGGAGCTAGCAAGCAGGGGTGGGGAGGGGGGGGGGGGGAGGGGGCCGGGGCTGGAACAGGGTTTTTAACATGCGAAGCAGGTCCTCCTGTGCGTACATATTGATTCTCGGAGGGCTCCCAGGCCCCCTTTTTCCTTTCTTTCCCTGGCAGCGGAGGCCATTCATCACTGAGGCCATGACTGGAGAGCTCAAGCAGCCGTCTCTGTCAAAAAATGGGCTGTGCCGGGCTGTGCCGTGCCACACCGAGCTGGCCTCTCTCATCAGGAGGGATGAAGCCTTGACACAGTGGCTCATGGCGTGATCTGTTTGTCTCATTCACAGGAGTGGTCCACAGCGTGCTGGTCAATGCAAAGTCATGCCTCTATGAAGCCAAGCTCCCCTTAACTGCTGTATGGGATTGCAGTGTTCAGCCCACACCTAACATGCTTTTTTAACAATATGCAGGGAGTTTAAAGCAAAATCCTGAAAGTGGATAGTAAGCAAGCTGTTTTGCTCTTTGGTAAAAGTAGTTGGTCTAGCTCACTACAAAGTTACCCAGTTTCAAATGGTGCTTGATCTATAAATCAATTTTTACATCTATGCTCATAGAGGACATTTTAATCTAAATATCCAGGTCATGTTTATTTCTGACATCTTTCCCCCGACTGGTGATTTATGCAAGTCTCCTACAGATTCCCTTCCATCCTGCCTCCTACCACACCTAGTTCCTCCCCCAAACCTCATGTTTGATTGATAGTGACTTTTGACGCCACGGGGAGATGTCCCAGCTGAGCTGCCGAGGCTGGAGCTCCAGCCTCAGCCTAAGTTTAGGCCACGACAAGGACGAACAGGGAGAAAGACAGATGGTGAGAGGGAGCAGAATGGAGCGTGGCCTCAGCGTCAGATGTGTTTTAAATAACTTTGACAGAGGAGTTTGAACCGTCTCGCTGGGCTGGAGCTAATCTGATGTGAGAGGATGCCACACTGAGGCTGATAGGACACAGAGATAGAGCAGGGGAGGGAACGGCAGAGGGATGCATGGAGGGAGAGAGAAAGGGTAATAGAGGTGCTCACTCAGCTGGTGGGAAATCTGCCCTCTTCATCTTTTCATCTCTCCAGCCTCTCTCTTTCTCACTTTGCCCCTGCCTCCCTCACCCAGTTATATCCATTTACCACCAAGACCAGGCTCTCTTCTCTCTTTCACACTTTGCGTCACGCTCCTCCTCGCCTCCCTCCATCTCTCTCCCTGTCGTCCCCTTCGCTCTCCGTCTCCCCCGCATCACGGCCCCCTCCCTCTGTCTTTCACAGACGATTTAGGAAGTCACAGCCTCTCCCTTCCATTTATGAAATTGCTCATGTTATTTCCCTCCGCCCCCCCCAACCCCACCCCTGTGCCCAGCCTTCTCTCATAGGTCTTAGTGGATGCATCCTCTCTCCGCAGATAGTCCCAATCCTCCATCTAGAAAGTGTGGCAAGTGCTTTTAAAAATAAACCAAAATTTCATCCGGAGGGTAATATTCTCAGACAGCACGACTAGCCCCTGACACCGCGACCCGGCCATAACACTGAACATCCATTCTTAATCCCCACCCATGGCCTCTTGTTTACCTCATCGCCCTCTGGCCACTGTGAAAAGACACATGCTGCCCCATTTTTCCTGTGGCTGTGTCAGTTTTTTATGGCTCACTGCTCCGAGACCATCGCTGTTATGAGCATTGTCCAAGTGCTGGTGTAGCCAGAGAGATTTACTGTGCCTCGAAACATTTTTATTTCACGTAATGGTGAAGCATTGCACCTGTTTCGTGGCTTTGTAGGACAGAGGTAGCAGCAGTATTGAATTCTGCCTTTAAGAAGATGACAGACACTTTATGAAGTACTCATACTAATACTTCAAGTAAGAAACGTTGCAAGGTTATAGCAGCCTCAAGTATTAATTTAGTGATTGGATGAAGTAAACCAAAAATAATAGAATGTCACAGTCCAATTTTTTGTCTTATTTTGTGGTCCTGTTTACTGTTGGTTTCCACAAATGATCACAATCAATGGGATGGTTGATGAAGGCTAACTTCTAGCCTCTATGCTAAGCATGGCTGAACACATCTTGAAGCTTCTGTTTTGAATACACAAAGACGTTATTTATGTATCCTTTGTAATAGCATGGTAAGCTGTTATTCCAAAAGAAAATCTTTAAAAAAACATTTTTTTAGTGCTATCTGGGGTTTTTTAAACCGTGTAACGTTAGTGAGGGTCCACCTTATTCACAGTAATAATTGGGTGTAATGTAGTGTGCATCGTGTGCATGTAACCTTACACAATAGAAAGGCCCCATATGACTTAGAAATACAAGGATGCCTGTGTGCCTAACCCGTGAATGTGTGCATGCAGGCACATACAAATGTATTTTTCAAGTTAGAGTGTGATGTAGAGCAGAACAGACAGAGAGCCAGACGGAAGGAAGTAGGGAATGAGTGTCAAATGGAGAAGAAAAAAAAATCCGGGGGAACCTTGATGGTGCTAGGCTTGCTGTGGATGGGTGAGGGATGGCGGCGTAAGGGAAAGAGAGAGATTGAGTGAAGGGTGTGTGTGTGAGGTGTGTGGAGGGGGGGCTGGCGGCCTGTCCTTGTGCCTCCTCCACTCCTCTCCTCTCAGCCCTCTCCTCTCTCCTCTCAGCTTGTTTCTGGCTCATTACCCCCTCCGCCAGCAGACTTCTCCCTGGGCGGCAGTGAAAAGAACTGTCCTCTGTCGCTCTCAACGACAGCCGCAGTCTGAGCACTGCCCTGCCCTCCTGATATTAATCAACACACACACAGTCCTTCGAGCTTGCGCACACGCTTTCCCCAGCGAGCTCCTCTGACAGACAGGCTGGTGGGCAGCCGTCTCTTCTCCTGGCCCTCACTTGCAAATGAGACATCTAACCTCTTCGAGAGGCAGGCGAGGGACAGGATATTAGAAAAGTTTTATTGGGAGGAAACTTTGTTTTTATTATATAGTCTTGTGTGAATGGGAGGAGATGCTAAATGTGTGTTTGGTGCTGCTGGATGGTTTGGCATTCACCTTGAATGTTTTAAATTGAATTCTAAAGATACAACTTATAAATGCTGTATATTATGAAAAAAGTAAGTTGATAAATGCACTGACAGTTTAAAAGAAATAATAGACTAACATTAAACTAAATTCAACTCTAGGCATCAAGCTAATATCAGTTAATGACACTCATAATGTTGTATATTATGTTTCTGACGCTGACAGAGAAAATACTGAGATTGTGTCATATTTTGGATAGATAAAATCATAGAAATCAGTGCTGGAATTACAGGAGAGCCAGAGGGGGTTTAGCTTCCTCAAAAGAGATCTGAGCTCCCCGGAAGCAACGAGATTCAAGTTTGCGGGATCTTGAAAATAGATAAACCATTAGCATTTCTGATGCTGCAATGAATTATGTAAGAAATACCTGCAATCTATTCAAAAGGTCCCGTCATCTGTCATTGTAAATGTGTGTGCACAACTCTACCTTGGCTAGCGTTGCTGACTATCCTCTGTCAATAATACATGTAACATGATTGATCTGGACATGTGCAGGTCGGTCATTGTTTATCATAGTTATCAGTGGCTTACCTGTGTTGTTTTGTACAGGTATGCCTATGTGTAATCATTGCATGAAAAGAGAACCCAATCCCCCCCTCCCAAGAAAAAAAAGAAGCCACAGTGTAATTCATATTTTCATATTTCTATTTTAAAATGATGTCTTTAGTATCGCACTGTGTTGGGTTATTTACTGTACGCACCAATAGATCACCTAGCCAAATTCCTTGTATGTGGAACGTACTTGGCAATAAACAGCTTCTGATTCTGAACACTGGTAAAGTGTTTGCACTTTCTGTAAACAACTCTTTTTGTTATTTGTCTGTAAACTTAATGAAAATGCTAGTGGAGACAGCTGACTTGCTCTCCAAAGCGCCGTAGTTTGTGTATTAAACACTGTCACCTCTTGCTTAAAGATATCCCAGAGTGCCAGCCCCTCCCCGTCTTACCCTCTTTGCCCTCTCTTAAAACCTGTGCCCGCTGACAGTCTGCCAGGTGTGCCCATACCCAGGAGACTTGCCCGGTGTCACCGAGCAAAGCGGGCCAGCGTTGGCCGTCGAGAGAGGCGAGATGCCAGCTCGACCACAGAATAACTTTGAGGGTGGTGGGGTGGGGGGGGGGCAGAGAGGATCCCCGATGCTGGTATGTGTGACATTAGCTGGCTGCTTTTCCCTCTGCTCTCGGCAAAGCTCGCGGCCCCGTCTCTGCCTTCACACGCTGACTGGGTATGTGACCCGGTGTCCAAGTGACATATTCCCTGGCAGGGAGTCAGAATATGAAATGATCGTATTATTCACGTCCTACCTTTGACATTGTCTGTTAGCTATGCAGCAGGCAGCACCGATATAGCTACAATCTGGCAGCACCGTCCACCTGAGGTGATGTGTCTTAACATCAAGTGAAGAAAAAACCTGGAAATCCAGCATTGGCTCATGTGTGTTGCTGCACAGCATCATTCAAAACAATGAGTATCCAGTTGGTCTCTCTCCTGGCGTGATGCTGTGCTAATAGCTTACCTTCCACTATTGTGGCGCTGTCTCCTGGGTGTTCCTTGAGTCTTCCTGTTCTGATGAGAGCAGCTGGACACTGGGGAGTCTTTGTCTCTTTTTCTCGGGCAGACTATGCAATTTAAACCTGCCTCAGGCATGTAGATATTACTCCCCGGCGAGATGGCTGAAAATTAATGGAAATTGTTTTAGAGGAATCATTATTAACATTCTCCTTTGGATGCCCTTTTGTCATCTCAGCCCTGTCGCCTCTCTTGTTTTATTCTCACGCTAATTTATGCAGCCGTTGACATTCCTGTCGGTCTGTGAATGTGCCGGGAAATGTGAATAATCAGACTAATAATTAGTAATTGCTCCGTCACTTCAGTGAGCATATATTTTGGCATTAGAAGACTATCAATCTTGCAATTATTATCTTATTTAGCTGTTTTGTTTCCATCTTATCTTCATTGCCATCATTTCCGGTTTTTAGTATCCAGTAGGTGATTTTATGCTACTGTAGGCACCACTAATGCACAGGGGAAAAGGTTTTTTTTTTCCTCTGCATGCTTTTCCCCTTGTGTAGAATACTTGGTTGAAGTGTAGTATAACATAGCAGACTCACTCATCTCTGGAACCAGGAAATCACATTCCCTCACACATACGACTCAATTTCACAGCCCAAGCTGGATTAAGAGGACTCTTCGCTCCGGGCCTGCGCAGGAAAAAGGGTAAATATCACCCTTGTTCCTGGTGGCGGAAAATCCGCTATTTAAATGGGGAGTAATATAACTGACATTTTCCAGTTCATTATGCAGCCCCTGACCTTCACAATGTTCAACTTGGATACTTCTCTGGCAAATGGCGAAGCCTGGTTTCCCCTAATGGGAGATGTTTGACCTTGTCAGGAACTAAGGGGAGGTCAGGGATGAAGGAGGTTGTAATCGGCCCAAGAGAGATGGGACGCAGCAGAGGAACACCTACGACAATGACGTAGAACAATGTAACACTCTAAACAGCACTTAAGCAGGCATTGAGTCAGATCTGTAGCTACTTACAACATAAAAATGGAACAATTTCTTGCTGGAAATTAGTAAATAATGAATTTGTGGAAGCGAAAACGCTTGTTTGTGGCCAAACTGTTTAAGCTTATCACCGATGGATTCAACTAATCTTCAACTGGCTCTGTGCCTTTATGTCCAACCGTACTTTAAAGACTCCTCAGGATTCCCGATAAATCCATCGCACTCAGTCACCAAACGTAATAGAAAGTAATCATATCGGGAGTCTTTCACGGATTAGGCTGTTTTGAACGTGACTTATAATCTCTTCCATTTGTGTGAACTACAATGATGTGCACTGGGCGCCTGGCAGAGATAATCTTATTACCCAGTTGCCTTTTGTTTTCTGCTGCCTTGCTTTTATTCTCTATTAAAACATTTTGCTGCATTAAACATGCTAATTTGTGGCTGGGCATAATTGGGGTCTTGCTTTAAAAAACCTCTCCCCTGTTTGGTAGAAGATTAGGAATTTTCATCTTCAGGATTATGTATATAGTACAGTGAAAGCCCATGAAATAGTCTTGCTTTTCATTATGTTTAAAGCCACTCAAGCTTATTAATGTGAAAGGAAAATGTATTATTTGCCACACAACGGCATTGTCATATGACAAAAAGGATGTCAGATGGTAGCTCTTTTGATTGATGGGATTGGTCGCCTGATTAGTTCTTGTCCAATCAGTGTGCTTCGGGGATCAAATTCATCAAGCCAATCAGCTTTCAAACAGACAGACAAATCCTGGTTATTCGAGTTCAGTGTATTTTCGGGGTTGTTAGAAATAGCCCAACATTTGCTGTCAGAGCTGCAACAGCAAAGCTGTCAAATCTTTTATACTACTATAATCAGAAAAGGAACAGCAGCAAACCTAGCTTTGGACACCAGAAGGGAGAATGTGAGGCAGATAAAACCCAGCAACTCACGCAGGAATCCTCATTGATCACTGAGGGCTTTTCATGAGCCTCAGATGTGGAGAGATCAGAGCTTCAATCTTACTATGAAATGATATCTCACAATGTGAAATGATTCCCGGATCTGCTAAAAAAATACATTTAAAAAAAAGAAAATGTCAAAGAAAGTGCAAAGAGAATATTCAGGTGTCGGTATTTCTGCCTCGTTCACCTAGGGGTCTAATAAGTGATCACACAGAAAAGCGGGGAATCTCTCCCTCATAATGGTGAGCAACTTTTGATTTTGTGTCAAAACATATTTAAAATTTGAACAGTGCCGTCATTCCTGTGGCGTGCCGCTCTCTCCATGGGGCTTGTCACGGGAGGCGTCACGCCATGCGGCTCCAACACACGGGGGCTCCTTTCATTTTTTCTGTCTGACATGTTAAGTGTGATGCTACAAAGGGGTTCCATTTTAATTGTTTGGACAGATCACTCAAGGGAGAGGGGCTTTGATTTGGGGTGTTGACAGAATAGGCACAGGCTTGCTGAGTTGCTTTGGTGTCTGTCTTGCCAATTCTGGCACTGCGCTGTATTGATCGTGATAAGCTGTTTACCTCGGGCCTCACTTAAGCTAAAGGCCAAGCTTTGTCCAACCTTTCACAGTAGCTATTGCTGTGGTAATTATGTTACTAGAAAGCGCTATGATGCCGAGATGACTTGTTATTGCTCCACTCTTTTGGTTTTGTACGCAAAAATCCATTCAATCAAATCTTGACTCTCAGTCAATTTTTATTGGATAATCTTTCAGGTAGATTCCGAGGAGAGCTATGCAGCGAGCTTAGTGACAAACAAGCCATTGATCTATAAGCACGAGTCAACTGTATGTGTAATATCTTTATTAAATAAGACAAATAGGCACTCGAGCTGTGCGGTGCAAGCACTTTATGAAATAGGAGTATACCTCGACAGAGCCCAGCGAGTGGTGAGAAATCACCTGTTGATGGCCCATAATGTAATAGAACATTCCTTTTGAATGGGCGGGAACCATAATGTCACACAGTCCATTAATATTCTCCTGCTGTGCCCACATCTTGGCTCTCTGCTCTGGGGGAATGATTAGGGTGACGGACGATGGGGGCGATGACACAAGAAAACAACTTCCCCACCTCCCTTCATCTCCTCCCCACCCCTCCCTTTTCTTCGTCTCCCCTCAACCCTCCAACACAACAGCCACAAATTACCCACTTTGCTTGCAATATTATCACGGCGGATCGTTGGTGTCCATAATTAGAGTCTTAGTGTCGTCTAGCCTCCATTAGGCTAACAATAGTGCCTTGGAACAGGGCCACTTTGGGCAAATAACATGTTGAAAACACTTGACTTTTGTGAAGAGATAGTGAAAAGCATCTAAGGCTATTACTGATCCAAACAGCCTCGAATGGTTTGGTGGTGAGTGGCTCTGTGAAAGCCACGGATAGGCAGATTGTGGAATTATCTCCATTGCAGAAAAAGACGCAATCACAAGCAGCAACACAGACACACACACACACACACACACACACACACACACACACACACACACACACACACACACACACACACACACACACACACACACACACACACACACACACACGTCTTTATGCTCAAACGGTGACAGGCTTTTCCTTTTCCGTGCCCATATTCCTCTGACAGGGACGCAAATACAAATATCATCACGCTGCACGCTGCAGCCTAGTGGAGCTTGTATTTCAATCACACAGCGTTAGATAGCTTGCTGCTGAGTTTCCTCTCAGGCTACGGAGAGAGAGAGAGCGCGCTCTGTATTCTGAGCCCGGTCCCCGTTTGATCTCCGTCATCGCCCCTCTAAGACATCATTGTGTAACATTGTAAAAGCGGACGGCTTCATGGAGCGGAGGAAATATCAAGGAAGTTATTCATAAATATTAGATAAGATCAAAACAGCCAGTTGCTCTCAGACTCTGAGCTCCTGGGTCAAGTCATCCACATCCCTTTGATTTTTTTTCTTTCACTCAGGCTGAGGATTGAGGATTGAGCGTGCATTGAAATTGAACCCCCTCCTCCCCCCCCTCCACTTTAAAGAGCTGGAAAACGGAAGAAATATGAAATTACCACAGAGTCTAATCCTCTTACTAATAAACCACTAACAAAACACAGATCTACTGTTTTGTTTCATTTCTGATCAACACTTTTCATTATTCATAATTCTCTTGTTTTGATTACTGTCCCTAACGCACAGCACGCTGAACCTGTGGAGATTAATAGGCAGCATTCTCCAAACTCTTCCTCCTCTCCTCCGGAGCTGACACATAATTGGTGAAATATCACTTTGATCATGCCTCCTGAACAACAAACAAAACACAGACCTAATTAGCCTAATTCAAAATCGTTCCAAATGCTTCCGTTTTTTACATTTTTTTATGAAAGCCTTCCTCTCCGTGCCGTCGTTAAAGATAAAACTAAGTTTGACAGAGCGTCAGTGCTTTACCTCTGTGGAGTGTGTGTGTGTGTGTGTGTGGGTGAGTTTGTGGTTTAACTGATTATAGAAGTCCTCTAATCTGACCTTTGACCTTTCAATTGACAGAAGACAGGGGGCGCCAGTTGCTCTGATGCATCAGTTCTCTTTCCTCAAGACCGTTTACGTCAGAAAGCAGAACAAAGAAAACTGCTTTAAACAGACTTGAAGGCTGTGGCGTTTTTTTTACTTGCTCTGCTGACTCCTTTGTTGAAGTTAGTCATCCCATCTGGGTAGAAATGTCAAGTGGCAGGGCTATCAAAAAAAAAAAAAGCTCTCTGATTTATTGCACCACTTTAAAAAAAACATCCCAGTAAAGACCGGGTGTAGGATCTGCTGATGTACTTACGTTAAACAGGATAAATAGTCATGTCATTGGTTTTATATTTTGCACATCGTATGGAGTTTTTAACCATAGTCTTGATGGTCACATCAACAGGCTTCTGTATCGACTCATGAATATGCAAAGACCTCTGAGAAATAAGCAAAGTGCTCGTCTTCTGCTGCTGGTGCCGCTAAGTTGCTGTAACAGTCGATGCATCGCGTCAGCTTCTAATGCCAAAGGGGACTTTTTTTTTTCCAAGGGCAGCAATGCACCAAAGCTATACAGCATTTGAAGTGTTCACTTACTACAAGCAGCATGAAGTCTACCTTGCAATGCTAGCGGATTAGCTCACGTTGCCGCGCTAACATATGCAATGACTGCCGGCGAGCTCTTCCCCATTAGGTTTGCACATCAAAGGCGGCGGTAGAAGTTCTTCACAGGCAGTTAAAAGTGGGCTCAGTGTGGATCTTGTAAATACCGTCTTTGAGTCTGTGCCTCTCGGGGGACACTTCACACACTTCCACCAGTCAGGAGAATGGAAGGAGGGAGGGAGAAGAGCAGTGACAGGCATCAGAGGGGGAGGAGGGGATGGAGGTACGAGGGTGGGGGCGGGTGGAGGGTGCGGAGGTTCCTGAGAGCCCAGTCCCCTGTCACCTCCAGAATAGGATCTGTGGATGAAGAAAATCACTCTCCCCTACTCTCCTCTCCCCGTCTGTATCTCCCTCTCATCCTCTTCCTCCTCTTCACACTTCACATGATAGCTGACAGTGAAAGTAGAGCATAGCTGTTTTCCGTTTTTTCTTTTGAGTCATGTTTTTCATAACACATAAATAGAGCATGCGGCGTCCTGGGAATTCTGTGATTCTGTGTTTCAGTGTACAGGCGGACACAACAGCATCCACTCTTCTCAAGTGTTGTTGAAAAACATTTTATCCATCATAGCCGTTTGTAGGGCTCTGGTGAGGCCCCTCGACTCCGCAAGGAGCAGAACGGAATAAGAGATGTGTTTTGTTAGCTGCAGCCACACACACACACGCACACACACACACACACACACACACACACACACACACACACACACACACACACACACACACACACACACACACACACACACACACACACACGCACACACACCCAGACACACACACACCCAGACACACACACACACCCAGACACGCACACACCGCATGCTCCAAAGCCCATCGCTGCTTGGATTTGCAGACTGATCAATGCAAATGCTGTTATTTACCCAAGCCTGAAATGAAAAGACTATGGATCAATTTGATGCACTTCCATAGGGTGTGCTCACAATGGCTGGCTGGCTGAGTTTTTGTCTCAGCTACACCCTCCTTCTCCTCCTCCTTAGCAATGCACCCCTCATCATCTCAACAAGTCCCCCCACCTCCTTCAACATCACTAATGCAAAATATACTCTGTCTCACGTACACAAACCATCCACGATGCATTCTCTCCCTGCACGCTCACCCTCTCTTCTTCTTTCAAACACACCCACAGTGTGACACTAGGGCTGCAGCCGTCTGAGCTGTGTGTGAGTGTATCTGAGTGTGCATGTGTGTGTTTGTGTGTGTTTTGGGCTGACCCACTTTCTGTGCTTGGCCAAGCTTGTGCTGCTGCTGCTGCTGCTGCTGCTGCTGCTGCTGCTGTCTGCTGTGCTGTGCTCTTCTGTTCTGTGCTGCTGGGGGAGATCCCTGCAGACTCCCCCGGAACAGACTCCAGCTCTCCTCCTGACAGACACTCACCGTGGCATGTTATCCCCCGCGGATTGGAGACCTCTGCCTTTCTGTGTGTGTGTGTGTGTGTGTGTGTGTGTGTGTGTGTGTGTGTGTGTGTGTGTGTGTGTGTGTGTGTGTGTGTGTGTGTGTGTGTGTGTGTGTGTGTGTGTGTGTGTGTGTGTGTGTGTGAGAGAGAGTTTCAGATACACCTTGATGCAGATGCACGAATGAATACAAAAATGCATGCACATGGCTGCGCACACAGTAACAGCTCCCACAGACACATCTTACACACACATCTTACACACATATGCAAAGCACATACCATCCCAGATCTGTATATTTTTAATTCCATCCACCCTCCTCCGGCTCCTCCTCCTCTCTTCCCGTGTTTGTCTGGAGTTATTGTTTCAATCTTGCTGCATCAGGGGGCCCCTGAAGGTTATAAATTAAACATAAATGCAAATGCGCTGAGCCATTGCCCTCCTCCACCTCCCTCCTCCCTGCACACACACACACACACACACACACACACACACACACACCCGTCCTCGCCATTCAAACAGATCAGTGTGTCTGCGAATTAATAGGAGAACAGTGGGCTTTTTTAATGAGCGAGGGAGGAAAATTAGAGTTGCAAAGCCACAGCGCACACCCAGAGCTGCAGCCGAGGCAACGGCTTGAAAAGCCCGGCGCCATCATAGAATATGCTAATGCTCCAGGTCCCCTCACTGTCAGCCTTAGTGTTGCTCTAGATGAAATCAGAGCTGAGGCTTTGATCTGGGACACTGATGGGAGCCAGAATCATCATGTGCACAAAGTACAGAGAGCAGGAAGGGTGTGGGTGGGGCTTTTTCTAATCAGAAGAAGGTGCACATAAGCAGTGACGAAGCCCTAATGTGAAGACATTTTTTATCATTTACAGAGATATTGTTTTGGCGACGCATACACAGACCAACAGCAGTTATTTTCTGTCACCTACACATTTGTCTGTCACACACACACACACACACACACACACACACACACACACACACACACACACACACACACACACACACTCGTACACGGAGGGTGTAAACGTGATGTCTTCTCAGGGTGTCCTATAGACAAATAGCCATCTGGTCTTGTTGACGCTATAGGCTGGGCCTGAGTATACTGAATGGTGAACACCATGAAGACTCTGTAGTGGGACCATAACAACCTTATAGCTTTTTATTCTCTGCCATATGGGCTCATAAAGGAAAACGGCTGGGAGAGGTTTCTAGGAATGTCCCTCGCTTTTATTCTCCTAAGATTGACTTTCTATTTGGAAAAGTGAGATTAAACCTAATATGATTTTCTTTTTTCTTCATGTAGTTAAATTAATATGTGTGTATAAGGCCGTGCAACACTGTCACATATTTCTGGCCTGCTGAAACATAAGGTGTGTTTCTGCTTGTGTTTTTATGCATTTATTATTATGTTTTGGGCTCTAACTTGTACTAACACTGTGTCTCCAGCAGGGGTCTTACCATTGTCATGGACAAGGCTTCATAGTGAATTACCTTACACTCGTACACAATAAAAGGCAGAGTGAATTTTGCCACCTTGTTTCAACAATATGTGACCTTAAGCAGCAATTATGTGTAAAAGAACGATGATCATCTCTACCTAGTCATCACCACTAACTATGGTCATCGTCCCCCCCCCCACCACCACCACCACCACTGACATCTTCGTTGTCATCTCCCCATTAGTTCCTGCTGCCACCAGTCATCTTCATTATCATGGCCATCCTCTCATCCCCAAATCCTTCTCTTCCCACCCCTCCCCTCTCTCTCTCTCCCCTCCACCCCTCTTTCATCCACAGCTCCCTCTGTTGATCAAATGCATCTGATCTCATCAAAGCAGACCCTCTGCTCACTCAAGTCCCAACAGACACCCCAGCTTCTTTACTAAGCACATTTTTACATTCATGTTTGAATACCACTGATGGGATAGGGATAGCATATCTTGTAGACTTTGGTTTTGTGTGGTCCTACACTGCAGCCTGGGGTTGATTTTTTTTTTTTTTTTTTTTAAATTCTTTTTCTTCTTTTTTTTATTTCATTATCATTTCAGACCGGCTCCTCTCTCCCAAAGTAAATCAAATGAAGGAAATTAAAGAATGTAGCCTTTTATTCAAATAAGACCCTAATGAAGAATGGCTTTAATATTCATAATATTCATATTACCACGGAGGGAGTTTTAAGTGACCTTATCATACTGAGTGGCATTTTTTTTAATCTGATATCACACAAAGTAGTCCCTTATATGATATAGTTTTATAATTTGTGATATTTTCATGGTTTCCCCACTTCTTACACCATTGCCATGCATGGTTGTCCGTTGAAGAGCAGCATTACTCCCTTTTGAGGCTGACAATAAGTGATGAACTCTGCGGTGCAGATATTACAACACTATGTCTGCTATAAAGTGTGATTACATTCTTATTCCGATGGCAACATTATTGCGCACAGCTTGTGGTTGCGTGTCCGACTCCTGTCAGAGCTGCAGGGAACTGGCTTGAGCCGAAGGGACAGAGAGGCTGGGAAGAGGGAAAATCAGATCTGGATAATTGCGTAGAAACTCACTCGGGCAAACTTAACATCTGCTGGTGCGTTTATTTGAAGGATTCCGTGAGGACCGGAGCAGCAATGTCCGTGCGTAAAAATTGGAAATGCCCGATCTGTCACGGTTATTGGTTGTTTAAAAGTAATATGCTCTTTAAACTCCAGGGAAGGAGCCATTCCACGTGGACCCTCTGATGTGCAAATTATTGAAAGATATCTAGATATCTGTAGGACGATATGGAAATGCATGTCATTTGAAAAGATTGCCACCTTTAATGCATATTTGGGAAATTGTAAAAAAAAAAAAAAAAAAAAAAAAAAAAAAAAAAAAAAAAAAAAAAAAAAAAGCAACGTAAAACACAGAAACCATCCGCATGCAGCGTGTCGGAGAGGTCCGCTACTCCAGTCCGGGTTTTCCATGCGAGGCGCGTCGGAGCCCTGGAGGTGGATAAGCTGGTAGAGCCCGCTCTCTCTCATGCCATGCTGGGCCACAAGGGCTCCGGGAGACGCTGCTACATATTACCGAGAACCGGGATGGAGGAGAGGCGGAGGGGGTAAGGGAAAGAAAAAAAAAAGTTTCGTTTTAAACCTGGCAGAGAAACTTTCAACATGAAGCCTCACTGACGGAACATTTTTCACCACAGCAACACCAGCGCAAGAACAAAGCTTGCTTTTCCACTGAATATATTTTTCTCCTCCCTGCTTGTGTGCGCGTGTGCGTGTGTGTGCGTGTGTGTGTGTGTGTGTGTGTGTGTTTTTTTCTCCCCTTCCCTCTTGTGTTTATTATCTGTGCGCGCGGCTGGTCGGGGCTCGCTGTCACTGCGCTGAGATGTTGGAGTGACCATGGCTGCGCAAGTTGCATCGGCTCCGACCAGAACTAATAACAAAAATAAGAAATTATCCAGCGGTTTGGGTCCGGAGCTAAATTCTGGGAAATCGGGAGGAGGAGGAGGAGGAGGTGGAGGAGGAGGGACCGTACAGCGGACTGGACCTATGCTGGGTGCCGGAGATGGGACTCTAAATAATGTAGACCATCACCGCCGAAACGAGCTCAACATGGTTCATTCAACTTCCACGACTCACAGCGCGTCGGACGGCCGCGACAAGGATGGGAATAACCTCACGTCCGCCTCGGCTTCGACTCATTCCAACACTTCCTCGATGGAAACGGGTTTGATCGCGAACCACAAGCTGAAATGTGCGGGGAGCGGAGATCCCCCTCCGCCGCCGCCGCCGCCGCAGCAGCAGCAGCAGCAGCAGCAGCAGCAGCCGCAATTCGGCCAATTTGCGCCACATCAGCAGCGACAGATCCAAAGTAACAACACCGCCAATAACAACGGCCAGGGGCCCCGTGGGGACCGGGCCATGGATCACCAACACCACGGCGGAAAAGAGAACCTGTTGGGGGGCCAGGGGGAGCCGCAGCAGCAGCAGCAGCAGCAGCAGCAGCACATGCCGGGGAAAGGTGAGGGGGACCTCACCTGTAAGCCCGCGGAGAGGATGATGGGTACCAGGTATGAACACTCTAACTTGGGGCCAACTAGTAACAACTCTGAGTTTAACAACTATTACACTTCGAGGCCCTGCTATGAGCAACATGGCGGACAGCAGCAGCAGAGCAGTGGGATGGGGGTCACGCACTCCTCGGCACATAACAGCATGGAGAACTCCCACGAAGCAGGGTACCACAACAGCCAGTACAACCAGTACCCGGCGTACCGGGCGGGCTACGGCGGCGGGGCCTACGGGATGATGGGCCCTTCCGGATGCCGGCAACCTGGGAACATGATGATGGGCAGCAACTCCTCAGCGAGTCACGGCAAGTCTCCCCTGGCAGCCGCTTCGGGAGGCTTCCAGAGGTTCCCGGGACAGACCCAGCAGCAGCATCAGCAGCAGCATCACTCACTCAGGGGCCACCCCGACACTAAACCAGCTGCTGACGTCCCCGAGCCCCATGATGCGGGGCTACGGCGGTGCGTACCAAGACTACAGCGGCTCCACGGCGCAACAGCAGGCCGGCATGGGTCTGGGGAAAGACGTGGGGCCCCAGTATGGAGCCAGCTCGGCCCACGGCTGGGGGGGCAGCAAAGAAACCACCCGCACTCACTGAGTCCAGGCAACGGAGGGCAAGGCCTCGGCAGGACGCAGGTGAGTTTAGGAAACTTCTCAGTCAGCAGGTGTGCACCACTGAACTCTGGGTCTCATTATTACCAGGCGTGTGTGTGTGTGTGTGTGTGTGTGTGTGTGTGTGTGTGTGTGTGTGTGTGTGTGTGTGTGTGTGTGTGTGTGTGGACCACAAGTACACTCCGCGTTTCTCCGTCTAGGGCTCTTATGTGTTGGAGGTTGTAAGGGAATAAGGGCCTATAAATACGATAATTAGCTGGGTTCATATTTTTTTTATCAAGGTGCTTTTATGTAGGAGAAGAGGCCGTTTCTGGCATAATTCTGACTTGTGTAATTCTGTCAAATATTAAACGTGCACGAGCTCTAATATGACTGAATAAGTGAAGAAAACCTTGAAGTAAAATGCATTTTCTAAACATTTCATAAACCTCGCTTATTTGTTTATTTTATGAGCCTATACAATAATTGATACGCCAAACCAGACGCCGTGTTTGGATCCTCACATTTCCACAGGTCATACTCTCCTCCATATTATTTCTTTCTTGTGTTTTTATCCGGGAGGTGAAACAGCCACAGTCACGGTGCTCAGATGCCCCTCTCTGTCTACGTGGTGGCAGACACGTTGTGAAACGCCCTGTCTGTTTAGGACGTGTTGTGTTCAAGGCGCTCGTCGGGGGGAAAAAAAAAAAGTAACAAAAATATTCCCATAGAAAATGTATATGCATGATCATTATGAATGCCAAGGTTTTTTTTTTTTTTTTTTTTTTTAATTCTCATCTCTTATTTTATTTTTTTAACCCCCGATGTGGAGAATCAGTAGCACACTGCGGGCGTCTGTCTCCGCGCTCCGTAGCGAGCAGGAGCGCTTCTGTTGCGCCTCGGTTATTCTCGTGCTGCCCGGGATTTGAATAGTGGAGGTAAACTGGCTAAAAGCTCTCCGTGCTCCCAGCTCACAGTTGACACCCAGTCTGCCATCTGATTGGCTCCCTGAGGCCCCGCTGGGCAGACTGCACTCAGGGAAAAAAAACAACAAAAAAAAAAAAAGAAAAGGAGGATTCTTGCAGGAATCCTTGGCCATGGCACTTTAGTGATGCTGCATTTAAGTCTTATGGGAATGCTCCACACTTGGAGGCCATCCAACACAGTAATTGAACCTTTATGAAGGTTTAGGTTGCTCCAGATAATTATTCTCATCATTTTTCCCACACTGAAAATACGTTCAAAAACACTGCAATGACAACTCAAAAAACTCTAACAAAAAAGAAATAGATAATGTGTCCTCATGTGAAGTTATAATCTTCGATTTTGTGTGATATGTTGAGGATTGTCCATTTTTTGCTTGTTCTCTATTTGATATATATATGAATGTATCATTTCAAGCTCAATTTAGAGAAATTGTCCAAGCCACAGATCTTATTCATGTGACTTATATACTATACTATAAAATAGTTTGTGCATTGACATTTTGAAGTACAAGGAAAAGCTCTTTTTTTTTTTCCGGAAACACACAACCACAGTTTTACACAACAATCCCTGCAAGCTGATTTCTGTCGGCCACTTCTGCAGCTCATGGTTGAATGCCTTGCTCGAGGGCATCTCAGTGGTAACATCTGAGGAAGGGAAGACAGTGTTAATAATTATTCAAGTATTCCTCCCTTTGTCTTGAGGGACTGCACTCAAGGATCCCTGAATGTCCCTAAACCCCATACTGAAACACTGATGTGTCCATAGCGTGCAGAACTGCAGCCAGGTGAGGGAGTCACTGCCAGTTCAGAACTCTGCCCCAAAACAACACCGCGTTTCTCCAGAAGAGCCATTATTCTGCGGTCGTTTTTTGATGCACTAAATTATTAGTACTGCTGGATGGCACATGTGGACGACCGGAGGGTAAGGTGGTTGAGCATAGCTTGTACTGTCTGCCTCTCGCAAAACAAAAGCAGTTCATTAGCCTACATTGTTTCAATCAAAGGCAATTTGGGTCGGCTGCTGTCGGAAATTAAGTGAATGTTTTAGCGTGGGAGGGTTTGCTGCGGTATTGATTGTATCAAATTATGCTCTGATAAAATGGTCACTAGAAACCTAGAGTAATGTATATCACTCAATACATTTATAATAATAATAAGATTGGATATTAAAACATATATATATGTATATATATTTATGTGTGTGTGTGTATATATATATGTGGGTGTGTGTGTGTTTGTATGTATATATATATATATATATGTGTGTGTGTGTGTGTGTATATATATGTGTATATTTATATGTGTATATATATATATGTGTATATATGTATAAGTATATATATATGTGTATATATGAATGAATATATATATGTATATTTATATGTGTGTGTTTGTTTGTGTGTGTGTATGTGTGTGTATATATATATATATATATATATATATATATATATATATATATATATATATATATATATACAATTTCTAAAAGAAACTTAAATTAAACTCAGATAGCATGTCAGTCAAAGCCTAAAGTTATAAGAGACATATTCTATACTACCTTATTCGTATTCACTTTGTTTGTGCCTATAAATCCCACAAACCAGACCCCTAAAAAATACCTTAACATTATATACTGCAAATATCTTTCTTTCAGTTTCCCACTTCAGGAGTAAGTGCATGTGGGACTCTGTTTTTTCTTGACTCTACCAACATTTCAGCAGCAGTATATTCACGCTACAAAAGCCCTATGTTTAATTCATATTTGGAACGGCAGCGCTGCTCTCCTGTTCACTGACAGGCTGTATGAGAAAGGCGAGCGGTGTAGTGCATAATACTGCCTCCAAATTGGCCCCGTGATATGACTGCGCTTCACTTCAGAGTGCTTTTGGTCGGAGCACACCTCTGTCACCTGTTGGCACAGTTTCCCCTCTTTCAAATTCAATTTCCCTCCCCACTGCCTCACTTCAGTTGCAAGCTGTGAGCGAAACGAGTGCACCTCATTTACACCACTGTCCCCCCCCTTCACAGTCACTTGTCTGGCCACTCACCAAAATTAAGACAGAGCCCTACCACTGTGTGTTGTGTTGTGTTGTGTTGTGATGTGTATGTGCACCCAGATCAGAGATACGTGAGATATGTTGTTTAGAGCTGTGTGTTGAACCCGCTCTCTCATCAGAATGACATCGTCCTAGTTTTTCCAAATGACTGTGGCCTACTTGATTGAGGAATGTCAGACAATGTTCAGTGCTCAGGTTGTGACCTTCTGTCTGTATGTGTGTCTGATGGTTTGTCCACATATCAGCTGCTTTAAATCCAGCCGTTCCTGCTCAACGTCTGTTTTTCCTTGCTTATGTGCAGCATGTACCTATAATGTAACAGCATATGTGCAGGCTTAATGGTTTTGGCTGACATCATAAATGGAACGGCCTATTCTGTCTCAACCTATATGTGTAACAAGGATGTGTCTGTTATCCACTAAATAGTACACACACACAGAACAATAAAAGTAATTAGCAGATAATAATGAGGGCCTAGCAAGTTGAAAATAGTGTTGTTGCTTGGATAATTGCAGCAGCGACTCATTTAAAATCTGACCTAATAAAACAAAAATGAATGGATATCTACAGTTTCGACTAATTTATCACTATTATGCTCAGTGTTTTGGCTTTGTTTTTTCTTTAGAATTGCAATCAACGCTCAGTAATACATATCAAAGACGAAACCCACTCCCATCCTTGGTAATGTGCTTACCTTGAAATGATTCCTGCTCGCAGTGCTCTCCAGTGCATACTGTTTACATTTCTCTCTTATGAATTATTAGTGTGATGCGAACAAAGACTTTATAATAGGAGCAATGCATCAATGTCACATTGTATTATGCGGCTATCTCAGGGAGCCTTGTGCATAGTGATGGGCCTGACTGTGGCTGCTGGAATTTAATTTATGGTACACGTTCTGCATCGGACCGACAGCCCATGAGGTCTGGTCAGGAAATGGGCACACAGGTGTGTGTGTGTGTGTGTGTGTGTGTGTGTGTGTGTGTGTGTGTGTGTGTGTGTGTGTGTGTGTGTGTGTGTGTGGGTGCTTCTCTTTTTCCCCCTGTGGGATGTGTTTTGATTTTCTGTTTGTGTGTGTATGCAGGCAGGAGAAGGCTAATGCCCCTTCGTCAGCACTAAGCAGTCCAACTTCACCCCCGCCCCTCTCACAATGTCTCTCTCTCTCTCTCTCTCCCTCCATCTCTGGCTCTCTGATCCCTACCATCAGTCGTCTGTTTATGTTGGTTTGTTTACATCTCTGTCTTGGCTAGCCAGCGCAGTGCTGATTAGCAACACTAGAGCGAAATTTTAATTTGCTCTGTTGCGTCCGATAAGAGCCCCGTGCAGCGTTTTTCATCTTCCTTGGATGAAACACAGAGCCTGCTTAGGTAATTGGCAGGCTGGGGTTATCCCCGGTCTGCATGCGGTTCCCACAAAACGCCAATTAATTCAGATTTTTAGAAATAATATGAATTTAAAAGGCAGACCGTCCAGTTGCATCACTAGACGTAATGTATTATTAGCTGGCTTCATAAAACAATTGTATTATTTTTTTTTCTGGTCCGACTTTGCACCCCTAACGTCCCCTGGAGTTAAAGGTTGATGTGTAAACGCCCTGAAGGAAGGATTTAATTACTGCGAGCGAGCGTTGATTTGGTGTCAGCTGTTTCTCAGCGCTGGCTTATCTGAACTGCCGGTGTCAGGAGGGAGCTGAAAACTCTAAACCAAAGCAATTTTGCTGAAGAAAGTTAATTGTGCATATGGGAGAATTTGACTTTTCTGTATGAGTGAAGTAGTCCAAGGCTTTTTGAATTTGATTTGATAGACATTTGAATTTCATTTCTCAACCTTGTTTCATCTGAATCAGCAGTTGTGGTTTTCTACCATGTAAGAAAACTAGAGGCGTACTTTGGCATTCTAGGACTATGCTTTCTGTCCGTGTCTCAAATAGCCTAATGGCTCTCACAGCTCTGCTTCCATCAATTGCAAAGAAAAACCTTAAAATTGTCACAGCAAACACATTTCAAATTACTGTTGGCTCTCTTTCTATCGTCTCTCAGCTGAGTTAAAATGAATAAATAGCTCATTTCACACACACAGTTACAGCCACCTGCAAAAGTGAAGTCCTTCAACAATGTAATAGTATTTGTTTTGTTCTTTAGTGCCTGCTTCACAGCCTGAACACTGAAACAAAGAAAAGCTCGTCAGTTTTAAAATGATCACGTGATCAAGATTTCTGCATGGCCACAATTATGATAATTTGCCGCTGAAAAAAAAAAAAAGCTTCTGTAATTATTGGTCCAACCAATGCCTTCCTTGTGATCAAAATCACAGTGTTTTTTTCATAAAATAATCAGAATTGTGTTTGTGTAATTTCAACAGAATCAGGTCTTTTTGTGATATTTTATTGAATTGTAATCTGTCTTTCCTATTTCTATATGTCATGCACAAATCCCCTTGCATTGATGCTTAGCTCCTGTGTTCTCTTTGTAAACAGAGAGAGTGCACGAAGGCCAGGGATGTAGAAATGTGGGCGATGTTAGAAGGGAGTCACATGGAGGACTGCTGACTTCTGAGGAATGGGCCTGGCCGAGTTCACAGAGAAATAGAGAGAGAATCAGTATCTGAACTCTGGCAAATGTCAGCATAGCTAAAATCCTCTCCCTCTGGATCACACCCGGCTCCAGCCTTGTGAATGTTGCAAAGAGAAAAAAAAAAGTATTTATGATTTGTTGGCCTCACACACACAAACATATTGGGTTTCCTCCCTTCAGCAGTCTGTGTCTGTGTCTGCGTGTGTGTGTGTGTGTGTGTGACTGGCAAGGCGCCAGGTCTCATGGCAGTGGGTGCTGTAGTGGTGCCCCCCCCCCCCATCCCCACCCCTCCCCCTGACCTTCACATATGCTAATTAGCCACGTGGAGCTGCTGAAAGGAAGGACTCTGAGCTCTTTCTGTCTGTCTCTCTTTCTCTTTCTCTTTCTCTCTATGTGTCTAACCTCTCCTTCCTCTCTCTTTTTTTCCTCTCTGGGTTTTTTTTTCTGTGTATTTGCTAAGTATATGTATGGCACTTAACTATGTACATACTAACGAGACAGATGGTGCTTAATACCTAACGGTTTGTAGCCATCTCTTTTTGTTTTCCCTGTGTTTTCTCTCTGCCTCGTGTCCCTGGCTCTCAGTAGCTATAGCTAGGTGTCCCATGGGAACAGCAGTCAGTTCTGAGGTATTTAGGCAGCCAGCATATCCTATCGAATATTTATGCACTATACTGAACAGATCTGTGGGCCACTACTGAAGCGCTGTCCTGCTTACAGAAACTGCAGCCTCCACTTCCCCTTCTCCCCTCTCTGGCCAACAGAAGAGAAAATGAGAAACATGTTGGTCAGTCCCTCTTGAAATGAGTAACTTTGTGATTGCAGAAATTAATGCTAATTCCCATAGTTAGAGAGACGTCTTTAATATCCAAGCACACTCCGCATTTCCTTCCTCTTTATATAATAAAACTAATGGTCTGATAGTTCAGCTGAAAAAAATACAAAAAGAGAGGAAGATAATATGTTATTGTGGGAGTTTTTTTTCATATGAATGTAGAAGATATTTGGTGCACATTATTATTCATTGAATAATGTATAGTATTAGAATCTGCTTATAACAAAATTAACACATTTCATGTGTTGACATGTTCATATAGAAGACTGTGTGTAATCCATATAGTGTGTGTGTGTGTGTGTGTGTGTGTGTGTGTGTGTGTGTGTGTGTGTGTGTGTGTGTGTGTGTGTGTGTGTGTGTGTGTGTGTGTGTGTGTGTGTGTGTGTGTGTGTGACTTCGTGACTTCATGTATGAACTGCCACCATCCTCTCCTTGTCTTACCAGCCTGTGAGAAAATCATCATCATCATCATCATCATCACCATCACAATCACCATCATCTGTCACTTTACACATCAGAGCCTCGCTGTTTCTAGACTGTAGACTCCAGTCACACGTCTTGCTGTTTGGTTTGAGTTGATTCTAATCAGCGCTGGCACAGTGGGACCATTTGCTCAGCGAAAAGACGGGGAAAAAAAAGAATACAACCAAACAGCACCAGCAAGGCGCTGTCTGTCGTCTGTGAAGCACAGAGAGACAAAAATAGAAAAACGATGGGACACGGACGACGCACCAAGTTTCTGTTGATGGGTTTTGTCTGTTTCTTCGGGTCGTTTCTCTTCCAGTTCCACTTTCTTTTCTTTTTTTGCCCTTTACTGTCACGCGCACAAACTTAACCATATACTTATGTGTGTATTTCTCTCTGTTTTTTGTGTTGACTGGTCAACAATGTAATTTCCCAGCCACAACATGTTCTTTTCAGCTTTTTTTCCTTTCTTACAGAGATTGTCCATTACAGCTTAATGTGTGTGTGTGTGTGTGTGTGTGTGTGTGTGTGTGTGTGTGTGTGTGTGTGTGTGTGTGTGTGTGTGTGTGTGTGTGTGTGTGTGTGTGTGTGTGTGTGTGTGTGTGTGTGTACATGTGTGTGTGTGGATGTATTGGTGATTTATAGACATCGGTGACAACAGGACACTTGTGGTGACTCCTGGCTGAACGCTACCTGATTTAGATCAATTTCATCAGCAATTTAGGAGCCAACCTCACACAACATCTTCCTCTGAGCTTACACACAATGGACACATAAACACACACACACATGGATGTTAATCACTGGAGATATTGTGTGTGGGAGAAGAGGTTATGTTAGAAATGTGGCCATAACGTGTTGCAGTGGGTGTGGAGTACAGATATTTAGCCTTGGTATTTCTCTCATTTCCCTTCATTACACACCTCTCTGATATGGCCAGACTTGTGTTCTACATTCCAGACACTCCTCTGACACAAACCGGATGGACTGGATTAGATATTGACAACGCAAGTGAACTTCATTTTGAAGTTTAAACGTGTTATTTCTTTAAGGTGTTCCAAAGGATATCAATACAGTTTGCAAGAGCGGATGTTTGCTGTTTGCAGTTAATCTCTCTGTGCAACTGTGTCTGAGCGTGTGTGTGTGTGTAATTGCATGCACGTGTGTGTGTGTCGTCCTACTCAATGAACATCCATAGTTACTGTTGGCTAAACATGCAAAGGTTACTCTAATGTCAGACACATGCCAGAGGGGAGTGTGGAATACCACATTAACATAATCCATAGACAACTGTCCCATTTACAAACATCGGCATGCAGGGCCGATCACCACAGCGCTGCAGGAGCACATGACTGCTCCTGCTTCTGCTACGCTGCATGAGACTGAATGGAGGAACTGCAACACAATGGCACTCCTCCCACAGAGAGAGACTTTTCCAAGGAAAATAGCTGGTTGTCAGAATTTTGGCATGACGCGTCGGGACAAATTATGATGCTTGAACCTGAAACATTCCTCTGCTGTACACATGGCAAAGGCTGACAGCTTACATTGCTCACACAGTTACAAAATGTGATAGTGGTGTTGTCTTGTCTGACCTGCTGGCCTCTGGGTGCATGTGTCAACAGTTTGTTGTGTACTGTGAGAACTTCTAATAAGTCAGTGGATAGAGAGACCTGATTTGGGAGCAATACATTGGAATCAGTTTAAAGTCTAAACAGATTCACTCCAGTGTTAGTATGGGAAAATAAGAATAGCTTTCCTGGGCCTTTTATGATTAAAATATACACACTGTTTCTCTAATTGTAGTTGTAGCTATGAGGTCACTATTTCCAGCAGCAACATGCCTTATAAGAGGACTCAACAAAGAAATGAATACAAAGCAACAATTGGACTAATATTTAAAGCAATTCAGTGTTAATTAGATGTTTTTATGGTAGTTGAGGCGGCTAACATGTTGCCCTCTCGCCCGCTGGGGCTGGAGTCTCTGCTGACAGTCGGAATGATTGTTTTGATAATTATGTGTGCAAAAGCCGGAGAGGAGGCTCTTACTGCATTTTGAAAAATACATTTTTATATTTACAGCTCGGTTTGACTGTGCAAGTCTGCGCTTTCAGCGTTGTTTTGAGGGAGCCATTGTTTTCGCTCGCATAACGGGTATTTTAATTAGTCTGTCTTTGGAAATTCCCTGTGTGTGTTGTGGTTTGCGTTGGACACTGCAGACTCCCACAGCTCCCAGACATTTCTCAACTTTTTTAACACATTGGCTACGTTCCAAAAGCAGAGTCATGTGTTGAAACTTCTCCAATTTCCTTTTTTTTTTTTATCATATGTGTTTTCCAGCATAAACCACTTCTTCATCTCTCTCTACTGTTCTCAAGCTCCTCTTTCTTTTCCGTCACAGTTGTTTCCAAGTCTCTGTCTCTCTGTCTTTCGGATGCTAGTTGTGGGTGACCTTGGCTTGTGACTACAGTGCCTACTCATTAAGTAGTAAAGATGAATGGTTCCATTATAGCGGGGGTAAAAAACGAGCAGGGCCAATTAGTGGTAATTAACAGCGGAGAGGGCGAGGCGCTCTGGAGGGCACCCTTACCCGGACTCTGGAGGGGACAGAGGGGAGCGAGGGGCGTGTGTGTGTGGAGCAGGTCTAGGTATGTGTGAAAAAAACGGTGTATTAGGAAAGGTGAAGGTGGTTATAGGTTGTGTTATCGATGTATGTTGGGTTGAGTGTAGGTCTGTGTACGTGAATGTAAATATGCGAGGCTTAAGTGTGTGTGTCTGTGTAACCAGTGTTATGGGAATGTGCTTGTGTGAATTAGAGTATTGTGGTTAAACATAGGGTTCATGTGATGTGTGTGTGTGTATGTTATGTACATTGTAAGGCAAAGCTGTAGGTATGTATATTTGCGGGCACTTCTTTGTGCTGACAGATGGGGAAATCACGGGAGGATTCGGCCCCGTTTGAGCATTTAGAGGTGACGGAGGTCAACAGCCGGCAACACCTCTCTTTGACTTCTGACCCCTGATGTGATGTCACTCCCCCTCCCGCAGCCCTCTGGTGCGGCCAGGGAGCTTGTTAGGCAAAGGTCTGAGAATAAAAGGCCCTGAAATGCCAAGCCAATATAGCATCAGCGCTAATGAACATTTTGTGATGATTTTTTTTGTTCTTAATTGGGGATTTTTTTCTTTTTTGTGCTGATCTGCAGTATTTTAGCATCTCGGCATCAAGGAGAAATTCAAGGTTGTTCACAGAGACACTCTCTTACTCTCCCTTTGTCTCTCTTTCTCAGCGGCTGCTCTTGATTTATTGAACCCGCCTACCTCCCGTTTTTTTTTATCAGTTCTCGGTCTGAAATTGTCACAGCCGTGTAATCCTTTGGGTGCCACTAGCTTGGAGACTCACACATGAGCACGCACTCAGAGAGACGGGTGTGTGTGTGTTTTGTAATGGTATAGGCGGTGGGGCGTCTAAAACAGTAGGTAGCGTCGGGTCTTGTGTCCAACATGGTAATCCTGGCAAGTCAATAAAGTGATGTTCAATATACCGGGGAACAAGGCTGTGTTGTCACTTTAACAGACGTGCTAGAATTGGCAGTTAGTGAGAGAGAGCATTTGTAGAGGCTGGAGATTTTTTAAGGTATTTTGCAAAGTGCCTGCAAAGTGCTGCTTTCAGGGCCCCTGGAATTGCAATTCCTGGTAAATGGATGGTTTGAGAAGTATACAATGTATTAGAAGTCAATTGTGCATGGGAGGGCCTATTTTCCATATCGCTAGTCGAACAAGTGTGTCACTGTGTGTGTGTGTGTGTGTGTGTGTGTGTGTGTGTGTGTGTGTGTGTGTGTGTGTGTGTGTGTGTGTGTGTGTGTGTGTGTGTGTGTGTGTGTGTGTGTGTGTGTGTGTGTGTGTGTGTGTGTGTTGCATCTCTGCCTTCGTGGCACACAAACACATTCAGACTTCACATGATCCCGCTCCACCTTGTCCCCTGTTGCTACGGCGTTTCTCTGCTCCGTCATGTGCAGGTATGTCTGTATGCTGGGGTTAAGGGGGGTTCTAGTGTGGGGGCCGCGGCGTACATCATAAACCATTATCCATAATAGCCTCTTTCCCCACACCCGCGTATCCATTCCCTTTCCCTCTTCTGACATTTATTTTATGACTGCTTACATATCAAATATTTAAATAAACAGAATCGGGGGCTTCGGCTGAGGTTTGCCCGGGGCTGAGAAGGGGAGGTTGCGGCGGAGGGAGAAAGGGGATGGATGATGACATTCATTTCCGAAACGAGGAAAGAAAAAGGGTGGAGGGGTGCTTGTGGTGAAGGGTGGGAAAAAGCAGCAGCGGTGGAGAGGAAGGGGGGAGAGAAAAATGCTTCGCTTGGCTCCAATCAAAGCAGGCGGAGGAAGGCGGCGTGTTTGTTCGCTTACGCCAGGCAGCAGCGGTGACGTTTGTGTATGCAAAAAGTGTGTACGTGTGCTAGTGTCAGTGTGCACGTGCACTTTGTCGTGGGGCTCATCCGTCAGCATTTCCTGGGGACGCGGGAGGACGTGGCAGAAGGCCGTTGTGACTCGTAAAAAAAAAAAAAAAAAGCGGCCCGCCGTACTGAGGCAATATCAATTGCGAGAAGATCAGAGCACGACGCAAATTAACAAAGGGAAAAAAGACAAAAACAACAACAAGAGAAACAAAGTGTAACACGGCAATCAAGGGCGGCAGGAAAAGAAAGGACAGAGGGAGGGAATGAAGGTGAGGATTATGAAGATTTATCTCCTCTCTCTTTTTCCTCTGGAGAGGAAGATTGAGAGAAGGCGGGCGGAGAGTGTGAAGGGGAGAGGTAGAGAAGGACGGGGGATAAAGAGAAAGGTGTATAGATATATGCAGAGAGACAGAGTGGTCCTGGGGTGCAGGCGGCCAGTCTTGTGCTAGCTGGCGTCGGTGGGAGGCCCATTACTGTCAGGCTAATCTCGAAATAATTAATTGCGAAGTCGACGCTTTTTAAAGAGTATTGTAATTGAATCCTAAATTAGGCTTGGGAAAGGGGACGCGTCCTGCTTTGCTGCAAGTCTGTTCCCATTCTCCAGTCATGCACACACACACACACACACACACACACACACACACACACACACACACACACACACACACACACACACACACACACACACACACACACACACACATCAGTGGGTCGGGCGTGCAGGCGGGCAGGAGAAGAAAAAAAAAAAAAAAAAAAGACAACAGGCGACGGAAATGCTAATGAAATGCATATTTGGGGAGAAAGGGGCCATCTATAATTTAGCTGTGCTCTTTGAATGTGAATGATGTGTGTGCAAGCGCTGTGATTTATTTTTGTTGTGCAGAGGGATAATTCTGTCAGAGTAGGCTTTTATTCTTGTAAACAAATGTGGGGAAAAGAGCAGAATAAAAGTGGAGTAATAAAGTAAACAGAATGGTATGAATACATTTAGCTGCTGGCATGAATAAATTGTATAGGCGATGGATGGGGTTTGATGAAAGAGAGATGACACATATGAGAGCTGTGATATGAAATTTTGGGTTGGCCTCAGATTCACTTGTTTCATTTTTTTATTATTTTTTTATTCCCCCCAATAGATTAGTGCTGTGTATCTATTTCTTTCCCATATCCGCACAAGTAGGTAGAGTGCAGCCTTCACAGACGCATACACACACACCCAACATGCACCTTACAACCCCTCAAGTCCTCCAAGGCCCTTTTGCACTAGCCTCCGCACTGAGGCTCTGCTTAAAATGAGCAGCTCAATGTGCTTTCACTTACACACACTGCTGCCCACATGGCTCTTCCTGAATGACCCCTGCAAAAATATAAGCAATAGAACTTTCTGGATCAAAGCTCCGGGAAAAGGGTCTGCCCTCCATAAACGTCGGCCCTGCTCCATAACTCTGGCAGGAGCCGGGGAAGAAAGATGGCACATGGTTCAAGGTCAGGCAGACAATAATGTGAACTAGGCGCCTTTGTAAAAGCTGAAAAGTAGAAAAACCACAATAATAATGTGCAGGATGGTTAAGGCCTTACTTTAATATACATTTAGCCTTTATTGTCATGGTTATTGCAGTGCTTCCTTTAGGTTAACTGCTTTGGGGCGTGAGATGGGCCAATTAAACACTCATGATACAACTTATCACCTCCACAGCCAATTCCGTTCTCAAATTTAACACTTTAAAGTTTCTTCAATGTATTTATCACTTTTTAAAAATAAAATACATCTCTTTTAAAGCTGGTTCGCAGCCTTTTATTCCTTCCTCCAATGCCTGTAGTGATAAGTGCGTGCCAAGTCAATCAGAGCACACAAGGCCAAATTGCCTTCTAAGTGACCTGTTATATGACCGGCTGCTGACGGGTAATGTAGCATTTAAAAAGCAATTCTTTTCAAACCGAGCCCTGCGCAGTGCTCACTCAACATACAACGCACCAGGGCTACATTATATCACTTCCAGCAACCATCACCGCTAACAATGAGGGCAATACAGCATCACAAAAATCCCCATGTAGCGAGTCTGTTTTGAAACCGGTACCGACAACCATGGACTGTATATAAGAAGGGGACGTAGTCATCATAACGTCACCCGTGGTTTGTGGACTGCCGTTTTGTAGCCACGGGTTTGGCCATTTTGTTGCACTTGCCATCGGAGATTATGGACGATGCCATCTTGGCTTTTTGCAACCGGTGATCAGAAGTGACCATATTGCGGAAGAGTGACGTAGAGACGCTGTATACGGCTCTTGTAGCAACAGCCACCGGTCAACCACAGTAAGCCCGCCCTGATGCAGACTCTATTTGTCTCTAAACGGACCATCATTTACTAAATGAACATCATGCTGAATTGAAGAACCCTCGATGTTTACTGAGGTAATAAATCAACTGAGAAGTAGGGTCATTATCTCATAGACTTCTATGCAATCAGACTTCTTTTTTCAACCGGAGGAGTCGCCCCCTGCTGGCCGGTAGAGGAAATGCAAATTTTAAGACACTTCTGCATTGGCTTCACTCGTTAGAACATGAGGCTCTCATCTGCCGACGTTATCTCCTTCTCAGCTGTCTCTCCTCTGCTCTGCTCTTTTGAAATTTTGGCAGCGGTGCGTCGCTGCAGAACGGATATGGGGAAACATCTGTATTTGTATGACCACCTGTTTTTTAAGGGGGAATTTGACAATGTATGATAATTGCTTTAGATAACCAACGTATTTACTCAGTCAGACATTACTGTATTAAGTATAGATGGGAGTTGCAGTCAGACAAGACAAATTGCTATTGTATTTCCTGTTATGCTTCACTGTGCCTCAATCTAACCACAACCAACACACAGAAACCAGTCAAACCACTCCGCCAACATGTTGGCCCATGCTGCTGTTCACTCCACTGCACTGCATTAGCTTTATTGTCATCTGTATTAACATCCTTGTCAGAAATGAAATACAATGAAATTCTTCTGCTCTGGCACAAGAATCTGGCGCCATCTGTATGAAAAATCAAACGTTCCTCATGCTGTTTTCCAAATGTTTGAAACCTATTCAACTCCTATTTGGTCCAGATCTGACAGCTCTAAACTTGGCTCAGAACATCCCATTTTCTCCTGGCTGACTGGGATGAATAACAGCAGAGCGGACAATATTGTGGTCTAGCTGAGCATGGCTGACTCTTCTGTGTCTGTGATCCCTCTATCAATAAGGAACACAGGCCTGTCAGAAGGCCTGCCAACTGTCTGGCTGTCCACGCAGCCTGCTCTCTACGCAACATCTGGACACAGATGGTACGCACTGATCACACACTCACACACACAAAATACTTACACACATGTTTTCCGGATACTGGCAGACATTCACAGACACGCCGTGCATTTACAGTTGGTTAATATACTGATGTGTGCGACTGTGTTTAGACCCACACACACTTTCGTAACTACAAACATAGTTAACTCACATGGTGTTTTAAAAATCCATTGTACTTGCACACACAGTGGTTCACATGAAAATTGCCGTGTAGGTGAATGCATACAGTTAAACCAGACACCAGCGCACCATCTTTCACAGGATCAGACACATGGTGAAATGTGTGTGTTGCAGCAAAAGGAATCTGTGGCCTCTCCCGGGAAATATGTGCATCCCTTTAATATACAGTATCTGTCCTTTAATAAAAACCTGAACATAGAAGGCCAGTCAAAGTTCAGTTTGTAAAACAACTCATGATCAGGGTTCTTATTCAGGCTACATGTCTATGGGTCTGCTCCAATTAAGATACAGTGTGTGGTTGCACTGTTAACTAAATGCTGAATTAGGTAACAGATTTTACTTAGTTTTTAGCATTTTTTCTCATAAAGTGAAAATATATGAGACTGATGAAAATGATGGATACCAAACAGGAGATTGACATAGCAACAGTCGTTTTCAGCGTGATCATGTCCAATTAAGGCCCTTTAATAGCAAATATCACTAGATTTTTTTTTTCCAGTCATATGTTATTCATACGGTGTGGCACTTCCAGTCCACCGTAAACATAGCCGCCCTGGGGCGTAGCAATAATGGGAGGGAATGGTGGAGTTAAGCGTGAGTCAGAGGTGTGTATGTGCATTCAGGCTCCCACAGGCTCTCTCATTGATCGACCCAGCTCCCCCACCTCATGCTCCACAGCCAGCTTCGGTGATTGATTCCCAGTCAGGGCCCTGGAGATGGGAGGCCTTGCCCGGGCTCACAGAGCCTGGGGGCCTCCCAAAGGGTGACCTGGAGGGGCTGCGAGGGGGGGGAGGGAAGCCTATTTCCAGGGCCCCTAACCCAGGTCAAGGAGCCCATTTCTAGGGAAGCCTTCACAGCAGGGCGGAAGAGTGGAGACTCAAATTCATTACTTTAGAAAATTAAGGCCACGTCTGCTGCTGCTGATGCTGCTGTGACTGCTATATTGAGGTGTGTGTGTGTGTGTGTGTGTGTGTGTGTGTGTGTGTGTGTGTGTGTGTGTGTGTGTGTGTGTGTGTGTGTGTGTGTGTGTGTGTGTGTGTGTGTGTGTGTGTGTGTGTGTGTGTGTGTGTGTGTGTGTGAAGAGATATTGGTGCGTAGGGGTTAGGGGGAGCAAACACTACCTTAACATGCAATAACACAATCCATCAAAACCACACACACACACACACACACACACACACACACACACACACACACACACACACACACACACACACACACACACACACACACACACACACACACACACACACACACACTCTGTTACCACTGAAAACTGTAATACATTTTCTGGTTCCACTTACAATGTTCAAGCCTCCATCCTGCTGTGTTCCCATTCACACTGAACCTCCCGCCCCTGCGCGTCAACAAGCCCCTCTCCTCTTCCCGACGCTGAGGTGACATGAAGTAAAGCGGAGGGAGGGAAAAAAAAAATTCTATGGAAATCAATTTTTTGCTAATTAACTTTGTAAATTTCCCGCTGAGCTATCAGACGTGGGGGCCTGGTGTGTCGTGCCGAGTCCGATAATGAAATCAATTTGGTTCAAATTGTTTCAGGTGACTTTTAATGAGTATCTAATATCCGCCTGAGGAAGGAAGGTCAGGATATCTGTTTGTTATTTGTGTTTTTGTTTTTTAAGTGATGGATCACCCGCAGGTGAAACACGGATGGTTTCACCCTGGAGGACTGGGCAGCGCTCCAAAACAAACAGCCTGAATGTAAATCGTTGTTTTTGGTGGGGAGCCTCTTTAACTGCTCCACGGGTATGACCTAGTTTGACAACTTTCTTTTTATAGAAACATCATTTTTAATATTTATTAAATCCTTCCTTTTAAAATTGGAATACTACACCTGTGTTTCAGGATCGGCAAACAAAATCAGGGAGGGAAAGAGCTCAGTAGCAGGGTCGGGGGCTTATTGTGGTCGGCATTTAGTCTGAGCTTTCGCATTCATAATTTACTCTGCTCCCTCTCCCTCAATGGCCAGCCTCCCAGCCTGAGGAGCTCGTTAAGCTTTGCCTTACAGGGAAGACTAATGGATGGCAGAGAAAGCCCCCTCAGGACCCTTTAGCATCGTTTCTGTTGGTCTGCTCGCTTAGTATTCACTTATGTATTTTCACCCTACTCTGAGCACAATATCATGAATAACCATTGCTAATTCATAAACACACTTGGCGATACGGGACCTCGTTCATAATTATCCAAGCTGTAGAAACGCAGTTCCTCTCCAATACCATTCCATTAGCAAAGGTGGTGATTTCCTTGAATAAGGGGGAAATCGAGCCTGCATATTTAATACCAGCATTTTTCGTCTGGGCGCCGGGAGACGTGGGAAGCAAAAGGGCAGCACATTTACTCGAATAGCCTGTTCTCTCTCTTTGGGGCAGATGGAGTTATTGTTATTTTCCCTCCCTCCTGCCCCTTTTTTCCCTCTTTCATTTGGTTGTGTAACAGCATCTCTCCGTGGGGCTGGGGAAGTTAGAGAGGAGAACATTCCTCTCGTTCCACCACGGCCCTTAGATGAAATGGGGTGTTTCAGTGGCCCTCCACTGTCCCAGGGTCACGGCAGGCAGGAAACACACAGGACCGAGGGACAAAAATAAAGGCTGGTAATGTATGTAGCAAGGCTCACATCAGAAACCGATTCTGTGAAAATAGGCAAGCAGCGCTGCAAGAGGCGCCGTCCCTATTTCCTGAAAGCATTCAATTTGCATTGGTTTCAAAGCAATAGTTGTACTGCTACGCGGTCTTACCTAGAGGCTTTTCACTGGATTTTCTATCCAGCAAGAAACTTTTACAAGGGGAAGAGAAAGAATGAGATTTTTTTTATCCTTGACCAGACTTGAAAAACATTACAAAATGTTGATTGGAAAAAGCTTTTTCTCTAACTAGAACCTGTGCAGGTTTATCTTTTTTTATACTATAAAGAATTTAGTCTTGGAAAACTACTTCCTGGCAGAAGATTTGACTGGCAAATGTGTGGTATGTGTTCTTCCACACGTGTTTCCTCTACTGTATATAGCCGATTGCATTTTGTTTGTTATCATTCTCTAATGGCGTGTCGCAGGCATGTCAGCCTCATCTCGTTTTGTCATTGAGGTTTTCTCGATTTTGGTTTTTTTTGCTGTGTCCCCGCCGCTTCTTTAGCTCTCAGTCTTGGCGAGGAAAAGGGCTCCGGCGACCCTGCGACCCCAATCTCACTTGAGACAGATGAAGCAGCCTCTCTCCTTCTCCTGCTTCCCCCCCCCACCCCTCTCCTCTTCCATCCCCCTCCTCCCCTCACTTAATGACGTCTTTGTGCCGGCCGTGACGAACCGAACGCTCAGGAACTTTTCCTCATGCACACCGGAGGGGGTTGGAAGGCGTGTGGGTGTTTCTAAGCACCCTGATGTGTGTGAGTGTGTGTGTGTGTGTGTGTGTGTGTGTGTGTGTGTGTGTGTGTGTAAATATTGGTGTCAAACGCAGAGGGCACACCGATCAACAGCTCCGAGGAGGACGCAGGAGAGTGAGCAATTATATGCATTGCGCCAGACACAAAAGCACGCTGGTCGGCTGCATAACAACAGCCTCTTATCTGGCTTCTCTCTGTCTGCCCTTTCTTTCTCGACGCACATCATCATTGCCAAAAATACAACGTGTACGCATACGTGTGTCCCCCCCCCCCCTGTCTCCTTTACAGCTGTCACTCCCTGCGCCTCTCCTCTTGATAATTTCATGCATCTCTTTGCTAGCCGGCCTTCATGCCCAGCTGCCTGTGCCATCCAGGCATAGTGGACCGGGGAAAGGCAATTTGGCTCTGTCCAGCTCCCCGCGGACCGGTGCTTCTCTACACTCTGTCATTCATTCTTTTTTACTAACAAGGCGTGCGTGCTGAGATGCAAAGGATGAGATTGTGTTTCAGGACATAATTCACTGAATTTGGTCGCCTTTGCGATGCAGCAGTCACATGGGGACGCCACCTCGCACACAGCTCGGCTTCACTACACACTCACACAATAAGTTCTGTTTCCAAGGATGGGGGTAACTTGATAGGAAGGATCTGTCAAGGCTAAGTGCTGTGTGTTGTTGTCAGCATTTAGTATTGAGTTAACTAGCCTGAATCCTGGCAGTGAAATGAAGTGATGGGCCGATACTAAAGAGTGATCTATTCCTCATGGAGGCCGGGGAGGGAGGAGTTAACTGCGCGCTGCTCCTCTCCTCTCCGCTTGATGACATCAGTATTGTCTCTGCATCCATGAAATTAATTTTTCTAATCTTAGTCAGCAGGAGCGGGGGAATTTGCACACATTAATATGGAACTCGATCTGTACTCGCCCACTGCTGCAGTCTCACGTCTCCTCTTTCTCTCTCCCCCTCTCCTCCTCTCCCGTCTTTTTCGCTTTCCACCCTTTCTATTCTTCCTCTGTTTGCAACAGTAGGCCCAGATGCAGAGGGTTTTCAAGCCCAAAGCTTTGTTCAGGAGGCCGAGGCATCGCCGGGGCCCCGTAGTGTAATAGGAATTGGAGAGTGCTCTGCTGCATGGTATAAATAAAACACATAAAAGACGAGGCTGATTGTCCCAGCAGACCACCACAGCTCTGGCTGCAGCATGTTGATTCTCCAGAGACCGACGCGGCACAGAGCATAAAGAGGATCCGTTGACAATAATTATCCTTATTTGTTTCTCCTCACAAATACACACAGGCTAAAATGGTTTCATTACACAGGTATAAAAGCCGGCATTCAGCATTAGTCCATCCAAGAAAAAGAGAAGATAATCAATACCAAAAAGGCATCTCGGGGCTAATTTTCATACATAATCAGGTTTGATGCGTTTCTCTATGGTTATATTCAGAATCATTTTCACATGGCACTAATTTGCGCCAGTGCCAAATAGGTTTTTATAATATAATGGGTGAAAGATATAATTCCTGCTATTTTCGTACAGTACATCAGACTCGGGAGGATCCAAGTAGCTACGATGAGCTTTAGAACGCCAATATTCGCTGTAGCTGCTTGGGCCTGAGATGTCTTTTTTTAAAGGAACCGTTTCCTATCCAACAGGAAAAATCTGTTGTTCTAGACAGCGTTAAACCACCAGGTGATTTAACGGATAATAATAGTTCACTGAACTGCTCTTTCGAGGTTCGTACAATTTCTGAA
Source organism: Anoplopoma fimbria (assembly GCF_027596085.1). Classification (NCBI taxonomy): domain Eukaryota; kingdom Metazoa; phylum Chordata; class Actinopteri; order Perciformes; family Anoplopomatidae; genus Anoplopoma; species Anoplopoma fimbria. Next base: position 18,215,702 of record NC_072463.1, read on the forward strand.
GTAGCCGCCGCTCAATAAAGCAGCTTGCAGTCCATAAAGATCATATGAAGGAACATCTTTTATTGCAGTGTAGGTTGTATGAAGACCACCTGGCTGTTTTGAGTCAGAAAAACACAGGATTTTGGTGGAAACTGAAGGCTGGCATGTAGCAACACTGATCTCACTGTATTGCTTCTACACCTGTTTAGTGGGTGAGCCTGTCTCTGCCACTGTTTCCACTGTGTGTTGTAAATAACTGAAATGAAGGCCTGATGCAGACAGGTGATGATTTGGTCATCTGGTGTGAAGGACAAGGGTAGCAATAGCCACAGGGACACAGTGTGTGGGAGTGTGTGCATGTGTGTGTCGGCCCTATTCCCACACGTTCATTCACCACGCTTGATAAATCCGAAGATTTTTAAAAAGAATTCCCGCGTTCAAAAATGCAATTGGAATAATAACCATTTACCAATATTGTTTTATGTTTGTTTGATCCCAGTGTGCGTCTCATAATCCACATATCCGAGCCTTTTGTGTCGAGCATTTTGTCTCTTTCTGATTAACAACTTAGCACATTAAAGCGAGAAGAAATACAATCATTTTTGCAACATAAAAATGTTGTCGATTGAGCTCAGAAAAGCAATTTAGCAGGTTTCACCCCACAGTAATTTCACCCATGTTCTGTTTTAATGGCTTTGTTTTGCAAAAAAATAAAATAAGAAATAGGCTCACGAAAGTCAGAGCGCTGGAGAGGAGTTCATAAATTGAATTTTAAATTTAGCAGTTGAATTACTTTTGTCTCCCATGCCTCCTCCCCCTCCTCCATTGAATGGCATATACCCAGATGAACAAAAGTGAAAAACACATTTGAAGAAAATAAAAAAACAATTTCTGTGTATTCCCTCTAGTTTTTTATCTGCTGTCCCTTCTGGCGCAAACACGATTCACTACGTGTCATTTTCATATTTTTTTTCCCTAAGTACAGCCATTTCTCTGAGGGTGGAAAAAGAAATAATCTTTCAATTTGTCAAGAATTGTTGTCTTTTTTTTATTTTATGCCTGGTGGTGTGAGGGAAATGGTGGGCATATCTCTAGGAAAAGGCTGCAGTGGGCTGAAATCTCATTTAGTGGAACTTGTCATGAGAGCAGATATGAGGCTCCACTTGGGGAGGCGGAGGATACTCATTTTTTTTTTTTGCCTCAGTGGACAGGTGTGGATAATGCCATGTGTGGTAGATGGACCAATATATTAGATAGCTCTATATCATTTTATTGTGTCTGTTTTATTTAAGAATTTCCCACAAGAGTGTGTGAGGGATGAGAGAGATCAACAGTGAGAGCCAGTGCAGGGTTCTGCTAATACACCTTTCTGTGCGTGTGTGTGTGTGTGTGTGCGTGTGTGTGTGCGTGTGTGTGTGCGTGTGTGTGTGTGTGTGTGTGTGTGCGTGTGTGTGTGTGTGTGTGTGTGTGTGTGTTTAATCGAGCATCCACTTCTTCCCTCGCAAAAGTTGCGTGTCCCATATCACGAGTGGCACAGTGTCCTGCATTTTCAAATAACTGGAGAGCGTCGCCCTTTCGCTGCAGATATTGCTAAGCGGACCTGTGTGTCTGTGCGTGTGTGTGTGTGTGTCTGTGTGTGTGTGTGTGTGTGTGTGTGTGTGGCTTGTGGGGTGTTCTGGGTGTACAAGCATTAAGCAGGTCATGTGTTGCCCTCCACTCTAGAGAAAACACCATTATAGCTACATTAGAAGAATATGTCCAGAGTCAGTTGAAAAAGATACTCTATTACAAATCTCTGCTTTGATATTCAGTTGGTTTAAGTATAATGATCAGCTCAGAAGCACTAAAGGACCAAATCTATTTTAGTTGCAGTCTGAATTAAGTTATTAGATCACTCTCTTTCCCGCTCAGTCAGGCTCTTCATCGTCTCACTGAGCGATAAGGAACTAGGATAAATAATAAGATGATTGAGGATCGTTTCTTCAAAAAGAAAATCCAATAAAGAACACATTTTGCTTCTTGAACTTGAAGTTCATCCATCAGTATTTCAAAAGTACAAAGGATTTTTCTATAAAAAAACATTTTTAAACGTGTTTCACACCACAATGGCTCATAACCTTAATTATTCCCTAATGTGCTTTACTCTAACGCTGGCAATCATTTTGTCAGATGAGATGTCAGCTCTTTGCGGTGGTGACATTTTTCATTTTAGATCAGTACCGACGATGCACTCTGTGACTTTTGCTTCGGCAACGTAGGGAATACTTTCCTTAAAAGTAGATTCACACATGAAGGAGGTCAAAGTAAAGAGTATAGTGAGCGAGCTGGACTACAAACATGCATTAACACACGTTTTTTATTTCTATAAATCCTTGTGATGCAGACCTTTGCAGGGTTACCCCTTCTCCTCACACACACCCACATACCTCCATGCTGTGAAATAACTTTTAGATACTGTAGAGTACTCATTCCTCCATCTCTCTCCCTACCCAAACACACTCTCTCTCTCTCTTTCTCCTCCGCACTCTGTGAAATAGTCCAATGTACTCCACGCACATGCCTCAGTAGACAAAACCACTTTAAAGCCGGAGCGCCGTAACCGTCCGCACGTAACCCGCTGAATAAAGTGCTGCCATCCCCTGACATGTCTCCTTGATATTAGCCCGGCAATATGAGGCAACAGCAATTTCTCCTCCACACTAGACGAGGTGATATTGAGTTGGGAAGAGGAGAGGGAACTGAAGAGGGAGGTGGTGGTGGATGAGGAGGATGAGGAGGAGGAGGGGGGGATTATTTGGAGATGAGAGAGGGGAAGTGAAAGTGTGTGTGTGTGTGTGTGTGTAAGAAACAGTAGGAACAAAATGTCATAAATCACACATGATCCTACACGGCGGAGACAAAAGGGAGAAAGCAAGAGAGGAGAGAGGGAAGAGAGAAGAAGTCCACATTATCTGCCCGGCAGACAGACAAACAAGCCGCTACGGGTGATGGATTAGCATTAGCCCGACGCACTGTACCGGAATCTTCCAATGGCTCACCGAGACCCCATACAACCTCTAAAAAGGCTGTGAAATACTTACAACGGAATAAATCGCCCTTGACGTCCGCTCTTTCTTCTCTTTGATTTTGTTTTGTGTGTTTAAGAAGCTAGCTCCCAAGGTGTAGCCTCAGAGAGCAGGTACTTTGACTGCCTCACTGCCCTGAATTCCCTCCTGGGATTCAAACTCACAAACTTGATTTGCGCTCGTCACAATTGTAATGCAAAGTTTGAATCCCTGCCAGACTCTTAACCCATTACCTGTTACCTTATTTATATTCAGAAGAGCATTAACTCAAATGTAGTTATCTGTGTTTCTGCCAGTTTATTTTTTCTGTAAGCAACAACATGCAAACAAGCACAGTGAGAGGGAGCGCTGTACGGGGACTACTGGCACTGCTGGGCTGTGGTTGTGGGAACTAGGCCATAGAGGTTTTATTGCTATTGCTTCCCATCACTTTAAACAACATTTACAACTATTTCAAAACCCTTTCAGACAGTAAAACAAAGAGACAAGCTTCAGGTTTTAATTAAGTCACTATATGTTGGCCCTCCTCCAGCAGAGTTTGCTCTCGATTGCTATGTAATAAGCATCTCTGCTTACTTATTTCCAGTTGTAGCTCATTTACGACCTGTAGACATTAATTTAAGGCTTCTTGCTGTGTAATTATAAGATAAATCAATGGTGGCTGTGGTTTGGAGTGTGTGCACTAAGTGGACTTTTGTCCAACTTGGCATATGCTGGATGAATTCATTTGAATGACTCTCAGCCAATCACAGTGCTCCGTCGTGAATTCATGTAAGATATTAGCCATGACATTAATCCTTCTTTTCCCCCTCTGCAGGTGTCTTCCATGGACTTCATGGCTATGAAGCGCTCGCAGCTGTACAGCATGGCCAACAATCCCTACTCCACCCCACAGCAGCCAGGGGGCGGGCCTTACCCTCCTAGCCAGCCATACACATCACCTCCTCCACACAGATATCCAATGAGCATGCAGGGGAGGGGGCAAATGGGCATGGGCGGGATGCAGTATCCTCAACAGCAGGTATGTCAACAAACCCAAACGCTACATTTTTAAACCTTTGTAATTCATGAATGAGTCAGCCCCTCTCAGCTCTGCAGATCCAGATATTGCAGCTGGTATGATTAGCCATATTACTGTGGGACATGGTGAACATTCGCCACAGGTTTTCCCCCCGAAGGCTTGGCATGTTCAATTTGAGAAGCAGCTTAAAATACAAGGCAGGACATCTCAAACCCTGGCATGTGGTGGTGTCACTCCTGGTCATCACTCAGTTCCCCATTAGACTCCCACTGGAGAAAGATGGGTTTGATGCTGTGTATGCATGGTTTGTCTATGTAAGCAGGTTCATTCTTCATGCTTTTTTGATGGAGCGCTTGTATGCTTGATTGTGTATTTCTACATGCTTCTGTACTGTATGTGTGTGTGTGTGTGTGTAGCTTGTTTGATTTTTGTGTGCATGTCTCTTTAATTGTGTGTTGTGTTGTGTGTGGTGGAATGATCTCTGTGTAGTAAACATAGATGCAGTACAGCCGACCCACGTCACAATCTCTCTGTGCGACACAATAGCCCTGTGTTGGAGACAATAGTGCTTCTGTCTGCTTTATTGAGTCTTAAGTAAATCTCATTTGGACTACAAGGGTGTGTGTGTGTGTGTGTGTGTGTGTGTGTGTGTGTGTGTGTGTGTGTGTGTGTGTGTGTGTGTGTGTGTGTGTGTGTGTGTGTGTGTGTGTGTGTGTGTGTGTCTGTGTGTGTTGGAAGGAGAAATACAGAGAAAGTATGAACGTGCATTACTCTGTGTGAGCTAAATGTATGTGTGACGGTCTAGTTCCATCAGTGTAGTTTGTAGTGAAGCAGCACTGCTGAGCAGCACAGCGAGGAAAAGGGGGGAGTGTCCCCTGCTGTCACTGCCTGCTATATTTAGTCAGTTTGGTCTGTTGATCTGGACTTGGACACCTCTTATTGGGGCGAGCGAGCTTCCACACATAGCAAGACCAGAGAGAGAGAAGGAGGGAAACAGATGGACTGATAGACAGCCTTCCTACATTGTCTTAAAATATGTGCATACATGCATGCAGTAGCAGGGATAATTGGTGCGTATTATATTTGTATTCAGATAGTCTCTCGCATACAATTTTCACATATGCAGTAAAGATTTATATTTCATTTTTAAAGAGTCCTCCATGTGGAGATAGATAAGACATTATCAATAAGGTTTCCTGGGAGGTGCACATAGAATAAAAGGGATGCTACAATGATTTTACAAATAAAGATGAGTTTACACAATAGGGAATACAACATTATACAGCAGTTATATAATGTCTTCTGAGGCTTTGGAGAAATTTGTAACATCAAAATTATGTTTATATTATTTTATTAATGATAAAAATGTTGTGTGGGTTTGTACTATTGAAGGCTATATATGTTTTTATAATAATACAAATGATAATAATAATAATAATGAATAATAATAATAATAATAATAATAATAATAAAAATAATAACATTTGTATAAAGTCAAATATATACTTTAATTCATCTTCAATTTTGTTTTTTTAGGTACAATAAATAAATACATAGTCAAATGAACAGCTAAAAAAACTACAATACCATAATGAGTAATGACCAAAAAGGTGTAGGCTAAATACAGAACCTATTATTCCCATCCTTATCACAATACCAAAAAAAAAAAAAAAAAAAAAAAAACTTTGACAGAAAGTTCAGTGTCATGCTAAACCACAAATTTACTCCATCAACTATCACTACTTTCTTCTCACTGGAGACATTGCGCTCTGCAGTCCTTACAGGGAATCTTCATGGTAGACTTGATTACCCAAGCTGCAGGTCTAAACCTCATATGACGCATCTTGATGATGCCAACACGCTCCCAAAACAAGTATTATTCAGCCTGCTCAGGGCTTTTGCGGTTTGAAATATACACAATTGGGAGGGAGGGGCGGTGACTATGTGAAGACAGGCTGTGCATAGAGAGCAATGCCGACGCATAATGACGTACAGTCAGTAACACGCACCAAAATACATCCCTGGTACTGCTCTGTGATGAAATCCTCGGGCGTATTACATAGCCCGAGCGAAGCGCTATGGAAGGTAATTAGTTCAAATAGAATTAGTTGTTCACTCTGGCTACAGCCATGGGAAATGTGCTTCTAAAGTTTCTAATTATCTGGCTCTGGCTTTAAAAGCAGCACCACCGCATTGCCTATCTGCAGCCGGTGAAATCTAGCTCACAGTAATGAGTTTGGAGGAGGAGGTTTAATTCCACACTCTCACATGAGCGTAATGAGCATCACCTACAGAAAAGCGGTCAGGGGTCTGATCAGGGAGGAGCAGGAGGGGCTAAAAATGAACGCCCCAGATGTGTACTGCAAAATTAAATGCATATCAAGTCTTAAAGTGACTATTTATTACATATCAAAAGATGCACCAAATGCAGTTAAGATGGACAGGATTGCAGCTGTGTTTTCAGGAGGATAAATCAGCCACCATAACCTCTTTCTTAACCTCAGATGTTATAAAACTGCCCCAGGATCAGCTGCAAAGATCACTCTCAACGTCTTGACTGTGGCTGCATCAGCAAGGGGGATTGTGGGTGATGTAAGACGCGGCACACACAGTCCCCCATGATGCATTGCGCTTCAGGGGCTGAGACCTCAGCTTGTCACAGCCAAGCATGCTGGGATGTTGCCAGGCAACGTGACGTCAACAAAGATATGTGTGTACGTCTATCTCTGTGATTTCCCCAGGACTGAGTGACTGGGGGGAGGGTTAGCAGAGGAACAAAAGGCTCTCTTTGACTGCCATTATTATGATTAAATCCTGGTGAAATTAAGCCCTGCTCGTATTAAATAACAACTCCACATCAATACATATATTTCATCCAGCGGAGGTAGTGATATAGGATATGTAGCGGCTAACCTCCGTCCTTTTCAAAAGACTCACACGTATGGAGGCAAAATGTGTCTTTGTAACAGCTTAGATATACAGTACGTTATGGATGCACTTAGAACAATTTTAATTACATTATTGAATAGAATGATAGGATATTATTTGTTACTTACCCTTAGTGAAAAATTGCAGGGGTCCCCTATGGTTTAGGGGTGAAGACGGCGACCACAAAACATAACGTCCTCCTTTCGAAGCGAGGGACCTGTGTTGCATCTCTCTCTTTCCCTCTTTTCCTGTCATCCCTCTACTATTGCTGTCATATAAAAGCATAACATATCCCAAAAATAATTAAAAAAACAACCAATATTTGAAAAAAAATCCAAGAGCAACATCTATATCCAGAATTTGTTTTCCCATTACTCAAGAAAACCCACAAGGCTCTTTGTAAACAGTTTTTATTGGTGGTACTTACCACTGAAAAATTTGTTTCTCTGAAAATTGTTGATAGTAGGGTTGGTGGATTATCCAGAGTAACGGGGAGAATACCATTGTTTGATGCTTTGAGCACCACAAACAAACTTAATTTTGCCTCCATTGTTTAGGGAAGGAGTCGGAAATCTCTGAGATGACGGATGTCTTAAAAGAAAAAAAAACTGCATTGAATGTTTTTCTTTGTTTGTGTAATTTAAATGAACAGACTCTGACATCATAACCAGAATAAGTATAACTTCATAACCAGAGCTGGATTGTTTAGAGCTGGACAATGTTTTGGATTTATGTGGCATGTGTACACCTACACATCATGTCAACACATCTATTTATTATTATTTCTGTATATTTGTTTCAACCTTAGAATAGCTATATAAAAAACGTAATATCCGCACAGTGACATTTACATACGTAAACACACTTAACGCCTACATGCTGTATTGACACATTACCGTAAAGCCATAAAAAAAAAAGCTTGTGCAGGAGGGAAGGAAGCTAAAAGCTTATACGAAGACCTCTCCTATAGTTCATAGAAGCACTGTGACTGAACTGTTACCTTCTTCTGGTGGTTTACAGTGGTAGAGTTATTGGTGTAAGGTACTCATTGTGTGTGTAACCCAGAGGCTGTATGCGACCCTTCAGTCCAGATTGAGTCGTTGTTTCTGGGGGACTTGTTACATGTCCAGGCCCTCAAGCTCAATGTCTGGAGCTGTCTCTGCCTCTTCAGTCACATGCAGTGCAGGCTTGCACAGACAGTACACCTATGCACCCGCTGACGTGATCGCACTATAACACATGCTGTGACACATTCTTAAAAGTGCAGTTCTCTACCTATTAGGTACTCTCCTCATGGCTTCCTTTTACTTGACCATGGGAGGCAAACACAGACACTGAACTCACTGTTGACGTCTCAAACATTCACCTACAAGCCTCCAGCCAATAAGCCAAGAACTTGCATTAGGGGTAGTTAGTGTCATGCGGCGTCTGCATGTGTGTCCGTGAGAGACTTAGTGAGTCACAAAGGGTGAGAGATAGAGCGTAAGAGGTGTGTGTGTGTGTGTGTGTGTGTGTGTGTGTGTGTGTGTGTGTGTGTGTGTGTGTGTGTGTGTGTGTGTGTGTGTGTGTGTGTGTGTGTGTGTGTGTGTGTGTGTGTGTGTGTGTGTGTGTGTGTGTGTGTGTGTGTGGAGTGATTGGAGCCAGAACAGGAAGAGGAGGAATACGATGAGGGAGGCGGGTGTCTTGGGGATGACAGGCCACACGAGAAAAAAAAGAGTCTGTTTGGGAAGCAAGTTTAAAGTGAAGAAAAAAAACGAAGCAGAACAAAGCTCAGCCAATTCTTAGCGTAATTTCCTGTGATTTCAAAGTTGGCAGTCGGAGAAGAAAAAGGAATTTGAAGGAAACATTAGTGTTTGATGTGAAAAGAGGGGAGGGGCGAAGGAGTGGGAGAAAGAGCAGGAGGGGGAAAAGATATCCTGGAAAATGAAAGAGAGAGAGAAGTTGAAAAAGGAAGTAGTTGTGTGTGTGTGTGTGTGTGTGTGTGTGTGTGTGTGTGTGTGTGTGTGTGTGTGTGTGTGTGTGTGTGTGTGTGTGTGTGTGTGTGTGTGTGTGTGTGTGTGTGTGTGTGTGGCTGTTTGTTCCTAACACACTGGGCCAACTTAATAGAAGCCAAGCATTTAAAGTCAAGTAGAAATGTGGCTGACCTGCCGCCTGTTCAGTCCATAAAACCACAACACCTCTCACAAGCCTGCTGTCCTTCAAGGCTTTTTATACCCTCTTTACAAGTTACACTCTCTTTATAAAGATTCTTTTTCAGGAAATCGTAACAGAATGCTAAAAAAAAAATACGAAAGAAAATAAAAATAAAACATCTGTATTCTTTAAATAGCCCGTCTTAAAAGCCTGTATAACATTCAGCTGGGGAAGCTGTGTACATTCCTCATTAATGAGCAACATTTCAAGATGGCTCTTCTTCTTTGTTTTCATTCACCCAATATGCAATACAACATATTTTACTGTGGTTCTCAAAACAGCTGAATTAAAACTAGTGCCATGCAACTGTCAACTATGCTTGTTTTTTTTTTTTGTTGTAAATAGTTGTAGACACTCAATAAAGCTTTTGTTTGAATTCAGTAATAACTTCGATTATATATGTTTTATGTTTAGTGGTGTTGTAACGGAATAGGCTGTTTTCAAAGAAGACATTTAAAATGTTATGGTAAGAAAAGCACACGTGTCAATATTAAAGTTAATGATGGCTGAATTCCAATTAGCTGCTTCAGTTGTTATGGTCCTGGTATTGTGCATTCTGGCTCACTGTCACACCGAAATGGCTTACTGGGACACTGTCATTTATGTTTTTTTGGTAACACCTGTGTTTTCCTACTATGACATGTCAAAATGTGTGCTGTAAAATAAAGTCCACAGACCAAGGAAAGTGAAGCAGCTAAATAGAATTCAGCCATTATTCATTTGGTTATTTACACGCTTTTCCTACTGTGACAAGATTTCTCATGAAAAAAACGTATTGATTGACAGGCCTTTTGATACCCAACAAGAATCACAAGAGACAACAAGTAAGTAAGTTTGTAAACGTTTGACTAAATCTAGCCCGTCCTTTTAATTATTACCAGTTGAGAAACACACAAACACTGATAATTAAAACTGAATTTGTGAGCATACTTTCCATGGCCAGAGCATAGCCACTGGGTTTCTACGTTTCAATTTAAACAAAAAGCTGTAAAAATCCTTGTCTGTCCAAACATCATCTTGTGGACTATCGACTTTGGGGAGTTGGATGGGTAATTTACGACATCGATTGAGCAAGGGTGGGTGGGGGTGAGGGGGGGGGGTTTCCTCACCAGTGGGGAGAGTGAGCGAGGGCCACTTGGAAGCACTTAGGGGCCCCGGGTGCTGGGGTTGTCTCTGGGGTTAATGCAGCCAGCGCTGCTTGCTCTGACGGATGGCTGGGAAGCCCCAATAAATCAGCCCCTCTGCCAGGAAAGATGGAGGGAGAGGAGGGGTGGGGGTACAAAGGGGACCACTCCAGACTCGTCACGCCCCTCCCTTTTTGAAAGGCTCTTGAAACATTGGAGGGCTCGCTGTTCAAAGTACACATCTCTGCCGTGCAGATACACACCAACGCAACGCACACACTTTCTTTCTTCCATCTCCTCCACAACTCCAAACCTGCACTCCATGCCCCCCTATGGGACCCTGGGTGTTTTCACCCAGAGAGAGAGAGAGAGAGAGAGAGAGAGAGAGAGAGAAGGGGGGGTTAAATGAGGAGAGAGAAAGGGTAGAAAGGAGGACGACGATATGGAAAGGCTGATTAATTAAGGGTTCCTCTCTGGCTATAGAATAGATGAAGTTTCAGGATCAATTAATTAGCAAGCAAGCCCTACGCACGTCAATGGCTCTAATAGCTTGCTCTCATTTGTAACTTTTATTACCCCGCTGCCGTTGAGTGCCTCTCAGCAAATCAGACGCCACGTGGAGACGATGCTACTTGGTCATTAACTGGAAAGGGGGGAGAGAAAACCCCTCCCGTATTACAGACCAGTTGAAGCAACAGTATCAATTATATCAATGTAAAGTGTGTGTATGTTAGATCTAGCATTCAGGAAGATGGAAAAACACAGAATGTGACACACATTAGTAAAAACACGACTTGCACAAAATGAAGGAAATTATTATTATTCTATCATTATTATTATTTTCTCTCTCTCTCTATATATAAATATATAAAGAAAAAAATGTAATATAAATATAAACATGATGCCCCAGTGTATTATTTTTGTAAGCCATTAGTGAAATTACAAACCCAGCTGTCAGTTATTTTCTGTTTCATTAGTTGTATGGGCTGCAAACTCCATCATTTTTGTGCAAGCAGGTGAAGTGCTGTTGGAATTTAATATAATTTAGTGTTTGAATGCAGGCAATCGGTGTAAAACGTCACAAACGGAGTGTTTTTGAAAGATCCAGGCCTCGGTGTCTGCAGTGCTCTATATGTGCCTATTGATAAGATAAAAGAGCAGAGAGATGAAAGTGGAGCGAAACGGAGGGAGCGAGGAAGGGAGAAAAGAAAGAGATGCTTTACGTCTTTTTGCGAGTTACTAGAGGATTAGTCGCAGCTCTAATTGGCTCACTGAGAATTCATCTCAGTTTTCTTTTCAGATTAGAGATAGTTTTTTTACACAGGTCAAGTCTGCTCCGGTTTCTCCGTTCCTTGGGCTTCATGTGTAGAGAAGTGAAGAGACGTGACACGCCGTCAACATTTGAAAACAGATCTGAGAAGGCATAGATTGGCAAGATCAAGGTGTTACCTTTATTTACCCACTGTGAATCGCTCACATCCATCCATTTGATGTTAGATTGCTATGAGAAGATAAAGACGTAGCCCGGTTATATAGACTATTGAATCGAACCGCAAAGTACTCAACATACTGAATTGAACAAAGATCAATCTGAATTTTAATATAACCCTGACCCTATTGCAACAACTTTTAAGATAAGTTCTAAATGCAGGAAGATAAATCCGGCTATTAGATTAGTATAAACCAAACCTCATGAAAACTCTTGGAAGGTTAAGTTCAAGTAACTAAGGTTTTACTTCACAAACACCGGAGAAAGTCAGAGAGAGAGAAAGTGTAAAACATCATCTTATATATCGGCTAATACAGTTTATAGTTATTTGAGGTGAAAATGGCAAATTGGGGCTGAGTATGTGGTTTCTTTTTTAATGATCGTACCGCAATGTATGCTTCCTCCTGTGTTTCTCTCTTATATTAAGGAAACACCATATATTATATATGAGTTCTGATGGCTATATATTTGAAAAAAGTAATAATTATACACCTAGTTGCCAGTTTTTTAGGTACACCTCGCTAAAAACTAGAAAGAGGTGTTCATTCAGATACATGGTCATTCTTGAGGCCGCCGTTTGTGGTGCGTTTGAAGTTTATTGTGTTATACAGAGAGATGTTTCTGTTATTTAGCCTACTCTCATTTATTTAAATGTAGTGGACAAAATAACAGAAACACATCTCAGTATAATGCACTACAATTCTAATGATCATAAAGTTGAATCGATACCTCATAACGGTTTGAACTAAGGGAGAGACTCCCCACAGGCCACCAAGCCCCTCAATTTGGTGGCCCAAGTACATTTTTGGTGGCCCAATCTTACGCACAGCATCCACACTGACCTGAAGGAACTCGACAATCCATGATGTCACCGCCATTTAACACAGCGGCACCTCACAGTGTCAGCAACCGAAAGAAAGACAGCGTCTCAGCAGGGGATATGAAATACGAGTATAACCTCCTGCGTGGCGTCGACCGCTAATGGTGAACGAGCGTGTTTCAACTAGAAGCCACCTTCCCTCCTCTCCCTCCCTCCATCCTCACTGTTCAGATGTAATTGACATGACTCCTACACAAGTTCGAGCCTGTCATCACAGCGAGCGGTAAAAAAAACGCTGCTGTGTGCCAAAATGATTGATCTGAAAGACATTTCAGGGAAATTTTGTGCAAAATTGTGTTGTTTACGTGTGTCATAAGCCTTCTTTTGCCCCAATTGTGATTTATTGATAATTATTTTCTATCTGTCAAGACTTAATTTAGTTTGAGTTCTGGTAAAAGGTGGCCTTCTCTCCACTCAATTTCCAAAGTAAACATTGAAAAATTCTGTGTTAAGAAACATTTCAGGTGATCAATGATCTATTTACCAGTCTCAAATTCTGTCTTCAAGAAAACCTGCTTAAACTCAGTATCAGCATCTGCACCTCAATCATTCACATCCATTTCTGACCCCTCCAATGAATCACATTTGCTTTTTCTTTTCTCTTTCTCTCTCAATTTCCCCTCTCTCCTCTGTCTCTCTTGGCCACATATTGGGGTCAGGAGTTTAGTAGGGGAAAAACATTTAGAGCCGGTGGCACGGGGCCCAGAGCCTCTCGCACAAAAAAAAAAAGAAAAGAAAAGAAAAAATAAATCTCTGTTCACACACACATTACAAAGAGCATTAACCTGCCCTGCTCTACCTCTCCAAATGTCTCCATTACGGCTCTGCTTGGAACAACACAGGCAGCGCTAGTCGCAGCCAGCCGTCAAACGATGTGAGCAGAAACAGAGAATTAGAGAGACGGAAAAATAAAGAAAGACAGACGTGGGGGGCAGAGAGCAACGTTTGGCAGCCTTCAGAAAAGGGATCCGAGATGAAAATATAGAAAAAAACACGGCTGTGCGTCTTAACAGTCGATAGCTACACTATCTCGCTCGCTTTTACTCGCCGTCAGTTCCATGTTGATGTTATCACCGGGTCGATAAGTCACAATCTTTGAATAGACGGGCTTGTGTTTTCATTTGGGAATAGAAACCTGCACTATATGAAGTGCACCATGCTTCATAGCAAAAAAAAAAAAAAAAAAAAAAAAAGAATATCAGCAAATGTATCTGCAGCCGTAATGGAGTTTCTAACTTTTTATGCCTCAGAGACGCATTAAGTTTCCGGGGGTTGTCTGTTCGTCCGTCATTTTCTTGCGAACGTGATATCTCAGTACCTCCTCGAGGGAATGTCTTTAAATTTGGCACAAACATTTATTTATATTTAGTCTTGGCTTGATGTGTAGTATCCAGGTTCAGGTTGCTAGAAGGTGACAATTGAGAGACCTGCATATCACTCCTCCTGTCCCTCACTCTTCCTCTCAGTCCTCCAAGGACAGCTCAGTCCTGGAGGTGTCAAGGGCCTCCCGGTGTATGAGGAAGGGGAGGAGCGAGAGAAAGAGATATTAAAGAGGGGTATGGAGAGCGCTGTAGAGTGCCCTCACCTTAGAGGGGGAAGAGTATGCGAGGACGATAACGAGTACAGGCTGCGTCCCCTCTTCTTTCCCCTAATGTTTAATCACGTTCCTGTTGATGCTGATCCGTCGCCTCCGACGCCTCACATTTCATTAAGGGACTCACCTTTCGTTCCCATCTCATTCTGTATACAAAAGATGCACGTGGTGCTGGCTGTGAGCGACTGATCTTATCCCCACGCAGGGCTGAAGAAGCTGGGTGATTTGGTTTTGGTCCTGAGTGTAATGAAAACCTCTTGTCAGCTGTGCCAGCTCGGCTCAGATGTAGAAGAACTAATGTGGTTCTAAGGCTGTCAACTTTGTATGTTATAAAAAAAAGAGGAGAGTGGATATTTGTATTGCCAGTGACCGACTTTATCTACAGCACATGCATCCTGTGTTTTAACACTGGACCAATGTAGCCACTAACTTGTTTTCATTATGTGTGTGTGCAGGGTTCTTGGCAAACCCATTGTTTCTAACATCTTGACTTACACTGAATTAGAAAGCTTATTGTAATATCATAATCATTTTCAATGCTTCAGTGACAAACTAAGTGTTATCTAGTAGGAACTCAGCAGGCAGATATGCAGGACGATGAAGTCAAGCTAAATAAAATATTAAATATCCACACAATAAAACAATATGAAATTTCCACACTATAAGTGTATTAGAGATGCAATATTTTGGCCATGGCTTGTCGTCGGGCATCAAATTTACAGCATGACACCAAAAGCATGCTCATAGTAAAAGCCACAGGCCTGATACTTATCCCACATTAGTAATGAGGAAAATATTCTTTAATGAGTAAATTAGTATACAAGATCCTTACAATACAAATGAAAATCTTAGAAGAAAGAAATAGAAAAGTTGTTTGTTTTAATATTTTTCTGAAATGGTACCTTTTTTTCCTTTAAATACAAGTTAATGAAAAGATCACCAACAAAAGGACAAAAAAAGGAGGCATTCACTAATACTATTCTTTTAAAGTAGATCAATTCTTTCGGCTTTATCTATAGATATCCCCATACTCAGACACAAGTCTTTGTCTCAATGCCCCTCATTTTTGTAAAACCAATAACTCACTTTTTTAAATTGGTCTTATGTTATTTTCTCAATATCTAAACTAGGTCTTGTTGTACAGCCAGAGAGTTTAAGGCGTGAGAGATTAGACTGCGCGAGGAAAAGAAAGATGCAGCTAAACTGAAAAATGTTTCAGTTGGATAATTTAAATGCTCCAGCCACTTAATGCAAATTAGCTTTAGAGAAATAGATGAGGCGACTGCCACATTCGCAGAGTTATTTTGATAGCGGTATACTTCATGCTTTTGACTGACAGATCTGTCAACACTATTTCTCCCTCACTGTTTCCCCGCTGCACTCCCTCGCTGAAATTTCCTTTTGATTATATGTCTTTAAGTTAGCTTTTAGATGTAATAAACTGCTGGAGTGTCTGAATATGAAGACATTTTGTAGTTTGTTTACAAATGGAATTATTTTAATGTCTTTTGTATATTCAGAACCATCCATCCAGTGTTGCTGCAATTAACTCATTTGGGTTATAATGCTATTTCACAAAAGAAGTGGTCTGTCAGTAGATATGGCAACTTAGCCTACAGTTCTATTAGCTTATAATCGTCTTCATATTCCACATCTCGGCCTATAGCTGGCCCTCAAGCACCCTGCATAGGTCATTTTGGGGCCTTTGTTGAAGAAGACTTGTTTGGCATATGCAAATAAATGCTTGAGAAACAGAAATAGAACAACAGTTCTAGATCAATATCTATCCTTGTACGATTAAGTCCAAGCGATAAAAGATGTGTTTAGCTTGGTGCCCAGTTACTTAATGAAACTTGGACAGAGTTATATACAAAAATGTCTCTTTGAATTGATGACATTGGGCTTTTAGGGTAATGTATGCTAACGTTAGCAAAGCAGGTGTAGGGTATCAAGGCGTCCATCAGTTTCTGTGCAGGATATAAATATAATAAAGTGCTCGCAGCATATTCCATCAAGTCTTGTCATCCGCGTGCACTACCATCAC
The DNA here is from genome assembly GCF_027596085.1 of Anoplopoma fimbria. Lineage (NCBI taxonomy): Eukaryota > Metazoa > Chordata > Actinopteri > Perciformes > Anoplopomatidae > Anoplopoma > Anoplopoma fimbria. The sequence goes on from NC_072463.1 coordinate 18,232,019, forward strand.
CGCAGGGATGTTTGATTATTTGTTTGTATTATGATTGTATTATTAAGTGTCTCTTTGGGCATACCCATCGGTATAGATCAGGGTCACGTGTCAAACAGCAGAGTGTTTTCTCGGTTAAGCCAGAGACACCAGGAGAGCCAGTATGATGACGTGCACTATTGTACCATAATGCATTGCACAATGCATTTCAAAATTCAAATTTTTTTGGTGGTGGTGAAATTACTCTAGGTACACCTCAAAAAACTAAAAAAAATATAATCAATAGATAAACATATTTGCAACTCGTTGTCATGTTCAAATGACAGTGACATTACAAAGATACAGCTTTGACGAATGACAGCAGTGGTCTTGTTGCTGTATCATTTCAAGTCAAACAAAAATGGTAACGCATATAAGATAAGATAATCCTTTATTAGTCCCGCAGCGGGGAAATTTGCAGGCTATATAGATTTTTATATGGATTCATAACTGTTAAAACACTGTATAATAGAGATGAGTAGATAGTACATGAAGTACTGTACTGTATACTTTGAGTATGCAGTATGAAACTGGGACACATAAGAGGCAATTTCACTGATTAGTTCCTTCCTTCTGGTTGGAGACATGTCAGTCAGGGAAATCACCTTGTGCAATAACACCTCATAGATAATGACATGGTGTGTCCCAAATCATACTACATACTGTAATAATTATATATATATTTAACAATATCTGTAGTATACCGTTTGTGGCAGTAGTTACTGTACATTTTTACTGTTTTATACATTACAAGAATTATACAATACATAGTTTCTTGAGCCGGGGTTTGAAAAATTAAATTTGAGTTTTTAACGTTTTGAGTATTCCTAGTTTTGTCACTTTTCTTTTTTTTTTAAACCTGATTCAAATTCAAAAGCCATCAGAACTCAAACCTCTGCTGCTATTCAATCTATCGCTGCTCGTTAAAGGTAATTCATGAATTACATTCACCTGGTGTTCCCGCTGCCAATCTGAGCAGTGGGATCCATATTATCAACCTGTGTCTCCGTCTCTGCCTCTCCATCCTTCCTCTCCCATACGTTCCTCAAACCATGTGAGTATAAAAGAGCTTGAATCTCTTTCACGTTCTCTTCCCGTCTCCATTCGTCTTCATCATTATTTACCATTGCCCCATCCCTCCTCTAAGACTCGTCTTCCTTCCTTCCTTCCTTCCTTCCTCTTGCTTCCGCTTTAACACTTGTCTGTGTCGCCCCTTTTCCCTCCACACATCTCTCTGTCTGCATCACGTCTGTATCTGTCTCTCTCTGACTTTATCATGTGAAGCATCGCTTTATCCATCCCTCTACGTATCTCAGTCTGTAACACCTCTCGTCTGTCTCCCCTCTGCCTATCTCTCCATCTCTGTCTCTCTAAACATTTTCCTTTGCCACCATCTCTAGATCTCTTCATGTGTCTCTATCATGTTTTATGTTGCTGTTATACTCTTTGTCAGCTCCTCTGACTCTTTATTACTTGTGCCCTCCTCTCTCTTTCATTTTTTATTTCAAGCTGGCACTTTGTGGTGGCCTACTAGCATGATAGCACGCTAATGCTGCTGCGCTGCCTGTGTGCGCCTGTCATGCCTGTCAATGTGTGTGTGTGTGTGTGTTCAGGGGTCGGGGTGGTGGCTCTGCTTAGCTCTCTGGTTGGCTGAGTCCATCTGTCACTCAAAAACGGGCGACCTGTGGTCCCGGTTGCCAGCCAGCCGTAACGCCACATCGACAGAATTATGAAAAATGCCTGTCTATTGCTCATTGGCCCAATTGAATTACAAGCAGTGCCTTGTTCCCTGCTAGGTTATTTAAACGGCTGATTTAAGGCACACACGCGTGCACACGTACACACACATACCACTTCCATGGATGAGCGTTAGCGTCGCTATTTATTCCCCTCCATTTGCGGAGCAGGAAAATATTGTCTGCCTTGGCATATGACTCTTGTTTTGATAGATTTTTGATTGAGTACTTCTCAGTGTTTGTGTGAGTGTCTTTGTATCTTAATATGCCGCCAAGGCTTTTGTTTTCATCACACTGTTTCTGCAGTTTATGGTGAATTATTTGCTTCGCAGGACGTCTATTCTGCGTCATTTCTCCCTACAGCACTTCACATCTGTTGTCATTTCATTACAGACATTTATTTGACACTGTGTGCCTGCCAAGGCGCTCTGGATAAATCACAGTTATTTTGTCTGCTTCCACACACCTGAGTTGAAGGAAAAAACCTGAAAATTGTCTTTTCTACTTCCAGCAGTTCTTTTTTATTGGTATAAGCAACAGCACAGCAAGTCTGTTTATCACTAAGCATATTTTCAGTCAAAGAGAATCAGTTTTCAGTGAGCTGGTGTGTACTCAGTTGGTACAGTACATTCATACAGCCGCCCCAAGCGATCAAACAGAAGCTGCATTTGAATGACTCTTTTCTTTCTTCCCAAAGCCACGGTGACAGGTTGCTACTTGTTAGACCTCCAGTCTGCCTGCTGTCTCTGTTTCTATTTGACTGACTGACTGGTGATATTTCTGCCTTGTCTTTCGTTTGTCTCCTTGTCCTCCTCTCTTCTGCTTGCTTAACCTGATTGCGTGTCTACCTGCTTGCATATCTGTCAGTATCTGTTCTTGAATACACTGAAAATGGACATTCTTTAAAGGTCAACAACTTCCCCATGTCATAGTGTTTAAACAGTGTGTATATAAGAATGATATTTTGGTCTGTTGTAATTAGGCCTGTCAGAAATATTACGTTATTCATCTATCGTATAATATATGAGATGACCTTGATCATTTTGGCTGACCTCGATATTGCCCGTTGTGTTTACATTCGTATTTTTGTTACATAAGAATGTTCCCAATATTTTTGCCAACATGAGAATAAACAGCAGGGTTTTTCCTGCCATTATGAGACTTGAGCATTGCAACATTGTGCATTTTACAGAGGCCTTTTTATTTATTGTTTTCGTTGTGTGGTTTTAATTTATTTATGTTTAATTTATTTTATATTTTTTCACATTCCAATTTCCATGTCTGAAAATTCTTATGAATTAAATGTCCATTGCTCTTTTAAAAGGTGTGCTTGCATTATTATGCTATTATATTAGCATTTTATCAGTTGCATTAAATCGTCTTAAAATCACAATAGTATCGTTTATGGTAATTATCTATGGGATATTATATCGTCCAACAAAAGTAGTTATCGTGACCTGATTGATCGCTGAATCATTGAAATGAGTTAAAAAGGTATGGACCCAGTAAATTTGAACAACAGTGGTCCTAGATTGTAGCGAAGAGTTCTTGAATTTTACTAATTGAAAATCCAGAAATATGAATCACATAACATGAAATTAAACATAAGCTTTACACTTTTATTTTTACTCATCCAGTCATGGGACACTTTGTCCTGATATAAAGCGAAGAGAGACAGCAGACGTTGCATCGGTGTGTTGAATCTCACTTGTTCCAGCATGCTTTCTAGCTCTGTCCCAGGTGTATTTTTACATATAAAATCTCCACAACTCAAACTGTCAGTTTTAAAGACAACAGAAAATAGTGTAGTTTATTATTTATTCATTAGCTTTTCATGCTGTCTAACAAGGTTATTTATACCACCAAAGAGGAGGCACAAACCTAAAGAACCATTCTCCGTTGACCCAGTTGTCTGTGTCTTTTCCTCCCTCTCTGCCTACGTCTATCCATCTATTCCTCTGTCTATCTGTCACTGTCTGCCCGGATCCGTCTGTCTGCCTGTCATTGTGTTTGTCTGAGACAGAAACCCACCCACGGTTGTCTGGTCTCGATCTCCATGGCGACCTAATCCTCGCCAATCCCAGAACAGTTGTGTTCCAGTTGAGACCCACTGTGTTACCCCAGCCTGTCATCACTGATCACAGGATAGAGTTGCTTCTGATTTGTCAGAGTGGCTTTGATCCAAATCTATTGACGTTGGTGTCTGTGTGTGTGTGTGTGTGTGTGTGTGTGTGTGTGTGTGTGTGTGTGTGTGTGTGTGTGTGTGTGTGTGTGTGTGTGTGTGTGTGTGTGTGTGTGTGTGTGTGTGTGTGTGTGTGTGTGTGTGTGTGTGCATTTGTTTGTCTTTCTTACCTTAACAAATCTCTACATAATATACAGACAACTTGAATTCATGTGCATTCATTTGAGTACATTGGTATGAGAATGTGTCTGTAAGAGTGTGTGTGTGTGTGTGTGTGTGTGTGTGTGTGTGTGTGTGTGTGTGTGTGTGTGTGTGTGTGTGTGTGTGTGTGTGTGTGTCTGTGTGTGTGTGTGTGTGTGTGTGTGTGTGTGTTTGTGTCTATAAGAGTGTGTGTGGGTGTGCGCGTGTGTGTTGCCCCGGCTGACGGTAATGAATCCAGTGGTGCTGTTGGCATGAGCAGGGCCATGCTATTAACCTCTCTGCCAGCTAGACTGATCTCACCCTGTCTGTCTGTCTCATCGGCCTAATGACACTCTCACACTCTGAGCACACACACACACACACACACACACACACACACACACACACACACTCACACACACCACACACTCACAGACCTGTCCTTCCTAATCAAATTTCCATTGAAGTGAAAAATATTCTACATTGTCCAATCATCTCTATTCAGGGAGTCAAAAAGCTTCTGCCAGCAAAGAGAGAAGATTTCTTTTTTTTTTTAACACCCACTCAAAGGAAGTTACTCTTCAAAACTATTTGAAACATATTAATCTCCACTTGTCCTCTGCAGCCGGATCACATTTCACTGTATTTTACACCAGCCACCAGTTTCAACAGGGCTTTTTATCACTGGCTTTTCTCACTCATAACAGTCACTGTAAAACTACAACGCCGGCTGTGTGCTCTCTACTTTTGATCTGACAAGACTGTAGTGTAGAAGCTCCGTCACGTTGTAGTTCCCTATAATACCATCATTTGAGATATAAATCACTCTGAGTTTGAGGGAGTTTTTCTTCGCCTAGTCTGCCAAGGAAGATTTAAAAGGGACATTTTGAAGTTTAGAACTCGGGGCAAAAGCTGGAGGTGGCCTAGCTTTGCACACGCCCCAAATTACAGCCTGTGTGCTTGTTTAATGAGTTTGTGGCAGCACTTTTTGTCGTCACTAAATAAAAAAGCAACATGACATGATGGGGAAAAAATATGACATGAAAAGTGCTGTCAAACAGCTTCAGCGGTGGTCATAAATGTTGTTTAATAGTCTGCACTTGGCTCATGTGTTTATGTGTGTGTGTGTGTGTGTGTGTGTGTGTGGGTGTGTGAATGAGAAAACCCCAGCCTCCACAGGAAATCCTTAGAGGAGTGAGGAGCACCTGGTGCTGTCTGTAGTCATAACAAACGACAAGGAGGGATTTAGACTGTATTGGTGCCAGCTTGTTACATGCACTCCCTGTTCACATTCTCTCCCATAACCACCGTGTAATGCAGCATCGCCACTTGGCATGGATTCGCCCTCACGAGTTGTTTTTTTTTAACTGCACTGCTCTGGAATGCCCCGGCTCATCCATGTGTCCCTCATTAGGGTTACGGCCAGGGACGGGCCAGCAGTAATATCCAACACACCTCATCCCATCTGTGAGCTGACCGAGACAGAGATAATGTAGAGAGGAGGATGCATTTGGCAAGCCAGAGGACATAAAGTGAGATGTTTCTGCAGTGAGAGTTCATTAGGCAGACGACTGCTGGGAGGCAGGTGTCAGCCTGGTCTGAGCTAAATTAAAAGCGTTAGCTGAGGAACAATCAGATGAATTGGGAAATGGATAGAGGCCAGATTGAGTAAGGCCACATGGGATGTTTTTGTTTTCATTTTCACATCATTCCAAGAGGATTTTAGGTCAGAAGACTCTCCTGCTTTCATTTGGTTGACTACAAAAACGTCGCCCGGCACCGGCTGTGATGTCGACTAATTGCACCTGAAAGTCTCTTTGAATGACTTTTAATTTCAAGGGGAAGTTTTGCTTCAACTTCAGCCTTGACCTTAATGGCTCTCGGCTAACCGTCGTGTGATTGGTCGTTTCAGCAGGTGGCGCCGTACGTCCAGCAGGGGATGGGGGGCTACAGCCAGCAGCAGCAGCAGCAGCAGCAGCAGCAGGGGGGCCAGCCGGGGACCCCTCCGTACTTCAGCCCCCTCAGCAGACCCCTCCAGGCCAGACCCAGAGCCCTTACCTGCAGCCGCGACCACCGCCACAACAGGTACTAACGCGCACACACACAGAGACATGAGCTGATCCCACTCAGACCCAGCCGCCCACTGTGCCGTTTCCTGTTTGGAAGAAATTGGCAGGGACAGCTGTAACCAAGCCTAAAGTCAAAAATTGAAAATGATTACCATAACTCAATAAATAAATATGAATAGATATATCAGTTACACATAGATGCGCAGATGTAGCCGATCAGATGCAACATCAATAATAAAATTTGAAATATCAGCAGGAAAGGGATTTCATCCAAATCTTTTTCCATGGGTTGTATTTTAATATTTTAGTGGTGCTGAGATTGGACAGATCATCTTAAGAGATAGTAGTGTGTGTGTGTGTGTGTGTGTGTGTGTGTGTGTGTGTGTGTGTGTGTGTGTGTGTGTGTGTGTGTGTGTGTGTGTGTGTGTGTGTGTGTGTGTGTGTGTTGTGTGTGTGTGTGTGTGTGTGTGTGTGTGAACAACAATAATGTGGTGTGTCGGAGGTCCAACATGCCTGGTGGTCACATTATTCCCTCACATTATTCATGACAGGTATTTTAGGTAACACTCACTCGGTCTGTTTCTCTATATTTTCATATTCTCTCAACTCACGCACACACACACACTTTACAGAAAAAGGACTTATGAATGCAATACTAGTTCACAGATTGGCCAGTCATAGTGTATAAACACATTGTACATTTTCTATGCACATAAACCGGCCTGTGCAAACCCAATCCTCAGTACAACAAAAGGCCTGTTCCACAGATTTTGGATTGAGACTCGTCCGGCCAAGTTCCAGCACGATGTTCTGTAGAAGTTTTCCATCGGGAAGCTGGGTTCAAGCAGTTGTTTTTGAGTTGAGTGAAGGCCGGCCCATGTGTTTCCCATCCACTCTGCTGCAAGAGGGATCTATCAGCCCCTGGCTAACAGCCCTGCCCTGGATCAGAACAGAGCAGAACAAAACCGAGCAGGAGAAAGAACAATACAAGGCGGGAGAGATTACAATAGAACTGGACAGGAAAGGAAAGCTCAGACAGAACAGGGTGGGAAAGGAGAAGATAGGACTAAGCAGAACTAAAGAAAGACGGATGAGTGATGTAGGGATGCCCCGGACCATCCTGCAAGATCAGCATCAATAGTGGCCATATGAGTCCATATCCAATATTTGTTTGGTTCTTGTAAAACAGCCAATTGTGATTGAAATACCCAAGAAGGATATAAATCATATAGATATAGCACTACCTGGGCCATCTACAACACTAAAATAATGCTTAGACATTAATGTAACAACAATTAGCCATCTATACTTGGCATTTATTTTCCATCTAACTCTTATTTTACTTCAAGTAAAACATTTAACCGCAATGTAAGCAGGAATTTAACTTGCAGTAGAGCGATTGCTACTTTAATACACATGACTGATCGATTTGTACCTCTCCTACTACAGAGCAGAATGATCACAAAACAAGAGCGAGCTGTTTTGAGATATCCACACACTTTTTGTTTTGTTTTACAAGACACTGTACTGTGTATGTGAGCCATTAGTAGCTCACAAATGTGAAAAGACTTCTTTAGCATCTGCACTAGTTGATGCCATTTGGCAGTGGTGTAGTCGAGTCTGTCTAGGTAGTTATACTGTGATTTACTGAGATGTAGTTAAACCTTCCCTTAGACAGCCTTGAATATTGAGCACACCAAGACAAATAGCCAAGCAAAAAGCCTTTGTGAACACAAAAGCCGGTTGTCAAAAAAGGAAATCGTTAGTCTTAGCATAGTAATTTTCATACTGAGTGAACATTTCAGCCAGCATGCCTTTTGTTCACACTGAAAAAAGCACTTACTCTTGTGTCCTCACTTAACATTCTCACACACACGGACCGAGCAGCCTATTGAACAAATGTTATTCATTCTAACTGGGGAAGGCTGAGATCCATGGCCACGTTGACATTTTGTGAAAGTAATGGTGTGTTTTCATCATCGCTGATGATGTGGCGGCAATTGACCCTCGCTGACATTTACACACCAGGTAGTTCATCTGAAGCGCTCTGATTGGCCAAAGCCTCGTTTCACCTGTTCTGATAGGTCCCATATTGGTTGCCATGCCAACTGCTGTGGTGACCACGGAGCTGGTTTGCCTTTTGTTTTTCATTGTTAAGCATGAATGTTACTTTGAGGGGGAAATGTTTCAATCATCACACATGGTTGTTAACGCTGCATAAAAGCAACAATACCTTCAGCAGCCTGCACTGCAACTATGTTGCATCCCGCTGTCTTTACCTTTAATCAAGAAATCCTCCCTATGCGTTGGAGCTGTATAGCATTTTCTGTCCCAGCGACACAGCAGGCAATGTACAGACACCTCCTGATTCCTGTCTGCTCACCATCAAACTGTAGACCAACTAAGTCCAGTTTTTCTATCGACTAATAAGCTCCCAGCTTCCATCTTTTCTATCTACATAACATTTTTACATTTTAAGCTTGGTATGGGAAAGTAGCTTTAACAAGAAACCCAGCTATTAAGGCACATGTACAGTCAAAGGACAATCTTTACAACTAGCAGTCCAATCCAACTGAAACAGGATAGATAAATATAGATGTGAAAATGTAAATGAACAGTTGGTAATAGGCTAGATTCCCTATACAGCTACACCAATTCCATCTTGTGAAACAAATGCAAATATCCAGGTACAAGCACGCACTCTGTTTCAGTTTATTTTCAAGTAATTACTGAATATAACCAATATTGATTATTAAAAATGACATTTTACACATAACAAAAACAAGCCTGTGCGGTGGCATTAAGACAAAGTTAATTGTCCATCGATTGAGTGAGAGAGGAATTAGAGAGGGAAAGAAAACCAGAAAATACCAGAATACATTTAAATAACAAAGAAACTAGGTCCCTGTCTTTGATTTTGGATCCAAGAGTAAACATGTTTGGAAATGAAACTAACACAGTGAAGTTGGCCAATTTGTAATAAATTGTAGTTGCATTTGATGTGTTCTTAACTCAGCTATGTTTATTTCTTTAATGTTTCTGTTCTGAGTGAGTGAGTGTGTGTCTTTGTATCAGTTTTTGTAGTTGTAGTTTTTGTATAAGTGTTTCTGTGTGTACACTAATCAACCGAGTGTGCTGCAACAATTCTGAGCTTTGAAAAGGTCAAATGGTGACCTTTGTCTGTGATTCTGTGCTGAAATGAGACATGATGTGAGCCGCACGCAAAGGATTACACGCACACACACACATACACACAATAGCAAAGCGCACGGCAGATTAGGATGTCATTGTGGTTTTGACCCCTGTTTTTTGACCCTGCATTACTCTGAGAAATCCAAGCTGAAAAGTTCTTTATTTTTGTTCTTCCGGCGCTCTCCGCACCCCCCCCCCCCACACTCCACTCCCATTAACCCTAGCCAGAGGACATCCTCCAGTTGATGGAACCATTCCAGCTGCCTTTGACACGGAATTTGCTCTCCAACCAACTGCTATTAGCTGGTTTTGTAACAAATCAAAGTGAAAATGCCATCTATCTTTGAGTCTATTGCACTGCTGTGACCTCATCTGATTGTGAGGAAAAACACATTTCTAAGAGTTCTAGGCTTATTCCAAAAAATAAAAAATGTTATATTGCATCAGGGGAGAAATGTTTAAAAAAAAAAAAAAAATGTCGGTGGTTTAGTGGTGTTTTTTTTTGTGTCTGTTTGTGTTTGAGAACATCATACATTTTAAAATCGAGGATTGTGAGTTCTCAGAAGCACTGTGACAAATACTTAATTGATTGAAAATAATTTTTGACCTCATACACTACCTGGTTTGTGTACTTAAATGTCACTTTCCACCAAGTGCTGTTGAACCAAGGCTCACTTCTGTTAAAATTGCACAAGAAATAATGTCGTCCGCTTTGTGAAATAAATATTTCGAAGCCATATAATAGGAGTCCTTTGTTCTGGAAGTATATTTTAACAGACACTATAAATATCATGACCCTAATATTTTTGGTCTGATTGTTGACTTCAATTACAGCGTGAACGTTTTAAAGGAGAAAATCAGTGCCCTTTCTTCTGCTTCCCGGCCATATTGCGCTTGACACATAACAGAGGAAGTGCATGATATCTTGTTACTGTCAAATACTTTCTACCTCATAAAAACGGAAATGAGAGAGTTGTAATTTCAAGAATTTGGAGATTCTTTTTTGTGGCATGTTTGCTTTATTGGGTAGTATACACTATAGTGTGACAGAATAGGATAGACAGAAAGGGTGTGAAATGCAACATTGGCCAGCTGCCAGACTCATAATGTTGTGAGAACATGGTACTCGCTTTGATCCGTTATTCCATAGAGCACGCACTATTTCATTTTTCACCAAGAAGCAGTGTGTTAGATTTATGAGTAATTACATGTAACAGAATATGGCCTTGCCTTGTTGTAGTATAAAATAAAGTGTACGGTGAATATGCCACTGAGTGGTATTTGGTGTATAGTAGAGTTGTCGTGATTTGACTGCGAGTCTTTGAAGAAGGAAGTCGTTCCGTGTGACATTTACTCCCCATAGTAAAAACCCTCCTATCCACTCTCCTCTGTGAAACTGATCCCACTGGTCGTTTCCTCTATTGGCCTTAACTATTTCCTCTTCCTGTCTGGGAGTAGGCTCTGGGGAGCCGTGCTGTGGCGTAGAGGAGCTCCCAGCTGATTGGAGGAGACAAGCTCTCTTTACAGCTTTCTCTTTAAGGCCTTTACACACCCTGGGGCAAAAAATTTTGTGCGATTAATCCACACATCAATATATTTATTTTTATAGTTATATTTCTCATAAGTACTTTCATACAGAATGTTATGTGGCAAAAAAGCAGCTTTTTTGGGGGGGGGAAAGGTGGATTTTTCTGAGCTTTTGTACGGTGAATAAAGCCATCAGCCAATCACCTTGTGCAGACCCAACATATTCAAAATGTACATCATAGTGTACAACAACATTGAGGCTCATTAGTATGGAACTGGACGGCAAACTTTCTTATTCCTTTCAACTTGGACAAAGGAAGAGCGTACAAGATCCTCTCATTCTGTTCTTACCTCTGACAATACAAGCCCTTGACATATACATGTAACTTTACCTAAAATAAAAAAGTATTTCACTAAAAGGAAACTAAATCAAAGAGCATACGGTAGCTTAGGCTATACAACAATTTACCCTAGACAGTCTGCCAGACGCTGCTCTGTGTCAATACGATCACAGTAGTTGGTCTTCTGCCTGTGCCAATTTATTCTAAGCATTTTTTTTAAAAGTGCTGCAGGTGTCACAAATTCACATTGCTGCCAGTTTGAATAGTTAGATTTTTTATTTTTTGTCATGTCCCCGGTGTGTAAAGGCTTTTAAGTTGGCAGTTCAAGCTTTAGATATGATTCAACTTTTATTTTGAAAAGACAGTAGCTGCTGTTTTTGCTATGAAAGCAGAGCGTAATATGCTACAATGTATATTGTGTATATTATAAGCAGTCTGCATGTTTCTACATCAAGTCTTTTTCATAAAGGAAAGTTATTTTGACAAAACAATATATCCAAACGCTCCATTTAGTGGCTGTTAATTAGCAATTCAAAGACTTCTTGTCAAAGTTTACTTCAAAGGTCCTTCATGATGTGATACAGTTCAAAGCTCCAGAAATGCTACTAAATTGACCTTGTGAAAGACTGTTTTGTAAACTCCTGTTTCCAAAGTCAAGAAATTTTGAATGTAAAAATATGTTTTTCTTTCAAGAAAAAACCCTATATAAACCTTAGCTGCTCACATACTGGCACATCACCTGGCTCCTTTAGCTTAAAGTACTTCCAGGGTGTCATTTCCTATTTCCTGTCTGTCACCCCCTCGGCCGTCCACCGGCTGAATCAGCAGGCCCTTTGTCCCCACCCTCCACCAGCCCCATCTTTTAATCACACCAGGTTAATTAAAAGGCCGTAGAGCCTTTCTGTGGCCTGCACCCCTGGCATTATTACCCCCTCCCTGTATACTTGCTCTGCTGCCTCGATCACTGTGACTGCCCCTCAATGCACACACACACACACACACACACACACACACACACACACACACACACACACACACACACACACACACACACACACACACACACACACACACACACTCTCTCTCTCTCTCACCTGGAAATGGGAACTCACCTTTGCGACGAGGTGACAGGATGGGGGAAGTAGTGAGGACAAGATGGAGGAAATGAGATGCAGGAAGGAGTGTGTGTGAAGAGAGAGTGAATAGGATGAGGTGAGAGTGGAGAGGAAGGTGTGTGTGTGTGTGTGTGTGTGTGTGTGTGTGTGTGTGTGTGTGTGTGTGTGTGTGTGTGTGTGTGTGTGTGTGTGTGTGTGTGTGTGTGTGTGTGTGGAGGGGGCTTAGCGTGTGGGTGGGTGGGGCGCCCAAAGTTCAATGTCATTAATTGGTTACCATTTGAATATTAAGTGAAGAACTCTGTTAATTAACAGGATAATAAAAGTGCTGCTGGCTGGAAGGGGGTGGGCAGAAAGAGGGAGGGAGCAAGGGATGGAGGGAGGATGGGCTGCAGAAATGGAGGGCATATGGTGAGAGAGAGGAGGAGATAGAGGGAGAGAGCGAGTGAGAGAGAGAGAGCGAGGCTGGTTGCTGGGTGATAAGAGGGAGAGAGAGACGTCCATGGGTAAAGGTCTGGCAGTGGTAATTTGCGGAGAGCCGCGTTAATTGTCATAACCTTTTAAATGGCAGAGTTTATCGGAGTCCTCTAAATGTCCCCGCGTATCGCCACGGCAACCCTGGGCCTGCTGCACTCTGATTGGCCACCGCTGACGAGCACTTAAGCTTGATGAGTTTTCATGAAAAAAAACTAAATGATAAAATTGAAAAAATATATATGCTGTATAAGTCAGCAAGGTTTAGTGTGTGTGAGTGTGAGTGTGTGTGTTTGAGAGAATGTTTTTAATTTAGTGTGTTTTTTTACCTTCGGATTGACTGACACTCGCTAATTGCTCGACTAGATTCCGCCACTGTTTTTTTTCTTCTTCTTCTTTTTTTTTTCTCCCTTTTTTGATTTATGTTTGTTTTTGTACAGCCCAGCTGCAATTCAAATGCAAATGAACGAGAACGGGAGAGGTGTTTTTGGAACGGTTAGGACAATCATAATGGCTCAGAAAAAAAGGAGGCCGGTAGTTAGCGGCACTGCACCCTAGGGGCCTAATTTAGCTGCCATTTGTTAGGAAATGCCGCTACATTTGTTCCTGGATACCGACTTCACAGACACAGAGAGAGAAAGAAAACACACACACATAAAAAAAAAAAAAATTGTCAAAGTCAAGCTCGCCAACACAACGCTATTGTTCCTCCGTGCTTTAGCAAAAGTCATGTGGGTGTTCACCAGTTTGGGTGGATGTCCTTTTTAACTGTGAGCCAAAGCAATTGAAGTGAATAAGCGGACGGGGGCTGGTGGCGACGGGGACTTGAGAAGAGTGTGTGAAGTGAAGATGGTACAAAGACCGGCTCTTATTTGATTAGCCTGTGTAGAGGAATGAGAACGAAAGCCTGGCAACGGCATCCGCAGCTAACACTGTCAGCTACATCTGACATCATCCCTAAGGGACGGCCTGCACACATACCACAGTGTGTTTGTCTCTGCATGTGCAGTTCTCTCTGTGTCTGCATGTGATTCGTGTGTATTTCTGTTTATGTTGGCATATCCTTGCTTGTGGCTGGTTGTGTGTGTGTGTGTGTGTGTGTGTGTGTGTGGCTGTGTGTCTATGTGTGTGTCCTGTGTCGGAGCTCTGGTCCTCTCTTGTACTCTCTTTGTGCTAAAGGTCAGGGGGATTGCTGAGATAGAATCCAATCTGAAGGACACGGCACTAGAACAGGTCCTGGTACAAATGGACCTATTAAGATAGGCTGGACACACACATATACACACACACTTAAAGGAATATCTAGGCATACACACACACACAGGCTCCCTTGCATACACATACGCACATATAGCAGCTGTTTCAATGCTAATGGACACCTTTTCCCGTGATGATAATAATAGACCGTACCCTGGAATAAATGGCCATGATTTACATGGCGTGTAACCAACACACTTTTAAGAGGCAGTTTCCGGAGACGTAAGTAGGTCTGCCCTATAATATATTTACAGCATATCTGACATAATCAGAATGTAGCCGCAATGTTTTCCAAATACTCCGAAATGGATCAAAAGATGTAAGTGTCAAGAAAACATGAAAGACAAGCACATCATAACCAAATGTTGATTTGTCACATTTTTCAGAACACGGCGTAGCTCGCTCTCACTGCTGATTGTTGCCTTAATTATGGTTCAGTCAGTCTGATTGGTGTGAGCGTGTGTGCGTATCTGCAAGTCTGAACCGACGCGTGTGTGAACGCGGGGTGTTGAATATGGATGTGCGCCCCCCTCTTCCCCCAAGCACCACCACCACCGCCTCTCCTTGATGCATAGCAGCTTTTTGTACATGTCTGTAAGTGTTTCTACTTTAAGCTTGGTCGTTTTTTAGCAGCTCGGCCAAATGAAAACTTAAATGCACCCTTCAACAGCAATTAGCGGGAGTGAGCAGGACATATACATACAAAGACAGAAATTAAGACATTCAGTCACAGCAGGAAACACTTCCTCATTTCTTCTCCTGTCTGACCCTCCCATCACTTGACCTTGTCTTTTCCCAGTCTTTGCCCAATATACCCCGGTGGGTTTGTGTAAGAAAGAGAGTGTGTGTGTGTGTGTGTGTGTGTGTGTGTGTGTGTGTGTGTGTGTGATCTTCTCAGGGTCTTACCCAATGCGCATCAGAGATTTAAAGTCCTTGGGGTGATGTGACAGAGGATGGTGGTCAAATGCACTGGGTTTCATGCTGTGTGTGTGTGTGTGTGTGTGTGTGTGTGTGTGTGTGTGTGTGTGTGTGTGTGTGTGTGTGTGTGTGTGTGTGTGTGTGTGTGTGTGTGTGTGTGTGTGTGTGTGTGTGTGTGTGTGTGTGGTTAGGCAGTGTGTTTAGGGGGGGGGGGGGGGTTATGGGCTTCTCTCCTAAAGACACGCAATTAAGCTTAATTTTTAATGAATATTAATGGCATTAGCGTCAGATTTTGTGAAGATGTGCATCTGCCAAGGTGCAGGGGAAAAAGGGAGGGGGGTGACTAATTCATTTGGTAGTCATGAGGAGAACGGCTGGAGACAGGGAGGGATGGGAGGGTGGAGAAAGGGATGGAGATGGAGAAGGGGAGGTGGGATGGTAAGGGAAGAGGAAGAGTGATGTATTAAAAAAGAGAGATGGGGAAGGAGTGTGAGAGATGTGATGAGAGGTGTGGAGGAATCAAGAGATTAATGAGTAGAGCGGATGGACAGAGAGGAAAGGAGGAGATAGACTGAGAGGAAGGAGTGGATGTTGAGGGAAGGTAGGAGAAAAAAATGAAAATACAAAAGGTAAGAAAAGCACAGCCAACAAAGAAAAGAACAGAGGATGTGAGACAGTTGACCCCCTACAATAAAGTGAGGACTAGTGTGACGAAAACACCCACATTTGCACACAAAGTTTATAAAAGCAATATAGCCCACAGCAGACAAGGGAGGTGGAAAAAAGGATTTAAAAGCAAGCAAGTTATATTCCCAAAAAACTCTGAAGTATAGTTTGAACTAACCCACCTCTTTTTTTTTTTTGCTGTAAAATAAAATAAAATAAAATAAAAAGGAGATCGAGACAGATGTCAGCCCAAATCTGCTTAACGTGGCTGTGATTTCTCTGCTCCCTCCCCGCTGCTTTCTGTGGTGTCAAGTGGTGGCATCAAATGTGCCCGCTCGCTGTCACGACAGTTTCCTTGCTTGTTTTTTTTCTTTTCCAAGGCAATCAAACTCATACAAGCAAAGAGGAGGCAACATTTCACCTTGCTCCCTGCTTGACTATAGAGGTAGAGAGTGTGCGGTGCAACCAACCAAAAAAGGCTCAGTACGGCGTTTTTTAAATTAGTCGTGAGCCAAAAAAGAAAGGGAGTGTCAAATTGGTTGAATGTCATGTTTTGGAATTAACTGTTTGGTGCCGCGTTGTGGCCTCGATTTTCCTTTCACTAGAGGAATAAAATGAATGCTCTAGGAGGGATTGTTCCATAGCACAACTTGACCTTTGACCTCTTCGTTTTCTCTTTCTAGCATCATAATGTATCAGTATAAAAGACTACACTAAAACCTGGCCTGACTACTTTGTAAATATAATATTCCAGACAATCGTCAGCGCACAACGTTTCTGCTTTCCGAAACGTTTCTCACTTACCGACCGACTCCCGTTCCTGAGTGGCTGGGATTAACACGGTGCTGCGATATTGATTTGCGTCCGCATAAAGCCTCTCCGGCTTCTATATATTACACCACATTCAGCAGTCATCTATTCAATCAAATCTAATATTACACTGCCTCTCCACACAGCTGTCTAATAGCATTTAACTCACAGTTTGATTCCTGCATTCCCCCATGTACTTCAAACGCCTGCCTTCAATATCCTTCATTCGTTTCCACTATGCCAAGAAGAAGTCTTTTGAAAAGCACGGAGGATGAATGAGCGTGTCTCTGTGTGTGCGCGCATTTGTGTGTGTGTGTGTGTGTGTGTGTGTGTGTGTGTGTGTGTGTGTGTGTGTGTGTGTGTGTGTGTGTGTGTGTGTGTGTGTGTGTGTGTGTGTGTGTGTGTGTGTGTGTGTGTGTGTGTGTGAAGACAGGATTAGCTGTGGCCTAAGGCTTAAGGTATGGAGTGTATTTTAGAAGCTTCTAAATTAGCTGGGAAATGGGATTTTGAGACAATGGGCTGGAAAAAAAACCTCAAATGAAAGGATGCACTCGCAGCACTCCTTCATTTGCCTCTGATGTTCTCCCGCGCTCGCTTTTCCCAGTCTTTTTTTTTTTTTTTCACGCTGTAGTTTTCTCTCTCTTCATCTCTCCCCTCCTTCACTCTCTCTCCCCCTCCCCTTTCTCCTTCTCCATGTCTTTTACATCTCACCTTCTGTATTCTCTGCCAGCAATTGCCCTCCCTCCTCCCGGTCTCTGTTCCTATCTCCCTCACCCTCTCTGTCCATATTACAGTTGACAGTGATGATGTAAGAACGTGAGTGTAAACAGTAGTATGAGGCTAACCTCACTTTGACCCACTTAAAACGGAAATCCCCTCGAGTACACACAGACACACACACACACACACACACACACACACACACACACACACACACACACACACACACACACACACACTACAGACTCATATGCCTGAGTAAATATTGGACTTGGGTCAGCAGCCACTCTTCTCATTTCACTGTGTGAGCAACTGTCTGTCCATGTGTGCATTTTCTTCCTTCTGAACTGAGCCGTGCACGCGCACAAACTTGTCCACCTATCAGAAAGCCACCGCGCACCTCCTCGCCTCCATTTCTCGCCCCCCTCCTCCCACCCCTCTTCCCTTTTTTTTTCGGGCCTTTATTTACCTGTGGAGGTGTATTTGTGTCGAAGTCTGGTTCGGCTTCAAACGATGCACTTCCAACCATGTAATAAAAGCCTGACGTTTGGCGTGCGTCCAGGCTCACATTGATAAACACGGGGGGAGGGGGGAGCGGTTGCATTTTAAACGCTGGGCTTGCCCTGAAGAGGAAAACGAGCATGGCTTTGTTTTCAAAATAGCACCTCCGTTCTTCGCTGAGATCCTGTTGTTAAGAGTCTCTGCACCAACCCTCTTCTGGGATGATATGTGATCCAGTGATTGAACCACATCTGGGTGAACAGGGTTTCCCTCTGGCTTTTAGATGTGGTCAGGGAGATGTTGCGGGTTTTGGGGTTTGGGGTTATTATTGCAAGATTATGTTCAGACGTTCATCTGTTTGGCTGACCATTTCCGCTGTGATTATTATTTGAATAAATCGGAAAATGTAGTAGAATAAGCTTTATTTATTCAGAAAGTATAATGGAAAACAAGAGGAACCTGAAAATAAGTCAGATATATGCAACAATAAAACTAGAGCAATATGTATATATTTAAAAAACAAAAATGATCTATATATCTTTTTTATATATTATAAAATGTTGATTGAATTGAATTGAATTTGGGCCAAAAATCAGTTTATACTTAATAAAAAATAAAAGTAGTGACTGTATTGCACTAGTACATTTTTTTACTCAAGAACGTCATCTCAAATCTCTGTTGTGATCCATGTGTCAACCAAAAACAGGACAAACTGTAGAAGCAGGACAATTTAAAATGATGCTGACATGCCTTTATTCTCCAACTATGAGCTGAGAAAACTAAAATCACGATAATAGTTTACCCCAAATTAATTTAGGTCCCAGTGAACAAGAATGATCCATCTTGTAAATATGAGACGGATAAAGGCTTCATGGAGAACTGCAAAAGGTGGCATGACTCTACAGTAAATCATGGCACCAACAATGCAAGAGTTAAGAGTTAAGAGTTCGCTTCATGCTAAGAATGTATTTTCAGGAAGTGTCCACTAAATACCTACATTTATAGAATAATTGACAGGAAACATTAGGATATTTAATATTTTCTATATTTTTAGTTTTAGCAGTTCAGTAATTTAATTGGCTTATAATTGAAATGCGGATTTAAAGGGACTACTCTAGGGCATTTAAGGTCATTAAATTAACTGTTTATTAATGATTGATATATGAATACATTAACTTTAAGTCTCAGTGTGTGAACGGCTGCTAATGCAGCATGCAAATGTGTGTACAGCAACGTTAAAGGTAATGTAAAGAGTGTATATGAAACCTTACATCAGATTTCATAAAGCATGTTCAAAAGTGCCAAATTGGTATCGTTCTCCCTGGAAGCACAAATTACGACACATTTAATGCTCTGATAACAGATCCATTTCACATGATACATCACTTGCTGTGAAGGATAATCTTCAGCTATAAAAATTATATCACCTAGCTGACAGGGATATTGCCCACCTACTACAGTATAATCACACAACAGATAAGAAATCAAACTGTGGGGAAAAACGGATTTTGAAAAGTAAAAACTTGAACACAAGTGTGTGTGCGTGTGTGTGTGTGTGCGTGTGCGTGTATAAGATAAATTTGTGTCTGTTCGTGTACGTACAGTATGTTGCGTCTGGTTGTGTGTTTAAGCCCTCGCATGTGATCTCTCGCCTCGTCTCACCGATCAGTTATCACTAATCCTTCCACACAGAGCTCCTTAACAAGTTGCCATTGTGCTGCCGACGCTTAACATGATGGAGGAACGACCTCCGTGGTGAATGAAAAGAAGAGGGAGAGCGAGGGAGGTAGAGATACAGAGGGAGGGGTGAGGGAGAGGGCAACACCTCCGACAATGGGGAGAAAATTGGTTTACACTAGATAGGCTTGTGATTACAGAGGGAAAGAAAATGACTTAAATTGAACAATAGGACTGAGTGTGTGTGTATTGGTGTTTGTCTGTGTGCGTGTAAGTGTGTGTGTGTGTTTTTCAAGGATTAGTTGGTTAGGCCGGGATTTGGTTGAAATGATTTGGATGGTAAGGGGTGCAGATGCGTTTGTGTTTGGATGTTTTTCAGTCTTCATCATAAAGGAGGAGTGTTTTCAATACTGTGACATCACAAGTGTTGAGCAGGAAGTGAGTAATGATTTCAACCCCAAGGAAGAATAAAAATAGCAATTTTTCTTCATGCACATATACATAAATGTAGCCTTTTTAGGAAGAATCTTTCAAATTTGTATATCAAAGACTTATAGCAAATATGACCTGGAGTCAGTTAAACCATGAGCCTATTATTCTCATCATTTTCATAGACAGAGGACACTTCAATGACAATGTTTTGAAACTACCTAGAGCACTTTTAACTGCATTTTATGGTGTAATTGTCTTTTTTCACAACTCATAACTGCCAAAACACTTGATATACAGTATTTATAATATCCTAATTTAGAATCCCCTTCAGAGCTTGAAAATATTGGCAATATACTGTCAAATAAATCCTTTTAATTTATTGATCATAGATGTAAATGACTCTCTGTGATTCTCTCTCTCTTTCTGTTTTTCCTGAAGGAGGCCCAGCAGGAGACGTACGTCACAAGGGGTCCGGCCCCAGGGAATTCTGGGAAGGCCAACAATGAGGATGGCGTCTCCCAAGACCGCCCGTCCAGTCTGCCGGTGAGTGACTGACAGCTCTGTCCACCAATGAGCGCAAAGTATCACAGAGTTACACATTAGGGTGACATTTATGTGTGAGACAAAGAGAGGGTCCTTTTGTTGTAGCAGACACACAAACACACCATCAAGCCTCCAGGAAACATTTCTTTGTGTCCTCCTCCACTGTGCTTTTCTGTCCAATCATATGCCTCCACTTACCCTGTGACACGCCTCTTTGTCCCATGCGAGACACGGATGAGACCGCTAATTTCAGAGTTTATGTCTGTGTTTTGACTGGCGTCCATGCCGGAGGCAAAAAGGCCATCAGCCAGTGGTCTAAGCATCATGCACCCACTCACACACACACGCCCACACATACAGAAAAAGCATATGCACGGACACAGAGTTTCTTGCTAATGCACGCAGTCACACATCCGAACCCACACGCATTTGGCATTTGGGGCGAGCTAAAAATCGTTAAGCAGGTTGACTGGAGGAGTAATTGAGAAGAAATGGTGAGGCCAGGCTGATCTATGAGGGGAGAGAGATATGTGGGCCACTCCAGTTTTTTGGCTCAGCTAATCGTTTTGGTTTTTTTTTTACTCTCTATCATTTCTCCCCTCACAGCACTTTCAAGAATAGAATAAATAGACATTTGCAAATGGTCGCAAATATTGGCACGGCTTGAGGTGTGTGCCGTTTAATTTACCAGAGACTTTGCAACTGCCTCAGGAGTAGAGGAATGAACTACAAGGGAGACTAATACTAAGTGCACAAACTCAATTAAGCCATACTATTTTTCATAGACTACTTTTAAAGTCTGTGTTCATTGGTCGTGTGACACACACTGACGGTTGACTCTGCTTTGATTCAAATCAGCGGCTGATTTATCTGTCAGTTTTTATAAGTGATTCCTTCTCCTCTTTCTCAAACACACACACAGTCACACACTCTTTTTTTAATCTCTTTCTCAGTTTTGTTCTCCATAACATACTAGTAGTATGTCCTCTGCTTTATCTTGCCATTTTTTCTCCCTTTTTTTCTTTTCGTTTTCATTCTCCCACACTCTTTACCCCCCTTCCCTTTTCCTCTCTGTCTTTCCCTCTAAAGTAGCATCATGAAAGCTTTTTTTTTTTACACCCTCGTGCTATAATGAGAAATGGCCTTGATGTATCAGTGTGTGAATCCGGAGCAAGAGAGCAAGCCGAGGCGAGGAGCCGGCGCAGTCGCGGGGGCCGATCTATTTGAACCACAGCCGATATCACCCCATATTCCCTCACCACTTTAATCCTGGCATTTTACCCCTTGGGTTCTCCGTGTGTTTTTTCGCATCCCATCCAAAGCGCATGGCTCGCCGAGATCCTAATCGGTGGCATCTTTTGATGAGAGAGAGAGACACAGAGAGGGAGAGATGGATAGATAGAAGAGGAGAGATAGAAGGGGAGAGAAATTGCTCGCCGTTTGCCAGGCTCTTCCAGCAAGCTGTCACTGCAGAGATGTAACCATTTTTTTCTTCTCCCCCTCTCTCTTTCTCACTCTCTCGCCGGCGTTTGATGTCAGATCTAAAGCTGCTGTCATCTTTTTTTTCCCCTTTCTCTCTGTCAGGAGGGAGGGGGCGCGGGTCGGCAGAGTGTCATGTTGTTGTTTTGGGACGAGTCGGCTGTGTGATGTGGCGGGATTTTTGAAGGGAGACCAAAGGGGAAAAAAGTGCTTTAGTGACTTATCACAAATGCAAGTTACAGTGCCCCATGGGTCTTTTAAAATGTAATGTATTGGATATACAGCAGGTCTTTTATTCCATATCATCGTACAGTATGTGTATCTTTAAGGCTGCTGTTAATATAAAATCACCATCAGTACTTTCCTGTTAGAAAATAACAAAGTAAAAAAGTATCTATCTACATTACTGTGTAGCTTTGGCTCATATTGTGTCCAACATTGAATTCTGTTGCTTAACTGTAACAGTGGTTCTCCATGTTAATGAATGATGAGTGAGTGTTTTCATTGTTTACCTCTTAGTTTTAACAGCTTGACGCCTCTTGTTGTCAGCAGTCACTTTAATGTTTTCCACCAGTTTTTTCCCATGTGTCATTGTAAACTGACCTGGCATTCACCACCTGACTTCCATTATAGTGTTAGCATTACCACTACAGTATTCCTCTCATAGTATTTTCAGCCTTGTCAGACTTTCTCTGTTCTAGCTGAGCCTGTTGGTCCAGTTCCACACAACAGTGAAGTCAGGAGCCAGAGCAAAGATCATCTATTGTGAAGATGAGCCACTCGATGGTGAAACTTTTGAGAAAAGTCGCCCGTCCGACCCATATATTTTATCCCCCTTGTAGTTGCACATCACCCAGTGAGAGTAACAAACATACATAAATGTAAATGTTAGCTAAAGGTAAAACCCACAGTTCTTTTTTGGTTTGTACTTCATCTACTTTAAATACAGTTTTAGCTAAATGTTTCATCCGTTCATATGTCCCTTGAGAAACATCAGGCATCGCCGTTTCAGTTGTGCAGAAAGTTGACAGAATGATGCTTCTTTTTGTCAAGTTGTCTTTTTTTAAATCACCTCCATTTCCCCACGGCAGTCATGGGAATTGCGGGTCAATAAAAGGGTCACATGTCATGTTGGTCACAGAGCTGGACAGGAAGACATGTTGACTGCTTCCTTGTTATTTCCTGCAGTGTGTGGCGGTGACATTTGAACAACATGAAAATAGAGGAAGAGTGGGAGCTCTGTGTTTCCCTCCTCTCTGTAGCGCCCTCACCCCTTTGCATCTTTTGCCTAGCATCACTAAGCAGAGCCAGTTCTTCCAGTGCCACGGTGAGCTGAGGATCCAGGGCTTTCATACCCACTGACCCTCCCCTCCGCCTCTCACAAACCCCCCCCCCCCCCCCCACCCCACCCCACCGCCTCCCCTGTTCCAGTCACTACATGTTCCCTGCTCTCGGTTGCTCCCCTGACAGCCTGCCAAGCTGCCGCACAGCCTCCCATCCTCTGGGACATGGGAGAGGATGGCCAGCCATGTGGAAAGACAGAGAGAGAGAGAAAGAGAGAGAGAGCTGGGGGGTGGGGGGCGCAGGAGGGTGAGGTGAGAAAGGGGGTTGGTGGTGAAGAGCGGGATGAGAAAGACAATGAGTAAGAGAGAGAGAGAGGGCGTGAAGCGGTGAAGTGAGACGTGGTTATCTTTTTGTCACTTGTTCAGGGTGAGGGATGTTGAATTCGGGCTATGGGGTTCCGCCAGCGACAAGTTTATTCACACTAGCGCACACACACATGCAGACACACATAGAGAGAAATATTTTGGTATGTCTTTCAGTGCTCATTTGCCCCTCCTTGACTTATTTCCTATCAAACAAAAAAGGGAAAAATCTGAAAACGCTATCTCCCTCCACTCGCTGCCTCTTCCCTCTCACTCCTGTCCACCTTGCCCTCCTCTGTTATTCCAAGTGTTAGGTCATGAATGATTGACAGGGCACAGCTGGAGAGGCCTGCTCCCCTCCCCTCGCTCGCTCTCTCTCACTACCACCACACTCTTTGCTCACAAACACACACGCTTCAAACACTTTGATACACATTTTATCCTCCGTGAGGCGTTTTCACGCAGCCAGTGTGTGTGTGTGTGTGTGTGTGTGTGTGCGTGTGTGTGTGTGTGTGTGTGTGTGTGTGTGTGTGTGTGTGTGTGTGTGCTCTATCAGAGCATGTCAGTCAGGCTGCCTATACAGTGTGTGCTCTCACTCTGGCTCTCCCCGCTGTTGTGTTTTATTTTAGAGTCCCCAGGCAGGCAGACAGGGCCAGCAGGCAGCGCAGAGTAATGTCATCCAGCAGGGTTAGTTTCAGCCTCCACATTAGTGCACACGGGGGAAGAGAGGAGAGGAGGAAAAGGAGGCAGAGGAAGTCAAGAAAGCAAAGAAATGCAAGGGAGATGAACAGGGGAAGGAACAGAGTGATGGGGGAGAGAGGGAAGGAGGTAAAGTATGAGGGAGGAAAAACTCTGAGGGGCTTGTGGAAAGACAAATACATCTCTTATTATTGATTTGGACATATGGTTTAAAATACACAAAGATTACATACTGTACATGCAAATCCTCCAGCATATATTTTAAGAGTCTGTTCAAATTACACTGACAAAATGCATGAGCCGTCACACAGAGTGCAATTTCCATGTAGGAATATGATTTCTGCTTATGCATTTGTATGCATACTTCAAATATTTATTTTTGCGGCATGTGGAGAGAGAAAAGGAGGGTATGTGGGGGGGGGAGAGAGGGAGAGAGGGAGACTCAGAGACGAGATGTTCCCTGGACCCTGCTGCCTATTCTTAGAACACACTGGCAGCACTGAAGGCCACAGCAGCTCCCTGCCACTGCTATGAACACATTGCGGCTCTGAGAATAGGACAGCTAATCTGAAGCCAGTTTCACACTCTGAGGAATAGGGGAATGCTCCTGGTCACGCCAGTCCTACACCCGTAGACCTATTCGCTCCAATATGAGTCAGAGTGATTGATCCATTGTCCCTTTATGTGTTGGTTAGACCCTATGTGCTCCACAGGATTCCATAATTTAGCGTATGATTTGAGATTTCTGTATTAAACTGGCACTATTTCTAACATTGGTACTCGCACACTCCTCAATTTTTCTACAGCACACACGCATAACAAATGTCTCCACCGCTGCCTCCCATTTCACCAAAGACCCAGATATCATGACACTGCAAGTCAGAGGACCCCGGCTTCATCTAAAATGCAGACGGGCCATTTTTCCGCTTGTATGCCAGCCTGTTTTCATTTGCTCCTCATGAATCATTTAGCGCGCACACACAGTTTCATGTACACGCATAGTTGTTTGATCCTCAAGAGCCCGGGAACACATGTTTTTGCCGGGGCCATACCATTTGTTCCCCAACGGCTTGAAAAGAAAGACGTCCATGGAGCGGGATTGATCTGCAGTTTAAATGTATCTGGGTGTTTCATCTGAACACATCTTCAGCATTGTTTCTAACCTACATTATTCACCTGGGATCAAACATGCATCCCTATTCGCAGTCTCTGTTGTTTTAATGAGGCAGTTTCTCAATATTTGAAGCTTGTTTTTAATATCTAAGCAGCTTAAATGTCTGCAATGCCTTGAGAGGAATAAGTCTTGGGATTCAGTTTGAACGTTGAACACACTTCAGACTGCAGCACTTCGAGTCCAGTTTGAAACGATGACCACCTGAAAAGATGCTACCCATTAGCTGTACGATCCAAGTGTGAACCTGTTGACAAGCATGTGCACTGCTGAAGTGTCCGTTAGCGGGACACTGAATCCCTACCAGCACTCCTCTGCAGCTGACACTACACTTTCCTCTCCCGTGGATGAGACACACACCAGAAGACAATTTCCCTATGGGGATCAATAAAGTATTTTCTTTTGCCTGAAGGCTTTTAGTTGGATCTTATGGCAAAATGTGATGGCTACACACTGTTCTGCCTACTGGGAACTATGCTGGCCAGTGTAGGTTGTTAAAGCAAACTGGTAACACAAGGTTGAGCAGCGGTGGTACAGGGAGGAGGGAGAAGCTCCGAAACTGCGGAAGAAGGAGGCCATGTTTATACCCATCCACCCCTGACAGGCTGGCTGACTGAAGCCCATCACAGCAGAGTGAAGAGACTGTGTGTGCATGTGTGCACTACTCTTACACACTTACCCACCCCTATGCTTACACGAGCGTTCACCCCCAGTGTGTGACAGGCTTTATGATTTGAGAGTGAGGGGGAAATGGAGAGGGATGAACTTGGTTAAGAAAACACCAGTCCGGTTCCACTGGCGCCTCTCCACCAGCCTCTCCTACAGAGGAGGGGAGACAGAGGGGGGAGATAAGAGACGGGGAGGAGGAGGAGGTGGAGGAGGAGGAGGAGAGGGAGTGATGACTGACCTTAGAAGGAGAGAAATGTTTCCCCTCTCCATCTTTTTTTTATCCTTTGCCCAACAGTTCTCCCTCTTTGGCTGGTGGCTTTTGTCAAAGCTTGTTTCTTCTAACAGATTACAAAAGAGGCCAGAGATGGAGAGGAAGCTCAGCGCAGCAAGCACAGCGCACACAGCACACACACACACACGCACACACACACACACGCACACACGCACACACACACACACACACACACACACACACACACACACACACACACACACACACACACTACTGATCTATATTTCAGTGACAAGCAGAACTCTGCATACAAATCTTGTTAAAAAAATGGATGATGTAAATGAAAAGTGAATGACTGTGTGCGTTGATAAGTGTGCATGTGTTGTATGTGTACATTTGTATGCATCTGTGGGTGTGTGTGTGCGTGTGTGTTTGTGTGTGTGTGTATGTGTGTTTCTATGTGTGGAGCAGCAGTCTGTATGTATTACTGTTTTTGTTTTTTGGGACACAAAACGTGCAATAACACCTTCCTCACTGCCCTCCCCGTTCCACCACGGGACAGTCAACAGTGTGACAGTGTGTGAAAACTGAGGCTGCTGTATGGTGATGTTGGATATACGTCAGTAACTGAACATGACACACATTTCTGCTTGTACTTTCGAAGCGTTACATCCGATGTTGGTGTTAAAATGTGCTATAGATCCTGGCTGGACGTCAGCTCAGTTCAATCTGTTTGATTTGCTTTTAATAAATCACTCTTTCTCATATTGATTCCAGAAAACCAAATAGATATCCTCAAGTGCATACTTGATAAATAGATTTCATTTTCAGCAACCATTAATGCCAGATATGCCCTTCTGGCACTAAGCCCTCTATTATAAATGGTGATTTTTCTGTTACAACATTAATATTTAAATGAACTGTTAAAATGGCTTCAAATGTTATGGAGCCAATCTGAAGATTGGAATAATCTATTTTTTATTCATTAGTAGTTTGGACGTGGGAATGTTCTTTTGTCAAATGATTTTTCAGCATATTAATCTAAAAGGATTTCTTGTCGTCGTTGGGTGATGTAGTATTTTAGGTTGAGTGACAGTTGCTGCAGTTGATAATGTTTTTTTTCTTCTCATTTTCACTCTTTTGAATGTAGCAGATAAATCGAGAGTTGCTGTAGAAGGAAAGAATAAGTAAAAGACTGCATCATTTCCCTCCTTCCTTTTCCCTCCCCATCTCCCTCCCACTTTCCTTCCCTCCTCCCTTCTTTAGCTCACCCCCCCCCCCCCCCCCCCTTTTCCATTTCACTCCCTCTTTCCTGAGCTTCATCCACTTCTAACCTTTCTGAGTTTATTTTTATGTCTGGTCTTGGATGCCTGGCCTCCCAGCAGGCTGGCTAGGCAGGGGAGGGAGGAAGGAAGGAGGCAGCAGCGGAACGCAGAGGAAGAAAAGTGAAGGCATTGAACGAGGGATGGAGGGGGAAGGAGCCATCGGAAAGGGAGTGTTCTGTCATCACCATGGCTCCCTCTGGCTGCTGGGAGGCTGAAATTACATCTGACTTTGAAGTTCGGGGCGCAACACAGCTAGTGTTGCTATAGTGACAGGAAGTGTGTGTGTGTATGTGTGCGTGTGTGTGTGTAAACTCCATGGGAGGTTTATTATGCATGATGCACACACTGTGACTAGTCCTGATGGCATTACAGTGCTGTTATTAATCTACTCTCATAATATACCTGTATTTTAAACACATCCACACACACATGCACACGTGAACATATCTGGGAATTCATGCTAAGATGCATTCACACACACACACACACACACACACACACACACACACACACACACACACACACACACACACACACACACACACACACACACACACAGGACCCATTTCACAGCTGGATTCAAACTTCACGTCGTGCCTTTTAAAGATTAAGATAAAGTTTTCCCTCTTATTATCTTTGAGAAGGTTTAGCTGGCTGCACACTGCGCTCACAGGCAAATGCAGAAGCAACTACGTGTGTAAAAATCACTCTCATATGCACACACACACACACACACACACACACACACACACACACACACACACACACACACACACACACACACACACACACATACTAAGTTGTTCAGATTGCAGATAGCTGTGTTTGGGTTGTTTGAGCTTCTAATATTCCACTGAGTCCTTGAATATTGATGGCCTTTGTTTCAAACTCTGAGATCGAGGAGAAGAGCATTTTCAAGGGTGGTAGACAGACAGATGGATGGATGGATGGATGGATGGATGGATGGATGGATGGATGGATGGATGGATGGATGGATGGATGGATGGATGGATGGATGGATGGATGGATAGATAGATAGATAGATAGATAGATAGATAGATAGATAGATAGATAGATAGATAGATAGATAGATAGATAGATAGATAGATAGATAGATAGATAGATAGATAGATAGATAGATAGATAGATAGATAGATAGATAAAACTATAATAAAACAGATGAAAAGATGAAGGGAGGGGGGAGAGGAAATGGAGAGGAGGGATGGAGCGATGGAGAGGTTGAAAATAATGTTCCATTAATGCAGAGCCAGGCTCTTGCTGAGGGCCCAGCGCCAATCTGCATCTCCCTACAGTCTGCCTGCTATACATTTTTCATGAACGCTGAGCGAGAATTAGCGACGGATCGCTGCTGCAAATCGCTTCTCCTTGGACAGGAGGCCGACGGAGAGAGGGGGGGGAGGGAAAGAAAGAGGGAGAAAGAAGGACGGGAGTAAAGGAGGGAGGGGACTGTGCAGAAATGAGGAGAGGTGAAATGGAGGAGAACAGAACGGGATGATTGGAAAGGATGTGAGGAAGAGTATAGGGGGAGAAAAGTGTAGAATAGTATTTCAAAGGTGTTATTATGACCAGTGTATACATCACCGAGTGCCATTGTCCAAATACAGTACAGTCTATAAAGTGATGGTGTAGTTCTGGCATTGTGTCTAATTTAACTTTGTACTGGTTCTGCAGTATAGTTTTATATTTAGTGTAATGTTTGAATACTTACCATTTTTAAACTGTCCCATAGTTAGTTGAGACATTTTCTTTGATACAACAGTACACTGAATTTGTAAATGCCAGGATCTGCAACATTTTATTTGTCAACTATACTGATGATTGATACACATTTCGCCCAAACATTCTAATATCTAATTTGAAGTGCTATTATCCTTTAAAAATTGTCTTTTTTTGTTTGTTTTTTCCATGTTTTTGTGTTTGGAGAACAGAGTTGAACATACAAAATCTCAAACTATATTGAAAGCCATTAAAATTAAAAATACCTAAAAATGTGAATAACTGTTAGTTGGAAGTAAGAAGTACTGTATTATTCCCACTTGGGGAGCTGAGTCGGATATCTTGAATTTTAGTGGCCAATGTTGGTGATAAATGCTGAATACTACATTTCCCATAATGCATGGAAAGCATTTGTTTATTAGACCTAGGAGTCCTTTTCATGGTATTTTTCTTTTCTATTTCAGTCCTCCCCTCCCCTCCTCTCTCCCCTCCTCCTCTCTCCACATGTTTCCTCTCCTTGGCCTGTGCCTTATAGTTCTGACCCCAATCTTATCCTGCTCTCTTCACTCCAATATAGTCCACTTTCATTTTCCACCGGTGGCCTTGTGCTGCCATTACAGACCCTCGCTGTCTAACTGGCTTACTCATATGCTGTCTGGTTTACTGACTGCTTGTCCGCCTGCTCTCTGTTTTCCTGTCTTGAGTTGTGCTCTGTGAGATTGAATGTCATTTGTAGGTGTGTGAAGGCAACGGAAACACTCATCAGTCTCTTAACACTCATCCTGCAGTTAATTTAGCAGATTGCAATTTGTAACAGAAGAATCAATAATATTTTATATTTCATGAATAAAAGTATCGCACATTCAGTTCTTTAAATACTTGGATTTCATTTGAGATACGATGGTGGTTCATTTTCAGCATTTAATCTCAAATATTTGTTTGGCATGCACTATTATTATAATGTCTGAGTTGGTTTTACGTCCAAATTGTTTCCCTGTGGTCTCCCTGACTGCCAGTGTGTCTTTGTGTACTGTATGTTTCAGTGGACCTGGGACATGCTGTTCCCATTCGGCTGTCCACTGCAACAATATTTCTGCTTTATATTAGCTGTAGGATGGACCCAGAAATTTCTATCTATATCGGTGATGAAAAAAACCCAGATCTTTGACAAGAGAAGATGTGTGTTTGTGTGTGTGCACGCATGTGTGTGCGGCGCCTGTGATTGCTGCTGTAATCTGCTCTCTCCTGCCAGCCACGGTTATTACAGTTGTCGATATGGTGCTCAGGGCTTTATAGACACAGGCAGCAAGACTCTGTCTGGATGCCCGCCAGAGTGTGTGTGTGTGTGTGTGTGTGTGTGTGTGTGTGTGTGTGTGTGTGTGTGTGTGTGTGTGTGTGTGTGTGTGTGTGTGTGTGTGTGTGTGTGTGTGTGTGTGTTGTGTGTGTGTGTGCATGTGTGCCAAAGTGCTTTATATTTGTTGTTACACTTGTGTGTGCACATTTGTGTGCATGATCCTTTTTGCTCTGTGTGTATGTAATTGAGCTCTCCTCATGTAAAGACCGGTTCAACAGTGTGTTAATTACTTGTGTTACAAAGCGTGTGACCCAGCCTTGTACGCATTTTATCTACAGGGTTTGCTTTATTCCTGCATGCATGAGCATGCATGTCGGTGGACGTGTGTGGGCCCCGTCTTTGCTTGGCCAAGTTTACTGTGTTAAGAAGCCGGTTGCTTCACTGGTAATGGATTGATAAGGGGAAAGAGAGAAGAACTTTAAAATCAGGAAAAACCAGCGTGGGAAGAGAGGAAACAGGCTTCAGTGTTGTTTAGCTGTTGCAGGAGAGTGAAAAAGGGAAAGGAAGTAGAAAGAGACAGAATGAGGGAGAAAGAGGAGGGCGGGGAGGACGGCATGGGCCGGGATGGAAACGGTGGGAAGGAAGGAGGCATCGAGGTGTGGAGGGGTTTTCTCCTCCTGGTATTCAGCCTTGACTGATGCCTGTTGTTCACTCCGCTTCTACTGTTTACCATGCTGCCAGTGAGATTACCATCACGGCTTGGCAGTGGCTTACAATGGGACTGAAACAATACTTGTGTAACATTTGCTTTTGTAACACTGTCATACATGCATAGGCACACACACACACACACACACACATCGCGAGGTCACTGATGGCCCATTTTCCCAGTCGCACTGCTCTTTTGGAAGTGTACGACCATCTGTCTGATTTGGCCAGACGATTAAACAAATCCTCCCTCTCTCTCTTTCTGCCTCTCTCTCTCTCTCACTGTCTCTCTCTCTTTGTGCGAGTGTGCATGTGTGTTTGGTGAGCCAGCAGTGTGATTGAGGTCTTCTCACATATCAGCAAACTGTGACCTCCACGGCATGAAAAAAAAACCCGTCCCCCATTGTGTTTGTGTGTATACGTGTGTGCGTCTGTCCTCTTTTGCTTCGCTGAAATAGAGCTTCCATCTCTTGACGGATGTACCACACTAGAAATTATGAAACAATATCCCTTCTGTTCAGAGAAAACATCTTGTTTTTAATGGATTCTTTATGAGCTCTAATTCTTGGGAATGTTTCTGTGTGTTCTGAGTAAGCTTTAGTTGTTATAATTGACTCTTATTGTGTTTAATTGTTGTTTCTCTATGGACTGAGTACATTCTTATTGTTTTAATTATTTCATAATGTGATAAGTGCCACTGAGCCCTCATCAGCCAGAAAAACCCGTTGAGATGAAAAATAAAATATGCAGCAGTCCATCAACAAACAACTCTTGACCTTTTTAGGGGGCACAGAGTCAATTGTGTGTTTGCAGAAACCACCACAAAGAAGCAAAGACTTCTTTTAAAATATCTGTTATGCGTTGACATGTTGCTCATACAAGAATTCCTTCCTGTACATAAATGAGAATAATGCAATTTTATAATATATATAATATTCCTGCTCTGAAAGGGACCATTCAACATTAGAAGCACTTTTTACATTCTGCTGCTAGCTGCTCTGTTGGAGTATACTAATATATAACATTACATTCCTTTTGGCGCATGCATCTAATATGTCCTTCCCGCAAGGATCTTGGAAGGGATCTTGAGTACCTTTTACCACTTGCTCCACCTCTGACCAAAAGACAGATGTCTATTTACGCGGCCAAACACCAAACCAGGAACATTAGTCCTGTTTAGACAGTCCAGGTCTCGAACACACACACACACACACACACACACACACACACACACACACACACACACACACACACACACACACACACACACACACACACACACACACACACACACACACACAGTATGAACCAGCACACTCAGTCGGGGTAATTTTAAAAGAGTCTTGTGGTAGCTTTGCATAGCATTTGGGCTAATGGCGTGCCATGTGCATCCTCCCAGGTCAGTGAATCCATTAGCAGCCATATTACTGCCACATAATGGGTTATTGGTTAGTAGGAAAAAAATGACCAAGAGGCCACGACGAGAAGAGAGAGAGAGAGAGAGAGAGAGACAGAGAGATAAAAAGATGAAGAGAGATAAATAGTTGTCTCTAGCAGGGCCTCAGAATTGAGTTACAGCTGTTTAGATTTCTCGTCTCTCAAGTCATTTTCTCTCTCTCTTCTTTTTCATTTCTTGTTTGCGCCCACTTCTCTTTCACCCTCAAGGCTTTGGGAGGGTTTTATCTTTCTAATGAGCCGTTGATTCTTTTTTTTTTTTGTCGTTACCTCATTCGTTCTGGATGGAAGGCAATATTTGTCATACTGTCAAGCCGCTGTTTGCATCTAGCATGTGTGTGCTTGTGTGTGTGGACTGCGGCGAAACTAAGTGGTGCAAAGTGTTTACGCCGCAGTTTTGGGTTGGCGTTGGTGGTAGAAGTGGACGCAGGGGTCGGAGTAGTTTGGCACGTTGGCCCAAGTCGCCATGTTGTACTCCCAGCCTTATCAATATGCAGCACGGTGGGCGGTTCGCAATTGGCTTGATTGCTTTAATTGGTTGGACACATTTGCAAACACTTTTTCTGCTGTGCAAAGGTTGCCCCGACTGTATTGTTGTTGTGATATTTTGTCCAGCGAATGAGAGACTCTGCGCTGCTCGGTTCAACTTTGCATGAGTCATTCCGCTCCTACACACTGAGAGTAGGGAGAAGTTTAAAGGTGATCCTCTGTTATGAGCAAAAAGCATAAATATGTATAAGACACAGATTGTGATGCGTATGCACAAACACACACACAGACATACACACACACATATGAACTGTCTACTGTGTCAGTCACTCTATGCATCTATATCAGTGGCGGCTTGGCGGTATCTCAGCAAGCACGTGTTTACTTGCTGGCTTGGCTTGGGTAGCACGTGTGTTTATATGCTTGTGTGTGTGTGTGTGTGTGTGTGTGTGTGTGTGTGTGTGTGGGGGGGGGGGGTTAAAATGATGTGGAAATCAAATTCACCTTGAAGTGTCCTTCTCTCTCCCCTCACCACCCCCGTATTTTTGCCTTCGTCTTTGCTTTGAACGCACTGCAGCACTCAGTTCAAAGAGAGACGCCTGCTTGTGTGTGTGTGTGTGTGTGTGTGTGTGTGTGTGTGTGTGTGTGTGTGTGTGTGTGTGTGTGTGTGTGTGTGTGTGTGTGTGTGTGTGTGTGTGTGTGTGTGTGTGTTGTTAGTAATGACAGCAGGGTTTGAGATGGAAAGAGGGAGAAAGAGAGAAAGACCCGCCACTGCACTCCTCTCACTTTGTGTGTGTGTGCATGGCATTATGTTCACATGTTCCTTGGCATGTTTGGTCTTTATTATTGTTTTACTTTAGTAGCATAAGGAGCATGTGTATGACCGTATACACATCATATATATATATATATTTCTGCAAGGTCATGCGTATGAATTCGATTTTGTGTATATATATACACATACACACGTGCACAGGAACTCTGGGGATCTTATTGGAGCATTTGACCTAAAGGTCACCCACTGGTAGCATAGACAGATGCAGATGGCGATCAATATCAGATATTCACAGTTGACTTTTGCACGGGATAATCAAACGTGATTAATGTCTCCGTCACTTTGCATTCAACTCTCGGTTTTATACAACACCTGAGAAAGTAAGAGGACAAAGGGAAGGATGGAATGGAGAAAAGAAGGAAGCAAAGAAGGAAGGAAGGCAAAAATATCAAGGAAGGTTTGAAGGATGCACTGACTTTGGGAAGGAAATGATGTAAGAAGTACTGGTTTTTAAAGATCTTGGGAAACATAGACAGAAAATACATAATATACACTACTAGACATTTGGACTATATTAGGAGTGTCTCTCTCTCTCTCTCTCTTTCTCACACGCTCCTCCTGGGTCCCACAGAGGCTGCTCTAAGACGAGGAGGCGGCAGGGCAGGAGACGGTAAAGGTCACCCCGTCTTTCTCTTCCTCCCTGCTACCTCGTTCTTTCAATCACTGAAATGATTTCCTCTCATACTTCAGCTTCTGTTTTAAGGAGAAATGTTGCAGCTTGGCATTAGAATACAGGATGATTATCAGAGACAGACAAGGAAAGTCCTAAATCTTTACTCTGTCTTTACGTCCACATCACCTTTTATAGTATATGATAATATGTATACAATTATGTATGTATAAAAATACAGCAGTGATACAATTTGTTTACTTTTAGCCTCCTTAATTATCACAACTTCTATCTGAGGACAAAATGGAGTCTGGGTTGCAGTAGAACAATGCTCTCAGACCTCTAACATTAAGTCTCAAAATAAGATTTATAACGCCATATAATAGCAAGCTTATAAACAAATAACAAAATCACGTATAGATAATAATGAAAGGAAGATTAACATTTGAAATGATAACATTCTGTAATATTGTCAAGTGGAATCATAAACAAAACAGTCAATCAAGCGCCTAGTGTTCCTTCTATACCCTCTGAGTGATGATGTGTTTTGGCTCTGTTCCAGAAGTCCTCCATTCTTCTTCCATTTCTACTTTTTCCTTCACTCTCCTTCTCACCTTTGTCCCTTTCTAATTTCTCCTCATCCCTCCTCTCCTTTCTATTCTTCACCATCTCTTTCATCCTGATTTCCTCTGTCCTTTTTGACCTCATCCCCTCTTATTTCCTGTCCTCCTCCTCTCTCTGCTCCTTTCCTCTCTGACTCAGGAGGCTGCAGTCTCCAAAAGGTCAGTCCCGGGCTGACATTTTCCATGGGACCTCATTGATTTCCCCTCCGCATGTTGTGATTGGCTTTCCGAAAGCTACCCTCCATTTCCCACCAATCCCCCTTAACCAGGAAGCCAGCCAGCCAGCTGACCCTGGGGTCAACCAGCTCCAAATAGCTTTTTCTGGAGCGGTTCATTCTTGTTTGCTCTATATTTTTCTCCTTTCAGCCTGCACACCTCCCTGCAGGCTGCAGGCTGAGGGAAGAGGGAGAGGAGAGCGGGATGGATGAAGGAGAAGGATTAAGGCTTAAAATGGAAGTTTACAAGGCCAGTGGTTCTCTTACCCTGGTTCAGGGTCTCCCACGCGTCCTTGATATGGCTCCAGAAGGGCCCCTGGCAAAACATGGAATTATTTAATTTTACTGTATTACACCAGAAAATCAATATTTTGGTTTACTCTCTTCTACTGTATCTCTTCATACAGTACGGACCCTTCTAAAACAACTGGCATACAGTATGTCTCCCTCTGGGTTCTTGAGACAAAATAATATCAAGCTGGGTTCCCCACATTCTAAGAAATCCTACACTCTAGTCTGAGCATTGTACTCCTGTTCACCTGAATTCTTATGTCTGCATTTCAGGCTTACAGCCTATGAGGCCTTTTTAGCTTAGCCTTGTTAGCTTAGCCTTGTTAGCTATGCCATAGGTTAAAGTATCTTTGACGTGTTCCTCCGGGCTAAGTAGAGATACTATGTGGAGGCTAAAAGAAATGGGCCGGTCAGCTTCTTGTCTATTTCAACACAAGTTTTCCGATGCCGGTGGAGATTGTTTGTAAGGGAAAGTCTTTTCTTTTTCAGTGACACTTCTAAAGTCATTGCCACTGCCGATCTTCTTTACTCACCACAACCATTGCTCTCTAATCACAGTGAATGGAAAGAATGTGAGTACACGGCTGTAGTCTAACGAGATGAGACAAAAATTGAAATTACCTGGACGCTACTCCAGTTATACCAAGTGCCTGGCCCATTGTTGCTATGTATCAGAAAGTAAATGAAAGAATGTAAACACAGTCACTGGAGGAAATATAATTAGGCCCTTTAAGACTTTTCTCTCCCCATTTTTCACTGTAAATCAAGCCAGTGTCTGCTGCATACTTGATGACATGATAAACAAGTTTCCATTGTGCAGGGAGTGAAAGGGGGCAGCGGATGAGAATATCGTTCGGTTATGTGCATCTGAATATTCACGGCTTATGTGCACTGTGACTGATGCATGCACTCGGTTTTGCATAACACATATCAGAGAATTATACCTCTTTCTCTGTCTGCGTCTTTATCCGTTTGTGTTTCCTCTCCCCCCCCCCCTTGCCCCTCCCGGGGCTCTGCCGCTTCCTCCTGCAGAAAATGCCGTTCCTCGTGAGACGGCAGCGGCGGTTTCTGGTAGAAAATGTCCGAAACGCACCAGCGTAAACAAACGGGCAGACAGCCCTCAGTCTTTCTCTGTGAAGTGATAATGTGTTCCCCACGCTGTTTTTTGTTCTCATGCTAATGAAGTGGACCGCATCGGTAATCACTTTCAAACCCTCAGCCGGGGAAAAGGTAGAAACCACAAAACAAAGGCTCGAACAAAAAGGATGCTGTGCTGTTGTGTGTGTGTGTGTGTGTGTGTGTGTGTGTGTGTGTGTGTGTGTGTGCGTCTGTTGTGAGTGTGAGCAGAAGTGGAAGTAGAAATAGAAGTGGATGTGCGTTTGAAGTGGGCTTGTGTGTGTTCCAGTTTGTACCTTTTTCTGCATTTGCACCAACCCACTGCCAACTACCGTGACCCGCTTTGGGGGGAGGTCAAAGGTCACCTGATCCTGCTGGTGAGATGTTCATGTCAAATGATCAAATAGAGCAGAACAGACGCTTAACCATCAATTGCAGTAGAAGTGATTAAAAGTGATGATATATGGGGTTAAAACTGTCCAAAATATTAATTCTAGCTTTCCTGTTAGAA
Organism: Anoplopoma fimbria; assembly: GCF_027596085.1. Classification (NCBI taxonomy): domain Eukaryota; kingdom Metazoa; phylum Chordata; class Actinopteri; order Perciformes; family Anoplopomatidae; genus Anoplopoma; species Anoplopoma fimbria. The sequence continues at coordinate 18,269,479 of NC_072463.1, forward strand.
ATCATGTTTCCCAGCATGCATTTTACACTGCTGCCGAAGTTGTCCACTAAAAACAATTTTCAAAAAACTCCTTTGATCTTATATGTGCTCATAGATCTAGTGGAGGCATATATGTGTCAACTAGTGCTTTTCAAAAAACGACTCAGATGAGACTTTTCTGCTGCAAGTCTTCATCAAGCAGTCCGTGGTGGACAGCTGCTGCACACACCGCAGACATCCTTTACCTTGTTTACTGAGAACTAATGAACTCAAAAGTCCGGTCAGAGCTGCAGAGCCGCTCAGCATCTGCTGTTATGGACCAAAAACTCACTTTAACCTCCTTCAAAAATACAACTATTCTTTCAAGGTGTGTAAAGTTTGTATTGTGTCTCAGCACTGCTGTCTTACTCAATCATTTATTTATTACAGTATAAAATCAGTACGGCCTGAACCTTGACCTCTTCAGTGCTAGTCTTCTAGAATTCAATATTTTGTAAGATATTTAGCACAATGAGACCGCCGCCATTAAATTAAAATGGCAGGTTTTTGCCATAAAGCCTATCTCGTCGAATGAAAGAACAAATCTAAACTTTAATTTCCTGTTTAGTCTCTCTCTTTATATGAATGGTTCTTCTTCTCTTTTTCCACCTCCTCTTTCATCTTATTTCGGCGTTTTCTTCTTTTCAAACCTGGCCTTGCGCTCCTCCAGGCTGACTGAGTTTAGGACATAAAGCTGAAATGCTGCCCCCTGAGAGCTGTTTGTTTACGGGAGACCTTGGAAATTAGCATGTTTCAGAAGGCAAAGTACACTCGGACAACACGTTGTTTCCAAAGATTCAGTTCTTTAAGTTGGTTTTTTTCAACGCATAAATGTGTGCGTCCATTCGTCTGCTCCAATGCACATGTTTTTTTCTCTCACAAGCTTGATACGCGTTTGTCTTGTGTGTGTGCTAACATATTCTTGTGCACCTGTATTCATCTGGCTGTGTGTGTGTGTGTGTGTGTCAGCTCTTTCGGTGGAAGACATTAGGCTGCAGTAACAAGCTATTGATTGAACTGGGCGGCAGGCTGCTACTGATCTCATGAAAGTTTTCCCTTTTCTTTTGCCACGTCGGCTGTCACTGATCTTATTCCAAGAACCATGTCCCCACCTTTAAAACATCACTTCCTTGTTACGGTGCCTTTCCTTTAGCATCTCCAGGTGTTTACATCAGCCAAATTAAAACCTCTGACGAGCTCAGTATCAGTGATAAGTTACAGAGGTGGAAAGTAACGAATTACATTACTCGCGTTACTTGAGTAGCTTTTTTGTGTACTTGTACTTTTTAACTACTTTTTAAAATGTGTAATTTTACTTTTACTTAAGTACATTTTCTTTGGAGTAATGTACTTCTACATTTTACAGCACAAGCGTTACTGAGTAAAAAAAAATCTTTATTAGAAACATAATAAACCGTTGGAACACGCAAGACCGGTAACCCTAGCAACGCCTGTAAACAAACCTCGCAAAGAATCCAGGGCTGAATCCGAATACTCGTTTATAGTATGCATTTTGTAGTACGAAAATATAGCGCGTCCGAATGCTCAGTGTGCATTGTGTAGTACGGAAAACGTTTCCGAATGCGTACTACCGCCACAGTATACAACGGTAGGTTACCAGACTACGAGTCTGGTAACGAACGAAGAAGAGATGGCTGACCCGACTCTACCAACAGCGGCTTAGAAAGACGTCATAGAAAGCGGCGAAAAAAAGAGACATTAAAAAGAGTGAAAAAGTAAAGTAAGTTTAAGTAAAAAGAGACATTTTTAATTTAATAGCAACGATGACAAGACGGAAAACAATTTTGTTGTGTGCAGTGAGCACTGTGTGCTGTGTCACAATGACAATGGGAATTTGCCAGGTGGGCTTTCGATTTCCCAGGTGGGCTTTTGCACATCACAGTAGAGGCAGAAAACACTGATTGTAAAAAAGTAACTTTTTACTTTTACTCAAAGTACATTTTAAATTATTTACTTTTTACTTTTACTTGAGTAGATTTTTTGACCGGTAAATTTACTCGTACTTGAGTACAATTTCAACAGAGTAACAGTACTTGTACTTGAGTAAAATATTTTAGTACTCTTTCCACCTCTGATAAGTTATAAAAGAGCACCACAGTGGACATTTATTTGTAATGAAATGCCACAGTGGGTTGCTCCTGTCAAAAATATGCCCTGCATTTTTACCTTTGGGTGCAAACTAGAGAACCTGTTAGCAAGAAAATCAGCTGTGGTTTATGAAATATTGATCAAGGCTTTTATTAACATTTCTGTCTCAAGATACATTTCAATTTGGAGAGCCTGCAGAGACAAGCACACAGTCATGACTCTCACTTTGGCTCTGCGTACACTCATACACACACAGAGCCACACACACACACACACACACACACACACACACACACACCTGCTTTACTACTGGCGTGATGTTGGCGTCCCAGAGGTAATTAGACTGAGGCTGTTGCTGGCTGTGCTACAACAGCTCAAATAACTGGACTGACTCTACTACACCTGTCTGGAGGGAGAAACTCTGTGAGTGTGTGTTTGTGTGTGTGTGTGTGTGTGTGTGTGTGTGTGTGTGTGTGTGTGTGTGTGTGTGCGCGCGCCATGCATTCCTAAAGATGTATAGTGCACGTCCATGAATATGTGTGTGTCTTTACTGATGACACACGCTCGTGTTTGATACTAGGTGTTTGTCATCATGATGTGTGCACATGTGAACCCTTTTAGTGATGATATGCTTGTGTGTGTGCATGTGTGCATGCGTGTCTGTACAGTATGAGCGCCTGTGTGAACGTGTCATCACCTGCCAGCGCACAGTTGTTTTGACATCGCTCTGATCTCAGTGATAGGCCATAACAACAGTAGCATGTATGATCATCTTCTCTCTGACTCTCTCTCTCTTTCAAACAAACAAACAAACACACACACACACACACACACACACACACACACACACACACACACACACACACACACACACACACACACAGACAGAGGTATAGATGAAAGGCTAGACATCTGGATTATGGAGAAGCTAACATGACAAGGCTGATATCTGCTATGCTCTTTATGAATATCGCTAGATGGTCTTTAGGATAGATGGTGCAGGCTTTGATGATCGTTGTGTTACTGGAATGACATTTTGGCAGTTGTGTACACTGAAAAAAAACACGCTGCAACATAATGCACTAAGCTCAAACACACACGCGCCGTCGCAAATGTAGGGATTTTCGAGCAAGCTGTCGTCTTCTCTCTCACACAGATACACACAAGTTTTTGGGAGAGCATGCTGCTCCATCTCTTGCTCTTCTTCTCTTTCTTTCCAGCACACAAACACGCACACACACACACAAACAAATTTACCCAGCTCAATGTTGTGTTTTATATGCTGTGTGAAGCCGAGAAAGGTTAGTTAGCTCGACCTCTGCCTGCAGTATTAAGCCTCTTATCCGATCTATTGGAAAGGTAAAAATACACAAACGCACACCAACTGGAGGCTAAAATTAGCGCTGTAATTGGGATGATTTTTGGAGGAGAGTAATAAAGAGAGAAGCAATGAGAGAGAGAGAGAGAAAGAAGAGAGACTGCCTTTTTCCTCTCACGCTGCATTTCATTTTAAATTGAGCTTTCTTCTCTCTGTTTATTTCTGATGGCTTTATGCCACTAGACACATGCTAATAGGATTTTTGCTCATAAATTAACTTGGCTCTTTCCTCCTGTAGGGCCGTCTCTGCTCTTTGACCACTCACTGTTCAATTATAGTTTTTGTTTTTTTCCCAGTTTGTTTTATTATTAAATGCTGTGCAGCCCAGAGTTAGTAATGCAGTTTTCTAAAAGGCTCCTCCGCTCTGCCAGGAATAACACTCTGAAGGGGAAATACCGAATGAGTGTGTTCATTCATTTATTCATTTATCTCTCTGCCACTATTGTATTCTTTTAAAAAGTCAAATTCATACACATCCACTACTTTTGTAGTATTGCAAAGACTAGAAAGTTGCTGCTTTCCTGACCTTGAAATGTGCCTTGCTTTTTCGGTTTGCTATTTTCATACCAAGTGCAGTGTGGATGGTGCAAACAGGGGAATGGTGCTGATAGGAGTTTCATGCAAATGAGGCCATGATGGGTGCAGTGTTGGTAGCTCGGTGAAAACTGAATGTTTGCCATTACAATGAAAATAGACCCCTGACGACCAGGTCTGTCTAAATGCCATATTAACCCATGACTGAAAAGAAATACCTGAGAACAAAAATGCATATACGTTACATCTCAACGAGACAAGGTGGTCAAACCAAGCAGTCATCACACACACAGAGACACAGACAAGTTTTATTTGTCTGAACATATTAGATATTATTGGGCTTAAACAGTATTTTTTTTTACAGTTCTACAGTAGTGGAAGCCAGTCCAGTTCAGAGTTGAGGAATTATGTAAATACACGTTTTGGAAATGTTAACACATTTAGATTGGATTGATAACTCCTGATTTAAAGATAAGTTTCTTTGTTTTGTTTTTGTTTTTACCATTCTATCTGTTAAATTGATTCCATAATATCATCACCAAGTTCCTGAGATTCTGGAATGTGGCAGCTTTCCTGAAAAGTAATCAGAGTAGTCTTGCATATGTTTAAGACAAATCCCCAGGCATTGCTGGACAGTTACTCAGAATAGTTATACTATCACTTTCCCCAGTATCAAGTAGTGTAAGGGATTACATTTTCCAAAAATAGTAATTTTAATATAGTCATTAATTCAAATAATGCGGTGTTTCTCCGTTACCAGAACATATTTTGATTGTTTTCTGCCAAGTAAGCTTATTAGGTCAGTATGCCACTTTGCATCATGTCGAGATAAACTTTGGTGAAGATACAAAAGCATGCAATGCATCCTCAGTTAAATATGAATAATAAATGCCATGTGCAAGGTGGTAGGTGAAGGGACGGCGTGGGCGTCTCCATGCACACCTTCTATTTTGGTTCATGTGTGCACTGGCTTAATGTGGAAGGCAGCTGGGTGAAGGTGAATATAGATCAGCAGGTGTGGTGATTATTGAACGCTCTCTCAGTCTTGTAGTTGGAAAAAGGGAAAAGGAAGCCTGGCCGTATCATTATTGCAGTATAGCTGATATAAATGTTGGCTAATAAACTAGAGTATTATCTTTAATGTGATAACGTATATGTGTCATCCACAAGTGCTTTTAGATGACATATATGAAAGACTTTCCTATCTGCTGATCAAATAAAAACATAAAAGGACACATGCTCACACAAACTTTTATTGCTGCATACCTTTAACTAGTAACAGCTTGGATACACATCCTCTATCCTTGTGCACTTGACCAGGCATGGCTTTAAAATAGAGTTAATCGATTTAGTCTTTAACTAATGGAAGCCTTCAGAAAACTCACTTTTAAAAACTGTCTTTTGTAGATTTAAACTACCCCACACTTCGCTTATTTTCCAGAATTTACTAGAAAAACATTCCAAGGTCATGTCCTCACTGGTAGCTAACAGCGTGGCCCAGATAAGCTACATTTCTCCCATGAGTATTTGTTTTATTTTGTGTGATTGTGTGGATCTTGCGCCATAAAGCACGTATGTTTTAATCACAGTATTTTTTTTGTGTACATGGGAATCTACATACAGTTGGCCAAATCCATGAGACTCTGTGTTTGAGTATATAAAAATACACCAAAGCTGACTTCCCTCCTTCAAAATGGTAGATCAAGGATGTCTCTCTACTCAATTTGGAGAAACAGAGAGATACAGAGCAGCAACAGAAAGAAAACAAGAAAGTGGATAAAAAAAGAAAGGAAAACTGCCAGGCTGTTTGTTCCCACCTGTCTTGACTTGAAAGAAGAAAAAGGGGGGAAGACAAAGACTCGTAGACGCCTGGGAAGACTTGAAAAGGGGTAACATAAAGGAGAGAAAGATCGGAGAAGAGGAAGAGGAAGAGAGCAGACATGTGCGCAGCCCCAAAAGGCACGTCGGCGTTTGAAGCCGAAGAGCTGAAACAAGCAGCAGCATTGACTTCATAGAGATCAGTCCGCGGGTAAACGACTGGGGTGGAAGGAGACGTTTGATACTGGGAGTGCTGGAAGGGAAGGATCGCTCATTAGAGGCATCCGCCAGCCCAGAGACACACCGAACCACAGCAGCGCCGCCTGCTATATCTAAGGGATTAGGATATGTAAACAAGACAGAAAGGGGTTTTTTGTAATTCATTGGAATAAATTTGTTTATTAGTTGATGTCTTTCTTGTGTTGGGAAATTAGCTGTGAAATATTCTGTAAACTTTGCTTCAGAACGTTCTGTGGAAATATTATTAGTTCATTAGTCAGAGATTGTAGATATTTTTATACATGCAACAGTATGTTGATATGTAATAATAGGTATATTTATAGCTAAATCAATATTTATCTTTTTGTAAATAGTATAGCTGTGTATTATTAATGGTGCAAGATTTCAGATTAATTCAACTAAGATGATATATTTGACAGCATCAGAACTTTTTCTACTAACCAAAAACTGTGAAATACGACCTAGTCACTTTTTTGTAGTCTGCCTGAATCGGAAAACATGTGATTCAATGAGTCATTGACATTTGGCTCCCCTTCCTATATCACATGCGGGCTCATTAGAGTATATCGCCCCTCCATGTGAGTATCTCCACCCACAACTTAAGAAATACCTTTGCAAAGATGCGCCATATTTTATACAGGAGGGGGTCTTAAAGGGACAGGCGCTAAAACTGAGCTTTTCAGATAGAGGTCTAATACACGTATATTCAGTACGTCAGAAAGATATGTTTTTTTTGAAAAATGTATTAAAACTAATAGTTAACATGTTCTCGTAGAAACCTAAAATACAAGTATGAACCTGAAAATTAGCATGACATGTCCCCTTTAAAATATGTAGTATTTAATTATTTATTTATTTTAATTATTAAATCAGGTGCATAGCTGTTGTGATTCCAACCACAGTATTTTGCAGTGGGAATCTGGTGCGGGATCACACCTCGTCAGCACGCTGTAGTGACTCCTAGCTGTTAGGTTACAGTCTGTACAGAGGGTGTGAGGTGACGTTGGAGCTGTATCAGAAGAGATGCGTGGCTGTCGACACCGTGCTGACGCCCTCAGAGGATATTACCCGCCACAAGGACTGCAAGCACAGGAGTTTCTTCCAAACCTGAATAGAAGCGTTTATTTTAGGATTTCTGAAAGAGGTCAACTTGTAACTAAACTAGACAGACAGACACTCAGGGGGTTAGGCAGAGGGTTAGTGTTAGAGCTATAACAGCAGTCCATCTGCATTACGCTGTGCTTCCTAATGAAGTGTGACCCCTCCTTTGCAATAAGAGCTTTACTTCTGGTTTCCAACATGCAATCTCTCTCTAATTCTCTAATTATTTTGTTGTTTGTTCTGCCTCTTTTTGTAAAAAGAATGAAAGAAAGTGTATCAGTGATATCGCAGCTGTGAGATTTAATTCTGCTGTGAGTGTGTGTGTGTGTTTGCATTCAGGTGTGTGTGTGTGTGTGTGTGTGTGTGTGTGTGTGTGTGTGTGTGTGTGTGTGCGTGCTTGTCAACATGCAGATGAAAGCACAAGTTAAGTTTTTCCTCATTTACATTTACCTTTTAACAGCGATGTGTGTATGTCCAAGATTGTTAACATGTGGGACAAATGACACTTGAATGTGAGATTTTTATGTGCGTGCAACAAATAGTAGAAGGGTTCATTTGACATAAAAGCATAAGCATTAAGACCTTTTATCTTGATGTTTGTGTGTCTATGTGTGTCAGGCGGTGAGACACAAGGCGACTATGCGTTTTGGTTTAGCTGTTTAAACAGGCCGCTCCTCAGTCAGCCGTGCCTGGGCTGCATAATGAAGGACCCCAGTCCATTGAGTTTCCTGCTGCGTTCAGACAGAGCAACCAACACACTGCAGTCTGCTCAAACGTACACAACCTCGCTCCGTCATACTCTCTCTCTCTCTCTCTCTCTCTCTCTCTGTCTGTCTGTCTTTTTTCTTTTTTTTTCTTCCTGTTTGTCTCTCTGTGTCTTTGAATCTCCTCCCATCATTTTTTTTCAGTCTCATCATCTTGTGATCCATCTTTCTCCGTCTCTCCAGCCTGATAATCAATGTCATAATCTGACATAGTTGACACTGAGCCAAACATCAGTGTTCAGAGAAAATAGAACAATAGTATTCATGTTAGTTGTGTATTGTAGGGGGGTAGTTGCCAGTAACAACAGTCATGCTGATCAAATAATCTCTTTCTGTCCCTCTATCTCCTCTTTGCCTTTCCTTACTCACTTCCTCCTTTACATTTCTGTATACATCTTTCTCACCTCCTCCCCCTCTCTTTCTCTTCTTCATTATGGATAGAATTTATCTTGCAGTCCAGTGACTTTTCTTCTGTCCCACTCCACCCACTTTCTCTCCGTCTATCACTCATTATCTCTCCCTGTCTTTCTCTGTCACACTTTGTCTCTCGCTAACTCTCCAGAAGATGAGAGCGAGGCAGGATAGGGGGAAAATGAGAGGAAGCCAAGGAAAGAGAATTCAGCCATAATAACTTTGTCCTTGCACTTTAAAAAAAAAGAAAGGCTGAATATTTAAATTACAAACCAATGATGGAGGGAAGCAGCCAGCAGGGTGGAGGAAAATGAAGGATTGGGAGGGTAAAATAGGAGGAATGAATGACAGGACTGGAGAGAAAGAGAGAGGGAGAATGGCAAGTGAAAGAATTATTAAAATGTCTTTAGGGGGGCTGAGAGCGGCAAATCATTTTCCAACACAAGAGGAAGAGGACCAGCCGCAGAAAAAAAGTAGTTTTTCAAACGGGAGGACGCAGTTTTTACCTTCCAAAAAACGAAGGCACGAGCGATGTTTTTGTGTGTTAAAAAAGCTCCAAAAAGAGAGCGACTGCGCTTTCATCTCTTTCTTTTTTTAGTGTTTCTGTGATCTCAACTCTGGAGGATTTCGTTTCAGCGCTTTTGAAATCATGTCCCCGTTCCCCTCTCTGCTTTGCTTTCCTTCCTTCCTGTCGCTCTCTGTGTGCATGTGTGTGTGCGTGTGTGTTACACGCCTGGCTAACAGTGGCAGCAACACAGATGTGCTGATAGGAATCCAGAGGCTAGCAGCAAAGCTCCGAGGCACACACAAACACACACACACACACACACACACACACACACACACACACACACACACACACACACACACACACACACACACACACACACACACACACACACACACAGTGTGACAACAGGGACACATTCACCCTGGGAGACTGAAGAAGGACATATTACTGCATCCCTTTGAGACACCGCAAAGGGGCATACACTTACATACTACTACACACACACACACACACACACACACACACACACACACACACACACACACACACACACACATAGTCCTCAGAAAAAGAATTTGAAAGAAAATGTCAAAATGTATCTCTGACGTTCATCAACACCCATAAGGGATATCTCCAGTTGAGTGTGTGTGTGTGTGTGTGTGTGTGTGTGTGTGTGTGTGTGTGTGTGTGTGTGTGTGTGTGTGTGTGTGTGTGTGTGTGTGTGTGTGTGTGTGTGTGTGTGTGTGTGTGTGTGCGCGTGTGTGCGTGCACTCAGTGCGTGTGCGCGTGTGTTTGTGTGTGTGTAGGGTAGATAAAGGCAGAATTGACACTTGCATTGACTGTTGCATCCCACTTCACTCACTTTCAACCTCATTGACCTCGTGTTGTTATTTCCGCTGCCATCATGATAAAAATCACCCCACCTTCCTCATCCATTTTAAATCCCCCCTACTCCAATTCTAATTCACTTAAAGCAATAGATTGTTTATCATCCCATCTGAAGCCACAAAACCTCCCCCTTCTTCCATTCTTTACCTTACACTCCATCCCTCCCTCCCTCCCTTTCGTGCCGCTCTCCATTTTCCCTTTTTTAATTTCTCGCGCAGGCTTCTAGCCGCCGTTCTGGGTAATTAAAATGAGAGCAGGGAGATTGAAAATAGGAGGAAGAAAAAAAGAGGGGGGAGGGAGGGAAGGAAGGAGGGAGGTGGAGAGAGGGGGGGGGGGATTCTGAGAGGCAGTATGACAGGGGTGTTAGAGAAAAATCATGTGTGTGCATATGTGTCCTTAATGGCAGAGGGCCTCTGTCACACTATTAGCCAAGACCAGTGACTGTCATCGCCTCAGCCAATCAGTACACTCGTTTCCCTTTCCTTTCCCCTCTCTCATGTTTAAGTTTTCATTATACTTTTTTAATTTCTTTGAATTTCTTTGTATATCACACCATTTTATACTCACTCTGTTCATTTTCTATTTCTATGGTAATAACACTAATTCTCTCCCTCTCCTTCTCTCTCTGTCATGTGCAAATGCAGTCATTATAAGTCTGTGAAATCTACTGTGAATCTCAAAAGCACTAATGATCCAACAACCACTTACACAGAGCTCACACACAAACACACACACACACACACACACACACACACACACACACACAAACACACACACACACAGACACTAAGGCAATAAAGTGTCACCAGTGTTGGGAAACATTCCTGGGAATATATGTAATTATATGTCAAATGCCTGTTGTAATGCAGCCTTGTAAAATTAATGAATTGCATGTTTATGCATGATAATAATTATATGCAGATGCTATGGAATGTATGAATGATTACAGTGAGTTGCATTGTGCTGCTCACATTATAATTATGGCTTTTCTCTCTTCCTCTATGTCTTTGTCGCCATTGGTTGTGCTCTGCCTTCATCTCGTAGGTAAGTGTTCTTTTTTTAAATCACTACAGTCCATTAAATGGATTAAGATAGCAAAGGGGGTCCGTTTAACATAATTTAGCATTTTTTAAAACCTTGCATATATTTCACACCAGATTAAGAACAGTAGAAGAAGAAGGAGGCCCGTTTCTGATAGAAGGAGCATCCTAACTACATTGAGGCACAGAATGAACTAAATCATTTTAGTTCATTTTGTGCCTCATCTTGGCTTTACAAACAGCAAACATAAAAGAGGATAAATCACAGCAAGTTCAGGTCCCATCATATTACTTCACATACACCCAGAGATCATGTGGTGGTCTCGGACTGAAACTATAAAATAAATGAACTGTATGCGTAGGAATAATACATCTTCTCTATGTGTGTGAGTAAAGACGGATTGGGTGAAAAGAAGGTAAGAAGAAAAAAATAAAGAAGGGGATAAAGAATGAGTGAGCTGGCTCTGTTAGGGTTCCTCTGATCGCCACAGAAGAATGTGCCTTTTCAGATGTTCTTTCCCCCGCTCTGCTTGTCCCTCTAAGGGCCCCGTAGCAGGCCTTATCTGAGAAACGTGCGCGGCTACTCATCTTCTGACACACTGGATATGCACCACGCGCTGGGACACACACACGCACACACACGGTTACTTACAAGTGTGTGTCTCCGCATTATTCACACTAAATGCCTAAACGCTTCTGTGTCTGTGCTCTTCAGAGGCGTACGGATGAATGGTGCCGCGATTTGACATTGAGAGTACATTGTGAAAATGTAAGAGTGGCTGTAAGGGACATTTGTGGGAGCTGCATTAGAGATAGCGCTGCCATGTGCCAGCGTGGATTAAGAATGTGTGGGATTTCAGCCACTTGTGGATGACTGAGATGTGAATGCCCACATGTGACACGGTGGTGATTGCTACGTCCGGATTTGATCAATTTTAGTGACATCCAGGGATGCACGGGGGGAGGGGGGAGGGGAATCAAATGACATTGCCATGTCAGTATACTTTAGATCATATTGTAAGAGGACAGATGAATGCCTGGAATATGCCTCTTCAACTGTAAACCTCAACTACATGTCCAAATTACAAAGCCCAGACCCACCGTCTAAGAAATATTTGAATCAGCCAGCATACACTTGAGTATAATTTTGTGCATTTATTTCTTTATACTATTTGAATTCATTAACTGTTTTTCTCCGTTTTCTCTTTTCTGTATATTTTATTTCTCCCACACAGTGATATAAGTGCTGTTTCAAAGCCCTCTCCATAATGCCATGTTATATATATATATATATATATATATATATATATATATATATACATTCAGCCACTTTTTTACAATTTATTAAAAATGCTTTAAAAGTTGTCAAAATGAATTGTAATATTGACTCGCAAAATACCTTGCTTTAAAAATTCTAACCATGTGTAACTTGTGTGTATTCCTAATAGTAGATCATCAACGTCCCCTCGGGTCATGAAAGCCCTCAAATTACTAGTGACAACATATAAAATATGTTTGGGCTCAGTCTGAGAACAATATCAATTTGTTCATTGATTATTATGTAAGTTTGTGGCCCTATCCTGCAGAAGGGTCATGTGTCACTTTCAAAATCGAGTTTCATGATCTTAAACATTTTAGTTTATATTGAGCTTACATACATATGTAAAAGCAATGTTATGACCAATTACTTACAAAATATATAGGGGCACAACAAGTTAATATGGCCACTTCCACAATAAAAAAAAAAGCATATCGATACGTGATTGACTGAACTCTATTGCAGACACTTTTGCTGTTATATCTGTCAAAAACGCTTTAATTAAATGGAATAAAAGCAAGTTACAGCACTGGTAAAACAGTGAAAATATTTGCACATGGAATAGCTGTTTTCTTTGTTGTTGTCCCTGCTGCTTGCTGAGTCCTCATTTGATGAAGCAGAACGCTCTACTTGTGTTTGAAGTCAGCAACGTGAGAAGCAGTTTGTTTGTATCTCTGAAAAATTTGAGGATTTGGTGCAACCACTTATGCAGAAATGGAGGAGACCTTTCTTTTGTAATGTTTTGTTTTGTTTACCACTGCAGCTGCTCAGGTTCTGTTAAAGAGGCACAAAATGATGAAGTCCCTTTTAAAGAGACACGTTCATGTGAAAATGTACTTTGCTTTTTTATACCAGAAGACTGAAGCCTCCTCTTGTATCTTGCCATGCATACATTCAAAATACGGATAACTGAATAGATATTAATACATAGTAATCCTTCCTTTGAGTCCAAAAGTATGAGAAATCGTGTTCGTGTGTTTGGTTTTTTTACACTACATTGCTGACCTTGCCTTTTGAGCCATCCCCTGTAGAGAGATCTTGCCCTAAACCACCCCCCCCCCAACAAAAAAATCAATAAGTTAATGGAGAATGCAGGACCGTGGCTGTGTGTGTGTGTATGTACTGTATGTGTGTGTGTCAGTATGGTATTAGTGTCTCAAAGAGAAGGCTAGCCCTGCTGGATATTGCCCCACGGTGAAAAGGGGGATTTGGGAAGTCTTAATAGCTGAATTTCCCCAATGCTTACATGTCTTTTTTTTTTACCCTGTGAGGTGTGAAAAGAGCAAATAGCTAACCTTAGCTTTGCTGCAGTGGGAGTCACCAAACAAGACCACAACCACTGCCTCTTTCAGACTCAATAAGACACGAAAACACTGTGAGAAACACATATTTTTCTTTGCAGTCAGCATGTTCTTGTGGTGGTGTGAAAAATGTGTGATTTGGTGCTTCTCTGCGGGGTCCTCGTCCTCCCTCACACACCCACCTCGACACCTTTACTGAATTTACTGCGCTGTATTAGATATTTGCTTTGTCCAACATCCTGGCAATAATGCACAAGCTTTTGGGAATATTTCTGGAATTGGTTCTATCGCTCTTTTTCACCAGAGCTGACACATTATTTTGTCCTTCTCGCACTCTTGTCCCCCCTCTTCCTCTCCCTCTGCCTCTCCAGCCCCTCTCCCTCCCCTGGTTCATCTCCCCCAGGCTGGCGGAGAAGTTTGGTGCCCTTTCCCTGTGTCTGGGGTCCTGGTTTAGGACAGAGAATCAGTCACAGTTACACATATTAGATTAGAGAAGAGTGGAAACCAAATTGCCCTCTCCTCCTCCTCCTCCTCATCATCTTCCTCTCCTCTGCTCCCCCACATCCTCCCATTCCCAAAGGAGGTAGAGTGTCATTGTCCTCTGCCTTTCTTTGCTTCCGCCCCCCCCATCTCTATATTTCTCCATCCGCATGTGTCTTTTACCTTATCGCCATGTGTTGGGGTTCCGGCCGCGGACACATTAATGGATGGAAAAACTGCTATTGGTTAGATTATTTTGAGGTCAACAAGTCCATAGTGTCTTTGTTGTCTTGGCTCGTCTGTCCTTTCCTAATAACACATTCTAAAATAATCTTAAAATGTATAAGTATTAGCACAATTGTTGGGTGGCTTTACCTCGCACTGCCAATTTAACAAAAGATTAGCTTACTCCAATCAAAAACTGAATGACTTTGCCAGCTTTACCTTTTTATTTAGTTTCCAGCATCAGTTTTATTATAACAAGTCTTAAATAAGTGTGAGTTCATTGTGCTACAGAGGGATCCTAGTCTTTATGTTGACCTCCATCACTTCATCACTCCATTCTGCCATTTTTCTTCCTTCTGCTAATCACCCCATCTCACCGGGGAAATGGGAAGATTGACTTTGACTTTTACCTCTGGATGCCTGTACCTGACACAAGGGCAGCGAGCCAGGATATTAACTCGCATAAATGTTTTTCCTTGATGTATTGCCTACGCGTATATTTTATCTGGCTCACTTTTTTGTGTTGTGAATCTGTCATATTCAGAGCACTTCCTTTGAAATCTTGTTTTGATTATAGCCATTTTTTTACCTAATGAACTATAAATACCGGCAGAGAGAATGGGTAGAAAGCGATGGAGAACATCAAGTCCTCCAGATGCCTCCCACTGCTCTTCTTTCACAAAGACAACTATTCCCATCATTAACCTATCACAGGGTTAAGAAGGGGACACCCAACCACACACGGGCATACACACACACACACACACACACACACACACACACACACACACACACACACACACACACACACACATACAACTAATAAAGACCTGAGAGTTGTGACATGAGGACAATGAGTCTCATGCAAGAGCCACTCGTGCGAACAGATTCATTCTTAAGTGGCACATACAAGCAATTTTATAAAACATATAGCATTCACCGATGTTCTCATATTCTAATCACCTTCAAAGGTTGCTCCATCAGATTGAAACCAGAAATGTGTGCACAAAATGTGTGCGGTTCAGAGAGTTTAGTGAAGCATACTTAGAGAAACCAAGGTTGAGAATAAGAATATGAAAATGTTCTTGCATGAGGTGCATTTAAAGTTTTGAATGTTGTATGTATTTTTCACTCAGTTTAGATGTGTGATAGGTAACTCAATCTATTCTGTTGATTATAGTACGTTGGCACCATCTGTTAAGCGTGAGAAGGGAGGAACTCATGCTCTGAGTGTTTGCCAAAGTGCAGGACAGAATTCAGCTCTCACTTTATTAGAGCTCTAGATGTGAACAGTGTGAGTACACCAGGTCTACCCGTGTCTCTGTTTTTCTGTATATTTTCTTGCTAAGTTTCCGATTTTCCGCCGTTGTCATGTTTTCTGATACAATATCGTCTCCGGCTAAAGCTGCAGAATGCATTGAGACAGGTTTTTGTTTTCGGTTTTCCTTCCAGGTAATGGGATTTTCCTTTTTTGTGTAGTTCTAATTTGTTAGGCCAAGGGCAGCGTTGTATGGTCTGAGGGCTATCCTGAGGCAGTTTGGGCTATCGGCCTGAGGATTCTCCTGTTTGCTGAATTTTCTTGATTCTTGCTGCTTCAAAGCTTTGTAGCGATGCGATCGACGGCAGTGGGCACTGGATTACAGCCGATAATAGAGTTTGGTGGATCTTTATTTGGATGTGAAGTAGAGGGGAACATTGGCCTAATCCTGTTTGACAGACATTACCAGAGATTTGTTTTTTAAGTGTTTCGTTAATACTCTTACAGATGTCAGCGTGACAGTTTTGTTTCCCCTCAGTTCAGTCAAACTACATGGGAGTGTTTCCTGCATAATTCAACGCAATATGTTTAAGCAAATTGACTTTTCATTTGGACCAAATATCGCTTTTCCTTTCTAGCTGCTGTGGTTTCATATTGAGAAAGTGTGTCATGACTCATGTGTGTATCATGTGTCTTTGAGAGTAATTGAATGGGCTCTAATCAGAGATGGATTTATCTGAAAGGGATGCCCAGGCTTCAAGCTATGCCAGGGGCCCCTGAGAGAAACGAGCTCCATAAGAGGGGTCCGACAACCCCTCTCCACCCCATGCTGTGCTTCATTGATCACAAGAAGATAGAGAGACGAAGAAGAAGAAGAAAATGAGAGAGGGTGATATGAGAGGCCTAATTATGGGATCTGATAATTTGCATCAAAGATAATGAAAGTCTTGGACACTCTCCCAAATCTCTCCCGAGCATTGTAACCACCCTCCACCTCCCCTTCTCCCTCTCTTCGCTCCTTTTCTTTTCCTCTCCTTCTTCTCTGTTAATTTCATTTGCCATATTCCCTGAGCCCGAACCCCCCCCTACACCACCTTCACATCAGCATTGGAATGCCAATACATCATTTTAAAGTAACACCTCAAAATGAAGTCATATTTCAGCATTTAGCCCCAGCTATGAAAAGTGAACTTCTCGAATGTCCTTCCCTGGCCTAATGGACCTAGAACCCATTCAGCCATGAACATTATGCTAATGCTCGCTAAGCTCGCTCTCTCTGCCTCCTTTTGTGAGTGTCTGTCATTCTATTTAGCCTGATAAACAAGTCTGATTTTCAATTATCTCTATTCAAATGAGGCCTGCGGCACTATTTGCTTAGAGGCGTCCAATTTGTGTGTGTTTGTGTGTTTGTGTGTGTGTGTGTGTGTGTGTGTGTGTGTGTGTGTGCGTGTGCGTGCAAGCATATCTGCATGTGTGCATGTGTTTTTATGTGTGCAAGCATACATTCAACTGACAGGAGTGGTTCTCAGCTCTCTCTTTCTCTTTCCAAATTGCTTATTTGTGTTATTTGTTGTCTGTGTAGGTGTGTGTGTGTGTGTGTGTGTGTGTTTGTGTCCAGCGATGTGTCTAAGTAAGAACATTTTTGCATATGTGTAAACACAATGTCTACCCATCAGAGGATGCATTCAGGGTGTTCCTCGCTCCGTTTTTATGGAGATGCTATAAAGATAAGTGGCGCTCTCTTTTTTGTTTTTACTACCTACTCATACCCGTGGGATTTCTCTCTTTCACACAAACAAACACCATAACCTGAAATAGTCATACAAACAAACTGATAAACTGGTTATTGATCACGTGACATTACTGTGAGTCGGTCGGACAGACAGACAGTCTGACCTAAATCAAACTGTCAGATAAGAGAAGGACAATTAAAGCAGAACATGATTCATCTTCCTTCCTCTCTCTCTGTCTTTCCATTTCCCCCCCTCCCATCTCTAAGAACATCTCTCTCATGTGTCCTCCTTTACCTCCCCCACCCTTCCTTCCTCCACCCCTCCCTCCCGTCTCTCTGTCCTCTGTTTATGAATTCCCCTTGCTTGGCACGGCGGCCGATGGAGAAGTTTTAGTATGCAGCCTCTCTCAAGGACAGAGGCTTGTTAGAAAGCCTATTGAGCTGTGGAGCGGTAGCTCGCTATATAGCCTGGCAGTGGACTCAGTGCATCTCTCTCCCTCTGCATCCCTCCCTCCCTCGCTCCCTCTCATTAATGATGTATTAGTTTATTAGGCGTTGGATATTGGGTCGGGGACCCTGCGACGGACTTCATCATGGCGGCGCTGTATGGAGAGGAAACACAGGGAGGGGGAATAGGAATAGGGAGGTGGAGACGCATACAGATGCTCAAAAGACTCACTCGCACGTAACACATGCTACACATACACATAAAATAAACATGCTCAAACATGATAACACATGCACACTTCTGTGTCAGTATTCATGAACACGAACTACTTACCCCGGTGTGATTTAGTTTGAGTGGATGGAAAACAATGCCTGGATACATAGAGGCCCCTGGTCACCTAGAGACACAAGGTGATTTCCCATAATGCCGTTGCAGTCTGTATAGGCGATCCGTCATGCAAATTGATGAGTATCTTGCACTGATGAGTAGTGATCACAGTTTGGTTACATTTGAAAATGCATAATGGAGCAGCTTCCTGTATAATTTATACAGTGTGATATTGAACTGTTACTAGCCTTTACTTACATCCTCTCTCTTTTTCTCCCACCTTTTTTCCATTTCAGTTTACTTCATTTCAAACCATTATACCATAGTATTAAAAAAATAATAATACTCGGCAGTATTTGCATGGAGGTTAGATTTATCTTCCCCTCATAATTACTTTCTTTTATTCCCTAGTTCAAATTGGTTGCATTTCTCTTTTTGTTCCTAAGTTCTTCCCGTTTTCTTCACACCTTCCTTCCCAGAGTTTTTTTTTCTGTTATGCATCCTTTCCTTTCATCCTCCCTTCCTTCCAAAGTCCATAATTCCTCCTTGTTTCTATATCTTTTCCCTGTAGTTGTCCATCTCCGTCTCTTTTTTCTGCACGGATGATTTTGTTTACCTACTTGTCATTGCTGAAGTGCTCACTCCCTCCATTCGGCTGTGAGGGGTGAATACACACACAGACGCGCACACACACACATAGATGTTTAGTGTATACAGAAAGACACATACACATTAGCACAGATCCCAGCCTCAGCTCTCCAGCTACAAAGTGGGCCTTGAAAGCCAGCCAGCCAGCCAGCCAGCCAGCCAGCCGGCCCATCACATCTTCCAGTCTTTATACCCTGCGCTCTTGCTTACTCTTTGTGTCTTTCTCTCTCTAGCACATTCAGCACACACACACACACACACACACACACACACACACACACACACACACACACACACACACACACACACACACACACACACACACACACACACACACACAAAACAGGAACACACTACCAAACCAGATTTTTATTTCTTAGTGCACTATCGTTGCTACAGCGCTGTCCTCCCTCGCGGGGGGAAGAAGAGTCGTATTTTAGACCTAAATGGAAAGCTATGCACTTAGAGTTTGGCTTTGGCCTTCATCTTGATGCCAAGAGACAAGAGAAGCACTCGCTAAGTGAAGAGAGTTGACCTTGTGCATATGTGTGTGTGTCTGCATATCAAGATAATGCTGAGGGGTATAAATGCAGCTCTAATGCTGGAAGGGAGCATTTGTGGTTCACTGTAAATAACACAGTTTGCACATATTTGTAACATCAAAGGACCTTCTTTTCACATCTGAAACATGTGATTTTACCTTTTCTGCATGATAAGATGATTCATTTTTCATTGAATTCAAATCACATTTCTACCTTAAGTCCATTGAGAGGCACTATCCTCCAGGTGCAACAGGAAGGTCGCAAATTTGAATCCTAGAAAGTCTGAAGGGGAAATTATTGAATAAAGCCCTGCTTTCGTGACAACTACTGTCAAGGTACCTTTGAGCAAGGTCTCTTTATGGTATCTGTCTGATTTACATTAGGCCATGCTACAAATTAAAGATACACACATATTCAGTATAGTAATAGCAAAGTCATTGAAAATGACATTGCAGACGAGAATTAAATCAAATCTCCAAAAAGCTTTGCTGTAAAGAACATAAGGTAGACAATGGCTAGGAAATTTGGGTGGAGACCTCTGTTTCTGAAAAATGAAGCCAATGCAGAAGTCCCTTTAAACCTGCACTATTTCTAAAAGCCAGCAGTGGGCAACTCCTCTGGTTGCAAATAGAAGTCAGATTGCATTGAAGTCTATGAGAAAATGACCCTACTTTTCACTTCAGTAAACATTTTAAACATGAGTTTAAGGTCTCAATTGCTACTTCCAAGTCTTCTTCAATCATGTTCATGTTAATGTTTTCGACTTATTCTGTGTTCAGTTGTACTTATCTTCATCCTCTTGTAGCAATTGGAATGCTAAAGGTGAACATTGTCTGGCACTAACAGGTGCAGCAAAGCTAACAGAGTTTGAGAGGAAATATAAGTCAAGGACAATCAATAGAATTAAACACAATAAGTGAAAACACCTGTGTAGATGTGTAGGGCCTTTCTTTTGGATTAACCAGCCCTCAACATTTGCAAATGGTCTGCCTTAATAAACCTTATTTGACCTTATTTCACAGAAGACATGTCACAGAAAAACAAAAGGTCAATAAAATGAATCTACTTTGGTCTCAGGGTCTTGGTTCTGTCCACTTTCATAGAACAAAGCAATCGTTAATGTTATTAGTAACACCTGTGTTTTATCCCACTATGAGTCTGCTGTGAAACGTCTTAACAAGTTTATTTCCAAAACCACTTGAAAATAAATCTTGAATTTGAATATGATAACTCTCACTTCATGTACATGCTTCAGTGTACACTATGCATGTAGGCTAGCTACCGCCTAGCTAGCAAGTTAGCCTTGCCCTAATAAGCTGCCCTTGGGCTAATATTTGGCTAACTTTATGCATAGCAAAGCATTGAAGAAAAATTTGTTTTCATAGGAGCAGCGTGAAGAGTATAAGTCAGTCAGTCAGGTGGACGTTTGAACAGAAATGGCATGCGAAGAAAATTACGTGTTAACTGTCGTTCACGGTGTTCACTGTGACGGCTGCTGCTGTCAGCTCTTCTTTTTCACCCTCTCTGTCCGTCTCAGCACCTTTTCTCTCTCTCTTTCTCTCTCTCTCTCTCTGACACTTAGTCACACAGAGACTGTCCACTCGACCCTTGTGCAACAAGGTAATACCCTCTCTTTGTACGCCACTCAGACACCTCACTGACTACTGACTACACTCTGAAGGACACAGACAGCCAGAGAGAGAGAGAGATAATACGCACTCAAGCTGATATACAGTCAAACATGGACTCCTGTGAAAACATGCACGCAAATACTTAACACATCTTTAATTGCATGACTGTTGCGACATTCACGGATGTACTGCCTGCTAGTGAGCCATTTATTTCACACACTGAAAATATAAGACGTGTGTGTGTGTGTGTGTGTGTGTGTGTGTGTGTGTGTGTGTGTGTGTGTGTGTGTGTGTGTGTGTTATGCTTTAGTTGAGCTATGTGCTGCCGCTGCTAGATTTTTCACGCACCAGTCTCATCAAGTATTTACCACCTATTCTTTGGAGAGGATGAATAGTAAATTGCTTCTGGTATTAAGGCGACAGTGTCTCTGTTTTAGCTTCGGAGGACTGCTCTCTATCTCCTCCATCTCTCTTTCTTTCTCACTCATCAGACAGACAAACATGAGGGTGAGGGGGTGGAGTAGGGGGGTAGTTGCTCTTCTGCCAGAGTGTGTTGTGTCTCATAATGTCCCCACACACACACACACACACACACACACACACACACACACACACACACACACACACACACACACACACACACACACTCAGTCTGTCTTTTATTTATTTGTATCCAGTGTGTGTCGTCCCTAGCCCCCCCTGAATATGCAATGAAAGCTGTGGGGTCACTGGTTCCTAGTCATTTTCATAATCTGGCGTACGGAGGCAGAGAGGGAGAGAGGGAGAGAGAGAGAGAGAGAGAGAGAGAAGGCCAGGGAGGAGAGTTTTCTCCTCTCTCCGTCTCCTGTTTCTCTCAGTGGAGATGCAGTTGCTTGCTGTCCATGCCAGGCAGGAGAGAAAAGAAAATGGCTTCCCTTTACTTTGGAGCCGGAGCTTGTCTCATTTCCTCTCGCTTTCTCTCACTGTTCCTTCCTCTCTGTGTTTTATTTAAGTCTTGGTTCATGTGTAAGTCTTATTTTGACACTGAAGTGTCCAATAGCTGATAACATGATAATATATTGACCATTGTTTATTCAGATATATTTTTTAATTGAAAGTGTTCTACAGCCTCTTAGGGCAACAGCTGGGTCTCTAGCTGCTAAATGCTCCACTACGTTACTACTATCTGCTAGTTGATAGCTTTTTCTGTGCTGTGTGTTACTGGGAGGTAAAATAGAATGTCGCAATGTCTTGAAAGACCCCGTAACGCTCTGTAGAGCAGAAGGCCATTCCTATTATATTACACAGACATTTGATCCGTTGTTTATATAAAAATTTTGATTTTAGCGGCCTTTACACTGTGGCCGGATAAATTAATTTACCTGTCAGTGCAAGTTAAACCATTTCCAGGTGTTGCATAGACATGTGTTTTATTATTGTATGCATGCATGCATGTTATGATCAGTAAATTGGGTTGCAATGTAACATTGAGTCAATAAAAGTACACATGCAGAAACTGTGATCAAAATCATTTTAAAATATTTTGAGCAGATATTTTAATATAAGCCACTTCAAAAAAAGACAAGGTGTATAACTGAATGCAGAAATATGATTGTTTGCAGTTAATGGGCTAAACAAAACAGTTTTCTGCTGGTAACATGCCGTGATCTGTTTTTGCAAGAGTTAGTCCTTTGACCCTTAATGATCGTAACCATTAACAACTTAAGCTGCATAGAAATGCCTCAACCGTCTTATTTATTCATGTATGCACCGACTTGTGTTTCATTACCGCTGTTGTTTACTTGCATGGCCAGAGGTGGCAAATGATAAAGATCTCTTATGAGAGCGCAACCTCTTTCTACAGACACACACGCGCACACACACACACACACACACACACACACACACACACACACACACACACACACACACACACACACACACACACACACACACACACACACACACACACACACACACACACTTCCCTATTTTACCCTCTCCCTTATCTCTTGGTTTATCTGTCCATCTATAATTCTTTCATTCCCCCCATGGTCTCGTCTTCTTTCTGTTTCTTAATCACATTTTCTTTGCTTCTGTTTCTTTCTCTCGCTTTTCTTACTTTCTGTCCTCCATCTTCCCTCCCTTCTCTGTTTCATCCACCTGTCTCACTTTTGCAATGCAATCTATCTACCTCCTCTCTATTCTGTCCACCCTGGGAGACCGCGGAGGCAATAACCAGAGCTGTGAGAGGGTCAGCCTGTGTAACCCATGCAGGTGTGTGTGTGTGTGTGTGTGTGTGTGTGTGTGTGTGTGTGTGTGTGTGTGTGTGTGTGTGTGTGTGTGTGTGTGTGTGTGTGTGTGTGTGTGTGTGTGTGTGTGTGTGTGTGTGTACACTATAACTGCTGATATGAAATGTGTCCTCCCATCAAACCAATGAAGCCAAGGCCAGTTGTGCCAGCTTAATGTGTAGGAATGGGAAAATGGTCTTGACCTCCACATATAATTCATGTATATGAGGCGTTTGTTAGATGCATGGAGCACAAGGCCGCAGCTGCAAAAAGGACCATGCTTTCTCATCATTCCAGTTGACAAAAGAGAACCGCTGAAAGGCAGGTCTAAACAGGTTTCATACATTCCAGGGTCAAAAAATTAAGTCAAGTCGCCGAATAAAAAAGCAGAGGGATTGAGAAAAATAGTTGTGAGGTTTTCACACACCTGTTAGCCAATGGCGTTCTCATTCTTTGTATTCATGCTTCACAGCGGCCTTGAATTCCACTTAAATTCTAAAGTATTAAATCAGTAATGGTATGTAGAATTGGTATTCGCTTGACTGTGGAAAGGGGGTCTGGGCAAAAAACAGGCGGAAATTGAAAATGAATGTGAACTGCATGATAGTCTGCCTCCCTTCCTCTCTCCTATTGTTCCCAAGTCTTTCGCCCTGCCTCCCTTCCCATGTCACCATCGCTCTTCCTCCTCTCTCTTTCCTCCCCTCCGTCTCCCTCTCTCTCCAGAGAGATTTGACTCTAAGTGGCCTTGGCGCCCGTAATGAAACCAAATCTATTTAAAGCCAAAAGCGATGCAAGTTTTAATTTCCTATTCCAGACTTAACCTTTTTGGCTGCGCTGCATTTTCACATCCACTTAATAACTTTTTTACCCTCCACCCCCTCCCCTTCCCCCTCTTTCATTCTCCCCATCACTCTCACTCTCTGTCGCTTCCTCTCCTCCATCAACCCCCCTCAACAATTCTCCTCTTCCCAGCCCCCACAACTCCATTGCTCTCAGTGGCGAGGCACAGGCTGCCTCTTCAAGGGCAATATCTGTCAAATGATTCCCCTGTGAAATTAAGACAGAGGCCATGAGAGAGAAGAGGGGGTAAGGAAGAGGAGGAGGGTGAGAGAGGGGGGTGGAGGGTGAGGAGTAACAGGAAGGGGGTTACACAGACAGGTGGAAGCCCTCATCTCCTCTTCTCTCTCTCCTCTCACCAAACACAATCTCATCTGTGGGAGAAAATAATGTAAGCAGTTTAAAGATAGATCTGGCAGCGAGTCTCTTTGTCGCCTTTTTAAAAAAAAAAAAAAAAAAAAGGGCCGATCTGTGAAATGAAAGACTTGGGGAACAAGTAAGAGAGAAGACAGAGAGGGAGATGGGAGATGGGAGAGTCCTAAAAAAAGATTTGCTCTTGTCTTGTAATGAGTGTGGACTCGCGCTGTGTGAAGATGCCACCTTCTCTTGTGATGTTGTGTTGACACAAAATGGTTGAATTGAAACGGATCGTGTTAAGTGATTTACTACAAGCCTCATATAAATAATCCCTTGTCAAAATAAATATCCCATTATAATTTTTTGGAAGCATACTATACACATTTGAGAATCTCTGAGAATATCTTGGTACTATAGAACATAAAGTTTCCATAAACGCTCTGCTGAGATCACACACACACACACACACACACGTCCATATAAGGATATAACAGGAATATAATTGGGATTTTCCTTCTCGCTGAGTGTTTCTACTGTACATGTGGTTTGTAGTAATAACTGTCCATGTCAGCAGTGTGAATCACATTATGAAACAATCAGTAATGTTGGCTGATCCTGAACGCACCCCTCTTCTGCTGTTTAGAGTTTGATCACATGCTCGTCTGTGCTCACATCAAGCAAAGCGCCATCTCCTGTCCAACTCCACTATTACATCACGGCCCTGTCTGAACACTGAAAACTTCCCCCACACTTCACCACAGCAGCTCGTGCTAAAAACAGACACTTTTCTCTCACTGTTCCCAAATAAACTTTTATATTTTTTTTTCCTCAGACCTGCTTTGCATTAATACACATAATGAATTGCTTACATCTAATTATTCAATATCTCAATTATCAGAGCTGATAGCCTCACGGCGCAGCTCGAGAGCTTTAAATTTACAGCCCTATTCCGTAAATGTCTAAAATGAAATTAACTTTTTACAAGGTGTCATCTGTGGCTTTAAAGTGGTGAAATTGAAGCCTCCCTTCCCTGCACACACACACGCACACACACACACACACACACACACACACACACACACACACGCACACATACAGCTCATAATGAGAAGCCATTATTAGGCTGTGATTGGAGCCAGGGTGCCGATATTAAAAGTGGCAGGAGAGGCAATATCACCTCAGTGTCTAATACGCTAGTAGATATGTCATATATTTTAAGACAGCTGCTCTGCTATTTATAATTAATAGCAATTTAGTCCCGGCAAAAATTGGAAGACAGCTAACAGAGGGATCTTGTTCTATTAAGTGCAGATTCAGAATCAATGTCAAAGTGACATTGTGCAGTTTTTGAGTGGGTGGTCCAGACTCCATAGGGCTTATATAAACACAAAGCCCCATGTGTGTGTTTTGCACGGTAGGCGGTTTCCCTTTGATTTCCTGTGAAAATAAGTGCAGTACAAACAAAACAACAAAAAAAGCAATGAAGTTGGCCTCTAAAGACACATGAATAAAAATAATCTGTCTTTATTCTCATGCCTCACAGTCATAAATCACTCCCTCCCAAATGACAGCCTCATACACGGCGTATCAGTGTAGCAAATGGCTCTATCTTATAATAGCAATGTAGCACATAGCAATATTATCTGCCGCGGAGCATTGTAGTGCATGTGTCTCAGCGCTGTGCCCTGGAGCGCTAGCCAGATTACACTGGCCCAGCGACAGTCTTATAATAAGACTCGCCCATTAAATCATATCAGCACTGCTTTTTATAGGCCAACACCTCAGCTACGACACTATGAAACTGTCTATCACACAGAGATGTGTGTGTCTGAATGTGTGTGTGTGTGTGTGTGTGTGTGTGTGTGTGTGTGTGTGTGTGTGTGTGTGTGTGTGTGTGTGTGTGTGTGTGTGTGGGGCAGAGATACTGTGTGAGTGAAGCAGACTGTCTGGGAGGAGACGCGTGTGTGTTTTACCAAACGTTGCTGGCGTTTGAGCCGCTCGCTGCAGCATCTGACAACGTTTCATCTACTCCTGTTATTAGATCAGCCTCGCGCCGCTGTCACCTCTCCTTTCTCTGTGCTTACATCACACACACACACACACACACACACACACACACACACACACACACACACACACACAGACACCCTCGCGCACACACAGCCGTTGGCTCACCAGCCCGGTGAGGAGGTTCTGGTTGGTGAGCTGGTCTCTGTTCCGTCCCGCCGGGTGGAGGGAGGGCATCCAGGTCGACTCTCCATCTCAAATCACGGTGTGAATATGCAAACCGGATGTCTGACTGATATGAACGGTGGTGATAGGAGTGTGTGTTGCTGGCATATTCATAGCTGGTATTAAGATGCCTTCTTAAGATTTAAAAAAAACAACTCTCGGGTCACATCATGCAGCAGGCTGAATTACTGAGGAATTAAAATGCTTTTTGGCTTTTTAAGAGAGAAACGTAAACCTGACATGAAAGCAAGCAAAGCGCTGCAGCAAAAGCATAAAAATATTGGTGCAGAAAAGTTTTGTGGTCATAAAAACTCAATTGTTTGCAATGTCCTAAGGGCCTGTTGTGTGAATTTAATTTGTTAAATTAATTATTCTAAAAAAATATTGGTAATTAGAAATTTCAACTCATTTCGCACATTCCAAAGATTAAAATAACCTTTATTGGAATCTGTGGATTCTTGCCAAAATTGAGCAATAAAAAGAAATACAACCGAAGCAGTCAATTGTCAGTGTTGTACATGTTTAGACCTATAGACACTTTTTGGGGCGACTTACAGGACACAACAAGATCAGTAGATCTGAATTCCTGGTTCTGTTTGAACAAACTTCCCCTTGTCACATACTGTGCTGTAAGTAGTGTTCTGTCTTTAGTCCCAAGCAGAGCTGTCATGTCACATTTGTCATCTTTGATGGATGACGTCTGCGTCTAGCAAGGAAGCGTTAAAGAGCCGATCCCACGGAACACACGGCAGAGCTGCTCAAATTCTTTTGGACAAAGCAGATTGACGTGTTTTTGTTCCTCACACTTTACTCGCTGCCCTCTGAGGAGCGGTTTTCTGTTCAGTTGCGTGTTTGACGCGGCTTGCTCGATTGCGGCAGTGCAGCAGTGAACTTAATTCAAAGGGTGTATCTGTGTGTTCATTCGGTTTTTTTTTTTTATCCTGACAGCTTAGTGATTTCTTTCCATATCCTGAAATTTTAGATTTGCTTGTGTTGTCACTTTTCATGACATTTCTCCATGTCTCACTATGTTATTTCTTTCAAATGTAGAATCTAGGGACTTCTGCAAATTTCTGTACAACACTCGCAATAAAATGGCAATGGGAATGCATTTTTGAACGTGTAGTATTATGAAAATAATATATATCTGAGCATCAATTCTCTGTAACTGTTAAGATGCTCCTCAGTCAGTATGAGTTCCCCAAAAATACAAGTTGATGATACATTTCCCAAATCCAGCCAACAGAAACAAATGATCTACGCAGTGTGATCTTATTGAAATGCGTAAATGCATTGTTACTCATACTTGTTTTCATGCTAATGCACCAACCCCATACATACGCCTTCCCTGTCATTTACACACACAGTTCAGCACCGCACATTAATACTGTGCACACACAAATGTACAGAAAAAATCAACTGACAGACAGGAAGAGAAACAGAGACACAAACACCAATCCCGACGCTGCAACATGCCGCACATACAAAGTAATGTAGTACACACACGTAGATGAACAGAAGACTGGCTGACAGGCACACACACACACACACACACACACACACACACACACAAACACACACACACAGCATCCCAAGGCCTCTCCACGTCTTGCTTAATCCAAGCCGTCAGTCAGTGCTCGGGGGCCTGGATGCTGCCGTTTGATTGTAATTGCAAAAACCGGAGGCAGACAAGGGAGAGCCAGGGATGTCAATAGACAGGTGGAGGGACGGAGGGATGGATTCCTCCTGCCCACCCACAAGTCCCTGCTCAGCACGCTGTGTGACTTTGTGTCAGCAGTTTGTCTTGTGCATAGCTAATGACGGCTGGATGGAGGGGTGGGCTAGAGTCTGCTGCCGCTGCTGCTGCTCTCGTTCAATCTCTCTGCCTCTCCATCCTCTGGTCTTCAGCCGAATTCCTGACAAATGAGATTTTGCCTGAGGTGGATGGACGGATGGTATGTGGAGCAAGGCCCTCTGTCTGTTTTCTAAGAAATCTCACAAGCCATAAAGAACCCAGAGGTTTTTTTTCCCCTCCTCCTAGCCTCCTCATTCTCCTCTTCTCCGTTCATTCTGTCTCTCTCTTCCTGCAGCGCTGTCTGTCTTCTCATTTAAGATGGAGGCCGGAGTAACTCGCAGTGAATTGTTTTAATGAAGAATCAGAGGGAGTGGGAGGGAGGGAAGGGGAAGAGGGGGAAACAAGAGAGGGAGACCGGGCAGGAGGAGGAGGAGGAGAGGGCAAGGGCATCCAGGAACACTGAACAGCAAGAAATTGGAGAGATTAAAAAAAAAAAACACAGTAGACGTGGTGCGTTTGAAATGAAAAAAGAAAACAGCTTCTCCAATTAAGGAGAAGTTTTTTTTGTTTTGTTTTGTTTCTTTGGTCATGGACAGTCAGTCACACTTGCTTTTGTTGAGTGTGTGATGAATTACACCCCTCCACTCCTTCTCCTCTGCCTTTGTTGTGGTGAAGCTCCAGCCGTTTGTACCTCCTACAATATTTTGCGCTGTGAATTCTCCGTGCCTGTTTACCAACCAGGGTTCTTTTGAACTGGCATAGAGAAATGGCTTTTTGAAAAGTCTCTTTGATGGTGAGCCCAATTTGTTTTCACCGCTAAAAAAGTTTGTTTGAACGCTCTGAAATGAGGGCTGACGTCGACGCCGGCGCCCGTCCTGAGAGGGCTGCTGGCCCGCTGCATGCCTCTTTCAGTGTATGGACGTCTGCGCTGCATAAGCTATCTTGTATGATTTGATTACCATGAAATGAAAATCATATCGCCTCTTTATTGTTCCATCAGCCAACTATCTACCCAATTGTCCGTCCTTCTATTTCCCTAATGATGTAGTCATTACAAATTTGCTCAAACGGCCACAAATGTGTGGAATAAAGATGTAATATTTAAACGGAAAGATTTAGATACACGTTGCTTATACAAATACACTGACCTATTCTGCTGGAAGGTCAGATGTCAGGGTTTTTTCAGTGGATAGTTGCCAACACATGCACAACAATTTGCTAGAAGCCGCCAATCGATGTCATACATTATTTCACATTTTGATTCATCATGAATATTTGCACATCAATACATGAATAGAATACACTTTTCTTTACATGTTTACGCGATCTGCTTTTGAATACAACCCACCATCGGTAGTTTAGCAAAAGCTTAACCGGTGTTTTGAAAATAAACAGTAGATATAGTCTGCTGTATTGATGTATGTTGAGTGCATTTTAACAACAGATAAGAATTACGTGTGATCTACTATGGTAGTAAGAAATAGAAATGAGGAAAAAGAGAATTAGATGACAATGGCTGAGAATTAGGTAAATGAGAATTAGGTAATATGGCTTTTGACATTATATGACAAAAGCCATATTACCTCAGATCCTCCTGTTATTTACATAACTTTTCACTTCTCTTGATCTCAGTCAAGACTTCAACATGTGTGATATTTGTTTAGTGAAATTTCCAGCTGAAATTCCACACTATACTGTGTTTCATTAGACACAGGAATAGTCTGATAGGCGCATAGCAGTCCTTTATAGGTCACCATTTCTGTTATTTTGGGTTGAATAGGTAATAAACAGGAACTTTCGACCCATTTCATTTCAGATGTTTCAGGAGAAATAACAGGTGATCAGTGATCAGGCTTCGTGATATTATGCATCCTCCAGCTTGAAAACTAGATTCACAGTCAGGCGTTAATTCTACACTCAGGACACACGGACCACAACCAGGTATCTCTGAGAATTCCACCAATCACATTATTGATCAGCGGCGGGGTCTGATGGATTACCGAGGCGGACGCACTGACAGGCAACACGTCCAATGGGGGAAGAGTTTTGCACCGTACCGATCAAACCAGACTCCCCTCACCCCACCACCCCTCCCTTTGCCTCCCATCCCTTCTTTTGATCAGAGTCATTTTGACAGTCGCTGCATAAGTCGCTGCAGCACAGGGCTAGCTGGCTGGCAGGAAATGCCACGGATCCCCCGAGAGTAGAGGGACGAGGGATTATACAGAGAAAGACTCCCCCCTTAAAAAAGAGGACTAAAAAGGAAATCAATGTTTCCTCCCTCTGCGGACGGGGAGAGCTGTTTAAGGATGCTGCCACTCTTTCTGTCTTTTTTCCTTCAGAAGAAGCTTTTTTGTCTGTGTTTAAACTCTTGTTTTGTCTCAGGTACGCCGGTCTGCCCCTGACCTGCAATACACTGAAGTCCTATGTGGAGGTTCAATAGAAACAAATCACCACTATCATCCCCTGTGCCATCCTTTGCCTCCCTCCCCGTGCCCTCCTTCCAAGATATAAATTCCTTTCTTTATTCCTTGCCACTTCTATCAAGGAGAAGTGAATGGCGCACGTTTCATCTCCCCAAAAACGGCAGCGGGCCTGAAACACCACAGAGGCAGCGCTGGCTAACATTGAACCGGATTCAGTAGAATAAATACAAAGGCGAGAGGGAAAAGAAAGCAGCTGGGGGAACACAAAAGGATGTAGCTGCAGATGGGAACTAACCTTGCCTTGGTTTCTCTGATGTTCCTTTACACACACACACACACACACACACACACACACACACACACACACACACCTCCACCGCATCCATTACTGTCAACCCCGCTTTCTTTCTCTTTCTTTCTCAAGTCATCCTTTTATTTTTTCATGTTCAGAGGACAGCACCAAAGCATCAGAGGAATGGGAGGTTACAGTGTATTAAAGGAAATGTTGTTTCACAGAAATGGTCATTCTCCTTTCAGCAGGAAATACAGAGGCTATGCAGCTTCTGCACTTCAAAGCTGCCCGGAAAACTTCCCATGAAACGACTTTGATTGTCTGCATCTAAAGGGGACAAGCAGGGGATTTTCCCACTGGTGTCTCAGCGCAGTCTTTCTCACATTGTTCTTGGCAGTTGCGTTTTCTTGCTCAGTAAAAAAGGAATAGTACGAATTGAATAACTCTCAAACATGTTGCTCCACATTCATGTTTGCTGATAGAAAAATCCACAATTCTGAAAGGATTTTTGGAGCATTGCTTTGCATGTGAATAATTAATTCCTAAATTTACAAAAAAAATCTGCTACATTTGGAACATTCACAGGCTGCATGAAAAATGTATTATTGACATTCGTGATCTTGAACCCTTGGATCTCGCTTACAAAGCAGCAACTCTGAAGAGGATGTCATTATTCATGTTTTTTAAATGGCGAGCAATTAACATTTGATAACATTTGAGGATGAATGGCTTCCTGGAATGAAACCCCGTCATTCATGTATCAGTTTTTATGCCATTAAAAGTCCTTTACTGACCCATTTTGATGAAAGATATCACATAGAAGTAATGTGCTGGAGGCAAATAGACTGAGGAAGCCGGTACGTGCAAATTAGTGAGGAGAAGGGGCCGCAGAGAGGAGGAGGACGGGGAGCATTAGAGGGAACCAGAGAGAAGTTAGACTGGTTGTTTGGACGTGTTAGTGTGAAGTGAAGAGGCTGCAGTCGGGTGGACTTTCTCCCTGACACCCCCCCCCCCCCCCCCCCCCTCACTCCTCCAATGGCCCTGTCGGTGTGCCAGGGCGGGTGATTACCGACGCTCTCCCCCAATTATGGGCTGATTATTCCGCCGCGCTCTAATTGACTGGGGAGATATGCAAATGGCTGTCATTTGGGATGATAAAGGATGCGGGTGCTGGATGCCCCCTGCATTATTTAGCCTCGGCTGTACGCAGCGTGAAGGATGTGGCGTGCGCTTTAATTGCTGAGGAGAGAGAGGTTAAGCTGAACGAGCAGCTGAATTAGAAATGAGGAATTTGGGCCCCTTTATTTATTTCTTTATTTTGCTCCTCTCCTTCCATCTCTCTCTTTCGCACACACGCAAACACACACAGACACACACATATCTAAACACTGTCGTACACTCTATGCCATGCGTCATTTTTTCAGTTCTCTCTTGGGTGGGGGTGGTGGAGGGGGGATGTCATGCTAGAATGCCATAAATAAAAACATTAGTGGTACGAATACGTGCAGAACAAATAGGGTGATGGTGTGTGTGTGTGTGTGTGTGTGTTGCTGTAAGGGGAGGCGGTGAGTGGTCGGCTTGTGCTTTAAAAACTAACGTGTGAGGAACCTTTGCGGACTAATGAAAAAAAGGTTTCAGCAGCTCAAACAATAAGCAGGGCTCAGCCTGTCTCCTCTGCCTCTGTAAAAGTGCCGTTTGAAATAAAAGCAAATTTAAATACACACTTCGAGGCGGAATACCAATGACCTAACTCAGCTGTGTGAAAGGTCCGACTCGTGGGCGGGTGGAGATGGAGTGTGTGTCTTCGACTTCAACACCTGGGCACACAAAGAGGGCCGACCTCCATCTTTATTTAGCCACTTTAATGAGGTTGTTGGTTGTTTGAGACACTTTGCTGTCATTGTTGTTGATGCAGAAGACAGTTGGGGGGGGGGGGCATTAAGTGAATAGGGCCCACTGGCTAAGTACTCCTTGCCGCTACAGCTTGGCATATTATCAGGGGGAATCAGAGTGAAACTCAACACTAATCCCTCCGGTTTGGAGACAGCAGTGCCAGATTTGGGCGTCTTTAACAGCTTAGGGGTAATAGGGCCTCAAATGTCCCTTTCAAAGTGGCCCGCCCCATATCTCCACATTATGAGAGGCTTAAGAGCTGGGGCAGTTATCACTCAGTGAGCCCCCTATCTTACAACAAGCAATAATCGCTAATGCATTGGAGCCCCTGTTACTATTATCACCAGATTTAATGAATCTTTTGGAAATCCTCAGTCAGGTGTTCACACGACAGTTTGACCCTCACACCTGGCTTCAGGACGGCTCTGGGTTTTTTTCCCGCTCAGTGTGCTGGGGCTGGAAAAACAGAGAGAGCTTTCTTTTCCCCTCTTATCGAGATGTCGCGGTATTATCAGGAGATTGTCTGGGCTTTGTGAAGTGTGCATAAGCAGCATTGAAAAGAAAAACACAATTGCTTTTCAGTGCTGCCGAGGTTCTCCTCTGCACAACTTTGGGAAGCCCTGAACAGTTTGTTCTTATAGGCTGCTTTTGTTCCAGATAACAAAAAATAGAGACGGAGCAAAGAGGCTGTCTTCAACAATGTAGCCAAATAAAGCAGAATGTTTTTCAAATCACAAAGTAGTTCCTCTATACTGTTTTGTTCAATCCGGCATTCTCCTCACTAATACAGTTTTTCCTTATGAACACTGTCTACATGCAATTATTTCTCTGCGAGGTAAACAGCAACTGTTCATTTTTTATGCTTACACTTTGTCTACACAGGAGGAGTAGCGAGAGCAGCACATTAGCAGAGCAGCAGCAGTCTCAGCAGATACACCGTGGAAGTAGAACCACAAGTGTTAAGGGGTTTGATTCCTGCTCAGACCACGCTCAGTAAAAATGTGTACTCTGTTAAGGCCTCTGTGAGCTTAAAACTATGGGGCTTGTTGGATTGGTCAGATGTGTGAAAATAAGTCAAGGGTTGAACTTTTATCTCAAACTCAAACCATCACTGGAACACCTGCCATCTTTTATGGCGTGTACGTGCAACACTATGCATGCCTACGAGGAGAAACTACCTAAAAGTACCACTACGATTCACTGCATCTCTGCGTTGGTTCTTCTCACCTGTGGTTGTCTTAACTTGACTTAAGTGAGAGACAATTGTAAACTTTAAGCACTTGAGATAGGAAGATTCGCCCTCCAAGCTCGTGGCGCTACAAAGACGTGCATGGGTTGGCATGCTAGCATAATTGAGTGCTTGCTGGGTGCTTTGCCTCGGGCCCACATGGGTTTTTTGGCGAGCCTGAGGCATGCCAAACATCTCCCCTCGGTTTGCAAAGAGTGCCCTTGCCTGTATTTTGGAGTCTCTCTGAGTGAAATCCTCAGTGAGGAGAGGAGGCACAAGGCACAGACCCTCAGGAGGTGGCAGAGACTCTGCTCGAGAACTCTTATCTCCACACACACAAGCTCATACATATACATATCCCAGTTTGCACACAAACACTCACATTATCTAGCAGAGACATGCCCCGTCAAGGCATGGTC
Organism: Anoplopoma fimbria; assembly: GCF_027596085.1. Lineage (NCBI taxonomy): Eukaryota > Metazoa > Chordata > Actinopteri > Perciformes > Anoplopomatidae > Anoplopoma > Anoplopoma fimbria. Next base: position 18,303,950 of record NC_072463.1, read on the forward strand.
GCACATTCCTACATAGAATTATTAAAGCAGAACTGTGCACTGGCAAGCACATTTTGATTAGCATTTTATAGTGTAGCGCTTAAATCGTCATAATTCCTATCAATTCTCATCATCATCATCACCAATTATCATCATCATTCCAGCCTTGGCAGACATTCCAGCTGATTGACATCAAAAAAAGAAATGATGGCGGGGTTGTTGTGTTAAATCTCCCTCCTCTAAGTCTCTCTCTCCTTCTCAGTTCTTCTCTCTGTATTTAATAGCACTTAGTGAAGGGGATTACAGTTGGTGCTCTACATGGGGCATCGCATTAGAAACCCTCTTTCACACATGCACACTTGCACACGTTCAGCAGTCCATTTGGATTCATTTGCATGGCATTTCATTTGGATTTCGTCTCAATCGACGGTTAGGGGGGGAGGATAAAAAAAGCATCTTTGTGTAATAGCATTTCCTCTTAGTCTCCAGTGCGTCATAAAGACAGAAAACACCGCGGCCGGAGCCGATAAATGAGTGCAGTGCTGCCATGAGCAGACCTGTCCCTCAGGCCTACAAACGATAGCTGTTTGAGTTAATTACAGTTTACATCATCATATTTACCCAGAGAAGAGAAACAGAGATTAAAACTCCCCCCTGAGCCCACTGAGGTGTTATTTCTGTGTATACTGTACCACCGTGAAGTGGAGCATAATCGTCGCTGTGTGTAACATTATGATAGGTTTTACTCTTGACCTGTGAAAAAACGGTTCCTATATGGATACATATACACTTCAGTAAAAACATCAATAATGTGTGAAAGTGTACATAGAAAAGTAGCAGAGGTTAACATTTTTACAAGTTTGTCTTGAAACAATACTGACCTGCCGATACGTTCAGTACGTTGAAAGAGTTTTTGGTCTTTGTAATCGTTCTTCCTCTACATACAGGCTGTGAATAAATCCTTTCCTAATGCAATTCCAATGTAATAGACGGGGAATAAAGACCACAGTCCTCATTCTGTTTTAATATACATTCTTAAATTCAGCTGAAGCTACATTACATTACATTACATTACAGTCATTTAGCAGACGCTTTTATCCAAAGCGACTTACAATCAGTAGTATATTACATATCATTCACCCATTCACACACTGATGACAGGCTACCATGCAAGGTGCCACCATCAGACTCTAACTAACATTCATGCAACATCCAGTCCACACCGATGGCAAGCCTTCGGGAGCAACTTGGGGTTAAGTGTCTTGCCCAAGGACAGAATGGAGAACTACCTTGCTCTCCACTACGCCACAGCCACCCGCTAATATGAAGCTTCAGCAATCTGACTTTTATCGCTAAATGCCCTCTTTGTGTTTTCCCTGACTGTGTTTCCTGGCTGAGTTTCAGTGGAGGGATAGTGACACAAAGAGGAGATTTTGAGCTAAAAAGACTGTAACCTCTGAAAATACTCACTTGATTTGGCTGACACAGGCTCACATTGGAATCACATTTAGAAGCTTTTCATGGCATTTACAGCAACCAATAACACTAATGTGCATTTATATATTTGTATATATTACAGCACATGTATAGCATAGATTCTTGGGACGGCTGGCCGCCTACACAGACCCCTGACCTCCTCTGCTGCTGGGCCTATGACTGGTGTCCAGCAGGAGGTGTGGCAGGTGGGAGGGGGGCAAGGTAGCTTCAGGTAAAATACCAACCTCCTACAGAGACAGAGATGATCTGTTGCCTTGGATAAGAGAGGAGAGATCCTGGTGGGAGACAGTGACCTTTCCTTTTCCATTCACTTTGCAATGAGACTGCTGAATGTTCAAGTTTCAAATAAATACACTAGGGTTAGCTTGGAAGTAGTGCATAATGTATACTTAGCAGCATGGAATCACCTAGTAACATTTCTTATATATAATATAAACATGTGTTAATAGATCAGTAACCTTAAACACTTGTTTTTATTTTCCAAATTATAAAAAAAGACATTTGTTCTCACATATCTCTATAGCCATGCAGATGTTTTGGCTTTATTTTAGCTCTGTAAATTCTGCAGCCAGAAATTTCATCTGTGGTGCCCACAACACTGAAAATGACATTTTAAAAATTCAACAGCAACATGGATTGTACAGAAACCGAAATAGTCCCTGTGAAAACTGTTGACAGCTTTTGAATTTTGTAAATGTTATTGTCAATTCTGTTAGCACAACAAACACATTTTGCTCACCTCTATCTAAAAGCACATCTCAAAGACAGATACCTCATGACTTGGATGAATGAAACCAACCAAGTGATGTAAGTATTTGCTATAAGTACATTTTTTGTTATTTTATAGTAGAAATTGTACCATTTCCCCATGCACTAGTATGAACACGGTAATGCTACTACCAATTCTATTTCTATTAGCAGAGATAATTGTCAGCTGACATTTTTTCAACTGGTAGTCAAATAAATTAAACCTATCAATCATATTTTAAAGTGATAATTGGTATCAACTTGTAAAATCTGTCAAACAAAGTCTTTAAATGTTTTGAGGGTGGTTGTTTTTGAGTGATAAAGCTCACAGTTCCCAGTTGCTTTGTTTGGGTTTCCGTTTCAGGCTCTAGTTAGCTGGTTAGCCATCTGCTGCAGAGCCCTCAGCCATGCAACCCTCTGACTGGGGCAGACAGAAAAACAGATACTCCATGTCAGAGAGAGAGAGAGAGAGAGAGAGAGAGAGTGAGTGAGTGAGAGAGAGTTGAGCAGCTACTTTCGCCAGTCGCTGTCCTTTCCTGTAGCCCACAGGAAGCTGCGGCCATTGGCTCCTCCCTGTCTAGACAGAGAACCACTTTCTCGCACACACACACACACACACACACACACACACACACACACACACACACTCTCTCACACACGCTTGATGCCTTCTACCATAGCAACTTTGATTAATTCCCAGTGTGCTCGGTGAGAGGAGTCAACATCAGTACCATGGTCAGGGGAAAAAGGGCCCACAGTCTGCTGGATGTGACAGCTCTGTGCCTCACGCTGATGCCTTGTACCGGGCTGGGGTGTGTGTGTGGGTCTGTGAGAGTGAGAGTAGGTCAGTAGTGTGAGTGAGGGACGGGATGGGGAACGTGTTTTTTGTGTATGTGTGTGAGTGTGTTACTTCTTCTGTCCCCTCGGCCGCATCAGTGCTCAAGCATGTCTCGCTGTGACAGCACAGCAGCCTGTGTGCCTGTCAGACACACACACACACACACACACACACACACACACACACACACACACACACACACACACACACACACACACACAAACAGAGGCCCACTAAACGAGGGAGTGCATGCAGGCGCCAACACCAGCGAGGTGAAGGGTCACGAGCGGCTGCCTTCCCGATGTTGTGTGAAATGTGTGGATGGCAGTCTCGGCCCATTACGTGCGTACATGCCACACTGTATGTGTGTCTGTCTTGAGGCGGGCGGGGAGGATCTCAAAGTAACTGGTTATTATCACCTCAATATTTTCCTTATTATGACAATTACATGCTCCAGGAGCGAATTAAGTGATACAGGACGCCAAGCGGGAGTGGTTGACAGCTATTTGGAGACTCAATGCACAGAGCAATTTGCAGCCCCGAGCCAAACAAATTGGATTTGGGCCACTTTGGATGGGGGCCCCAGATTGTTGGGCATTTGGATCCCCCGACCGCATGCCTGCCTGGCTGGTTAGCCGGCTGGCTGGCTTCTATTCTTTACACACGACTATGTAGCAGACAGTTAGCCAGGTAACACAAGGCTCCATGGCCCTTGACAAGGATTAAGTGTACATGTGGAGGGAGGTGTTTGTGTTGATAAATGCATCATACTGTAGGTGGGTTGTGAAATTACTTTTTTACGGTAGTGTTTCAGTAACCATAAGTCATAACTGTGGCTTTATTGGGTATTTACAATTGACATTTTTATAGTCTACAGGTGTCACGCCTTCCCAGCCTTTCATGTTACTATAGTGCTGCTACTTTTTTGGTCTTGGGCCACACAGCTGTGCTCAAGTGTGTGTATAATCCAAATGAGCCTAACAGCCTCTAAACGAATTACTGGTACACATTTTCCCACCCCTAAAACTGCCACTGGAAAAGCTGGCAACAGCACCCAATTAGGTGAAATGCAATGATTCCCATCCATTCACACAATTAGCCTGTGGGTTAACAACCTAGCCGTACATCGGGCTAGCTCTTGGTGTTTTGGAAAAGCCATCGCCATGGATACACCCGCTCTCGTGGAAACCCCCCTGTGTCAAATGGCATGCACCCGGGGCAGCAGTTTGGTTGCAAAATAACAGTCAGCCCTATTGGTTGAGGCAGCGCATTACATCACTCAGCCCAGAATACTGGGTGACTTGATTGGCTGAGACAGGGAGTGGTACCATGGGCGAGAAAGAGAGAGGAAGAAAAAAGCGGAAAGCAAGGTCCCTATGTCGAGCTAGGGAAGATAATACCAGGCGACAGACTGGCAGGCTGGCAGAGCGGGTGGGCACTCACAGCGGCATGATGGAAAACAAAGGCTTTGTGTGTCACCGCCGAGATCGCATTAACCAAAACAAGCAGCCATGGACCGACTGCCACACTGACTGGGTTGTCTGTTTCACGGGCTAAGCCATGCGTGGATAGAGAGACATGGGGGACGCCTGTCTCACTTTTTATATGAAATAACATGGTGCTAGAGTAATGAGAAAAAAGTACACTGCTTGCCACTGTCGACACTGAAATACATGTGTGACAGAGCTGCATAAATTCCAAACCAATGCCATATTTGTAGTCACAGCCAATGCATTCAAGACATGCAGGGTTTGGCAGACATTTCTAGTTGTTGGACTTGAATCTTTTTCCAATATTCATTATCTTTTCATTTGACTTCTAGTAGCCTTTTAAGGCAGGGTGAGGCTGCTTTTTACTGTAGCTTTTACAGTCCGACCCCTTCAGTAGCATATTAACACATTACACAGGCATCCTCACTTATACATCCGAAAAAAGAATTGTGTTGAGTCTGATTGCTATCTGCAATATAAGATAAGAACTTCCTTATGTTTACCAGTAGAATCACATGACAACAGGCTCTCAAAAAGATACTTGCATTCTTGTCTCGCCTAAGTATCCATGTTTATGTAAAAAAATGTGACAGCGGTCCCTGAAGGTGTCTATTTCTGTAGGTGTATAGCTGGGTAATTTCGATTTTGTGGTCCCATATAAGCTCCTGGTGACAAACAGACAGACAGATAGACACATATCATTCTGTGGTGACAGTAATGGTTGCACAGGACTCAGGTGGGAAAGGGTCAACAGGCCTGATAGAGCAGGTAGGATCAGCTGGCATACACCCGCAACTCTTCCCCTTCCTTCTCAAGCGGGCACCAGCCAAGAAACGGGGGTCACTTACAGGTGACTTCCTCCATATACAGCTACAGCTGGGACTCAGACGCTAGCCTGTGAATGTGTGTGTGTCCACGTGTGTGATGTGTTGTTAGGGGGCAGCCATCACATTGCATCACATCAAATCTGGTCTTTCTCTTTACCTACTTCGACTGCCTCTTCCATCTTTCATTGTTGTCTAACTACTTCCCGCGCTCCACACTATACTTATTCAGTATTCAGTATTCTGTCAGTAGTATTGGAGGGGATTCCCTGGTGTCAATTCAGGAGAGGGAGTACCTTCATAGCACACACACTAACACGCAGTTATGCGCTCACCACAGGGAATGAAAACTGTAATATGAACTCACCCTTTGTCTGAATGAAAGCCCATTACAATTCATTTTCACCACAGCAGCCAGTGTACAGTAGTGTCTTCTTGTGTGGGTAATGTTTTTGTTCCACTGCCATATTAACCACTGTCAACATGACTGCAGATACTTTATCTCAGTGATTACAGTAGAGTTATTCTGTGCTTCAGCAGAATAACTTAAAACCTGTAGTGCCTTACGCAAGCATTAAAAATATGGTGCTCCTTAGCATTATGTGTTTTACTCCCTTTTTTTGTTTTTCAAGAGGCTTTTACAGATTATACCACCTGGTCTTTCAGCCAAACAATCGTATTTCAACTCTGCTGAAACAGTTGCAATATTACTGATTTATCATGATTATATTTTAACAGGTAAATTTGTCTTGTCTGAGTTTGCGTTTTAATTTGCCACCTGCTGCATGTCACTTCTCATCAAACGCTTGGGTGAGCTTCAGAAACACTCAATGTAAATCCTTTCTTCCGTTCCAGGATCTGTCCGGTTCGATTGATGACCTCCCCACTGGGACGGAGGCTGGTCTGGGCTCGGCCGTCAGCGTCGGTGGCTCCTCCAGCAGCAGCAGCAGTAGCCAGGGGGAGCAGGGAGGGGCCAGCAACCAGGGTCAGTCCCCCTTCTCCCCTCACGCCTCCCCCCACCTACCCAGCCAGAGGAGCGGGCCCTCTCCCTCCCCTGTGGGCTCACCCGCAGGCTCCACTCAGTCCCAGCAGTCGCGATCAGGCTCTGGACCCATCTCCCCTGCCAGCGGACCCTCAGCCAACACCACCGCACCAAGTAAGTTTGCCATTAATGCACATGCATCTTGATAATTAGATTTTATCTTGATGGAAGGTGCAGGTTGTAGCATGATAACTTCATTAGTTAAATCACCACAAACAAACAAGACTATAACTGACAAATTGCCGTCGGAACCAGTCACAACACTGCATTTTACATCCTGTACCTCCGTGTAAGATTCCCTGGGAACTTTGCAAAATTGCTTTACAGCTTAAAGGGAAATTGCTTTGTGCCACCAAACAAGAGGCTGCTGTTCGAAAGCAAATGAGAACACAATCACAAACATTCCCAAGCCAGTGATGTCAAATGAGGCGCATTGCCTTTGACAGATGATGAAGAAATAGCTGCTGTGACATCATTGATTGGGGCGTGGCCAGACATTTTAGTTTACAGTCCTGTGTGACTCAGTTTTCAATGTGCTCTTTAAAAATGGAGCTGCTTTAAGGCAGGAACATTGAACCTGTTGCTGCTTAAGCATATCACAGTTATCACACCTATATTTCTGCTTGACCTTTCCATATATTTCGCTATTTAAAGACCTTATCCTGATTTCATTTGTTTTAAATATGTGCATTTAAAGAGGATTTTAAAAAGGGCATGTAGAAAAGTGACCCTGATGCAGAATAGGTATTCACGCTTCCACAAATAGCAACATGCCAACATTTAAATGTACTGTGTTTGCAAAGATAAAGCTTTCACACCTTTCTTTAACTAAACAGGCAAATAAATAAGACCAGGAAAAAAATGGGTTAGAAGAAGGAACTTGTGTTTCTTTGCCTTAATCAGTGTCTGGATTTCATATGTTTTCCCGTAATACACAGAGGGGTGAATTCAAAAAGGGATTGCATGGCTTTTGCTAAACCTGAACAAATAGGACAAAAAGAAACCGTGTAATATTCAAAGCACCCGCAAAAGGTGAAATGCACCCCTTAACTGCGCTGCCGAGCAAATAGCGTCTCACGGCTCTGGGGCTATTTGCACATATTGAATATAAGTAATATGCATATATTTGGTGCAAAATGTGCCCCTTTCTATGTAAATGAGCCTCATTTCAAAAACAGTCAAATTCACAAAGATCAGCGCTAATAGCCACACGCAGTTACAGTGAAATTATTAGCATCTTCAGAGAGTTGGTGGTAACTGAAGCACATTTACTCTGCTGACAGACTGGAATATTAAATCCCAAATACAGTTTCTCTCGTTTAAACTACTTGCCTGAAGTTTTGAGGCCTCTGCAGCTCGTTGGTCAGGACCGCTAGCTCACAGTATTTTTCCCTGCCATTGTTCTGCCTACTGTGATCTTGGCATAAAAGCATAACTTTGCCACATAGACATTTGCACTCAGCTGAAAAACTTTATGGCTGTGTTTGCGCTGCAATATCTTTTGTGAGTTGGACCTTGAGGCGGGGCAGATAGCAATTGTAAATGATGCACAGTTCTCTGTGGTATCAGCAGCCATGATCCATTCTTAGTGAATTCGCCCGTTAGACTTTGCTTGAGTGTTAGGTGAATAGGGTTCGACTCCTTTTTCGAGCAGTCCAGATGACCCACAAAGGTGATAACATCCTGGTTTAATAGTGTCTTTTTTCTCTCATCTACAACTCACCGTATGATCCATCCAGATCAATTTTCATTCTGACAGTTTGGACAGAGGATGAAGCTGAGTGCACACAGAAGCAGAAGACCAAATAATATCAATCCAGCGTGTCCAGACTTTGATATATCTGGTCCATTTGAAATCCTAATTCAGACCGCTGAAGAATATTAGAGCTTAGTGCAGAGCGCTTCATGTCTCATTCGTTTTCTTCTCACAGTTTCTGTCCTTGCATAGTTTTAAACTTGTGAAGTCCTCAATCACATTGTTGTATGAACACATCCCTACGTTGCAGTGGAATTTTGATAAAGCCCATCCCCCACTTTGGATCGCTCAAGTATTTCAAACATTCATGTCCAGACAATGTGTCCTCACACCTCTGAGTGGTAATGAATTGAGACTGACTGGTGGTGGAGGACCTCCCAACTGGATTGTTTTCCTTATCTAAGATATGGCAGGCCAAACAAAACCCCAACAGGATTATCAGACAGTGCACGGGGTGTCTGTCTGTCTCATAACCATTTAGATAAACATTGAGCATTATAAACGAGTGTGGATTTGATTTGCTTCAGACAGGCGTGTGAATGTGTGTGTGTGTGTGTGTGTGTGTACACGCTGCTCTCGCCTGGCCTCCCCGTCATCGCACCACCTCTCTGCCCGACTGCATGGCCAACCAGCGCATCAGCGTGTCTCAGACCTGTCAGTCACTCTGACGAGGCGGGGCAAAATGTCTTGAGTGAGATCCCGACGCCAGCTCCTCCTCCTCCCCTCCTCGAAGCCGCTTACCAGAGTGATTGACGCTAATGAAAAACTAGGACAGTGGTTTTCCAGGCACTCGTGCCAAGAATCATGACGAGAATCCGGAATGAGGCGGCAAAGACGGGAAGCGAAACCGATTGCTGGGACATGATTAATAAGAAAATATTTAAAAATATTCCCCGTGCCAAATAAATGGTGATAAAGCGTGGAGCAGTGAGTAACATCTGGCATGTTTTAGCGGCTGTACTACAATCAGTTTGAATTAGATCAAGGAACAGCCCGCCTAAGAGAGACACGGGAGAACTAATGTGGTTAGCACACATCTGATTACGAACGCTCCACTTTCTAACACTTCATCACAAGTTAGGGCACTTTGGTTAATGTTGTCGTTTTAGTTTGGTACAAGTCAGTGAGGATAGGAGGGGGCAGGAGAGCTAGCAGGCAACACTGTGTTTTTATGTGTGTGTTGTTTTCTGAGGTTTGTTTCCTCCGTACTTCCACTTCTGTTACTTCTGCAGCCATGAAAAAAAGTGTTTCCATCCAGTTGTGTGAGTGTCCTTGAAATAAACAAAACGTGACAAACTTGAATTAGCTAATTAATTAGTGTGAAAAATGACGCCTGTTTTTATCTGCAGTAGTTTGAACTCCAGTCAAGAAAAAGTCAAAACAACAACATTTCTTGTGGCTGCATTGCATTCTGGTTCATTAAGACTACCGCCACTGTAGAAATTGGAATTGCAGTTCTTCAATAATGGATTCTGCCCCTCCACTGCTGTCAAAATCTTTTGCTTCTCTTATTAAACTCCATTTTAGCTGTACTGTCACCATATGATGGTCATATTGTCAGTTTTATAGTCAAATATAGACATAAATACTAAGCAAATACAAAGACGACTGGTAGATTCTAAATTCTTAATGTGTTTTAGTGTGGATTTTTCCTTTAAATACAAACAATAAATCTGTATTTGTTGTCATAAAGTGTGTGTTCGAGTGTGTGTCCACCTGCATATGTTTGGAGACTTTGTCAACCATATTTAATTATGCAGAAAGTGATGTAGAGGTAAAAAGGGGTATTAAGAAATTATCTGACTGTGATCTGTGTGTGTATAAATGTGTTTGTGTGTCAGTCTGTCACTGGTCAGCTTCACTCGGAGGACTGATGCGACATGTCACACGGCTGAGCACTCATGGGAGTCACGTTACCCTTGACAGCGGTCAGAGGAGAGCGATTTCATCTTGTCATCCTTCCACCTGCCTGTCAAACACACACCAATAAGTAACACCGGAGGCATACATAACAGCCAGTCGGCAACCTGCGGTTCTGAAAAGTAAAAGCCAATGTGGAAGTGCCTCAAACTTACATTCTTTCTAATGGCCATTAGGGGGCCATTCCTCTGGTTGCAAAAATAATACAGATTGTATAGAAGTCTATGGTAGAAGATAATGGTCTCAATCAATCAACTCTTCAATACTGCATGAAGTTGATTTAATAAATGACGGTCCTGTTTAGAGTAAAATAGACCATAAAGCAAGGTATTCTTTAGGGCGGGCTACCTTGTGATTGACAGGTCTCTGCCACGGCTGTCCGGTCTGGATGTTGTCCGCTATTTTCGTCTTACAACTTTAACCATTTCACAGTGTGTTTTCAGTTCACAAAAAGTTGAGTAACATTTTGGTCACCTAAAATGTCTAGCGTTCAGTTGTACTTCAGCTCAACCCTCTCATGTCACTTCTGGTTCCAAAAAAGCAAGATGGCGACGGTAAAAAAAACAAAACAAGATGGCCACAAATGAATGGGTGACATCACGGTGACTATGTCCACTTCTCATATACAGCACATGAGGACATACCTGTGAACAGTTTATTTCGTGGTTTCATGTGAAACATATATGGAATCAACGTCTATATATGAACGCTTGCTTGGATGAGTGACAGTGTTTGTGTGTTTTTGATTCTGTATGTGTGTGTGAGAGAACGACATATAGAGAGAGAGGGGGGGAGAGGAGGGAGACTGACAGATTGCCAGCCTATCATACACCCATACAAGTTGCACAAATCTATCTTGTCGGAGCTCCACGGCACGCCTGTAATTCCCTCGTCTCTTCACTTTTCCTCTCCTTTCTCCTTTCTCTCTCCCTCGCTCTCTCTCTCTCTTTCTCTCTCTCACTATCTCTCCATGAAGCAAATCCAATACACTGTAACATTATCCGGGCCTCGTCTTGCTATTTGGATTCTCTCCCGGAGCCAAAAAGGCACACACAGGGCCAAATTGATTTTCCTGTTGCGCTAGATTTGTGACAGTCGAGCAGAAATCACATTGCTCAACTGCCAGCCCCCCACCCCTCCTCTTCCTCCACCTCATATGCACACAGACACACACACAAAAACAGACTGTCATACACACACCGACCTCCTCCCAGTGCCTCTGAAGCAATTCGGAGCGTCCTCGGAATATTTTTCTCCTTCGGTGAGACATTGGGGACGAGGCAAGCAGACATTCGTCTTTCATCCGGATGGATGTGGGGCTGAATGGGAACGCCGTCCTCGCAGCTTCCATCATTGACTGAGCTGTTGGGGGGAGAGGTGAAGTCATCCAGTAAAAGTGCAGAACACAAAATCCAGTTCAGCCTTCACTCCCAAATATGCTGATTTGGGTGGTGTTTGGCTTTACAAAACTCTGCATTTCCTGGATATTTCTAGACATAGATAACGTAGTCTTTTTTTGAGTGTGTACATTGGCTGATTTGACAAGTTGTCTCCAGGTCTCCTGTTAGTATGGCGTCACTTCATGTCAGCCTTTGTATGGCTGTCACTTCTCCCCCAAAACGAGAAGAAGCCATATCCATTTCCTGACTGAACCTGATGCAAACTAAACTAAACTCAGTATTCATCAGCTTGGATAACTGTTGCTGATAGGATTGAGCTTGTAAGGCAGAAGAGATGCACGTCTGCTGCTGTGCGAGTCCGAACCCACATTTAATTTCAGTTCCAACTAAATATACTGCAAGGAAATATGCTGATCTTAACTAATTCTAAAGTAGCAAAAGTGCTCTTGGAAGAAGACTGTTTCTGCATGAACACATTTAGATGTAGAGTTGAGTTGAGATCTTTTAACTACAAAGGCCATTCATTGACCCTGCGTGCTCTTTAAAGAAGCATTTGCATTTGTTTGCTAAACGGGCTGCAATGTAATCGCTCGGGGCAACTCCTCACTGGCAATTTACGTCCACTAAAGTGCTTTTTTTGCCTCTGAGAGGCATAGATTGTTATAATACGTGTCTGACAACATTATGGAAAGGACCCTACAGAGAAATAAAACATTTTTCTTTACCTTTGGTTTGCTGTTTTGGTGTTATCTGACTTTTCGGCGGAAGACAGCAGTGGAAATGTGAGTTAGAGTTGTAGAGGAATGCCACGGGACACTTGTGTTGTCAGAGTTTGTTGTGTTGGAGTACAGGAAGATTAGCTGAGTATTATCTAAAAGATTTTTCATGGCCCGGCTGATTTGAGCAATGTGGATTCAACGCAAGATCTCTCATAGCCACTAAAACATTTTACTTCTCTTTAGAACCTTTCTATAATGTTGTCAGACATGTCTAATACCAATCTAAGCTTGTTAGTGGTAAAAACAAGCACTTTTAGTGGAGGACAATGACTTTTGCCTCAAGTGACAGCCCGTTTAGCAGCTGCCGTCTGCAGCGTTCTCCTTCAATACTTGGCCAATTTCAATAATTGTTGTCCCCATAACACGACTTCAACTTCGACTAGATTGGGACTGTATTTATGTCTGTTTTCAGGTTCGGTGGTGTTGTCATTGGTCTCTGTGTGCCTGCGTTTATACATTTGTATCATTTGTGAGGACCGCACAGCACAAGGTTTACACATTGTGCAGCGACTAATTGACACAGAGAACATCCACACTCCTCCATGGCCCAGCTCGCTCTGTCTGCTGCAGAAAATCACAAATGCTCATCTCTCCCTCTTCTATTTTTCTCCCTTCTTTGTCTCTCTCCACCAAGGTCCTCCGAGGTCCAGTTAACAGAGCCTGCCTCCCCTCCCTCCCTCCCCTCTCCTCTCCGCCTCCATCCCCACCCCTCCCAAGTTTTTATTTTTCTTCTAAAGAGGTGATTGGAGCTCGCGGGCGAGTGCTCGGGAGAGTTTAATCTGTGTATCTGCGCTCGCTTCAAGTGCTTCCAGGGCCGAGAAAAGGACAGAGAGGTCAGGGCGAGTGGAGGAGGGAGAGGGGAAGGAGGGATAGATAGAGGGTGAGAGATGGAGTGGGTGAGAAGGCCAGGCTTGTCCAGTTTGTTAGCTTAAGGGTCCTTCCCAATGAATCTCTTAATGAATCTCCTCCAACCCGCTTACATCCGCTCTTGTCCTTTACATTGTCCCCCAGCTTAGCCTGTGGTTTTAGGCATTTAGTTTTTCATTTCGGAAAATATATTTCTATCTCTAATTGTGGTAATAAGAACCATGGATTTTTTCGACACTCAGATCAAAGGTCAAACACAGATGCCTGCAAGGAATCAGAGTGATGACCTCAGATCAGTATTGCATGCATAAATATGGCCTTATAAAAATACAATAATGTCAGTAAACGACCTCCCCGACAGGAAAGACAGACAAATTTAGAGGCTGCAAAATATCGGACCAGAAAAGTAGCCGCAGGGATGTTCAACCAAAACTTGTATTTTTCCTCTGTTAGTGGTGGAAGTTATTATAAGAAAGTGGTGGAAGAGGGGGGGGGTTGAGTATTTATGCAAGCGTGGAGCGAGTTTTCCAGTCACACCACTCCCTGAGAGGCTGCGTGGTGGGAACACTGCCTCTGGCTGTCCCTGTCCCTCTCTTTTTCTCTCATTATTTTTATCGTGCTCGCTTTCTCTTATGTTCCCTCTTGTGTCTCACGTTCCCTCGTCCCCACCCTTCCCTCCCCATCTCTGTTTGTCTCTGCTGCTTTCCTCGCTCAGAGCGTTGCTGTGTTACAGGCCTCCCACCGAGGAACAAGGCTGAATTTTCCATCCCTCTTATTTCTCAACATCTCTCCTCCAGGTCTCTTTCTCCCACTTCTGTCTTCCTTTTTTTTTTTTTTTTTTTTTTCCTTCTTCATCCCCATCCACACATCAACCCTCCCCCCCCCCCCCGTCTACCCAACTCTTTCCCACACTCCCACATGCCTCTGTTCCTCCCCCTCCTCCTCCTGATGGCTGCTCGTGTTCGGAGTGAAACAGCAAAATGCCATCCCCGCAGACATTATATTCACAAAGCACACCGTCCACCAAAACAGGGAGAAAAAAAAGAAGAATACGGTGCCGGCTTGCTGCGTTAGCCATTTAGAGAAACCCCATTCTAACTTCGTCCGACTGGAAAACCCTACAGGAGCACAGCACACAATTATTTTCCCTCCCCAACACTTATTTTCTTGCTTTCTCTCACTCCATCTCTCTCTCTCTCTCTCTCTCTCTCCCCCCGCATCCCGCTCGCTGTTTTTTTAGCTTAAGCTGCAAGTTTTGCTTTACATACAGTTGCTACTCAGCATTGGAAGTAATGAGGATCTTGGGAGAGCGCTTGTTTTGCGAGCCACCGCAGGCCTGCGCTCGGCTCCTACAGGGAAAGTTAACTGGCATTAGCCCCCAGCTTGGAGAGGCATTGACTCGCACGCATTGAGATCTAAACCACCATTATTGGAGCTTGCTGTTTATCTGCCGGTTTCCCCTAAAGACACGGCAAAAAGGGGATAGATATTACCTTGGAGTGTGTGTATGTGTGGTGTGTGTGTTCTTGCGTGTGCGTGTGCGTGCATTTCAGCCTTAGGGTTGTATTAAGAGATGGTGCTGAAGCAGCCCTTTCACTGTACTCTACACAGGTCAATTAGTGCTCACCGCCGTTCCTTCACTTTAGCAAAAATGGCCCCTGCTGCTCCAGGGGGTCTGTATTTGTGAGAAACCGTTGGGGTGTGTGTGTGTGTGTGTGTGTGTGTGTGTGTGTGTGTGTGTGTGTGTGTGTGTGTGTGTGTGTGTGTGTGTGTGAGTAATTGTGTGTGTGTGTGTGTGCATGTACGCAAGCAGATGCATCAGGGTGTATACATCTATCTGCACACACTTGTACACTCATGTCTGCTAATGCACACCAGCCCCCTTCTTTCATCAGTTAATTAATAAAAAGCTTTTGATTGACCCTCTGGTTGACTTTTCTTTATTGGCATTACTCACACACACACACACACACACACACACACACACACACGCAGTAGCTCCTACGCTTAATATTAACAGGGCCCTGAAACAAAACAGAAATATGGCCAAAAGTACTCTCCCTCGGCTTTGAACTTCCCCGGCACTCGCTTTTAAAAAACCCTGATGAAAAAAAGCTTCAAAGACCACATTCCCTCTCTTCAAAGGAGACTCAGGGTTGCCTCGACAGTCCTTGCGGAAGAGAAATTTAAAAATGTGTATTGGGTTTTTAGCGAGCAGCATTATCTCCAAAAAACGCAATGAACTCCCATTACTTTTGGCCCCGCTGCCTTGTATCATGAGCGGAGAGTAGAAAATGGATCTGCTTGCTAAGTGCCTTTTTTACAAAGAGGAAATTACAGTTGTTTGACTTTTCAGCACAATTCCAAAAGAGCATTTTTCGTTCAAGATATCTTCCTGTTTGCTCTTGTCCTTTAATGCAGCAGGCGCCGTCTCTCTAAAACTACATCAACACGATCAAAACATCCGATCTGTTCATCTTTACAGCCTAGCGTTCTCTGCTAGGTCAGTGTTAATGAGTTGTGTTTGAAAACCTGCCATCACAAATCCCAGGTTGTAAGGACACTTAAGTTCTTTCAGGATAAAATCATCTAGTTGGAAAGTATAGTTTAATTACAATTAATTAAAAGTGAAAGAACTTTCTGCACCGCTGCTCACATTAAAACTAAATGCAAGTAGATGCAAGTGGCAGGGATTTATTTTTCATAATGTTCATTTGCATGTGTTTGTGTATGTTTATATGAGTGCGCTCAGCTGGGTGCTTGTGGAGGTGTAAATTGCCAGTGATAATGACAGCGGGTAAAGAAGCAGGCTGAGGGACAGCAATGTATTGCCAGGCCACTGATGGGCTCATGTGTTAATTGTGTTATAGAGCACCTATGGGAACACTAGCATTATAAGGGACACACACAAAGAGATCTAAACACAGAAACAAAGATACATTCAAGCTTATACGCATGACAACATACAACGTTAAAGACCTAAAAGTTCAAACAATATACACCAGTGCCTGTTGGTCTTAAAAGCCCTCAAACCTACATCAAATATACAAAAACTGGAACTGATCTAAATACATAAAGTCATATGTAATCACTGAAAAAAGCCTCAGAAATGTAGTAAAACACAATTTCAGACTATTAATTCTGACAGAAACATATTTACATATAGTACATAGTTGCAAGTAGACTTACAAGCAAACTTACAAAGGTGCAAAGCAAGTATTAACTCACACAGAAGAAGATGACCTGGATGGTGGGAGAATATTTATTTTCCTTTTTTTTTTAAATATTTAAAAAAAAAAAAAAAATTCCATAGCAAGCAAAGATAGCCTTTTCTTTTTCTTTGGACAGAGAAAGATATAGAGTTAGCTTCGGCTGACATTTCGCTCTCCTCGCTCTCTCTCAGCAGCATGTGGAGAAGAACTGCACGTCAAAGATTCAGCGTATGAATTATTAATGGTACGGATTAAACGTGCCAGGGCTCACTGTGGAGCCTGTTTGTTTTATTTGGACGTAATTATCTAATGGCACCTTGTTAAAAATGATAGTGAGGAGAGGAGAGGAGAGGAGGAAGGCGAGGTAGGAAAGGAAGAGGAAACAATGTGGGAAGGAGCTTTGTTTGGACAGTAATTGGTAGTGAAATAATTACGAAGTGCTCCAAACTTCAGTTGTTTGTTGCAGAGATAAGGGGAAGGAGGGGCGGGGCCTCGTCAGACTCAACTATACTTCCACTCCTCTCTCATCCGTTCTTCAATTTACTCTTTCTCAACAAGGACCTCTTGTTTCTTGTCGTTCTCCATTTCCCCTCTTCGTCCCCTCTCTCTTCTCTCTCTCTCACACACACACACATGCACATGCACAGACGCAAACTCGTCCGTCTTTGCCTTAATCTCGTCTCTGGTGACAATTTACATGGGTTTGTGGAGAGAGTATTGGAGCATGGAGGGCACTGTTCCCTATTTGTACCTTCATTGTGACAAACACACACACACACACACACACACACACACACACACACACACACACACACACACACACACACACACACACACATACAGCCCAAGCTGCTGCCACCACCACTCTGTCATCCAAACAAACAGAGTCTGACAGCATAGCCGGTGCCTGGCATGCATCCCTGCACACACACAAACACACGCATACACACACACACAGCGGCTAGCTTTTATCGTGGGGTCGACATCCATAGTTTAAGGGTTCAGTAAACTCCTGCTAGCAGACTTCATCCTCACAACCCATGCACCCTTCTAAACTCGTGCTGCAGCTAAATCTGTCCCTCTGACAACAAGTGGCCATGACCCTCTACCAGAGGCTTCAGGCCCATCCAGTCAGACACATGAACACATCATACATAAAAAGTCCAACAAAGTGTACTCTACATACGTATAGTTTGAGATACTTATACATGAGTATTTTTATTATTTAGAACTACTTTATACTATGTTTTAGGGGGAAATGTTGGTACTTTTGAATGAATTAGTAATTTTTTTGACAGCTTCAGTAGAACATAAAAGACATACAGTATGATTAGCTTATAAAACATTATGCATTACATAGACTAAACTCAAACACTATATATATAAGTAGTACAAACTTGCAGCCATTTGACCAAATAATTGTTGCAAAATGTGCCAATACATTATTAATAATAATCCCAAAATATGTATGTATCATAACAAACATTCTGAAATGGGCCACTTTGCATTATGAGTACCTATTTTTAACAATTTCCTGCTTCCTTTTTGTAATTTCCTTGTTTACTTGTAATGGAGTATTTTTACATTTTTTGTATTACTTACCTTTACTTAAATAAAGAAGCACTTCTTTCACCACTGGTACATGCACACAGACGTACCTAGCTAGGGTTTCCAGTGTTTGCACTCTGACGTTTCCCCTTCCCTGCACCGCATGGTGACAGACTAATCGAATATTCCCTCTTTGAAGCAGCACCGTTGGATCTATTCATGTGTGAGGCAGGGGGTCTGTGTGTGTGTATGTGTGCGTGTGTTTTTGTGTGTGTGTGAGAGAGAGAATATTTCAACACATATCCTATGTGCCTTTGTGCTCTTGCGTGTGTTTCATGTGTGTTTGAGTGTGTTTATTTACACTTGTTTGTCCAATTACTTCTACATCTGTGTGTGTTTGCGGGTGTTAGTGTGTAGGCAGCCTGGTGTATGGAAATGTTGTTTATGCAGTTTTATGCAAAGCAATTATGTTGACTTAATTGGGTTTGTTTATGTGGAGAGTGTGCCACCTCCAGTCATGTTTTACTGCTTGCGTAGACAGACACATAACACACACACACACACACACACTTGAAATAGCACACTTTCTACTGCGTGATTGAATAATGGGAAGCGTTTTCTTTATAATAAGGGATTTCTATTCACCGCGAGTTTGAAGGACACTGTAGCAGAATCATTTTGGTAATACATCACTCGAGCAGTACTTCATAATGTGGCATCATGAGTAAAAGATTACTTTTGGCACATGGTCCCATTTCAATATAAATCACATCATATAGCGTAATCACACAAATATGTAGTGACAATCATCACTGAACATGTACAGTTGAACTATGTCAGTGTTTTGTGTATGTTCAGGCATTCTGCATTTCACATACATTATATTTAACTATGGATTTATCATCCACAGCAAAGTATAACCAGTTCAGTTTGACAAAACAAACCACCCTCTCCCCAATGTCGCAGGTCTGAATCCAAAGATAAAAGGTTAATTTGCCATCTCTCTCCTTCCTCTGGGCCAAATCAATCCACCATCGTCTCTGTCTGCCTTTGTCCTAATCAGACCCTCAACTTACTATTGGATTTCAATGGAACAGGCGCAGCCCAAAGACCTGCACAACCACCTGATCAATGATTCTCAAATGGCTCTGGTTCTATAGGGGATTGCTCTGGTTTTAATGCTTACACAAGGAAGTGACATAGGGTCCAATGACTTGATATGTCCTCTGGAAGTGTATTTGTCATTTAGCTAATAGTGAATCACAAACATCTTCATGTATAGTGATTGTGCTGAGCTCTCGGTGTGTCTATAAGTTTGGCATTGAACCTTCTAACCCTTATCGCTTGTAGGTAAAGAAACACATCCAGGGCAGCCTCAGTCTTTGTTTTTTTTTCGGAAGTCAAATTAAAGAAAACTTTATTCTTCTGTGCCATTGTAAGAAATGCATAAAGAAAGACGAAAGTGGTCCTTCAGTGCTCTATTGTTACAGCAGCTCATCTAGTTTTCCTTCAATTTTCAAGCAGGGCTGACGCAAATATAGAAATATAAATCCATTTTCTATTGACCTCGCTTTCATGCAAAGAAGGGAATGCGAATAATGCTAAACCTTTTCTTTTAATGTGACAGCTTTTGTTACAGCCTGTTGAACCTTTGTAACTCTAAAATGTGTCAAGACAGTATACATCAAGTGGATATCTGAATCTTCATGTCTTGACTTCATGTTGTTCTTCAGGTTCTGCAATGGCCCCACAGAGCTCTGGGAATGGACCAGAGGGCACAGCCCACCCGCCAATCACCCGCTCACCTATGGCTCAGGAGAAAGGTATGTGTACATGTGTGCGTTATCCGCCGGCATTTGGCGTTTGTCTGGCTAAAGGATAGTGACAAATCATAAGTTGTGAAGTCTACAAGCAGTATAGAGAGGTTAATGTTTGTACAGTGGAATGCTGCGTGTGGACGTTCATGTGTGTGTTTATGACATGTGTTTTATTTTAATGAAACTTAATAGTAAGCCCACACAAAAGACCACATGCATACATTGAAGTCTCTGTATGTGTGCAACAGAAACAGTTTCCATAAAAAAATCCAGTTTGCACATCACACTCAGATTAAAGATTCTGTGTAAGTCAAACTTGTATTTTTCATTGCACACTAGGTGGGGGCATAAAGCGTAGAGATCATAAAAAAGAAAAACAGAAATGTTGTATGTTAGCAAAGCTCAGAATAGCACCAACAAGGGTAGTAATGAAAGGTTTTCTGAGGGAGCTAAAGGACTTGAGGCCAAAGATGCACACATATGAAAACAAAGAATATGGCTAGTTTGGTCTGATGCAGGACTTTGTTCTTCTTTCTTCTGCTGCTCCAAAGTGAGTTCCTTCAGCAAGCATACCACCCACTTTACGCCTTTCATATTTCTCTGCATTTTTGACAGCGCCAGCATGTGTCTGAAACTTCATTTTATTTGATGATAGTTGCTATAGTTGAGGATGGACAGGTGCTCTCACACAAACACACACAGACATAAGGTTTTAACATTATGCATCATTTTCCAACATAACTCATCGGAAACCCATGGTTTGGTAAATATGTAACAGTAAACACCCACAACAACTTATCCCTGACTTAGTTCAAGTCACAGTGTGTGCTCTTTTGATAAAGCCACTTTAGTTTTGCCCACAACTTGTTGCCAGAGGCTTGTAACATGATTGCTAAGCCACAAGCGCCTGCCAAATGGGAAATTGTTTCCAGCAATTATGGCCACTTCTCGAGTATTATTAAAAATAACAGAATTGCTCATTTAAAAAAAATTGGATCCACACAACATTGCAAAAAAACTCAAAGACTGAGATGTACCCTTAATGATTGGACTTGATGGTCCCTATCTATCACCCACCCAAGAGAAGTTAACATAGAGGGACTGGATGGATGAAGACAGAGAGAGAGAGCAAAGCACTATAAAAGGTTATTTCCCAACATGATGAAATCAAGCCAGAGATTTAATGCTGCTCTCTAATGCCTGTAAACCAAGAGCCCTCCCCAGTCTAGAAAAACACTGCGCCAGTTAACAGGGCTCGTAGTTGTTTTTGCTGTTTTCCTAGCAAGGATTACACCCCCCCCCCCCCCCCAACACGCGCCCCACTTTGCTCAAGTGCCTGCCTCCCTAAGAGCATCTCTCCACTCTTCATTTCCATAAATCCGCTGAATGTCCCTTTTTTTACCCCCACTGTCTCTCGCGTGCTTCGCTGGCTGCCTGTTGTTGTTGGTGTCCGGCTGAGAGCTTCATTCGCTTTGCCAGAAAGAGAGAAAGGTTTGTGTGTGTGTGTGTGTGTGTGTGTGTGTGTGTGTGTGTGTCTGTGGAGAGGGAATCAAGCAGAGAGAGAGAGAGAGAAATCCTTGAATGTGTTATTTGCTTTTAGCACTGTCTGCACAATGTTCCTCTCCCCATCCATTTTCCAGGCAATTTAAAGTGCGATATTACACACTGTAATTTTTTTCTCCTCCTCTCCAGAATCCCCTTACCCTAATGGAAGCAAAACATTACAATAATGTCCTCGCTCCTTAAACCCGGCACTCGCAGCCTAAGCACTTTCAGGCCCCAATCACTCTTTCCCTCCGTTGCTCTGTCTTTCCCTCCCACACTCACTTTCTCTCTCACTGCCTCTCTCTCTTGCTCTGTCTGTCTTGGCCTCCGTCTCTTTCCTGCACACACAGACACACACACATTCACACTCACACACACACACACACACACACACAGACATAGCGCCTTTATTGCTCTCTTTCTCCGTTATCTCACCCCACACACTCAGAAACACAAATATGTACACGCATGTATGTGCACACAGGCATATAGTGATTACGCACATAGCATTTCTAAACCTTTATCTCCCCCCTCTCTCCTCACAGTTTTTACTCGCTCTCTTAGCAGAAACACGGAATTATGCAAGTGTCAACTTGCACTTTCCAACTCCGTCGTGTCCTTAAACCCCCAAAAAGTCGGTCTGTGCAGGCTCATTCAACAAAGCGGATAGCTTTCAAAGTTTACAGTCAAGCAAACCGAATCCATTTACACCTAATCATCAAAACTGAATCCCCCCCAACACAAACACACGCCCACACACATCTCATCTTTTTCCCTCAATGGCCGTCCAGCGACCTTTCTCCATTCGTGGTGGATTTGGAGACCTTTCTGTGGGTTTAAAAAAAATAAAACGAAAGAGGCCGCTTGAAAGAGCGAAGCCCAGGCGAGGATCGCTCCAAATGTCAATTTGAATGGTGGAGGCGAGTTTGGGCCTGAGAGGCTTTGATACATCTATTGACAGAACGGCTTAGAATAACACAGTAGCCATGGTCAGATCACCATCTTATTCTGTGGAGAGTGTCGCACACATTTGGCCCTTTTTTAGTTTTTTACTCACACAACCCTGCAAACAGACATACATGGCCCAAGCTTTTGGTGGCATACATACATCTTTAAGGCCGGCGATACACTTGACCTGTGCTTTCACCAATGATAAAGTTCACTAAACATTCTGTGTGCGTGTTTATTTGTGCTCAGGGTTCCTTTTACATGTCAGCCTGTCCTTTTTGTGCTTGTTTTGTCTAATACCTGCTCCATGTTGTGTTACTCACTGATGTGTATCTACGAGTAACAGGAGCCAATGCCAAGGTAAAAGATTAGAAAAGGTAGGGTCTCTTTACACAAGGAAATTGAATGGATATCCCGATTTGTTGAGTTGGAGAATGATTACACCCGTCCTCGCTCAATCCCTCAGTCAACATTTGATTTTGCTGAGCAGGTACATTCAACAAAGGACTCTGGATTTTTGGCATTTTATAAGCAAAGTGTTGACATTTGTTTTGTATGTCTATTTGTGTGTTTCAGGGTTCATGTCCAACATGCAGAGGAACCAGGGTAGCTCTCAGTTTGCCTCTCCTCAGTCCGGACCTCCTATGTCCCCCCACCCCTCACCTGGGGGCCAATTGTATTCTGGGATGGGACCTTACTCCCAGAGCGGCCCTTCAGGCCCTTATGGACCTCAAGGATCACAGTATGGACACCAAGGTTGGCATTACAACAAACTTGTTTTCATTGGTGCAACTTCATTTAGGATTGGCCCACTGATTATCCATAAACTGAAACTCATATTAATGGCCCGGGCCTTTATCATCATCCATTGAGGTTTGGTAAAATAGAAACCACTCGCAGGACTAGTTACTAAACTACTGTAGCCAACAAGTTAATTGCTAACATGGCTGCAAGCATGGAACATACTATCGCTAATCAGGTCCCCAAGCTTGTTTCGGTTTGTTCTATGTGACATTTACCCACCCAGGTATTCGTTCTCAGGATGAACATAATTTCAATCGATGATGAGTTTTATTGAAGAGGGGGAAAATAATCTATGTGCGCACACGAGTTTGCTAGCTACTACTGTCACTAAGAATTCTGGCTGGCTGCTTACAAGATAGTCAGTTTGCAGTTTATTCAAAATACATATTTGTACCATTGACTCCTGTCTCATAACTGTCTGCATACCAGTCCTCTTTTTTTGGAGCAGTTTATAGTCCAACAAAGGAGGGTTGAATAAACAGCTAATAAGCTACATAGTTTCCTCCATTTTGGACTCCATGGCTGTCCCTTAAAGGTCAGCACTGTCAAGACGCCTTGGTATTGTTCAATGGCGCAAATTTGCGGGTCAGAGTTCACCAATGTTGAACTCAAAACAAAAAATGTATGTGGATTTACTTGCAAATTAAGCAAATTCACTAATCTCGGTAAATCTGGATTTTGTTGTGAACATTTTTCTATTTTAAATGCAGATGTGATTAGGCCTAGACACTTAACATTGCAGACTTATTAATAATACTAGCATATTTTTTTTATTTGAAGCAACACATACATTTTTTGGACTATTCAGGCGAGAAAATTACACATTTATCTCCAGTTTCACACAATTTCTTAATCACACAATTACACACACGCATTGTTAGTGGAACAAAGTCAACAATAGTTTGAAATTATTTTTATATCATGATTCCTCTTTTCTCATCTACACAGAAGTGCCAGATTTAACTGCACATTTGAATTAATGCCCGATATTGTGTTTACTCAAGTGTTAGCTAAGAGCACCTGAGCCAATAATCTATTAAAGACACAAAAGCTGATCAAGGAGTCTTGGTTTGTAGTTTGACCACAAAGTTTGTCTACCCCACTTTTGGTGTATTCCTTTAAGCAGGGGTGTTGACAATATCTCAGGGCTCTGATAAGAAATGAGTCCTTGGAGCCTGGCTCATTGAAAGACTATTCAAAACCCAAAAAGATAGAAATTGATTTTGCACAAGCTATGACTCCTTTCAAATTTAACGATGAATTATTAATCATGAAAACCACTAACAGGCCCCGTGTTGACTTATTCTGTTGACTGTAACCTGACATCAGTTTTGCGGAACAGCTTCTGGAGTGATGAATACCGCCGTTTTCATTCATTCAGAGGGAGTCTGGCCTCAGATGGGAAAGCCACATTTGTTTTTTTTGATGACTCCTGGCCCCCATTACACAGTCACATTGGACCTTGACATCAGTGTCATCGGTTTCAAAGAGAGTTTGCTAATGAGGAATACAAAAAGACACATCCATCCTCCATTTCTGTCTCTAACTCTATCTATCTCTCTCTACAACTCCCATACACACACGGGCACAGATTTCACTAGTTCTGTGTGGTGGGTCTCACTGCGGGCATTAAAAACCCAGCTTTCTGAGGGTGTGACTCTGAGAATATTCATGAGACAGCTGAACTCTGGACAGACCTCTTGGTCCTCCTCATGATAATATTATAAGGTAGCTTGAGAATGACATGTCGTGAGGTCTATCCACTGAATGATGATGATGATGTCCAGTGGCAGAAGACGTATTCGGATATTTTACTTACCGTTAATATACTCTGTTACAAGTAAAAATCCTGGATTCAAATCTTACATTACTAAAAGTACAACATTTAATAGCATATAAATATACTTAAAAGTACCAACAGTAAAACTACTCATTATTCAAAATGGCTCATTTCAGAATAATGTGAATAAACCCACAAGGTCACAACTCTGAGACTATTAAAAGGAAAAGAATCTCATGCGTTTGAAGTATATTGTTGAGCATTTCTATATATATTTGGCTAACTAACATAATAGGTTTTAAGCCTAGCTAACACTCTGCTAATTTGCCAAAGTTGTTCCAGATATCGTTAGCTAATTTATAAATTATTAGGTTAAAGTCCTCTATGTGATAAATGTGGGAACAACATTTTAGACTGTTCCGAAATAATCATTGTAATATATAGTTCAGTTTACTACCGTACATATTGTAGGCTTTTTTAATATGACATTTGGTAAATCAGTCACATCAACCATAAATCCAATTTTTCTGATACTTGAGGAAAAAATCATTTAAAATCACAGATTCACAGAAATTTCAGGGAAAACTTTGTATCGCTCTCTGTAATTAAGCATTCTCCGCTCACTTGTTTCCTTCATCGTACGACTCCTGGCAATCCAGCAAATGTTGACATCTGCTGTTGTACTTCGTTTTCCGCCTTTGGCGACACACCAGACGAAACATTATGGTATTTTTTTGGTAAATGTGTGTTTAAATGTGTCACCTTGATAAATGTGCCCATCCGTGCGTGTGTTTTCCCAAAGTTGCGTCCTCTCCCTCTCATTTGTTAATGTTGATTAATAGCCCTAATGCATTCGGTATTTGGTCTCCCTTCTCCACCCACTCTTATCTCTTAATGTGACTTTGGCTGGGCTGACAGCCCAGTAAGCAGACAGAAAAAGAGAAATAAAGTAAGCAGAGAGCGACAGCGAGGCGGACTAGCCCGAAGAGGCTCTGGAGGCAGATGAGCGTGAAATCTCACTCGGATGACAGGAGAGATGTTCCCATCAGAAAGGGAAAGAACAGCTCAGACTCGCTCTCTTCTCATCACACACACAAACACACACACACACACACACAATATATACATATTGATGTATGTGTACTCTCATTCAAATTTAATACACTTGCAACTGACCTGCATCCGTCCTCTATTAGTAGTCTCGGATATTTTCAGACAGCAGCGCAACAAGTACCGCAAACGTGGCACTTTTTGAGCGGCTACATTTGTATCTTTGCATGCTACCTCCATCCGTCCATGATCTGTAACTGCTTATCCTTTACGGGATTGCGGGGGGGCTGTAGCCGATCCCACCTTATATTGGGGGATGGCAGAGTACACCTGCCTGACTATCGCAGGGCTAAGGTCTTATTCAGGCTAAACGTTTTTTTACCGGAGCACCCAGCGCTTCTTGCAGGAGGTCTCTACAGAGGCAATGCAATGATCTCACTGCAATGAATGAGACAGCTTTGTTTGTTTGTTGTCTGAACACGGCCTTAACCTCATGTAAAAAATATAAAATGGCCCCCTTAAACTGCTAACTAGAGGAACTTCTTCACACAAAGAGACACTTATCGTCAAACATTTGTGAAAAAATGACTCCCAACACCTTCAGTACTGGAAAGTATTCTTATGTGGACATAGTCAGGGTCCCAGTTCTTTAGGGGCCCCTTCAGGGGCCTTTTTAGATTGAACATGGCAGACAGCTGCTGGTCATTGTTCTTAATGACAGCTCCATCTGCTTCCCTTCCATCTCCTAAGCACACTAACAAATTAGCCTGCCATTAGCCAACATAGAAACGCACTCCAAGTTCCTGAACTCTGCTCTGCTGTTTTTCTTGGCCTGCCTGCCTCTGCTTGGAGAACCCAACTCTTAAATTGTGTGTGTAGTTTGTGACACTAAATTTCCGGCAATCTTTTGCTTGCCACACACTCTAGTACTAACAGTTTGTAGCTCACCAAAGAGCGTGTCTGGTGTTGTGTAAGGGAAGACTGCAGCACTGCTCTTTTATCGGGGGCTAATGACTGCAGTACAGCTTGCGTAATCGTCTACGTAAGCCCTTCCAATATACAGTTACAGTGATGCATGAGTCTGCAGGAGGACATGGCCCTACTACAAACAATACTAAAATATTTAGTACTTTTTTTTAAGATGAGGCTGCTTCCTAGACTGTAACCAAAGCTTTTCTTCCAGATTGATGCACAGTCGAACCCTGCCAAAGCTTTCCCTCCCTTTGCTGTTTTCTCACAGTCTAATTGAGAGCTCCTACAGTGACTGCCCAATGTTTCCCTGAAAATATATTTCTGTCGCTTTATGTTCATGGTCGTTTGAAAGCCCTCTTTATCCAAAGTTGAACCGATCTCGTAATGTGTGCTGACATCAGGCTCCTCAGGACTCAAATAACTCCAACAGCTGTTTTCAAGACATGCACTTGGACATGGTACAGATCCAGCATGTTGAGAACAGTGGACACACAGACAGATGGGGGAGGAGGCTATCAGGCCATTACAGGAGAGAGATTTGGAGTCCGTCTCAGCACCGCTCTCTCTCTCCCACCCCCCCTAAAGGGGTTAAGCACTCGCTGGTAATGACCATGCCTCAGACAGCACTTTTAAGCCTTAGTGCCTTCCTGGAGCGGCGGTGTAATTCAGCCAAAAAAAGCCAGTGCCTGGGGGAGGGAGTGGAGTTTTTGGGAGGAAATTGACAGTGTATGGAGCTCTGCGGCCCCAAGGCGCACCCCAAGCCCTGCTTAGGCTCAGACGCCCTGCCGGGGAGGGTGCTGAGGTGGCTGGAGAGGACGTGGGAGCCTCAGGCAAGAGAAGACGCTGCAAAAAAACATCCATCCCAGCAAGTCATACATGTGTACTGCAATCTAATACAGAGTCTTAAAGTGAAGTAATCCTCCAGTTGTTTTTCTCTGATGATGGTCAGCATTGTCATTAGAAATAGCTGTGAACTGATCCGCCTAATTTCACGATTGTTGTTAAAACTGCAAGACACAGTTAGAATTAGGTTTTCAGTAAAATAATGTTAAAGTTAATACTACTGAATGACACTTTAATTTTCATCAGAAGGGGAAAATAGAGGAGATGGTGTATCATAGCAACCATACACATCTTGAGTAAGATAGAGTAAAATCAGTGCCAGCGTGTCTTATTCTTGTCAACACACTACATTTCTTTCCCCAACCAAAATCCGTCTTCCTCCAACCACCACGACATCCACAAAAAAGAGAAAAAATGCTGTTATTCATTTCTTTTATTTGTGTTCATCCACATGTGGACACGGACAGCCTGACCTGCTGCTGTCCTTGGCAGCTCAAGCATGCAGCCATGTAATCTGCGTTTCACTCCTTATTGATGGAGTTCACAGATCTGGAAGGCTCGTTGGTGCACCATCGTACCTTACTCCACCGTAGCCGGGGGAATGACTGCCTCGGCTGTTAGCACTGGACGGTCCAGTCTGCTGAGGAAGCAGTAGACGATAATCTGCTTGGTCACACTCCAGCTCTCCCGCGGGACTGCAGGGATTAAACCCGGCGCAGGATATAGCGTCCACCGAAGGCGTGACTGTGCCGGGAATTTCCATGTAATTGTGAACGAAGCACCATGAGCTCTCTTTCTCCTCTCCTCCATCATGCTATAAATACCACCAAGACTCCCCGAAGGCACCAAGTATCGAGAAGCAGGCAGGAAACCAAGCTTGAGCCACAAGGACACGAGAAGGGACAAAAAATAAATGACGTCCTCCTTGTCCTCTTCTCCTCTTGTCCCTCCTCCATTGGTTTCCAGAGTAGTATGAGTAGCATGAAAAGTAGGTGAAGTAGATGACAGCATGTGCATCTTATAAGCTAACCTCGCAAATGTCTTTCTCCTGGCCTGTTTGAGCAACAGGAAGTGGGATTTTTGAGCACTTAGATTGTGTTTTGTTTTTTTGTCGGAGTTTGCTTAAAGAAGCCACCAACTGCTCACAACTCATAATACCTTATATGAAGCCAGTGTTATAGCTAAGAAAAGACACACACACATTTGTATTCACTTCCAATCAGACGTTAACTGGAAGATCAAAGAAAAAAACTGATCTTACTACTTTAACTCTTTCCCTGCAGAAACTTGTGATAATTTCTATCTGTTTCTATACAAAACTCCCATGACATCCATATTGGCTTTTACAGCCAATATTATTTGTCCCTAGGTCTGGACAAGCTTTTAAGAAAAAACCAGCTAATACCTATTTTCAGATCTATGAATTTAACACTATATAAAATCATCCTCAATTTAATCATGGACTATGTTTACAATAATACTACAGATTCTGTGAATTTATGTAACATTAGATTTTGCCTTCGCAATGATCCAACTTTTTCAAATGATGAAATCTGAATGGCACCTCCAAAGCCCTTAGAAAGCATGAATGACTTATGAAATCACCTAGAATTTCAGGGTTGAGCTCTCACTCATTTTAAAAATAGTGGGTTAGTACACTTTCTGTCCTTGAAGAAGCACTTTGGCGCAGCACCAATCCTTCAGGAAGTGAATCATTCTTGTCAGGACAGAGCAAGACTCTCATAGGAAAGCTTAGCATTAACCCAGTCCCACAGCTACTCTGTCTTTCCTTTGTCAGATGAGACAAACATAGCCCACAACTAGAACATTTGGAACGGTAGTACATCACGACTGATAAGTTTTCTCGATGCAGCACACAAAAACCTCTTAAGTTAGATTTGGTTTGGCATCTCACACCCTCCCAGTAAAGTTGAATAAAAGCCTCATGGAAACTTCCAGTAACTCCCACTCTTGGGGCTTTTAGCTCTTCCGCCAAATTGGGGGGAAAGAATGCAGATCGTCCAAATGGGACTTTGTGTTATAAACAACTCCCCGGGAGGTGTGCTGAAGACTCGGTCCATCACAAGGGCCAAAAACCACAGTGTCCGCCCAGGCTATTGAGAATGTATGGCAGGCGGCCATGACATGGGGCTCAACAGCTGTCCAGAAAGGGCTGAGAGAGGTCGCTGCCTGCGGCCTTGTTCCTCTGCAGCAAACCGAGCCGAGAGGAAGTAAGCTGCAGGACACCGTTCCCAGGACTTTTTTTATTTTCACAGCGTTGTAGGAAGTTGCTTGTGAGGGAAGAAACATGGAAATGTGTCTTTCACTGGTTGCAAGGTCTCAGAAGTATTATATATGCGTTCACACAGATGGACACACACACACACATACACACATGTACTGTGCACCATACGTATCCTCCTGTGTTCGTTAGCAGACATCCTTTCTTCCTGAACGCTTCCCTATTATAGCCCCAAAACCCTTGACAGGTGTCAGCCGTACTCAGCTCACCGACTCACCAAAGCCTGCCCAGGAATAATCCTCTTCTTCTTTTCCCATCTCCCCCAGTAGATTTCATCACAATTTCTGGACAAATTCAACCGAAGCTGCTGACTTTTATGGGAAAGATTTTTATTTTGATTCAATATAAATCCTATCTCGGGGGGCAGGAGTTCCCCCCCCCCTAACTTCTGTCTGTCTGTTTCCTCCTCCCTCCGTGCTGGTTCCTTCCCGCTCTCTCCCTCTGTTGGACTTGCAGGCTTATGTCATGTGGAAAGTGTCTTCACTGAAGCAGCTCGAGGACACTGGGAAGCCATTTCCATTTTCGTAGACGTTTCTTTTTTTTCCCCCTCTCTTGTGGAATATTGTCATTCAACTTTCCCTCGTCTGAGCGTGCAGAAAAGCCTTCAGGTTTTAAAGGGACTTGATCCCCTTTTCCAGACATATTCACAGAGGATTAAGCAGTGAGGCCCAACTAAAGCACCCTTAATGAAATCAAAATAAATAGCCCCCTCCACAATGGAGGATGCCACATTTTCCTTTCTATCATGCGGGGGGATTTGTCCAAGGGAGGGAATATCACAGTCAAAAGGCCCGGTGCCTGCAGAGGGAATACAATGTGATGTGCTCTGTGTGTGGGGTTGTACTGCTCTTACATGTACAGTAGGTGTGTTTTAGTGGACCGAAATGTATGTGCTGAGAGAGAGTCTTTGACAGCGTGGAGATTCTCTCTCAGCTCTTATTGCAGCTGGTGTTGGAGTCGAGCTTTGCTCTAAGAGCCAAAATGGAGGGGTTTAAGTGTGCCTTAGGAAAGCTTCTGGCATGGCGGCCGTGTGGCACTCCAGGGCAGCAAGAAAGCATTTACTGCAGATTAGAGCTCCTTTCAAGTGTTTCACAAAGTCAGCCTTAAGCTTGACAATTGTTCCCATGGCCATCCAGCAACCTGCAGCTGTGAAAAATGTCGCCACACGCCACACCCCACACCGTAGAGTTTTTACGGCCTCCTCTGGAAGTTAAAGAGGTTATGAATCAAAATTTAGTTTTGCTCTTTACATTCCTCGTCTGTCACACGATTATTTTCTTGAAGGATGGAATAGTATGTGTCACTGTTGCAGGTATAACAGCCAACAAGCACTTGATAAACTCCATTTCCCTCAAATGAAGTGATTCATAGCACCCTTCTCAGCACTATTTCACAGCAGCCATTTTGTGTCATTCTCGTAAGCAATCTATCAAATTCAAGTGAGAAGTTGAAAGTCTCAAGTTACAACCAGTCATGTTTAACGTTTTGAGTGACATTGTGCGTGTAATACCTACATTTTTCAATGATTTGAGGCTCATTCACATGTTGTCTTCTTCCAGGTAACTATCCTCGGCCCTCCAACTATGGCGGGCCTGCCAGCACCAGCTACAGCGGCCCCGGCCCTGGCATGACCAACAGTCTGGGAATGAATGCAAGCAGCCCCATGCACGGCCAGGGGCCCGGCCAGCCCATACCTGTAGGACGCAGCCACGGCCCGGGCAACCAGAACAGGGTGTACCCGCCCATGGCTCCCAGCTCCCCCAGCATGCCCCAGCCAGCAGGGCCTGGGATGGGCCCTCCTTCTTTGGGTAGCTCTAACCGCAAGGCCCAGGAGGCAGCAGCAGCTGCCATGCCGGGATCTGCCAATTCAACACACAACAGGTGAGAGCACAGCAAGAACTCAGCTCGAATGCCTTTAGTAAATCTTTTTTTTTTTAGTTAATCATGTGTTTCTGTTTTGCTTTGTGTTGCTTCTCACCTACGTTTAGTATATATATATATATATATATACAGTATAGGTACAGATGTGTGTGTATATTTGCATAAAATTCGTTGCTGCTGCTCTTAAGCCATAATTGTCCTAAAAGTGATCTTGACAAAGAGAGTATTGTGTAAATATATTATGGCCCAAACTCACTTGTGGGACTGATCATTTTTATTTCACCTGGAAATAATGCTCCTCTATCTCACATCAGGGTCATCTGTGGGGAGGTGTGCTGACAAGCACCACAGAGAGTTTCTGCCACAGAGTTTCCCTTATTTATTTTTTTTTCTCAACAGTCTTTTCAGATGTGAAGGCAAGAGTTGTTCTCAGGGGCTCCACGCTTCTATGAGCCATTTGCGGAGCTATCCCTATTTTCACACATCCCATAAAGTGCCTGACATTTTGATAGCTGGCACTATACACCAAGTGCCATTTGTTGCAGAAAGAGAGATATTGGTCTGTGAGCAGACTGTATGGGTTGAATACTGCACTGTCAAAACATAAAAGAAGAGAAAGCAAACCATAGGTTTAACTGTGAAAACACCAGAGACAGAAGTGACACCAAGCACCTTATCACAAATACAAAGCACTTTGATGCTATAATGGTAGGCTATACGAGTTAAGGGATATTATTTTTCCATCAGGGTTGGATCTGTGAATATATGAGTGTTGGTAGCGTTGGAGACCGGCGCTGTTGTGGGAATGTGTGGGCAGTAAACTTTTGCTGAACCCTGCCGGGAACTTGTGGAAACATGGCCGTCTTGTGAGAGGAAGGGTGGATTTATACGCTTCCTCCAATCGGTGCGGGTTTTGTCTAACAATGCATCATGGGAGCAGTCTCGCCGGCGTTCTCCAGGCAGAGGTGGCAGATTAACATTTGTCAATGTTCATTTCCATTTCTGACGAAGCATGAGTCAGACTGGAGACAGTGAGCATGTGATGATATTTCAAGTGAAGTGTCTCTTTTTTGTCGGGGGGTCCGTTGACGCCGATCTGCAGGCGGCCACCATATGCAAGGTCTCCAGTCCAGATGCAGCCTCCCCGACCTACCTCCACCCACTGGCCCTCACCCCAAGCCTCTACCCATCCACAACCTTCCCCTCCACTCAGACATCACCATCCACCCATCCTGCCACCCTCACATTCACAGCACTATAGGTAGGTCCACCACCCTCATGTGTGTGTTTACGCCTTAAAATATGTACTGTCTATATGTGTTTGTGTGTCATATGAAGAGACATCTTTCAGGCTAAACAGAACTGAAAGGGATCATGGGGATATTTCTCACAAGCTCCCTCTCAGAGCAAAAACAAGAAGAGTTATCATTGTTATCATCGTAATTGCCATCATCACCTTCAGCATCATCACTGTAGTCATCATTATCATCATCAGCATGTCTTAGTTACTCTAATGGCAACAACAAGTGAGCACAGACAGTATGATACATGGACACACACAGACACACTCACTGAGCTTCACATTGTCGTGTGCACTTCGTTGGCATTTTGCGGTGTGGCTGACAGTATGTGTGATTAATTACGTGCATCAGGGGGGCCCAGTGCTTTTCACACACACACACACACACACACACACACACACACACACACACACACACACACACACACACACACACACACACACACACACACACACACACACACACACACACACACACACACACACACAGAGCAATGCAAATGCTGGCCCAGCCATTAAGAGATGGCTGGGCTGTCAATAAGAAGTGGCATGACATGATCCCCACTGCTGGGACCAATCAGACTGACTGTCAGTCTCTCCTCACATTCACCGAGACACCAGAGAGGTGTCGGTGCTGCTGGAGGAGAGGATTCTCTCTCTCTGTCTAAAAAAGAGTGTTTGTGTCTTCAGGTATTTCTCCTCTCTGTGATCCATTTTGATTCACAATGAAAAAGTCCAGCGCAGTGACGGCTTTTCCTTTTGATTTTTCTTTGGATCTCTATCTCTTCCTTCTCTGTTCGGCTACAGTGGCTGTTGCTGCACATGCTCATGCTAACATCCAAATTGTGTTTATTGTGTTTATTCACTACTTCCACTGCACATGAGGATCAGTGTTCAAAAATCTGAGTCATTTTTCATTTTGCTTTTTTCAGAATATTGATTTTTTTTTACCTGACAAATAGGAATAAAAAAAGTAATAGTTTTGACTGAAACCATAAAAGGAACCTAACAGGTTATTAAGATGGACATTTTTGGAGAATACTCCAGTTTCTGTGCTGCCCTCAGAGTTGTTCGTGTCTGCTGTTGATCATTCTACCTCTTTCATCCATCCCCGTCTGCATCTGTTCTCTCTCCTCCCACCTGTTTCACTCTTTTTACCAACTCTCCCAACTGTATCGCCCTCTCCGTCTCCATGCTGCTCTGTTATCCTACCCAGACTGTTTTATCTCCCTCAGTCTTTCTTCCTCCCAATTTGCTTTTTGTTCTCCGTCGTCTCCAGCACAGCCTTGTTATGTTTTTCTTCCTCAGATCCCACTTTAGAACATCTGAGGGAGATCAGGAGAAAATTGGCCTCCGAAAACCTGCAGTTAAAGGCTCCAGTTCCCCCGTTTGCTCTCTGGATCTCAGTGCAACATTCTGAAACATTCAGACCTAGTTACTCTCTGTCTGAGAAACAAGTTGTTAGTCGTAGCACATGTCTAGTTTCACTCTTTGATGCATCAACCCTTAGTGAACTGCCACAGACGCCCGCTCCCGACCTTCCAAATCAGGGGCTAGCTAGTAGTGATGTCATTGGCTGGTCTCGTCTTTTCTTCATTTTCTTGAACACGTCCCCTTTATAACGTACCCACCAATAATTCCCTCTACATCTCCAACTCTCATCCCCCATCTCCATCCAACCCTGACTCAAACACACCCTCACACACTAGTAGACACACTCCAGCTTCATTACACTGAGTGAAAAGAATGCCAAATGAGCAGAGGAGGGCCACTTCTGCTATCCCATGACTGCAGGCGTGGGTCGTGATTAAGTCTTCATAAAATGTGGCGTGAGTGTTTTTTCCCCCCCAGAGATTTTCCTCCACAGGCTGACCGGATTATTGGTCAATCAGTTGGATCGGTGGTTGTTGGCCTAGAGCATTTTTGCACCCTGTTGCTCTACTAAAAGTTAACGTGAGCAGTGAAATATGTATTTTATTTTAATGACAAAGTCAAAAAATCTTGCTAATCCGAATTTTTGTAATCTAGGTTTGTTCTGGTGTTTCCAAAATAGATGGTGGTCTTTCTTAAAATTACATTTGAGGGAAAATGGCATCAGTTTTATGAAAAGTTGACTCTTTGGGCCCACTAGGCTGCCAGTTGTCAGTATGATGAATTGCAGCGTAAAAAGTCTGACATGTTATGTTCAAATAACACCGACGGTGTCAAGCCTGTCAGTGTGGAGGAGGTACAAGTTTGTTTGGAAGAAAGGTGTGGTACAACATTTTGTGGATTGATGTTTGGGGAATTTTTTTGGAAGAGAGTAGAGAACTGAAAGTATTAAAAGGTATAAGCTTTTCTTGGCAGCAGCTTCTGAGGACAGAATTGGCTTTTCAAATGACTTTCCAGCGCTGCCGGCGACACTCCGCAAAAAGTTCCTGGAGCTATAGGAACGGGCTCCGTCTAAAAAATAAGCACTTAGTAGAAGAAGAGCAAAGCTCTAAGAAAAAAAAGAGCCGTAAATCAAAGGGAAATTGAAGGGAGAAAAACGTTGGAAGAGGGAAGAAGAGAGGAGAGGAGAGTGCTCCGAGGCAAATCCTCGCCAAATAATTCATTTCTGACCTCCTTAGTAAGTAAATTTGCTAAATAAATAAGAGCAGCGCTTGAATGTCAAGAACGAGGGATGCTGCCTGTGGTGCTTTGTCGCTTGCAGTCTTGGCAGTGTAGCGCAGCGCTCTGCTTTCATTAGATGGGCAAAATAAATGGCTTCTCCTCCATCCATCCTGAGCTGTTTGATGTTTGGGAAGGAGGGGGAGGGAGAAGGGAAGAGTAGCTTTTCTCTGGATTTAATATGTTAAAAGCTGTCCTGTTTTTTGTGGGGGGTTTATTCTGCCCCCCTCCTGTGTACGTGTTTGTGTGGTGAGTTGAGTCAGGAGTTTGGAGGAGCTATGAGCCCAAGCTGCCCTGAGAACAGATTGGGTCCATATATAATTCATGGCCTCCAGCCGATCCACTCCATCCTTCCATCCAGCAGCCTCTCTCTGGCTCTTTTTTCTCTCACTTTCTTCTACACACTCCCTTCTTCTACACACACACACACACACACACACACAAACACAAAGCCGAGGGATCGATAGGGAGGGACGCTCAGCCATCACAAACTCCTGCAGGCCCAGCGCTTCTGCTGTCTGGTCCAGTTAGCAGCGCTGGGAGGCATCAGCGTGGCCTGTCACCACGAATGAAGGACAAAGGCGCTGCCACTTCTAGAGAGACACCGTCAGCTGGTTGGCTGGCACCTCGTAACCATGGCATCCCCTTGGCAACAGCGCCCACCCCGCGCATGAACACAAGGACACGCTCAAACACACACACACACACACACACACACACACACACACACACACACACACACACACACTCTGCCCACGGTGCGAAAGTGGCCTTCTCCGATGCCCTTCATACATGTGGACTGACTAGCAAAAAGAGAGAGATGGCTCTGTGAGTGTGTGTGTCTTTAGAATTAGGGAAAAACAAGGGGGAGAATAAAGGATAGCCATGGTAGAGTATTTAGATAGAATTAATAGAAAAACAATGTTAGTTGTCAATTTGAAGTGGTAAAAAAAAAAAACAGTGTCTGTTGCTATCATGCATTTCATCTGTGAGATGTGATAGCCTTTCTGCCCTAATGGTGTCTGGACAGGCCGAACAAACCAGAGTTCCAAAAGCAAGATTACATCTTACATCCTCCCTATATTGTGGTGTCAAAACTCTCACGCTAACTTTTCATAAAAAAAGCAGAAAACTCTGAGAGTGTTTCGCTGTGCTGTTTCTATCTGTCTCCCTCCTCAGGCCACTCCTAAACAACAAACTGAGAGTGCACTGGCCTGATGGTGTTAGTATAGATGTTTCCATGTTTCTTACTGTGTGTGTGTGTGTGTGTGTGTGTGTGTGTGTGTGTGTGTGTGTGTGTGTGTGTGTGTGTGTGTGTGTGTGTGTGTGTGTGTGTGTGTGTGTGTGTGTGTGTGTGTGTCTTTGAGAGTGTGTTCCCTCGGCTCAGTCTCATGGAACAGCGATTACCTCCAGCTCTGGGGCCCTGAGCTGAAGATACGCCCCCCATCGGTCCACCAGGGACACATACACACAACAACTCAGGCTTCCTCTTGCCTTAATTTCCCTCCCTCCTTCTCTCTCCCTCCAACTCCCTTCTTTTTCTTTTCCTCTCCCTCTGCATCCATCCATCCCTCCTCTCTCTCTTCTTTCACTCACTCCTCTCTCTGCGGCAACAGGATGTTTCTTTTTTTTTTCTCCGGCACAAAGGTGCCTGAGAGCAAGATGAATGCGCTGTGCCTTTTTTTTTTTTTTCTCTCCCCCTACGATAGCGGCACATGCATATATTAAGTGTGATTAAACGCTGTGCAATGCCTCCATCAAGTGCTTTCTAATGGGCTTTTTTATGACATGAATTAGTCATAATGGGAGAGTGCCACAGTTGAAAACCTCCAACCACTGTTGTTGTTGTTGTTGTTGTTTTGGATATTTCACCATTCACATGAGAGCTTCTGCTTATATTGCTTAATGCTGGGTGAGGGGCGTTTTTAACAGTATGGATAAATGAGGTTCTCGGGCATTTCCAAACTTTTTTTATTTTCCTTGCTGGCTTATCAGCGCTCTTTTTTTTTTCAAGAGTTTGCGTGCAGCATACATTTTTACTCGCGGGGAAAGTTGCAACGATCAAAAGGTACATTTATTTCTGTGTCTTGACTCACACAAAGCTTTTTAGGGAACACGTAGGCAGCAAACGAAGGAGTCTATATTTCCCCCATTCTATGGAAACGGGGCCAGATAAGCGTGGATTTGGTGTGAGCTTGTTTCTTTGCCATGGCGCTCCCCTGTGCACCTCGGCCCCCATAGAGGGATTACATATGTATCATCAGCCGTGCTCTATGACTAATTACATCTGTGAGATGAGATTATGGGGAGGTTTACAGAGCCAATCCCTCCTCTTAGGCTATGTGTATCGGTTCCAACATGAGGTATTACACTATGTGTCTGTGTGTGAGTGTGTGAAAGAGAGAAAGATGCCAGTTAGGAGGGAATTGACTGACACAAATCCGGATATAATTTTTCTTTTCGTCCACATAAAACGATGTTGCATTTCGGGCCAAATACACCTCCTTATGGTCTGTCGTTGCCCAACATTGTCTCTCTGATGTCTTCCTTCCTTCCTGCTTTCCTTTCATCCTTTCTTCCTTTACATCCACCCGTGCTATCATTCACTTACTTAGTTGTCTAGCCCTTCCCTCCTCTCCTTGACTGTCTTCCTTTCTTTTCCGTTTTATCCTGCATTCTCAGTCTAACACCTTTCCGCTCTTATTTGTTCAGTCGTTTAGGCCTCTGTCTGTTTTCACCTCACATGTTCTTTTCTTTCAGTCTTTCTCCCTCTTTTCTCCCAACCTTCTTTTATATGGTTGTCCAGGAGATAATCTTGAGACAGCAGGAGATAGACCAAATTGTTCCAAACACGGTGTTCCCTTTCAGCCCCCATGTCACTGGCTTTGGCCTGCCTTGCATGCAATGATAGATGTTGCCTTCAATCACACACACACACACACACACACGCACACGCACACACACATCTCTTACACACACACACACACACACATGGATGGCCAGCATTCAGCAGGTTGCAGATAAGCCCCTCTGATGTCACTTGCAACACCATGTGATGAGCCGCCTGAGAGAGAGAGAGAGAGAGAGAGGGAAGGGAGGCTCAGGGAGGGAGATTGAGCGGGATTGACTTCTGCTGTCACCATGGCAACAAATAACATGATCCTCTCCAAAAGCACACCTTAATTAGTTAAATTATGACTTGTGGGAGAGGGAGGAAGGGGGGGAGTTGTAGAGGAGAAGAGCAAAGAGAGGATGGGAGTTTTTCTTCTTTCGATGCTGCATGCGCATCTTCAACCTTTTGGAAGAGCGGTGTGTTTGATCAGGGATATGTTGTGTACCGTGCTTTCATTTTGACTTTCAGATATACATGCTGCTCAGTTTTTACTACAAACAATAAAGCAGCATGCCAGTGACAGACTGCCAAATATCATCTTTGTACAATTTTGTGACTTCTGTTCTTCGGCAGCTTTCACTGTGACCCACTTATTTCTCCACAGCCTGTCATTACATTGTGAAATCTAAACTGGATTCATCTCTACCACTCCTACTAACATCTTTCTCCTCTTTCTGTGGTAGGCAGGGCAGCTATCAAGGCCCTGGCATCAGCCAGGCCAGCACCATGGCTACCACTGTCCCCAACAGCCAGCCAACGGGAAACAACAGCTTAGCCATGGGCAACGCACAAGGTCCAGCCTACAATATGCCGCCTTCAGGTATACTTGCTGAATGCCAACCAGCAGATTAATGCTCTTTGTTGTCTTAGGTTTGAATACTTCCATACAGGTTTTGACATAACCATACAGATGTCAGGACTCAAACCCCATCTTTACTGACTTCTTGTATTGCAATGTAAAGAATACATGCTGATAAAATAGAGAAAAACCTGCTGAATAAGAAATCGCAGTCCCAGGTTCATGTCCAGAGACAGAGAGAGAGAGGGAGGACTAAAAGGGGCAAAAAGTAGTAAAAGGTTAAGAATTCAAGAGTTACTTTCTGAGCTCTTACTTTTTCTGTAGAGCTGGCTCTCCAGTGAGCAAAGACTAATGCAGTGCTTCACTTTTTTCTTTCAGTCCTTCACCCCGCTGCATTGTTGCTAAATGCACCTCGGTGAGCAGTTTCGCTCCTAAAATGAAAGGCACCTTTTATTTAAACGCAAATATCAGAATGCGTGACATTTGGAAAACTTCAAACGAATTAGAGCGCCAAGGTTCCTCAAAACTCATCTGGTTTGCCCCTGGGCACGGTAAAAAGCCATTAGTTTCCCCACCGTGCCGCCGCACACAAGGGAAAAATAAAGAGGGGAGCCTCGTATTCAAGGACCCCCTTCTTTCCTTTAATATGAAATATGCAGCTGGCACTATGAAAAGCAGTCTTTAAGGACCTCAGCTCTTCTTCAATTAGAAACCTCGCAAAGGTACACAAGTCAGCCAACATCTCCTTCCCATACTGTTGCCACTTTGAATACGTGAGATCATCTAAGTTTTCTCCCACACTAAGAATGTGCAGTCAGCAAGGTTGAAAGAGAGCACCGGCTCACTTTAGTGGAGTCTTATCTCATTTGTGACTGTATCTTCCTTAAGCAGCAGTATTTTTACGTTGTTTTTTTACGCTTTTATATTTTTTTTTCTTGGACATGAATGACTGGACAGACTTTAGAGGCCCCTTGAGAACACAGAAAGAAGAATATTTACTTTGTCTGTGACATCATACAAACAATTATCAAGCAGCTTTAACATTCACAACTGTTCGGTTTAAGGAGTTGAATCATGTTGAATCGACTCTTATACAAAAACATGGCGAGTATACATCTTCATTACATTGTGGTGAAAGAATACCTGCTGGGACAAAACTTTATTATCTTCTATATTAATGCTATTTATGGCCAAAGGACATAGCTTACCTGTCCACAGATGTATTTTGCTATATGTTTTTATGATTTTAATGTTTCCTCATTCTTGGTGAAGGAGCCACTGGAATGTCAGGAGACGGGATGATGAGCCCAGATGGGAAATCGAAAACGGACATAAAAGACGACAGCGGCCCCACCAACGAGCCTCACAAACCAAAGGTACCTCCTTGACCTTTTTTCCTCTTGACATCCTTCTTTGCAATTCCCTCTCTTCCTCTCATTTTTTATGTTGTTTTGTTTTTTGATCTTGCTCCCCTAATGAAGCAAACCAAATCTGATCAGCATAAGCTGCCTCAGCACAGTGGGCTGTTTCTCTGTTGTTTTCTCGCCATATTTAATGATTTGTTTAACATTTACCATTCCTAATGTTTTCCTCGCTTTGTTTTTGCCCTCAGCACTCTCTTCTTGCCGATGTTTTGGCAGCCCGAGCTGCAAAAAAAAAAGAGAGAAAGAGAGGGCTGGGTATCTGCAGTACACACATGCGTGTACACACATTTAAAAACAATACAGTGCATGTACACACACACACACACACACACACACACACACACACACAACATGTGCATATTCCTTCATTCCTTTTATTTAACATAAAGTTAGGCAGCATCCACTTGCCTCTCCAGAATGTCCACACACACATACACACACGCACTATCCTCCTCTTAAGCACTTCTTCCTCAGTGCCTCACACAAACACACACACGTCCCAATACACAATGCTGACTTCTCATTTCGCCCTACAATTGCAGCTCGGCTTGGCTCAGCACAGCAACAACAGAACTCTGCTCTTTGCTCTTTTCTACCCCCTCCCCTTGTTTTTGCTTAACAGCCCCTCTCTCTCACACACACACACAGCTGTGCACAAACACACTCACACACCTCCATCACATCCACTACACGTCTTTTCCCTCCAAATCCCTGTCTTTTCTTTTGCTGATTGCGGTAGTAGGGCCTTTTGAATTATTTAAGGCAGTCAGAGCAGCCAGAAAGACCCCCAGTGCTCCCAAAAGAGATGATCTGTCTGCCAAAAGAGAGAGGGAGAGGGAGAAAGAGAGAGAGATAGGGAGAGGGAGAAAGATAAGGTTTTGCTGACACGAGCATTCTGTACACAGACCAGAAGCACTTGTCAAGCTGTTGTTCCCTCTTTCGCAGTCTCTTTTAAACACACACACACACACACACACACACACACACACACACACACACACACACACACACACACACACACACACACACACACACACACACACACATAAACGATCAAATGTATGCACACATACACAAGACTCACACACTAATGTGAGCTAACATGAAGTGATTTACACAAAGTGAAGTGCACACACACATATACATAGACACAGACTTATCATACTGATCTCATATTGGTCTCATACATCATACTGATACTCTAGCATAGACACAATAGCAGTAAGACACGCAAAATCTTTCACAAACACACACACACACTACCGTACATTGGCTATAGGGCTATTTAAGCCAAAAATAAACTAAACTAACATTAATACAGTAATTCCAATTCATGCTACGTTAAACTTCTACTCCATTACATTTTTACAGGGGGAAATTGAGCAGCCGCATCATTAAAGTAATGCTTACACATATTTGCATTAAGAATTATTACGTAATACTATGCAACATTCTGAAACGGTACATTCCGTGTAAGGAGTACTTTTGATTTTGCTACATTAAGTATATTTTATATATGCTTTTGTGCTTTTACTTAGGATACTACTCGTATTACTGCTACGAGTATTCATAAATCATGGTATTGCTACTTTTTTTTTCCACGGATATATACAGCATACAAAATATATTCTAGACCCACCTAGACACTAACAGCAGTGGTAGCAGTATTACGTTTCTTTACTTAAAGTGGCCCTATTATGCTTTTTCACTTTTTCCCTCTCCTTTAGTGTGTTATATATATTTTTGTACATGTAAAAGGTCCGTAGAGTGTAAAACCTGAAGTCCACGCCTAAAAGGAGTTACCCTCCCCCTCAGAAGTTCCTGAGCTGCCTGAAACGGCTCCATTGAAATCTCTCCTTCACTTCTGTAACTTTATGAGGTCACAATGTTACGGAAGTGACGTAAAACTCCTTCCGGCTAGTTTGGCCCTCAAACAACAAAAGAGAGAGATGGAGCTGAAGCTCCGGAGGAAGAGTTTTATTAAATGTGAAACGTTGACCAATCCCAACAGAGCGGGCTAGCTGACCAATCAGGGCAGACTTTGCTTTCTGGAGGGAGGAGCAAACACTACAACGGAGTGTTTCAGAGAGAGGGTGAGAAGAGGTGCTGCAGGACTGCCAGAATGACAAAAACAAGGCGGATTATGAGCATTAACGCATGTAAACATGTTGTAAGTGTAACTTGAGATAAAAATATGCACCCAGAAAATAGCATAATAGGGACTGTTTAAGTAAAAGCAGCAATGTCCTGAAGTAAAACACAAATACAAAATTACAGGTACAGTAAAAGTCCTTGATTCAGAACTAACCCTAACCCTGACTTTATAGTTTTATTGTATGTGTATTATTACTGATGCTTTAAATGTAAGCTGATTCTTTAATTGTTGCTGTTTAAAGTGGAGCTAATTTTACTACTTTATATCGTCTTAACGTTATAAGAGTATGTGAAGTGTTTAACTCTCAAACAAAGCATCAGATTTAATAAACTGGTCCTATATTCCTGATAGAAATTGCATTTTAAGAAAGTAATTATTGACTCTAGCTGTCAAATAAATGTAATGGAGTAATAAAGTTAAATATTTCCCATTAAAATGTAGTGAGGTACAAGTAATAAGTAAATGAGAAATACTCAAGTAGAATGGAAGTACCTCCAAATTGTACTTAAGCACAGTACTCGATGAACTCATGCATATCAACACAAACACACACACACGTGTCCGTATGTCCGTGCGTCCGTATGGATTCATTTTGGGTTATCTACCGTTGCAAACTTGACCTATGACCTCAC
The DNA here is from genome assembly GCF_027596085.1 of Anoplopoma fimbria. NCBI lineage: Eukaryota > Metazoa > Chordata > Actinopteri > Perciformes > Anoplopomatidae > Anoplopoma > Anoplopoma fimbria. The sequence continues at coordinate 18,347,643 of NC_072463.1, forward strand.
TCTTGTTGTTTGGACAGTGGTAGAACACACCACTGTGCTATACTGATAGCAAGGAGGTGGGTGATGGATTCCTTTTTACAAAGAAAATGAAATCCTCTTTCTCTCCACTCTTCTCAGCAGCTACAGGACGGCTACAGCAACAATAACAGCAGCAGTAGCTCCCAGCAGTGTGTGTCCCAGCCAGCCACGCCAGGCGGGGCCCTGCCTGTGCCCTCCCCCTCTCCCCCAGCCCAGCCAGCCTGTCCTCGTACCACGGAGACGACAGCGACAGCATCAGCAGCCCCCCCTGGCCCCTCAAGACCCCCTCCAGTCCTGTAAGCACTAGAAGCTCATACACTATTGGACGGATGGATGATTGCATTTACTGAATAATTACAGGAATTACATAAATACTTAGACACAGAAACCAAACAGAGCGACTTAACGATCAGTTAAACAAAGGGAATTTCCCTTTATGGACAATAATGTCAGCATAAGCTGTTAGTTTGATTGATTCATGTATGACTGAAGGATTATTGTGTAATTACATGATCAAAAGCTGGTTCTTGGACCACAGAAGTCTTTTGGATCCTGGACTGAAGCCAGACATGACTGTGAGAGATTAAACTTTGTCCTTCAATTTGAAATTGAGGGATATGAATGCGCAGTGAATGAACTTTGAAGTAAACACAGGCTGCACACTGAACAAAGTGCTCTAAAGAAGTGTTTATTTTTGCTTGGTCATTCAACCAAGGGCCTACTTCAGGATGTGTAAATATGGGATGAAACTTTAATGATCCTCATGGGAGAGTGGGTTGTTGTAGCAGAAAACAGAAATACGATACAGCAAAGAAAAATAATCTGCAGAATAAACTATATCAGTATATCAGAATGTAAAGCATATACTGAGCAGTAATTGCATTTTTAGAGTGATGTAAATATCGTGTCCACAGGACATGAATGAAAAATGTAAGAAACACATTATTTCATTGTAGTTACATACATATATGGTCTACAACATATAGTAAAAATTGTATTTATATGATTAAAATGTGTATAACAAGAATGTAGTGTATAAAAAGTCACTTTCCTACATTTACATTACCATAAGAAAATCTTCATCTCTCACCAGAAAACCAACCCGAACTCCTCCTCTGTCAGTGGGGAGCGAATCTCGCGGCTGTTTGAGCTGGGTGTGGAGCCGGAGAGGCGGGGCTGGGTGGAGCGATACCTGACCTTCATGGAGGAAAGGGGCACGCCTGTTACCCAGCTCCCCGCTGTGGGCAAGAAGCCGCTGGACCTCTGGAAGCTCTACATAGCTGTTCGGGAGATAGGAGGCCTCGCCATGGTAATGTTTAAGGAACACACTCAATGTTGTTGAGAAAATGTTAGAATAGATTCAACGTTACTGTCCCTGGACAGGAGCACAGATACTGAGACTGCAGACAGGTCAGTTCAAAAGAGTATTCTAAGCAGAACATATACAGGAAACTTGTATCATTCTGCCCTTGTGCATCAGCTATTTAATATTCTCTAGCAATGTGCAGTGAAGCAGCATGGCATATGGCGAGCTTGTAAATGTCGAGAGATGTACTCAAGAGAATGAAATAAATCTTAGGGAACCCGTATTCCTGAATATTTCAAAATACTTGTGTTTTGAGAAAACTCCACGTGTCAACCCGCGTGTGATAAAAATGTAAAACATATAAAGCTTAACATTCTGACGGTAGCAGGATTTACAGGAAACTGCAATGGTCAGTTGTATGCTGCTGTAATAGCCTCCACTCTTCTAGAAAGGCTTTTTCACAAGATTTTGTAACCTGCAAAGGATTTTCTACCATTCAGCCACAATAGTGAGATGAGTGAGGTCGGTCAGTTGGATGGATGGGCTTGAGGTCAGGGCACTGTGCAGGCCAGTCAAGTTCTTCCACACGGAAATCTGGTAAAATCATTCCTTTATGGATCTTGCTTTATGCCTCAGACATGGTCACGTTGAAACAGGAAATAACCTTCTCCAAACTGTTTGCCGCAAAACTGGAAGTGTACCTTTGTCTGAATTTTTTTTTTATGTTGTAGGATAATTGTGGGTTTGACCCTTATTGTAACTGTGGACCATGAAAAAAGCCTTAGCTGTGGTCAGGCGTGTCCACGTACTTGGTGTCCATATAATGTAGTACTTTTTTTGCTTCTAGATTAAAAACAGCAATGTGAAAAGTATGTGCATTACTCAAGATTGACCTTTAACTCTGTGGTTATAGTAAGTATAAAAAACATTAAGTGCACAGCCATAGAATTGATGAGATTGATTAAATTCAGCAGGCTGTGGTCTACCATACTCCGGGCAAGATGACAAGTGTGTGGCTGATGCTGCAGGGATCCATTACTATATAGAGAAAGGACATGAGCACAGTTGTGCACATTCATTGAGATCAGTGATCCCCAATCTTCAACCACTCAGGTAAACAAGAATAAGAAGTGGCGCGAGCTGTCCACCACCCTGAACGTGGGTACATCCAGCACCTCCGCCAGCTCGCTCAAGAAGCAGTACATCCAGTATCTGTTTGCCTACGAGTGTAAGATGGAGAGGGGAGAAGAGCCGCCGGCAGACAGCAGCAGCAGTGGCAGCAGCGTGGCTGGAGGTGACAGCAGGAAGCAGGTGAAGATCCAGCCACCCTCACCTGGTAAGGTTTTATTTTGATTTTTTTCATGACTCCACTCTCCCACCTGTCGGCAGCCAAACAACAGGTGGTGCTGATCAAACTACAGTAGTCAGGAATCTTCAGAGGCCGAGTGATCTGTATTCATGACAATGTGGCGTACAACATCCCCACAATAAAGGTGTTCCAGTCAGAAACATCGTAGTGAAGGTAGCTGCTATGCTAGTGTCTTGGAAGACTTGGAACTGGCAGACATATTAGTTGCAGGTTGTGTTAATTTGTTCCCCAGTTTAGGTTTTGGTGACAGACAACTGATACGGCCTAAACAAACAGTGCCATTTGATTTTTCAGCTCATTAGCTATTAGCTATTTTATAAAAGTAAATGTTATGGTGCGAGGTATGTTATGCTATGCACATTAGTAGATTTCAAATAGAGAAGTGATTCATGAGATCCAAAAACATGAATGATCAATGTCTGTCCAACAGAAAGACAGTTTATAGATGCACTGACAGTTAAAGGGTCAGTTTAATTCAATTACATTTTGGAAAGTGACAAACCTCAACAAAATCTATATTGTAAATACCTTAGAGAGAAAATGTTTTCTTTCATTTGGCAAAAATTTGGTAAAAATAGCATACATGAACACATGAACACACCTTAACACCCAGGAGACATTTATGAACATTAGCACTGTTTTGATGAAATGATTCTTAGTTTAATGAAGGTGAGCTACGATCAGCACTCGCACCTCAAACCCCGGACTCGCCTTTATTTGATTACAGTGCTTCAGAGGTTAAGTAATATTGTTTTGGCACAGCACCACAACAAAAAGGGTACTTTTTGTTTGTGTGTATCGCCTGTTCACACCGTGTGTCTCTGAATACAATTATGACGTGAGAATCAGAGGAGAAGAGGGGGAAAAGTTGGAGCGATATAGAGCTGTAAGGTCACGTCTCTAATTTGCAGCGGAGATGAGAAAAGTGACCCTGGCTTTTAAATAGAACATCAGAGCACTTCACCTGCCTGAGACACTGCAGATTGCTTTTCCTGGTGGGTGGAAAAGAGCATCTGCCTTCATTTGCATACACATACGTACAGAACACACAAGCCACACACACACATATATATATATATATATAAACACTTCATATTCCCTCATGCTCATAACACTTAATAATTCTCAATTCAGCCCCCTCTCATCTATTTAGCGGGACCTAACCACGCCAATTTCACAGAATCTCATTTTGCCCACATCGGCTGATGGGACCATGGTACACATAATCAGAGATAGCGTCTGGAATGTGAAATACGGAAAGGTCAATACTTTGGATGTTTGGACTGCCTTTTGGATATGCAGCATTAAAACTGTAAAGTAAAAAACACTTGATTGATGTGAGATCTGCTGCATAATTTCTGTATCACCTGCTCAAGTAAAAAAAGGTGGTCCTCATGAGATTTGAACCTCTACTGCTAGAACTGCAATATTGATGGTAGAAAAGAAATATAAAAATATTCTACATGTGCTAAAGTGGATTTAAAATGTTTCTAAGAGTCATTTCATAGTTTTGGCAATCATTCTTTCCACAAATCTAACCAAATTAACTACATCAGTGGACACATCAACATTGGTTACAAGAAGTTAGACGGGGCAAGAAACACGAGCAGTCAGGTTTGTAATAAATCTTCAGATTAGCTAAAACTGAACTAAAAAGAGACAACAAAGTCATACAGTTAAATTATCACCCAAACTTTGTGTTGTAAACCTCCATCAGCGTTAACAGCCAGACTTCCTTGATCAAATATAAATGTGTCCTGCAGCCGTAAAAGAAGCAGCCATGATCTGTGCGATGACGGACTATTACTATGGTTGAATCAATCAAATGATTCTGTATTGTTGGCATTGTGATTCATTTTTTTCCATCTAGAAGAAAGTGTTCTTTTAGGGGAATCGTTCTTCTACTAAAACTATTAGATATAATTTACTGATTATGAAAGAATAACATAAGAATACGAGCTCATTGTCTGCTGTGCTGTTTTTGAAATCAAACTTAATTTATGGCAAGGTAACCAGGGCAGATATGGGCATATTCCTGTGTAATACTCACAGGACAACATTCAACCCTACTTTGGCTACTCTTGACGTGTTTAAAACCTGTATGATTGTCTGAATGCTCCCTTCTTTCTCCTTCTGACTTCAGTGTAGCAATGTTTCCTTTTCCCCAGATTTAAGCAGTTACTTTGAACTATATAATATTATCATGACCTAAAGAAATTATGTTCAAAGCTTTGACAGTAAGGCCCAGGTAGTAATAAACCATCATTTTCCTTTAAAGGAGCAGTGTGTTGGATACAACATGGTGGACTCCATGAAGAAGACCTTCTCCCTATGTAGACATGACAGGCTCATTCTAAGCTAACAAAAACACAACAATTATTTGCGGGTGATAATACACGAACGTAAACATAGTTATGAAAACTGTATTCCATTTTTGCCAATAGATCCCCCTAAATCCTACTCACGGTATCTCTAACACTACATTCAAATTAACACTTAATCGTCAGCAAATAAAATCTGCCAATAAGGTGAGATGATTTTACTTCCAATCTATTCACAGTTGCTTGTTATTTCTTTGTTGCAGTTTTTCTTTTAAGTGATTACATTTAAATTTAATATGTCAATATTATTCATGACAAATATGATGTTAAGACTTCAAATACAAAATTTGTTGAAAGATGGACCCTTGTAGTTTAGGTATGGACACATTTTACTTAAACAGAAATTGGTATATAGAGTTTTATTACTGGCACACATCACTCGATAACTTTGGCCTTTTTGGGTTAGTTCTGTTATGAAAAGTGCTGAATACCAAGCTAGAAAAAAATGCCATCCATTTCCTTGCTATGCCTCTGTTTTGATCTTGTATATATGCTTTTCCTGCTCCAAAGTGCAGACTGCCCTACTGACACCCTGCCATCTTATATAGACTGACAGCCTGGTGATGTCACAGAGGGAGCTCGTCCAGCGGGCTGGTGGGGGGTTGCGGGGGGATGGGGGGAGTGTCGTTGGGGGGGGGATGTGGGAAGTGATTAATGAGGACTGGAATGTAGAACGTAAACAAACTCGACCCCGCCGTCACCTTTCATTCACAAAACTGGCTCGGCTGACTGAATCCCTCCCCCACCCCAACCACCACCACCGCCCCCCATCTGGGTTATGTCACCCACCGACACCGCCTCTCATGAACACGCATCAGACGTCAGGCACATGGCTTTTGAACACCCGCTTTTTTTTTTTCTCCCTCATCGCCCCCTGCTCTGTCATTCTTCTCTCCCTCTAAATGTGGAGCAGAGGGCACTCGAGTTCACGCTCTCCTCCAGCGCGCCTCCATCTTCGTAATGCCACAGCTTGGTATTATGTATCCGTCTGTCTGCCCGCCTGCTCTTGAGGAATGGTGAACCTGTTAACCTCGGCTAACCCCACCATTGTTTGCTCTTCTCCGTGTGTGTGTGTGTGTGTGTGTGTGTGTGTGTGTGTGTGTGTGTGTGTGTGTGTGTGTGTGTGTGTGCGTTGTGTTCGTCTGAAGCAGGCGCATATCCCAGGAAGAATCCCTAATGCTCACTGCCCCTTCCTTGGCCTCTCTTCTACCTCTGCTCATCATCATGGCATAACTCCCCCCGCTCTCTCGCTCTCTCTCCTCTCTTTCTCTCCTTCTCTTATGATGTAGAGGCAGGGGGTATTATTGAATAATTCAGAATTAGCATGAATTTTTAAAGCTTAAGTCTTTCTTTTCTTTTTTTTTCTGTGGAAACGTGTGGTGCAGGGAAAGGCCACTGAGGCTGTTCCAGAGAAAGTCTTCTTAGGCTAAATGCTCATTAGGATACTTTCATAGTCTCTTTTCCGTCTTTGTCATCTTCTAGCCGAAACGGTCCACTTTTCCTATTAAACCTGCTTCTGGGAATTCGTATCCCTAGGTTTTATCTGGTTGAAGGTTCTTTGTGTGTTGGGCTTTTCTCGCTTTGCACTCTTATAATTTTCTTGTCATCTGAACTGAGAAATTCACAGAAATATGGTGTCATAACAAAAGAGCACACTAACCCCATTTAACCTCAGTTGGAGTCTCTGTGTGATGGGCTGGTTTTTTTTTTCTAGAAGGAGGTTCCAATCATGTGCTTTCTCAACCTCCTCACTCATATTTAGGGGATGTTTGCTGAGGTATTAGCTTGCACATAATTTGACTCCGCCCAATATGTACACTATATTTTCTTCAATACATGTGTACCCCCCAGGTTCACCCTCCACATGAACCCGTCTTCTAGTCCATGGCACACCTAAAAAAAGCCAGATAAACCACCTTAAAGCATCTTCCAAATAAAGAGCTGTGCTTCGACCGCCCAACGGGGCCTTTCCCTCTGAGAAGTCCTTCCCTTCTCTTCACTGTGTCCTCTCCCCCTGCCTCCTTCCCCTTCTTTTTACTGGCCCTTCCATACTCATCTTCACTGCCGTCATATTTTGCTTGAGCTCAGGTCTCATGAAGGGTAACGCTGTCAGTGCTTTGGCCTGAAGTCCAAAGTTATCTCTCTAATACAGCACCTTGCTGCAGCGAAAAGCCCAGTTTGGCCGCTCTGACTCAAGCCAGCTTCAAGATCCTATCTGAAGACACGGGAGCCCTGCGGCCTGAATGTGTTGCAGTTTCTGCTGCGGTTTCTGTGAATCGTCCACCTGTAATGATAATAAAAAAGGATACTTGTGTCTTCCAGCTAATTCAGGCGGCTCGCTCCAAGGCCCACAGACGCCCCAGTCCTCTGGCAGCAGCTCGACAGCAGAGGCAGCAGGGGATCTGAAACCCCCCACACCTGCCACCACCCCTCTGGGACAGGTCACACCCCTGCCCCCCAACAGGTACCACACAGACATACTGCACTACTAACAATACTACTGCAGTACGGTGATGCTGCTGCTTTTGCTACTGCTGCAGTACTATTAATACTTACATTCACACTATTGCTGCCACTACCACTACCATAACAGTAGTACTAATAGTAGTTATTTCTTTTCTATGATCAACTTTGTAAAAACAAATTGCAGTGTGATATTTGTGTCAGTTAGCACAAATTGTTCTTTAAGTATGAACAAGGATTGTCTGTTGACAAATGGTATAAACCTAAATTGTGAACAACTACAGTGAGGTGAAGCAGGATTTAACAAAAAGACAAAAATCTTTATGTGCACCGTGATGTTCAGATACACCATTAGCATTATTTTTAAGTGATTTAGGTGAGATTGGAGACAAAATGTGTATTATGTTTTGCTGCTCTGTATATGATGATTAAAGGTTTTTACTTTTTTGTAAAATGTTCCTCATCTGTTGTCTGGGAAAGTAGACTCTGTTATATTTTTACCTTTATTTGTGATATTATTTGTGCAAATGTGTTTTATAACATATAACCTTACATTGGTGGAAGTAACTAAATAAATCTACTACAGTACTCTACTTAGGTTTTTGAGTTGCTTGTACTCTATACTTTTTACTCCACAACATATATCCGATAGTTACCACTTTTAAGATCGAGGTTTTACATACAAACTATAATAGCAATTCATAAAATATAATGAATTCATAGATAGATTACAGTGTCCTAAAAGTATATAAAGTCGGTAGCTTTACTACAACATAAAGTCCTGAATACAAGTCTACAGTAATTTAGCTGTAATAATAACCCAATAATATAATATCACACATGAAGTACTTTTACTTTTAATAGGTGCATTTTGCTGCTGATACGTCTTTACTTAAACTTGAGTTATTTTGAATGCACCACTGACAACAAACTTCTACCACAGCAACTCTTCTGCGTTATTATTAAATACAAGTATTCTATATGAAAATAAAACATCCATCATTGAAACAATTATAAACATATTTTTGGGGGCGGCTATGAATCAGAAGGTCAGTGGTTCAATAAAAGATACATCCATCATCATGAAACAATGACTAATGTAATGTAATATTTTCCTTCAAAGATAAGAGCATAGAACTCCTTCACAACACACATCATATCTGTGTTTTCAGTGTGTGCAATCCATGGCTCCTATTCTCACACAGAGCTTCCACCTTCTCCCTCCTCTCTCTCTCTCTCCCCCCCTCCCTCCCCTCCCTCCACTCCTTGTCCAGGAGCAGTGTGAGCATACAGGACCCCTTCTCGGAGGTGAGCGACCCGGCCTTCCAGAAGCGTGCTGCCTCCCTGCCCCCCTCAGCTCCTTACCAGCAGGGCCTCAGCATGCCCGACATGATGATGAGGATGCAGTACGACGCCAAGGACCCCTTCGCCGGGATGAGGAAGAGTGAGTGAGGCACACGCTGTGACACCCTTTCACCCCAACAAGAAGCCCCAGACCTGCTTCCCCTATTTCACATACAATGTCAAGGCTCATGAATAAACTGTTTTTAGCGCCGACAAAACCATTAGAACAAACAATTTTCGATTATTGACTTCAAATGAGCTTTGAATTTAAAACTTAATTTTAAAACTTACACGGCTCTTTGTCAAAATGACTCATGTTTCCCATAGCCATTGTTCTTTCGTCTGCCTCGTTGGTCTAATTCATTGTCTAGTCAGGACAGATGTGTGTGTGTGTGTGTTTCACGACTGGAGTTATGAAAGCAGATGAGAACTGTTTGTTACGCCACACATCCCTTTATCGAAAACACACCGGTTCTTCTGATGTTCTTGTAGCTTAGCCTTTGTCTCATCCTAACTTTGTTCATCCTTTTCATCCTCCCCGTCTTCAACCTTTCATCCTTCCCATCCCGCTGAGAAGCACCTGTTTGGACCAACTCATGCGGTTTAGTTTTCAGAACAAACAGTAGTTTTTTGAGAAGGGATGGTGGCTCCTCTGAAGGCTGTAGAGAATGGAGTCTGAATGAATAATATGGTGGATGTTAGCTGCATAACAACAGTTGCAGCCTCAGAACAATAGATTTAATCACGTAAAGTGGTGAATATTCACGGAGGAAGGCTGCCACCTGGTGGTAAGCACAACACTTAAAGTTAGACTATTTTGTAGCTTGTTGCCTGTAAAGATCTTTTTATTTTATTTTTCATTTTGTTCATGTTGATTCCGTCTGTTATATAAGATAGTCTGAGATGCATTGACCTCATTTGTTTTCCTCCTACACAGTGGCAGGAGCTGATCCCTACATGCCAGGCCAGATGCCCGGTGGTGGCATGCAGGAAATGTATGGTCGACCACCGTCAGCCCTGAGCATGAGCCAGCGGTCGCAGTATCCATACGGGCCAGGCTACGACAGGAGGTAGGCACACAAATCAGCAGAGGAGGGTGGTGAACCTGTAGTAGCTCAGTATATCTTTAGCATTTCCCTAACACGAGGCCTCAGGCCCACTGTAGTTGGGATAGTTAAAAACATGTGTTTACAGCAGATATTTTGTCAGTGATGTTTTGTCTGAAGCATGAAGACTTTGCCGTTGTTTGATCCTCAGACCGGACCATGTCATGGGGATGGAGGGGAACATGGGTCCCCCTGGGAGTCAGAACAACATGGGACCTTCCAACAGTGAGGGCAGCATGTACTCTCCCAGTAGATACCCTTCACAGCAGAGGTCAGCACCCATGTGGGTAAAATTAGAGTACACTTGTGGAAAGTCAAAGCAAAAGTAAAATTACATGTATTCATGCTACTTTGCAAGTGACTTATTCCTCCTCTTCCCTCCATTCTGTTTCAGACACGATGGCTACAGTCAGCAGTATCCCAGCATGCCATATGGGATGCATCCATCTGGGATGTACCCTCAGCAACAGGTGAGAGAGAGAGATGTAAATACAACAGTTCTACAGTGTTCACTGTGACTTCATGTATTAGAGGAACTCAATATATGACAGTTATATCATATATGTGACAGTTTAACCTACAGATAATGTACTGTACATTTAAATTATCATGTCAAATACTGAGTAATATATTTCTTCCATTTTAGCCCAATTTAGTTAAAGGGGGCCATGCTTTGTTGCATTTTAACAATACAAAAACACGTATAAGGTTATTAGTGTTATTGTTGTTGTTGTGTTTATATAGAACTCTACTAAAGCGGTTGAATGATGATAATAAATGATCCTTGGCTGTGTGTTTTAACTAACTATCTACACCCTTTGCTTCAGCAGGGCTACAAACGGCCCATGGACGGCATGTACGGCCCCCCACCCAAAAGACACGAGAGCGACATGTATGCCATGCAGTACGCCAACCAGCAGCCCGACATGTACAACCACTACGGCGCGGGGTACTCAGGCCCTGAACACAGACCCATCCAGGGACAGTTCCCCTACCCTTACCCCCGAGACCGCATGGCCCCCTCAGGTCAGAGCCAGCACAGTATGATGGGTGGGGGGCCCACTCCTAACCATGTCGCCGACGGCCCCAACATGTGGCCATCCAGGACGGAGCTCGGCTATCCCTACCCCAACAGACAGGGGCCGCCATCGCAAATGCCGCCTTACGGCTCAATGGGCAGAGATGACATGGACGGACGGCCGGGGCAGGAGCAGTGGCACCGTCAGTCTCCCTACATGACATCATCAGGTGGCATGCCTCCGCTGTCCTCACGCCAGCCATCGTCTTATTCCAACTCTCCATCCATGGCCAATCACCTGTCCAGAGCACCCAGCCCGGGAGCCTTCCAGCGCTCCATGGACTCTAGGCTGTCACCCAAAGCACCGTTCATGTCACCCATGAAGATGCATAAGCCTGGGATGCCCATGATGGGCTCACAGGGAGTCGGACCCCTTGGTCACTTTCCTCCCAACCTGAGGCGGGACCTCAACTACCCACCAGGATCAGTGGAGGCCACCATGCCCATTCTGAAGCCCAGACGCAAGCTCACCTCCAAGGACACTGGTGAGATGAAGTCACAGTATTTCATGAATCTTTATTCTGAGTAGGGCTGTTAGCTGGATGGGTGGGTAAGGCTCTTTAGAAGAAGCATTGCTGATTGTTTAATTCTAGTTTTGCATTTAGCTTGAAAAGTGAAAGTGAATTTATTGTACTTTCATGCTCTAAAAAACTCTCTGTTATCTTGACCTTAGATGTGCAGCTAAACCTAATTTTTTCAGGTTGAACTACCACAACATGACGCACATTTTATGAAAGGACAATGATCTACTCTGTTCAGAGTCCCATTTTGTCATTTGGACCATGTCTGATCACCATTTTTTTCCCCCTGTTTCCAAAAATCCCCCTGTTTTAACCACAGGAACGCCTGAGGCCTGGCGCGTGATGATGTCTCTGAAGTCAGGCCTGCTGGCAGAAAGCACATGGGCCCTAGACACCATCAATATCCTGCTGTATGATGACAGCACTGTGGGCTCCTTTAACCTCTCACAGGTAAAACCAATTCATGACTACACCTCACTGCTGACTGATAATAGCATGAGAATGCACAGTGTCTGTATCTTCTAGATTAACCTTTTCTGTTGTAGTAAAGATCTGTAAAATTCGATAAATGGTAAATATTCAGAAGACCATTATGTCACAATGTCGTCCAAATAGTTCAAGATATTATAAAAGTGGTTAGAATTAGATTTCTTTCTGCTTAAATTGCTGACATGAATTTTACCTTTGTCCGAACAGTTGCCAGGATTCCTCGAGTTGATTGTGGAGTACTTTCGTCGTTACCTGATTGAGATCTTTGGCATCCTGGAAGAGTTTGAGGTGGGGACGGTGGCTCAGAAAAGCCTTTTGGACCCTGCTGCTAAACAGGAAGAAGAAGTAATCCCTGACCAGGAGACAGACTCTGATGCCCATCCTGAACCCGAGTCAGCTCCGGCAGCAGAGATGCAGGTGGAGCAAGTGGGAGGCATCGTGGAGGAAGCTCAACCAATAACTACCGCAGAGCCAGAGTCGGCTGAGGTAAACAGCGAGAAGGTGGAGTCTGAGGTGAGCATAAAGAAGGAGGACAAAAATGAAGAGGAGAGAAAGAAAGACGGAAAAGAAGAAGAAGAGAGTGAAAAAGGAGCAGAGAGTAAAAAGGAGAGTGATGACCAGCCCGCTGCAGAGCTCAAACCTAAACTTAAGCAAGCCAGTAAATATGATAAGCTCCCCATCAAGATCGTCCACAAAGAGGACCTGATTGAAGACATGACAGAGCACTTGGGCTACGTCACTGAGTTCACTAGCGGGTTGCTACACTGGCAGGCTGGCGGAGGTGATTCCACCGCACACATTCAAACACAATTTGAACCCCGGAGTGAACGCCCTCCCAGTGCAGATGGAGAGACAGGAAAGGAAAACAAAGAGGAAAACGATGGGAAGAAAGAACCGCCCAAACATATCACCGCTACTATTGATGATGTTCTGTGTGCTCGGGTCGACGCGCTTTCTTACGCCCACCCTGCACGCTCCTTGCCGTCCTACCCCTTCAGGGTGCATCAGGACGGGGAGCAGGACCACATCACCTTGCTGGAGGATGAGCCTCGCTGCCTGGACGAGGCTCCGCTCTCCACATCCTCCGCCTGGAAGGACTCACTGGCCAAGCGCTGCCTCTGCGTCTCCAACATCGTCCGGAGCCTCTCCTTTATCCCCGGCAACGACCTGGACATGTCGCGCCACCCTGCTCTGGTTCTTCTTCTGGGCAGGCTGCTCCTGCTGCACCACCAGCACCCGGAGAGGAACAGATCGCTCCCGAGCTACCAGAGAGACGAGCAGAAGGAGCAGGGGCTGTCGAGCAGCAAAGAGGAGTGGTGGTGGGAGTGTCTGAGTCTGCTCAGGGAGAATGTTATGGTCACGCTGGCCAACATCTCGGGTCAGCTGGATCTGTCCACCTATCCAGACACTATCTGCCTCCCCATCTTGGACGGCCTTCTCCACTGGATGGTGTGCCCTTCGGCTGAAGCCCAGGACCCCTTCCCATCAGCAGCACCCCACTCCCAGCCCACTCCCCAGAGGCTGGTGCTGGAGTGCCTCTGCAAGCTGAGCATCCAGGCCGGCAACGTTGACCTCCTGCTAGCTACGCCACCTTTCAGCCGACAGGAGAAGCTCTTCACCGTCCTGGTCCGCTACGTGGGTCAGAGGAAGGCCCAGGTGTACAGAGAGATGGCAGTGGCTGTTCTCTCCCACCTGGCACAAGGAGATCCCACAGCGGCACGTGCCATAGCCATGCAGAAGGGCAGCGTGGGTAACCTGGTAGGCTTCTTGGAAGATGGTGTTAGCATGGCGCAGTACCAGCAGAACCCTCACAGCATGCTGCACATTGGGCACCCTCCTATGGACCCACCTAGCATAAACATGATGTGCAGAGCAGCTAAAGGCCTGTTGGCTATGGCTAAAGTGGAGGAGAACAAGACAGAGTTTGTGTTGTACGAAAGCAGATTATTAGACATCTCCATCTCCTCTGTGCTCAACGCGGGGGTGGTGGCTATCATTTGCCAAGTTCTCTTTCACCTAGGGAAATTATGACAAGAGGAGAGGCGGGACTCACACAGCAGCCGCTAAGGCAAACAAGATGCTTCTGTGGTTTTTTCTATTTTTATTTATCAAAATGACAGAAAATGTTTGTTTTTTTTAAAAGACATATCCACAAAATATCTCTATATATGTATAGCTTCTGGGCCCTGTTAAAAAAAAATGGGTTTGGCATTTGAAAGCTCATTTTAATACAAATATTTAATACCTGCTGGTGTTGGATTGCTAATTTTGTTTGGCATTTGTTTTTGTTTTGTTTACTTTCTCAGCCAAAGCTGCCGCCAGATGTTGGTGCTGAATTACGTGGTTCCTTTTGAGTCGATGAGTCGTGGAGATGTTTTTCAGTTTTATAAACGCTAATATACTCATCAACATTTTGTTAATGGAGAGTATTTATTTAAAATGTGACTGTACAGTAGTTTGAACTTTTTTGCCAACAGTTGTGGTGGGGGGGGACGGGGACGGGACACTGACTTTTCAAATTGAAATGTATATGTCGCTGGAAAATAAATTGTGCAATAGGACTCTAGAGCAAGTTGTCCCTTTTTGAAAAACAAGAAGAATCTTAAAAGATACCTGCAGTGTGTGCTTTAGGCCATGAGGAGGCAGCATTGCACCAGCCAATCAACATGAGAGAAGAGCGTCTGTTAAAAAAAGTGTCTAATTTACCATAGCCTCAATGACTTTCACAGATGAACTTTGTGTTTCCTAAGCACTTGTGTTATGTCTGTATTTTTTCATCACTGTGTATATAAACCGTTGTACAATGGACGCACATGATTCTTTCGGTCTCAATCAAGCATAGCCAGAGATGGGACTGTCCAACTATTATAACAAATGCTTTTATTGTTGGTAAAATTTGTTATTGTTATTATACATATTTTGTTAATGGGGTCAAATATTTGAACATGGCAGATGTAACTGGTGTTTCAATGTAAAAATTCCTGTATGCATTGTATTATAGCTGAGAAAACAATCGCTTTGGTTATCAAACGTGAAAGTGCCAGGGTGAGAGGATATTTAGGCGAGGTTTGGTGAGAAAACACATTTCTGTTTGTTACTGTCCTCCATTCATGTCGACGGGCATATTTTTGAATCTAGATGATGCTCTAAAAAGAAACGTGTGAAAAGAACCTTCAAAATGTCACGAAAGCTCATTGTAAAATTTGCCTTTTTTTCGTATGACTCCGTGTCTCTCTTTTATTCAGTATACACATTTATACTCTGTGCTGCACATGTCACAAATAAATGTATGATGAACATCGTTAAGCACCGGAGACGTTGCATTATGTCCAGACAATCTTAGGCCAATAAAACAAACATCAACTGCTTACACGGACTGCCTTTTATTGATGTCATTCAAAATAATTGAATCAGTCACAACAGACTCCTCCAGCCTTACAATGAAATGAGACAATGAAATGCTGCAAGAGTCCAGAGGGCATGTGATTAGATAGGTGTGTGTCTGGTCAAAGTATTTTCTTGAGTTTAAGTATTTCAGGTTAAAGATGAAAATGACTGGTATTCGGGGATCGCTTCAGAGGTCTCTGATGTATGTTCAGAATGCTTCCCGTCCATGAATCTCAGTTTTGGATTTGATTTCTAATGAAACCAGGACATCAACAGGTCATCTGTATTACTTTTTATCATATATGTTCTATTTTAAAGGTGATGATGATAACTGTAGAATTAGAGACTTCTGCAATGAATGGTTTTAAACATGTTAATATAGTGTAATATGGTTTTTTTTTTTTAAATCATCAGCATTTTGGCCTGCTTGTGTAAGAAGAAGAGCTGATGTGAGTTTTGACTGAAAAGGTCATTGCTTCCTGAACAGTGAACCATGTACTGACTGTAATATGTGGCTGTTCCAGCTCGCAAACCATTGAAAAAGCAAAATTAAAGAGGAAAGACAGTCTTTTTTCTGAAGATGCGACACAGGCTCTTTCCCAACCGACCACAGATCATTTTGAATTATCATCCAAGAAGCTGATAAAGTGGAAGCCGTTTGCATATTGGATAAACAAAAGGATATTGCAGCAACTCTCTGAACATGTATGCAATGTGAGACTATGAGACTGAGTTTTTATGATAAAAAATGATTTATGTTGGGGTTAACATTTATAAATAGGTCAATTTACATTCCCAGTTTAATTGTGTGCAGGTCCAACCAATCTTACAGCTACCATAGTCTGTTTTTAATCCATTTATACCTATATACTCTGAAATAATGCCTTTAAATGCATTTCTCCTTCTTTGTACAAAGTATTGGCAGATTCCAAATGGAATGCAATAATGAATTGGCTAACCCATCTTTTGGTGACTTGATACTGCTATACTGATGACGTTCTCCTGTTTTGGTCTGTGTCCAATGGAAAACTAAGTATCATGAATGCTTATCGTACTCATGGGACCCCACACTCAATTTGAACAGCTCCTCTAAGAGCATCAGTTTTTATAATCCCCTCATTAAGACGGAGGTCCATGACCTTTCTACCGCCATCCTGAGCACGTACAGTGATAAGTACCCGTCCTCCTCACAACCTCATACCAGCCGACTCTTAAGGCACTTGTGTTCTTGCATTGGGTAAGGACATCGCCTTAAACTTTACAGAGTTATCTGAAAAGCTGACGGATGCTTGTTACCAGGCCCCATTGATTAAAACTGCATGTCTTGACTGCACTATGCATCGTACATCATGGGCCTCTTTTCCCAGAAGACATTTTGACTTATCATAGGAGGAAAAGCACAGGGGTTACTAATAACATTATTGATGGCTCTGTTCTATTCAAGTGTCCCAGTAAACCGTGACAGTGTGACATTAATTAGCATGAGCAATACCAGGACCCTGAGACGGAAGCAGCTAAATGGAATTCAGATGTCATTAATTCTATTGTGTACACCTGTGCTTTACCTTCTGTGACATGCCAAAATGGCCTATTTCTCTCCTTGGGGTACGGGTCACTTTGTCACAGAATCTAAACTCTGGTCATTACAGACGGTTGAGACCCCACCATGTCTGAAGAACACCACAGGCTCTGCACCAGGCTCTACTCAAAGACACCGAGGAGATCTTTTAGTAAGTATGAGTACCATATGTATCCCCAGAGGACATTAAGAATAATATATTTTTCTAATGTTGGTGATATTTTGTCTGTTTTGTTTCTCTGTTAGGGTAAATTAACATGTTTTCTTATCCTTTCTCTGCATTTAATTTTGTATTGTTTATTGGAGTGTAAGATTTATTTTTGTGTCCAAGATGAGCTCATCTTAGTTTTCCCTCCGCAGCCTGGAGTTCTCAGCACACATACACACATATCTGCATGCTAAACTATTGTACTAAGTATATGACATGCTACAGGATTTAAGCATCACTGAAGACAAGGACTTTCCTTTCATATCGATTTGTATTGGCCTTCAACAGACGGGGCTTTATCACAATTTTAGAAATGTTGTCTTATCCCTAATTAGAGATTTCCTTATATCAAGTCAAAGATCATTTTATTTTGATAAGTGGGTAGCACGCGTCTTAGATTCATATTCACTTTGCTCTCTTTCAGTTAAGACATGCAAGTTGTTGGGGGTGTAAGCACAGACATCAGATAGGAGTTGCAATAAAAAGCAGACATAAACAGAGACCATCTCTATACTACAGTGTCCTACACTCCCTCTTATTTGTATATGTTTCTAGCATCAATTTATGAAAGGAGACGTGTTGAATAACGACACAACTGCAATCAACCCATTTTATTATCTTCTAGTTTAACAAACTTGGGGCTACATTCACTGTGGAAGATACTTAATCTGATAGCACCAGTTACTCTTCGGTTCTGATTTATTTTGCCTTTGACCCCGAGTCCACCGAAGTGTTACTTCCTCTTCAGCTAAAATTTTAAATCTTTCTCCCTCCTCACCTTTGCAAGGGGAAATGTGGGCATAATACCAATTCCTATTTTAAGCTTCCTTTAATAATAGCATTCCTGACGTTGACAACGCAGGCAATGAACAGGTTGGGTTTCAAAGAATGATTGTTAGCCGGGTTGCCCCGCTGAAGAGAGGTATAATCACTCATCTTGATCTTATTAAAATCTCACTGACACCTTAAAACTAATTACTGCAGGGTGAGAGGTAGTTGATTGATTTTGAACCAAAGCGCATTTCTGCGGCAAAATAAATGATTCATATGCTTTCGGGTATGTCTTGGCAACTCTGGCTGCGTTGTTGTTACATGTGTGCACCTGCACACGACAAACAGAGACTTAGCCCACATACCTGTGAGCGTTTTCATTTCCAGTCATTTAGAGACTGGATGGAAAGCGGGGTTGGCTGTACTTTTTTGGTGATGGAGGATGCGTTTCACGTAGGCAGCCAACCGCAGGAGAAAACCTCCCACACTCCTGTGCCTCTGAGAAGCTGAGTCATCGAGCTCTGACAGAAAGGATGTGGTGGCCAGTCATTGGCTACCACTGGCCTGGGTACCGTGCCCTGCTGCCTCTCACCGCTCACGTAGGTAGAGGAATGTGTGTTGGGTGAACACCAAAGACACGGCCATGACCTTACCTGGGGAAATGTTTTATGTGTGGTGTGAACTGTGTGTTGGCCCTTTTTATCAGATCAGGCTTAGTCCAATAACTGTGGCTATGGACTGTATTGGCCTCTTGATGAGGCTTTGATGTCTGTATGTGCTTCCATCCAGTCCAGCTTTCTAAACAAAACAATATTGCCTGGATGAGGCCTTGGCAGGATGTGATCCAGGCCCATGTTGTTCTTGGATTAGAACTCAAAGGCCCTATCATGTCCACTTATTTCCCAACACAAACACAGCTTCGGCCATATGTCATCACATCGCTTGACGAGCCCCCGGTTAAGGAATTAGACTGGAGGGCTTACAGGTCATTAGCAACCATTGAAAACATCCACGGCTTTCCAACAGATTAAGTAAAACATGTGCCACTCAATAGCTTCACATGCCCAGCAGTGGCAGCCAATCATGATCCCTGCCAGTTTTCAAATGCATGACACAGCTTCAAAAGCAAAAAACTTACAGTACTGTACATGACCACTTCCTTAGAAACGCTATATCGTCAGCCAACTCTGAATGAGGTGATGTAGTTTGTATGTGTTTGACATGATTTCATATTACAGTCCAGTAAGATGCTGAATCCTTCCTCCATACAACAAATGCAGAACATAAAAGTACAATGGGAATCAATGTTTGATTCTGTAATGTGAGTCCTCCTCTCATGTTACGTGACATGCAGACAGATCTGTTTCCAGTGAAAGTGGATAATTGTTGGGCTGTGGGAGTGAATGAGCGAAACAGCTCGGGTGACCACAGAACTAAAATGAGGAGGTGTGTGTGTGTGTGTGTGTGTGTGTGTGTGTGTGTGTGTGTGTGTGTGTGTGTGTGTGTGTGTGTGTGTGTGTGTGTGTGTGTGTGTGTGTGTGTGTGTGTGTGTGTGTGTGTGTGTGAGCATTTGTGCTTGGGCATGTGTGGGTGTTAATAGGAGGACAGATGACAGAAGAACTGTAGGCTGATGATGCAATCATCAGAATTTATGCAGGCTGGACAGGAAACTGCATCATCAGAGAACTGTACTTACATGGTACGAGCCATGTGGACCGTTTTCAGTAGGAACAGCTTTAAGATGACTAATCGGGCACCCGTGTATTGAATGATTTACAGTCAATGATAATCTTCCTAAATCATTTTGATTCATGCGATAATTGTGCTGCCTGTTACTGCTGAGATCCAGGAAACATTACCGAAGAGCATTTTTTGAGGGTGAGAACACGTCAATAAAGTGTCTTCATACCTTTTCTGTCTCCAACTGTACTCATGTCCAAGTGTGAAATAATACCGCATTAAACTATATATTTTTTTATAGATATATATTTTTTCTAGAGGTGCTTGTAGCCTCACACTATTTCACTGTCTTGCCTCAATATTAAAGCGTGATCACAACCCATCTTTCATATTTCCGGGGGCCTCCTGAGATGAATGACTAATCATAATAAAAGTGTCCTGTCAAAAGTTCCACAGACAATAGTAACAATAGTAGTCCATGGAGAGAATCCATTTATGTCTGCAAGGGATTCCATTGCAGTACCACCGTTGGCCACTGGGACAACAATCTCTGAGTCAACCTCTAAATACTGTCTGACTTCTCTAGCTTGTGGTTCTCAGCCCCATTTCTATTTGTTCCTTTTGAAGACATAACGCTTTAAAAACTGGTCCTTTTTTTTTAAAGGCTCAATAATTTACTAAAACAGCTAGGCACTGTAGTTCTAAACAAACGTCCCTTAAACAGGCTTGACTAGGGGTCAGACTCTTGGCCTAGGGATTGCTGGGCTGAACACTCATTCCCCGTGTCGCTCTCACCTCAATTCCAGTCCACTCTTTTGTATCGTCTATTAAATGCATAAAATTGCAAATATTATTAATAATAATCATGTTAAGAAACAGGGGGTAAATTGTGTATTTATTAGGGATTATATTGTGTCGCAGAGTTGGTGTGTGAGTGAGTATTTTACTCTCCCAGGACAGTGTATTGGGATTGACTCAAAATAAACCACACTGGTGACACGTAAACATTTTATTGTGTGTTTCTAATATTTATTTTCAGTGGATCTATTGGCAGTAAGATAAATAATGAATATAATCAGTCCTACCCTTTAACTCCTGCCTTACTAGTAAACTGTCAGCCTGAATATGAAATGATAAGATAAAATAAGATAATCCTTTATTAGTCCCGCAGCGGGGAAATTTACAGGATTACAGCAGCATAGAGGATAGTGCAAACAAGAGACATAGTAAAAAAAAATATCAAAAATAAGTATTATAAATAAGCAATAAAAACAGTTAAGAATCCACAATAACTGAAATATTATATATACAGACAGAAAAACTATCATAACTATAATTGCACAGTGTAATGTATTGCACAGGTTTTTAGTATCATGTCAGCTATCAAAGCCAGCAGCTGTCTTTAATCTTATATGGATTATCAATAAACATCAAAAGCCTCTTTAACTGTCCAGAGCCCTGACTACAGGAGAGCCAGGCGGCCAGCGGAGAGCTTCTCACGGACGCGCAGAGGTCCCTGGACCTCGGGTTGGAAACCCCTTTAGCAGCCCG
The DNA here is from genome assembly GCF_027596085.1 of Anoplopoma fimbria. Taxonomy (NCBI): domain Eukaryota; kingdom Metazoa; phylum Chordata; class Actinopteri; order Perciformes; family Anoplopomatidae; genus Anoplopoma; species Anoplopoma fimbria. Next base: position 18,368,894 of record NC_072463.1, read on the forward strand.
TCCTCCCTTCCGCACCTCCTTCAGTAGTGACTTCAGCCTCGCTCGGCTGGGGGAGGAGCAGGCAGCGAGGCAGTGAGGGAGGGAGAGAGAGAGAGGGAGAGAGAGAGAGAGAGAGAGAGGGAGGCTCTCTGCTCCCGTGTTGATGTTTGTTGTTTGCTCGGGTGACACGATGTGAACGGAGGGTTGTCGACCGGCCTGCCTCCGCTCCACTCGGGGAATGCTGCAACTTTTTGTATTTTTCGGGTGACCGAGCGAGTGAAGAAGACTGCTGGTGATTATAGCTCGAGTGTTTGTGCGCGTGAAGACTCGGGTAGTGTCTCGCGCCCAGTCAGGATGCGGGAGCTCGTCTGAGAGCAGCTCCCTCCTCCTCCTCCTCCTCGAGCGGTCTTTCTCTGGATTTCTCTCTTTTTGAACTTCTTATATATATTTAAAAAAACAACAAAAAAAACATGGTGTCATCCGCGTGGCTACCGGGTCGCAAACCTGGGTAAAGGAAAGGAGAAGCCACGCGACAACACACCCAAGCACGAGGACACCGGCGCTACTCCGCTCCGGGTGAGGCAGCACACACACACGTACGCACACACACACACACACACACACACACACACACACACATACACGCACGTACACACACACACGCACACAGCCGAGTGCGCGCTATGAAACCATCGTGTCAGAGGGAGAGTTGAAGTGAAATATAAAACGTGTGAGATCAAAGCAGCCTTTATGTAGGAAGTTGACTATTAACTCACCAGTGCTCCCATCAACCTGCTGGCCCTGTTCAGCTGCTATGATAGGGCTAACCAGGCTGCTAACTGTGTGTGTGTGTGTGTGTGTGTGTGTGTGTGTGTGTGTGTGTGTGTGTGTGGAGATATGTGCCATGTTAGAGCAGCCAAACCTGCTGCTTAAATGTGAATTCACTGCAGACTAGTTTTGCCTTTTTAAAAAAAAAGCTACATGCTGGTGCAGTGGTAGAGTGTGATGTGTATCAGGAAGTGTGTGTTGTACTTTTCACAAACTTTTATTTTTTTTCTCCTCCTCCTTCCTCCTCCTCCTCCCCTACAGTCACCAGAGGTATTTGTCTGAAAAGCTGTGATCCTGATCGGGGTTTGTTCTCCTCTCTCCCCCCCCCCACACACAGAGGCACATCCAGCCCGGGATTTACTCATCTGTGGGGACTTGATGCATCTCGGGGTGTCTGAGTCCATGAGAGAGTGCGAGTACAGCCAGATAAGCACTCGCAGCTCCACACCGATGGAGACCCCTCACAAGAAAAGGACCCCAAAGAGGAGGAAGTGGGAGTCCTTCCCGGGTCGGAATAAGTTTTACTGCAATGGGAGGATTATGATGGCCAAGCAGACGGGGGTTTTCTACCTCACCCTTGTCCTAATTCTGGTGACTTGTGGACTTTTCTTCTCCTTTGAGTAAGTATTGTTTGAAAGCATGTTTTTTCCCATCTGCTAATATAACACACGTGCACAGCCACAATGTGGATTAGAGATTTCAATTACATGGGCTCAGCTGTCAGAGAAAAGTTTGGATATAGGTCAGTTATGTCACTGGCATCACTCCGGGGTGGGTGTATTTCCTATGATCTCCTCTGGCCTCAGGGAGATGTCACAACAAACTGGTTGGCGATGTGGCAGATGTGTATCTGTATTAACAAGTTAGATATAATATATAAAGTATCTTTGATTAAAGCAGTGTATTTTGCCAGGGGCTGATGGAAACTACTCTGAGGTGTGGGTTTCCTGTTCTCATTTGCTTTTGGTTTGTTCTTGCCATTGCATGTGCGATGCATCTAAGACAGCCTTCTTTTAAAAAAAAATATATTTACCAATTGTAGACACGTAGAGAGCACTCCAGGTCTTGGTTTCAAACCACTATTGTCAAAGCATTAACTTAACCAAAGTGTCTTTGAGCAAGATGTCAAGTTATGGGATTTAAAGCATATCGTGTCATGCGTTAATTTGACCTTTTTTATAGTGACAACATGATAACTTAGTAGCGGGTAACATGATAACTTAGTAGCGGGTAACCTTACACTTTTTGTTCCTCAGAAGACTCAAATCAGTCACCCATGACTTATGGAGTATACTAAACGGTGTCAGTCTCTCCGTGTGTGCCTTAATCACATCCTCATATCCCCCATAGGAGCGCTCTTTCTTTCTCCCACTTGTAGAACAACCTGTAATCAACAGACAGAGTGTACTCCTTTCCACTGTCTCCTCCTGCTCTTCATCGTCTTCTCCTACCGGATGTCCTAGATCGGCCCACTGTGACTGAGGTGCATGATACAGCGTGTAGACACTGACCTGAGCCTTGGAGTGTGTACTAAGAGAGACTCTCTCCTCATGAGGCCCCGAGTAATGGCTTTGTCATCTATCATCTCAGAAACCCCATCTACACTAGATAAGAATCCTGCTCCATCATGAGATTTGTTGCTCAATCGGACAGTCTTTATCAGGCTAAAGTGCTTCAGAGCCAGAGAAAGCTTAATAGACAAAATATGTGCTGTGGTTGACGACTGCTGTTCAGTATCTGCATTGTAAAGATAGCCAATGCTTAATGATCTAGGAATAAATCAAAAGACAATGCACACAAACACTATTTAAACAAAAGTATTACTTTATGTGATGTTTGCATGTAAAATGTTGTCCTCATATCATTTTGAAAGGACTTACTATTATAAAAATCTATTTGCCAGAGATATGTAAGGAACGGTTAAAACAATCAGTAGATGAATCAATCCATTCATTGACAGAAAAATAATCGTAATAGTTTAAATACTCAACATATCGTTTTACTTATTAGACAAAAACTACAAACATTCATTAGTTTCAGTTTCTCCAATGTGAGGATTTGAGGCGTTTCTACGTTTTTCCTTTTAAATTGAATATATGTTGGACTGTTGGTCTGGCAAAACAAGACATTTAAAGATGTCACATTAGGATATTTCTTGTATCAATCACCCCAAACCATTGTCAGTATTGTGTTTTGTATGCCCTGTGTGTGAACAGCAATGCTACACATCTATCAGCAGTGACCAGTGGACCACTATATCTTTCAATACATTGTCACCTCAGCAGAGATACAGACATGACCCATGACCAAAGGGCAGCCTGCTAGAGAGAGGGCATCTCAGGTTAAAACTCCCCTCCCTCTTTACTATGGAGCAGTTTATAAAATATTGAAATGGGAGGGGAAACGTACTTCAGTGTCCATTTGAACCTGGATGTTGCCCAGAATGCCAGATGCTTCCTGATGATACCTCTCCCCCCTTCAGATTGCTTCATTTCCGACCCCATGGCCTGTCAGTGGAGCCGGTGTACTGTCCTCTGTTTGTTGTGACTACAGGGGACATTTTAAGGAACACCATGCAACCACAAAGCCACTTTTCAGCTTAGCGCTGTTCTCCCTGTTCAACTGTCTATGCCCCCTGGCTGAGCGGATCCTCCTGGCTTTCTTCTCCCTCTCAATGTCTCCCCCCCACTCTACTCACATCAGCTGAAAGGAGACATTTATCGGTCAGGGTCATAGTCAGCAGACCTGCACATTGGCTCCTGTTGTCATTAAGTGTAATGCGTTTCGATTAGATGTGTTTTTCTAACCCCAATCTCCAGTTGTCAGCATATTGGAGAGCAGCTCCTCATTCTGTTTCCAAGGGCTTCTTCTGTCTGTTGAATTGCCTCTGTATCATATTATGGTATTTAAAAATTGACTGTGAAATGATGACACCTGGTCCATATTTATTAAAAGATTATCTTTTTGTGGAGTCCAGAAGGGAGTCGACAGACTGCGAGTGTTTAAGGCTGGAGGCATGCACAGAACCAGAGAAAGAGATCTTTCTACATCTTCATATTTCCTTCAGCTTGTTGTCTTTGTCTGTCTGAGGGGTGCTCAGACATGCACAATAAACTCTGTTAGTGACCGGCAGACTTTGGTCTGTTTATTATTCCGATGCCGGCTCCCCCCAGATATCCATGTGTGCTGTTGTTGCACATGTTGCCTTCTCTCCCTTATGCCTCGTAAAAAGTTCACTCAAGCAGATGTTTGAAAAATGATGTTCTGTTACGCTGTTTTGTTGGTAATTGTAATTGATCTTAAGAACTACAATTTTGGGCAAAGAGAAGGCCTAACATTGGATTCAGTCTAAGGACTGGGCTGTGACACGAACAGTGAATAGTGGCTACATGTGTCTTGATTATTGTTGAACCTTTTTCCAAGTGCTGAAATGAAATGACTGCTTAGACCAAAGCGTTCATTCACTCTGGTTCACCCGCTGACGGCAGTGAGAGTGAGCTAGGTTCTGGCCTGACCATCCGCGGCAATTTGTGGTTAAAGGTCTTACCCAAGGTCACTTATTATGTGGACGAGGAGCTGAGGATTGAGCCCCCGGGTCAGAGGACAACCGCTCTACCTTCTGAGCTGCAGCCACCTCTTGATTAGTGGTTTCTCTGATAGCTGATCAACAGAAAACAAGTGACTATTTTGACCTTTTAAGACCATTGACCATTAAGCAAAAATGTGAAACAGCCTCCAAAGTGTTAGGTCTTGTTTATTTTTGCTGAAAATTCAAATCTAATCTGATTTGAATACATTTTGGGTCACTGGCCTGTTGAGTTTTTTGCATACAACAGGAATTTAACTGTAAAGGGAAATTGTTACCTTGATGACATGTTGGATGTAGAAACATCTTAGTAGATATCCTGGTTTGAATCAGAAAAAAACCTGACTGACTTTGGCAGGTGGTTCGCTACAGTGATCCTGTCATGAATGCCTTCACATGGTTTCAGTTTATGAGGAAGACAGACGATTCTAAGAAAGCTTGATGAGTAATCCACTTGAAATGTAAACAGTGTATTAGGTTCATTGTTGACTGTGTAGTTGTTTTACAAGTGAAGCCTCTTTAGTGGTGACGTGTTGTAAGGTTCTTGCACTCTGGTCACACCCATTTTGCACGCGCATAATCCATATCTGCATTTTTACTAGTCATGATTTTGACAAGATAGAGAGAGAGTTTAGCCTGAATGTTTACCCCCTTCATAAACATCTTTAAGTATGTGATTAGTATCAACTAAAAGCTCAGCAGTTTTGGAAAGAGTGATTAAACTTACCTTATGAAAAGGGGTGCCAAGGTAAAGGTTGGGTATAAAGAAAGCGTAATGGCAACTTCATTTTTGTCTTTATGGAATATTATAGACATTATCAAAGAGTAAGGGTCTTGTATGTTAAACAGTATTTGAGGATTAACACTTGGAATGTAGACCATCTTGGGATATGGTATCTAGTGTAGTCTAGGTAGCTCAGATGCTTTGTAGGTTGTTGAAAGTAACCTGCTCAGGTATGTGATCGCACAAAACCCCTGTGAGACGACAGTCATGTTTGTCCACAGGTTTAATAAAGTGGCCTCTTAAGAGCACTCTAAATGCACAAGTAGGGAGAGGTCAAGTCCCTCAGAAGTGGTCTTCGGTCGTCTCTTTTACTAGAAAGAACCCTTTTTTGTTTTTATATATAGATACCCCAGGCATTGTATTTCTGCTCCACTCAGAGAACACAATAGCTTCCAATTTAATGTAATGAAATCAGTGAAACGGTGACTTCTTTGTTTGTCGTACAATTTTATTTCTGCGCAGTGCTCGAGAAGAGTAGTGATTGTGTTTGCTGAACGCTGGGTCGAAACAGTGAGTCAGCTTTTGGAGCGGCATAAGGACAACTATTGCGAAAGAGTCTTTGTCCACATAATTGGAGCAGTCACACCCACATGGTTTCCTGAGTAAAGAAAGGCATTCCTCACAAGTCAAGCTGTCAAATAAGAACTTAGAGTAGTCATTCACAGGCTTAGACTTAATCGAGGAAAATAAATAAACATTTTCACCCATAAGCATAACATAAGAGTATAAAATGCTAAATGGACAAGTCGTACATGACTGTTTATTCATGCATTAATATATCAGCCAGCCAGATTCTGTCATTTTAAAAGCAAATGTGACTTTAATTCCTCGCAGGACATTATGTTAGAGACTTTATTGCGACTGTCCGTTTTGCGGCAGATCTGTCACCTACGCTCATTGAAACTAGGAATCACGCCGAGCCGTTTACTTTTTGAAGTGCGATTCCTCTCCCAGACCAGCTCAAAGCCTTCAATCGACCCAGCACCCTCTGTTTGTCACCACAGCACATCCACTTCCTGTACCAAGAGTAATTGAGTGCATGACACATGTTGGAAGGTTGTGCTAACGGATTTGCAGAGTTCTCAGATGCACACACGACCACCTCAGCACTTGTGCCATGCACTAGGGACATCTGTCTGACATGTGGCAGGAAATCATGATTCCATGAAGTAGTCCGGGCAGAACTGTAACCATTTACAAAAGCGTGTCATGTTCAGTTGTTTCATTGACAAATGACTTGGCCTGCCGGCTAAACGGAGGTTCATGTCTTGCCCTTGCCTGCCACGGAAAGCAATCAAAACTTAATAAAAGGCAAAGCTGACAAAGCCGTGTAGCCCAGATGAGTAATGAGAGTCTAGAGTGAGAGGCCACAAAGCCAAGTGCTTGAAATGCGTTTTTAACACAACGTTGAGCACATTTTAAACACATTCATGTATTCCGTACTGCATCACCGTTGAGTTATATCTCTCGGTAAACTGTATCTCTTCTCAAGCAAGTACTGGGGAGAATTGCAGGCCAAGCTTTTGTAAATGTTGGGGGATGGATGATCTATGTTTGACAGACCCTTTTCTGCAGATCACAGGGTATTGATTGCCTTCATAGCTGTATGGCTGAAGAAGAAAGTAAACAAGGGTGCAGTTTATCCCAGGTGACCCTGAAAGGACAGCCAGTAAACAGTGCTGTGGACTCCACATGGCGACATCAAGTGGAGATGAAAGTCCTACAAGCTTAGCTCCCAGCTGGGTTTTGAAAAACAGTTTGGCATCATAAGAGGATTTAGTGGGAAATGTGATAACAGTAATCTGGATTGGATTATTGTTGAGATTAATGCACCCTTTGGGAAGCAAATGAGTAGGGGAACCTCGGGAGACCCTACTGAGGTAGAAAGATTACCTTTGGTATTCTGTGGAAATAATGAATGTGTCCCACACAGAGGACTTTTGCTGAATTTTTTTTTTTTTTACCAGAATATACAAAGGTGACAGTACTAGCAGCTTTTATGTTCAGTTCAATATATTTTTTAACTGCTGCATATATTAATTTATGTGACTTTGTATGTATGTCACTACTACAAATAGAAGTCAGACTTGGAGACCTCAAATTGTAGTTCCATTTCACCAACATGAGCTTAAGGAACTCGACGCACTAATAAAGTTGAGGTACTCTGAAAGTTATAGGGAGGGTAGACAACTTATTTTTAAATATATTTTGTTGAAATGCTTTTCCTGCCAGCATTCGATCCGTATCTGTTGTCTGTAATATGCCAATCATGATTTACTTTGATACAAAAAGAAAAATGCCCACAGTTCTCATTTTCCATGTCTACTCTAGTATTTCCTATTAGTTACCTATATAATAAGTAGGCTCGTGTTTTCAAACATTTTGTATGCAACTTCTAAAGAATCAGAATCGGAAGCTGTTTATTGCCAAGTACGTTACACGTACAAGGAATTTGGCTAGGTGATTAATTGCTGCAATAAATAACAAACGCAGTGCTTTAATAAAGACATCATTTAAAAATATAAATATACAATAAAATATGGTAAACAAATAAGAGTATGTTAAAACGGGTATATTACATTTTTAAAGTGTCAAGATGTGCAGGGGTGTAAACTGTTATAGATTGTGCTGGGGATGTAATTGTCTAGGTCAGTGGGGGTCCCGGCTTTATTGATCAACCCAGCTGCACATGGGAAGAAACTGTTTTTGTGGCGTGAGGTCTTGGTCCTGATGGACCGCAGCCTCCTGCCAGAGGGAAGTAGGCCTATGGCTTACCATTTATTCAACAGAGATGTTCAATACATAAAATAGTATTCATTATTACATCATGTCTGAATAGAGACCAAATTATATGATTAGGCCTATCGAGTTCACTGTCCATTCTATGTCAATTATCACTAAGAGCGCATTTTTTTTTTTTTTTTTGATCAACCAATCACACTTCTTTCAAAGAATGCGTCATACCTAGCAACGAGGTCAGCCGCACTGTGTCTGTCCCTTCCTCGCTCAGAGTTGCTCTGAGAAGTCCTAATTCAATCATTTGAATTCAAAACCAAAGCCAATGGTGTAGTGCATTATCTGATCTGCTAACTTTTCTGTGCATCAGACTCAAGTCTGTCGGTACCAAGTGCTCCTGGCCCTAACTGCAACATCCCTCTAACGGAATGGAACAATGAAGAAACAAGCATTTCTTATTTAAATACAAAGAGAACATTAGGTTTTGCTTATGTAAACATAATGTGTTCTGCTGCTGCCTAATGCTGTCTGAATGCTTGTAACCACTCTCTGATTAAAGCAAATTAGTCATTTGTGCAGTTATGCTATTCTTTGCTCTGCTGATATATGCGTTAATATCTCTTGCAGACGCGTTAACCATAATTGATTATGGTTTTTACCCAGAGAATTAGCTATTATCATAGTTTTATTGCGCTGCCTTCAGCTGTCAATAATTCACACCAACCTTGACAGTCATGCTGTATACTTTTGTAAATGGGTACCTTTTGGTGAGTAATTATCAGTAGCCCATAAAGAGAAGTCATCACGGACCTTAGCTTTACAGTAGATGTTTGTACACTTGTTCCATCATAGTACACGGCGTCAGCTTTGAATTACTATTTTTGTTGGCTTGTTGCTCCAGGGATGTCAATGACCTGGAAAAGAGTTTTGACAATCATTCCAAGATGAGTTTATTTTTTGATATTTTCCATCCTGAATGTTTGGTTAATTTTATTTAAGATGATCCCACGGTAACCAGTGATAGATCTGTCTGCCTTGAGTTATGTGAGGGTTAATCTGTAAATTGGCTGCTTAGGGTACTGTGTATTGAGTTTTGTTGTCGGTTTTGTTACTTTTTTGATTATAGACCCATTTATGGATCAGATCCAACAATAATTCAGTCTCCTTCCCCATCAACTAAATTCTTTGTTGAGCCATTTAAAATGATTGTAATGAAAGCCACCATGCTGTCTCTATCTTGTTGAATGTCTTTGTTTCTCTTTTTCCTCCTTGGAGGCTTCAGCTCACTCGTGTGGCTGTTTCCAGGGTAACCACATTCCCTTTTGAAATTTGCCATGCCTGATATTGGATACTGTTCCATCTCCATGGCAACAAGGCCCTTAAATTCCCAGTTAAATATAAGATTTGGTATCTAACTGAAAGCAAAATGAAGATGTAGCTTTGGACATGTCCATTTCCTTGTCTATATCCACTCTTCTCTATAAAAGAAAAGATGGTTGCTGAAATTGCTTGTTGTCGCTCATGTTCAGTGACTGATAAAAATTGATTCCCGAGACATTGTCTTCATAGTGATGTTAAACCAGGCAAGTTGTTGCCTACCTGCAGCTCGTCCACATATTCGTATTGATCCATGTCTATAGAAGAGGCAGGCTGGATGTTGCATCCATCCGCCATCTCTTACAGCTTCACTGTTTAATCTCTGTCCATTCCTACCGACCTGTCACTTTCTGTAACACATGACTGCCTTTTCATTATGTTCCTGATGTCCGACACATTTCGACACAGCTGAGGACGTAGGCAGCGGTTTGTGGTGCTCTCTCAGCCATCTCCATCACCACTCGCCAGATGACAAGTTATGAAATATAATGTTTAGTTTTTTGGAAGAGCGCACAAATATGGTCATCCCCACGATTCTGTGGATTTGTAGCTCTAAATGACCTTTGCATACATTTGGCATATTAGTGGGGGGGCTTGACTTCCTCATTGATTAGCTACTTCAAAACCATTCAAATCGTAGCTTCTGGTTAATTGTTACAGATGTAGCACCCTCATTCAAGTTCTGCCAAGCTTTTTACAACTGCAGTGATTTCTCATTAGCACCTATAATTGGTGGATTCATTAATGTGATGTGTAACCAGTCAGACAAAAGAGAGGAGAGATTGAATGGGTACAGATGAATAGATGTCGGGTAATGACATCAGACTCTGAAATGTTCTGCTTTTCTGGGGCAGATGCAGACAGACGGCACCAAGCTTTGGACTATACTATTTCAGTGTTAATCCGCAGACTTGTACACAGTGGTTGTTTCATTGTGCTGTTTTACCATCACTTACTCAGAAATACTAAAACATGTTCACACATGCGGTTCTGCTGTTTATTATTTTGTAAAAGCTCCATCAAAGTTTCATGGATTTCATTTTTGTTATTAATTGGGGAAAAAAGCAGACACCTCGCGCCAGCTTTTCTACAGCGTTTAAAAACTAAGCTTAACGTTACGTATATTTATGCACAGAAAAAGCAATCACAATTATCACAACACTCAAAAACATTAAACAAGAGGATAATCCTGTACCGTGGATATTTCTTGTTTACCTAACCAACAGCAGGACTGTTGTTTGTGATGATGATGATACATGTTTCATGCACATATCTCTCCAGACAGGAAACAATGAACTGAGTTCTTTCCCTGCTAGTCTGGAGTAGTCCTCTATTTCAGCATTTCTTAAAGAATTGTCTGTTCAGCACTGCCTAAATGGTCAGAAATCTGCAGACATTCTCTTGGTGTTTGTTTCCTTTCTGGCAGTCGAAGTAATCAGGTCTTTCTGAAAACATACGTTTTGTTCCCTCTTTGGCAGGAGAGCAAGAAGACAGTTTGCTTAGTTTTTACCAGCTCTTCTTCAAGGTTTATCTCAGTTGTGACTGTTTTTCTCTACAATACACAAAGAGACAACATTGACCGCTTCTCGTGTGGTCAAGTGTGTGAATTGAGGTGGATGGAAATTTCCTCTGTTACCAAGGATAACTGGACAACACTATTGTTCAGTCATCCATCCAACAGTAACACATCTTTTGAAGACCCCTAGAACTATATCTTTTTTTTCTTGTTTTTTTTATAGCGTACGATGCCAAACAATTACTTTTGGAATCGTGACATTTAAAGGTAATAATATATGCTAATTATTTGTGGTTGTATCATCATGTGCTTGTATCATCATGTTTTCCATAAATTTGGAGGCAAATAGCAGTCCAAAGGATAACATGCAACTGGTACATACAATGTTTGCAGAATTGGAAGATGACAAGCAGAAAGATGGTCCGTAGGACTGCCTCAGTCAGATATGGGAATATGCCCTCTATTGAATTACAATCTCAGGACACAGTGCTGGATGATGTGTCTCCACCCAGCCCAGTTCAGAAGACTGAGGCTGAGGGAGAATCACAAATCACTGAGGGTTGTGAGATGGATGCCCTGTTAGCAGGCATCTAACACAAGTTGTGTATATTGTGCATTGACTCTGTCGTTGTCCAATACGCTGACGTTGTGAACCTCCAGGCGAGTTTTTCACTGGAGAAATGTTTGTGCGGCTCAGTGTTGTCCTGCCTGTAGCCCCCTGCTGATGTCCCAGACAACCCAGTGTTCTTCGCTTTGTTCAGTCTCAGTCCAGATGTAGAGAAACAGCAGGACTGGCAAGTGTCCACCCAGATGGGATAATGGCATGCGTTGTAGATAGTGTGTTTGTCACAGCTTGGACATTGTTCAAAACCGCTTAAGTATTGTATGCGTCGGATTCAGAGCTAGGCTTATTTTATTTAAATAAATAAAAAGTTAACTGGCTTACGAGCAAGATGTATCTTTAAGGCACCTAAGCATATGGAATAATGCCAGCCACTTGTGTTTATAAAATAAGAAACTTGCACCCTTTCAAAAGTGCAAGAACATATTTGTAATCCTTTGTGTTCTTTGCTTGACTCTCAAATATTTGCTGATCTTTTCCCCTGCCTAAAGGGCAGTCATCTCCAGTCATCTCCAGCAGTTCAGATGAAAGCAGGGAGACTGTGCACATGATGCTAGAACTAGGGATGCACCGATACCACCTAGTACAAGTAGGCCTGCCTACATTTGGGTTTTTGCCGATACGAAGTACCGTTACAATACCATTACAGTGCTTACAATGACTTGTAAATCTTGTTTTGTTTTCATCAGATGTCTCTCTCATTCTGACTGTAATACATTTGATATACCTCATGATGCTATGGCTGCGGTTTTAACAGTCAACTTTGTGTTTTCCTGATACAGACAGAGCATAGTTTGCAATAGAAGTGTAATAATTAAACTTTAACGAACAACACAAATTTTGACCGATCAAAAAAATAAAAAATAAAAGCTGATGCAAATCTCAGAGGAGTGGCTTGTCACTTGATAGTTCTAGACCGGGCACTCGCTTGCAATACTCTGGTGTAAACCCTGACAGAGTATGCCAGGCAGAGACACAGCTAATAACTTAGCAGCTAAACTAATCAATGCAGAGGAGACTTATTGGGGAAAGTGGCTGCATGTGTCCACAAGAGTATGAGTACATAAGCACAGTATCGGGTAAAGGTTATGGTGCAACCCTAGCTAGAACCCCAATTGGCAAATAATGCAAATCTATGCTCTAGAGCCATATTTACAACCCCTCGGTCTGCTTTTACTGAAGGAACCCAACATGGCAAGACTAAATATAAGTTTGGCTTGGTTTATCAGAATAACTGCTGTTGGCATAGATCAGCGGATGTTACTGCCCTCCCAAGGTGATGCCATCTGAAGGCTGGTTAGATAGTTGGATAGTGAAATAATGTCAAGCAGCAACTTATCATACATGTTACTTGGAGCGAAAAAAAGTCATACTGCCTTGATGCATTTAAATAGGGGCAGTACATTGTGACGTTTTGAAAAATCTTTAGTACAACCGCATTTCTGTAACATTAATCCTGAAATAGGGTTAAACACCTTCATGGTTTACAGAGAGGGTAACCACAATCCTTGACCTCTGACGCTTTATTATAGATATCAGTGTCACTTTAAGCGTCCTCAGCTCATTCACGATCTGTAGTCATCGTTTCTCTGCATTGATTTTTAAATGGCAGTCAATCATGTACTGCAGTCCAATGCACTTAGTGAATGGCTGTAATACATACCCACCAACCAGCTCCTCTTTTCTTTTTTGTTTATCATTCACTGTGATTCATCCTCCGTGCAAAATAAATAGTGCTTCTCCTGCAAGAGTCAGTAAGGCATTACAGTTCTGTACATACAATAAATACTCGCCTATACCTGCACTAAAAAGAGGCACTTTGGAAACATTTATTTGCTCTTAAATTTATTCTAATAAAAGTCACTTGACATAAGTATTTGATATAGATGGATTTTCAGCAACAACCAAAAAAAGAAACGATACTTAAAGATGCGATTAGCCGAACCTGTTTGCATTTGGCATTTTATTCCAATGGATGAGTAGATGAATAAGAGCCTCTATGTAAACGCTGTTATTGTGAACCTTGTTTACAATAACCGCTCGTTAACATTCCTCAACAGCATCCCTGAAAACATGGTTACCATATGTTCATTTTGTTTCCCTTGTGTGGAATGGCACCTCTTTTCTGACCCCAAACTCAATCCAATAGATCAGAGACTAACAGATTAAATGCCATGTGGCCGCCTGTGCCCCACCTCTATTGGACTTAATGTGATTACAGTAATAACCACTTGCACCGTTGCACATTTAATGGGATTATGCTAAATTGTCTCAATAGTAACAGATTACAACGAGGTGGGACGGACCCTTATGAGTGTCCCAGTCTGTATATCCACTTACTGTCAAGTCACAGGTATTAACACTTCCTAAACTTCATGGCTTGTCTCGATTACAAGTAGTTCAGTGGTTTTTTTGGGGGGTTTTACGGGCTTGTTGTGTACAAACATTTATGCTTAGAAGAGCAGGTTGTATTTTGGCAGACAGACACGTGCCCCTCGGGCCATCAGCTGATGTTTGTGCAGTAATCCTCCAAGAGTCTGGCTTTTTGAACTTTCAGGTTTTTGCTACTAAGCTAAGCATTACTGGTCAGACAGAACCCTGTGTCTCTTTGCTATTTGCTTATTTCTCTTTCCATCTCTTCCTGTCCTACCAGTTGTCCGTTCCTGGCGCAGCAGCTGACCCCAGTCATCCCAGTCATAGGAGGTGTGCTGTTTCTGTTTGTGTTGGGGACACTCCTGAGAACCAGCTTCAGTGACCCAGGGGTGCTGCCCAGGGCCACCCCAGATGAAGCAGCTGACCTGGAGAGGCAAATAGGTAAGACTCCTTATTTTATTATTTTAGAAAATGAAAAACATTAAAAAATATATATATTTATTGAGATTATCTCCTGCCTTCTTTCCTTAAGTATTCTCTGACCACCCCTGTTAATTATTTTACCAGTCATTGTTTTCAGTAAATGTATTTTTTTATCTCCAGGCTCTTCCTCCCTGAGCCAGTGGTTACCGTTATCTTAGACACTGTATTTGTCTTTGAGTGAGCCCCTCTGCATGGTACTGTTCCACGGGAGCTAGTCTGTGCCTTTACAACCTCCTATAAAGAGTCAGATTATCTTGCTGATGTGTTTGGAGTTTGTCTGTGCAGCCAAAGAATTGAGGATCAAGCTTCCTCTGACTCTGACTCTGCATTTAGGCTTAGGTGAAGTATTGGCGCTGCTTTTACCAAGTGGCTTTTGATCAGTGTATTTCACTTCACCCTATCCAAGGGTCCCCACCTTATTCTGACCTGACTCGTAAATTTCATCTGGATAACTTCTCAATCTAATTTGTCATGTGAAAGGTAAAACTGTTGGCGCATTTGGAACCACCTAATGTGGTTTAACTGAATTACCGGCATCACAGCACTGACGGTTGCTCGCCATGAGTCAGACACAGCTTAGACAACAGTTTGTGACGAAAATTCAGTCTTAAAATAAATGCGTTAATGCATGAAACCCATTATCTGGATGCAGCCCCTGTTTAGATGTAGCTGATTGTTTTATTACCAATGGGATTCCATAACAAGTAAAAAGTAATTGTGAGAAGTTGTGAAATGGCCATTCAAGGCTTCTTTTCTCTGCAATTGACACTATGTTTGAGATATGTTGTGGATAATGGACTTGTGTTGCATTCAGAATCAGAGTTAATGGTGAGCTCTGGCATAAGCTTTGATGTTTATTTTAAATTAAGAGGTATTGAAGTAGTGCTTGCTAACTTGATTAATCAAAGCAATTTTTGAGAAAGAAAACTGACCTGTTCAGAATTTGTATGAGGCCATTACATAAACGCAACCATCAGCCATAATAGAAGCTGCTACAAGTGCAATACTTCGGTCAGACTGTATTCCGCTACATGAGGCCTCTTTCAGAGGAGGTAAGGAGATAATTAAGGGAACTTTGGACTTTCCAATGGAAACCATGTCAGTTTGGTAAATTGCTTGACTAAATATCCAGTCTCTAAAAGTGTCCTGCAGCCCTGTAGCTAGATGGATTATCACCACTTTACTCACGGGTTTAACTTTTTAAACCCTCTTTCTAAAACCCCCTTCAATGGTTCGGTCCTTTTTATTTGGAATGTGAAGCTTTTATTTGCAAGCGATGGTCCTTGCCGTGCTTCAGGCCACTGGGACCTCGTTAAACAAACTCTTGACTGGCTTAATTAATCTCATTAGGCGACTTAAAAGCTTTTGGATGGAAGGTAAGGCGCAGAGAGCTTGGAGCAGTGAGCTGAAACAGCACTGTGCAGCAGTAGCATGTTATATTGGCAAGCGTTTCTTTTCAGAGGATAAACAAATTATAGGCTGAAAATATGAACAATGTTGACCTAAATACCACACTCTGCCAGCCTCTCTGCCATCATTTCATCCCAATTGGCTTTGTGCTCGGCATTTTCACGGATAGCAAATTGGAAATGCAATCGTTTCTAAACTGGAATCTCTTGTACATCGACAAAGGATTGTTGTCATGTTGTTGTTTGTTGCCTGTAGCTCAATTTGTTTTTTTAAAGGTGGTAAAATGATTGAATTGATTAAGGTTTTCCCAAAAGAAAATTGTGTTGTTGTTTTTTTTAAACATGGTTCTTATTTCACTAGCTTTTGCTGTCATCGTAATATTTTTCTAACCAGCTTAATTGCACAGATGTGTGTTTACATGGAGTCAACGCAGCTTTACAATGTAGATGTTCAACAAGACCAAGAAAAGATTTCTAGAATAGTTTATAGCAGTTGACTAATAGACTGCTTTATTGTTGTGCTATTATGGGTCCCATTATCTTCTGTTTGAAAGAACCCGGCCTGTTATAGCCAGCTTAATTGCACAGATGTGTGTTTACATGGAGTCAACGCAGCTTTACAATGTAGATGTTCAACAAGACCAAGAAAAGATTTAGATAAATTTTTAGATTAAGAGGTTAGGCTTGTGTCTATTGTAGAATAGTTTATAGCAGTTGACTAATAGACTGCTTTATTGTTGTGCTATTATGGGTCCCATTATCTTCTGTTTGAAAGAACCCGGCCTGTTATAGCACGAGCAGTTAGTAATGTTCGATTCAAGCCACTTGTAAAGGTCACTTTGTGTTCCCAAAAGTAGTAGAAAGGCAGAAACACATTTTATTCATTGAGTTGCTTATTGCACACTGACTCTCTGTCATTCTCTGTGATGTAGTCTCTCTCCTGACACCCATTTCTCTGTCTTTGTATTCAAACCACCTCCCTGGTTCATCATACCAGACCTGTGCAGCAGCTCGGTGATATTTGGTTCTAGACGTTGCATGGCCGCTTGTCATACTAAACATTAGTAGCACATCCATTAGCTCTTAGCCTGATCATCCAATCCCATCCAAAGCCCCAACAGCAGCCAGCCTCACAATGCCTTCTTGGATGAAACTAGTATGCCTGTCTCTTTCTTTGCCAATTTGTCTTGAAGCAGTGATGAAAAAGCATTTTGGAGTTGCTTAATAGTTTAGAATATCTGCTTTCACTGCCCATGTTAACACTCTTATTTATTCATTTTGTGTATGTGTGTCCGTGCATGCTTGCTGTCATGGTAACTCTTTCACATTTCAGAGCTGCCATAATGTAATGGCTCTTTACCACTTTAGGCTTTGTTTCCCATATGCTCAGGTACTCCTACTTGTATTTGCCATTTGGTGCACAACACTTGTTTACTCCATTTACATAACTGTAACACATTTATCTCGAATCAGATTTTCCCTGATCAATTAGAGGGTATTACTAACATTTATTCAATGTTATAAGTGATAAACTACCTATTTATTAGACTCTCAATTCTATTTTGCATCCTTCTTGTGCATATGTATTATCTTTATGCATGTAGCTATATTAATTAAAACAAAAATCCCTAAATAAGTCAGCCTCCAGTAGTCCAAGACGTTTTGTAATTCACCAGCAGTCTCATGAATAGATGATGATGTTTTCAAGTCAAAGTGCTACAAGGCTCAAGTTCGACACCACTCCTATTGATCTGTTTACTAAACAGTGAGGGACGAAATATCTGTACAATATGAGACGTCAAGGTGGCTCATGCTTCCTGTACTTAAGGAGGGAAATCTGATAGCTAGGCCTCCGCTGTCACCACCGAGAGCAGATCCCTGCTGTCTGCCAAATGTCTGTGGAAAGGAGGCAAGTGTGGATGGTCTGAAGTGTAGCCTACATCAGACAAAATCAAATAATGTTATGTTTGCATCATATGAAACATGACACTATATGTGTCATCCTCATTCTCAGGGGCAAATTCACAAAAGGATTGCGCGACTGTTATTCCTGGACAAAGAAAGACAAAAGAAACTGTATTTTTCAAAGCACTGGCAGAGGGTGAAACGGCATATTGTCACAGTTCACTCCTAATGCAGCAGAAATACTGTGTGCACATATAAAGGGCTGGGGGGAAAGAGTGTGGGGTCAGGAAAGGTAGCACGGCTTGTTGTTTATTCCTGCTTGAGATGGAGACGAGTTGATTTGTCTCCAGTGTGCCGCGTTTGATGTCCCTTCATGTCTGCCTGCCTGCCCAATATGTCAGGACCAGACAGGCTGGCATCAGTTCAGCTACCACATGCCAAATCTAGAAGACTCTCTGAAGCATAAATCAGAGTGAAGGATGGTCGTGGCAGCCTGTTTCCTTCCTTCCACCTAATATTGTCCAAGCTAGCTGGTAAATGTCAGGGCAGCCTCGCTGTTTTTCAAAAGCTGCCAGCCAGACTCAGGGCCAGCAGAGGAAACAGATTTTGGAAGGCTTAGAGCTTGTGCTGCTGGAGGAAGGATGGGCACATCAGTAGAGGCTGCAATGACATTTAGGCTTTTCATCACCAGTGAAGCAGTCAATATGGGTGTTTGAAGGTGGGGACTTTAGTACTCTGAATATGAATCCTTTTTTTCTTTGAATGCCTCTGCGCCAGCGTCAAATGTCCAGCTGGACTCCCGGATTAACTGATTCGATTTTGGTGGTCAAGGGTCAAGGTCACTGTGACCTCACGTCATTTTCATTCTTGTGAACTTGATATTTAAGGAAGGCCTTGAGCAAATTTCTTAAAACTTGTTACAGACTTCCACTCGAGGTTGAACTGATTAGAACTTGGTGGTCAAATAGTGGTGTATCGGATCGTAGTTGATCCGTGACGCGTACATATACCCCTCCACGGTTAGATTTAGAGCTTATGATGGTTTACACTAACTTGGGTGCAGTTTAATTGAATTTTCGGGACAGTGGTGAAAACAAATAATCTGGAGCCTTCTTTACCAACTGCTACACAGAAAAAAGCAAGGACAGAAATGATCAATATCGACTGATTATGGCTAATTTATGATCGGGCAACTTTAAAAGTTATAATTGCTCCCTTTTTTCACTGTTGATCTGATCGGACACTCAGGGGTGGATACAATCCAAACCATGAGTTTTGTGATCATTTGCACCCCTGTTGTCAAAGGTCACTGTGACCTCACAAAACGGGAAGACATTCTGGACAGACATGGGTTCAAACTGCAGCCTAACTGGCTGGCAGAGGAATAAAACTGCGAGGTGGTAATTCTAGTGTTTTGTTTTGTTTTTTTAAACGTGTATATATTCCCAAAGTGGGTCTCTGGATAGAAGCTCAGGCATGCTTAGCAAAGCCGAGAGTACATCCATGTAGTATGCGCAGGAGGAACATTTGAGTTTTTGCCTTGGGGCTTGGAGTGCGACCCACTGCTTTGTTTGTGACTTATGCTTTGGGGTTGGCACCCCACCATCGTTGGCAGTGTACCCTGACAATTTTCACTCCAAGTGTAAAATGTCATAGCAAACTATGCTGTGCTGTTGTGCTTGTACAAAGCTTGAGCCTTGCTCAGGGGACAAAAGCAGGACGCTATTGCTGATGCAGTCAGAAATATTTCACTGTGTAATGTGATGATTCTCTAATTGTTCAACATTTAAAGTCCTAGGTACTATTGTATTCCAATAACTGCTACAAATGTAACGAATTTCACTGCTAAGAGATAATATCTTCTTGATTCTGAAAATGAATGAGTGACCCAGGCAATGGACTCATCTAACTGGTAAAAATCAAACATAGTAGGTTTTAACCAGGGTCTGTCTAATCAATAGAGATTTTTGTTACTCTAATTTTAGGGGCAAAGCAATTCATTAAACCCACATAGTTGTCTAACTTGCACCCCGTTTCAATCACATTGTGTCTATCAATTGTGTATGTTGTTGTGAAATGTTTTGTTGGGACTGGTTTTGTCAGTGTACCTGCCAGAAAGTTATTCAGATGCCAAACTCAAATATAAGCTCATCACCAGAGAGAGAAAGGGAGACATCAGCACGAGCTATTCTCTATGATTAGATCCAGCCTAATCACATTAGATACAGCTCCCTCTCCCTGTAGCGATAATACACTGTGAACATGCTTGCTGGACTTATAGGTCTAGTAGTAGCGCTGACTTTGCTTAGGCTGGAGGCAAATGTGAGAGTAAACTAAGTATATTTTCATTGTGAGCCGTGTCTTGAACATCACAAGATGTTAGAGGTTGCTGCTTATTTCCATCTTGGCAGTAGTATCCCTCAAATGCTGACCACTGCACTGATGCATGCCATGAAGCATAAAAAAACTGGCACCGATTTGCATTTATCGTCATAGATCTTGTCGTTCACAGGGCTGTATTGATCCCAACCTCCTCTTGGTCTCCAACTGTAGAAATTAAAAAAGTGAAATATAGCAACCACAGTGCTTCAGTGACTCCAAGATGTGATCTCTCTCAGTGACGGGGTATATCAGAAGCACAGTCTCTAAAGCCCCTTTCGCCGTTGCCACGACAATATACTTATCTTATCTTATCTTATCTTATACTGTATGTCTGTTTGACAAAGTGCTGAGATGTTAGTGCTGTAGTAGTAAAGAATGAATTAATACCTTGTTTTGAATGATAATTCATGCTGACTCTCTTCCTCCCTCCTCTCCCGTCTCGGTGTACCCAACCGCCCCGAGGTCACATTCATGTTTGACTTCATTTTATTGGGAGAAGCTTTCTTCATTTAGCATCTTCTTCCAAAACCCCAAACATCCAGGACAGGGTTATGTAACGTAGTCACAGGTTCATCAACACTCCCTACAACTTAAATTTTGTCCAAAAAAACCAACCTTTATGCTATTTTGATCATGTGTGGTGTAAAAATAGATTTTTCACTTTTTTAAGTGATTTTACACTTTCTCCTCTATTCTTTCCTTTCAGTCTTCCTTCATTCTTGGCATGTCCACAGGCATACAGTTACACACAACGGAGCACAGAATAAAATCCAGGAGTAGAACAGCAAATTAAAAGTGTACTATTATCATAATTTGGAATTATGTCAGGATTGGCTTTGCATTTCATTTTTTTTATACTACTTCCTCAAAGCTCTGTGATTCAGTAATAGAATGCTGCAGAAATGAGTCTTAAGACCCAGAAATGTGTTGGTTAGATACCTGAAATAAGAACTTTTGTCAACACCAGTTTAAGAGATTTAACGTTTTGTTCTATGACATTAATACGTCAGTTAATATCCCACTAGTGAGTTTTTAAGCTTTTAAGTGGCTAAATGAGACTGCTACTCATCATCAGTACAACACTAGCCTGCTTTACATGTAACATAACTAACCGGTCACAGTTGTAGTTGAGATGTTTTGTGAACAGTTTGGACATTTAAATAACGTTATGCTACTTAACAGTAACCGGGAGCAGCACATCAAAATAGAAGAACATTGAAAACACTGCAGTGTTTTGTTGATCCATACTAATGCTGCTGCTTTATGTTGTGGCCACATCAAAATTATGCTGAGCAGAAAACCAAATTTAAAACGGCTTGGCACAGCAACAAAAGTCCCATAATCCCCTGAAGAAGCACTGGCACGTCTATTTAAATGGCATGCAAAGCTTGTCAGCTTGTGCTGTTTTTAACTGTGTGACAGGGGTTACTTGTGTTGGCTTTGTCAGAGCATAACAGATAAACTGATATTAGGCACCTTTGCAAGCTGGTAGCTTTTCTAATTGCATATCTCACTCTTTCTCTGTGCAGTTTTGATGATGATCCACATGTGAAGTTAGTTTGTCACTGAATAGATGTAAACTGTTGTGGAACAATACTTTTTCTAGGCAATCTAGTGTTAAGCTTTGTAGTTAGACCAAATACTCGCCAGAAAAAAAAGCTGCTTATTTATTTGGTAAACCAGTGACTTGCCTCCATTCAGCCATCAGCTAATCCTTACTTAGTAATTGTTTTGATTACTAAGAATAATTCCTCTTATTTTGGCATTTAGAACCTCCCTCAAGCAAGACCAGAGGGAGATTAATAGCCCAGCTTTAAGAAATATAGCCTACGAATAGTTGGTGTGGCAACTTTGACTTCATATAAAGTTTGACGTGAGATGGATTGGAAGTAGTAGCTGATCAAGGATGACAACTACTGAAATAACAGCGTTTGCTTGATTAAATTCAAAAAATCGTCCCCCATAATTTATAAATTAACACCTCAGCATGTTGTGGCCATATATCTGTCATTGAAACATCGAGTAAAAGCAATGACGCCGTGTTTACATGGGAAAATCTGATGTTTTTGATTAATTGATTGCAGTAGGTTTTTAGCTCCAGAGGGACTGGTGTACTCTTCTGTACTTGTGACTTGGCTGTTCAGTGTCATTGTATTCATTTTCTGTTATGAGAAAAAATTTGGGCAGGAAAAAAAACAACAGATTTGCCTTGTTTTTAAAAATATTTTTTATTCAAACAAAATAGAATTAGACTGTTATAAGTGTTCATGTTTTCAGATTGAGACATTTTTTTTGTTCCCCATGAATGATAATTGCAATGTAAGTGTAACTTCAGCCAAGCTTTGACATATTTTTAAAAGTTATTCATCAAAAGTAATGTCATGCAACACCTTTTATTCCTGCATTGAAGACCGCATTAGGAGCTTTATTCATTGATATCTTGTGCACAAAACAACTCACCTTAAAATTTCCACTGATTTTTCATGAATTACCACATGGGCATATATTCCATTTAAATGGTTTGTAAAAACCACTGTTATACGCCAGCATCAGATAATCTGTGCTGCTAAATGTCTGTGTGCTGTCAAACTTACAGAACTATACTTTATTTTAAATGTTTTTTTTCTAGTTTTTTGTAGTGTTTTGAAACCGTTTTTGTCTAGTCAGCTGTTGTGTGTAAGACCTTGAAATCGCCGCTTGACGGACTTTGCTGATGCCTCGTACAATCTTGGCAGGCAGGTTGAGGTCAGTACTTCTGTATGTTAGCCAACAGCCATCATCACTGTACACTTTTCCATCTGTGAAGGTGAAGGTCCCAGTTTTCTCTCCTCCACGTACACAGCGGGATAGCTATTATTTTCCCTTTATACCTCAACAGGCAACGCCTATAACAGTTTGGCTGACATTGAATCCTCATTTAGCTTTGTGCATGAGGGTGTGAGTGGGCACAGTGTATGTGTGTGTTCGTATGTATGTGTGTTCGGTTACATCTCTTCCTCTTCTACCTACTCATTTTAGCTTCACGCTTTCAGGCCTGGCCTATCTCTCTGAGGGATCTCCCACTAGACACTGGTGGAAGGCTAAGCTTTGTTTGGCCATTAGACATGACTTTGCCCAGCAGAAAGGCTTCTTTGACTTTGATTTTAGTTCAAAAATAAAATCTCAACTTGGGACAATTTAGACTGTTTATGCCAATTGATGTTTTAAAAACATCAACCAATGCAAAAAAAAGTTCAGTATTTGATTCGCAAATAAAAGAGAAAAGATGCTACTTTCTTCTTGTATGCATCTGTTTTGATCACCATGAACACCAAACCCCTGAAATGTTTGTGTATAGACAAAGTACATAATTCTGATAGGAGAAGAGATCTTCTCCATGATCGATCTTTGTCCAGTCCACAACTTAGCCTAGATATTTTTAATCGTTTCATAATAATAATTATTAAATCATCCAAGTAAACCTCATACATTAACATGTTAAAATTTTGGTTTTAAATACGGTGTAACTTGCATTGGCTGTTGCCTTTTCAGAAAATTCCTGTAGCTGTTGAAATATAGAAGCTATCAAAAATCTTTAATATCTCCAAATATGACTACAACCTGGAGGCTGACATGAACCCTTTTTCGCACTCAGCTGCTTTTAATTGCTGTCTGTCTGATATGACTTCAACACATCATCGGTTTCTGTAACTTCCTGCCAGCATTTTTTCACAGATCTCAGTCTACTCTTCAAAGAGGCTTCCTCTAATGCTTCAGAAGGAACTTACAGTTTGTTGTCACAGCTCTTTATTTCACCTGAGGAGCTAATATCACCTGACATGTTACTGCACTATGAACACCTAAACAATGGGACTTCTCCTGGTGGTTTAACACTGTTCTAGCTGGATTCTGCTCCAAATTGCTCACGCATTGCCCTCATCTGTTGTCTCCCTCTGTGGAGTCTGCTGAGAGGGCAGAGGAGCTGAGGGAGTGTGGAGGAGAGTGGAGATCGCTCTGTAGGCATTGATCACAATAGAGGCGAATTCGATACAACAGAACTGACATGCTGCGTTTCCTGTGCTCTCCTTTAGAAATGTCAAACACCCACACAATCCTCCCAGTCCCTATACAACCCCCCCACCCCCACCAACACACATATACCACTCTGTTAGCAATGCCACGGGCCTCTGTGTAAATGATCTCAGAATGATCTTCCTACACACACTATCTCCTACTCTCAGGGTTTCCCGAGAGTGCTCAAAGAAAGCTGAGCAATAATATGATGCAGGCTCTACCTTTTATGGCTTGAAAATCACTATCATTGCTCACGTCCTTACCATTTAGCCTGTCATCACAGTTCTCTTACTATGGTTTGCCACCATATTCTTTTATGTATTATAGTCTGAGGGCCATGGTGTTAAGTGCATGAATTACACACTGGTTCATATTACCTGAACTAGGTTTCAAGTTAAGTCACTGTAGCAGCTGACTTACTGTTATTCAGAAAAGACAAGGCTGCTTTTTTAAGGGTGGTTGTGTTTTATCAGCAGCACAAAAGGTTTGACACTGAATCTGTAAAGTTCATACAGATGAGCCGAACTGGTGGAGCTAATTAAATATAATGAGTTGTGTGGGTTGTCCATGTTCAAACCTTTTAAAGCTACGGATATCATGACATATACCTTTTATCAGAGCTAGAGATAATTGCACATCAGTAAAGAGTTCACTTCACCATAGCCTTGCAAAGATACAACAGAATAAAGTAAAATCTAGTGGATTCTATTGGCTCATCATACAAATGAAGAAATGTCTTATCTATACTTTTATAGTGCCTTAAGTGTTTACATTAATTTCACTATGCTTAAGAAATAATGATTCAAGCATGAAATTCTTCATAGGTTATGTTTTTGGTTTTGAAGGCAGTGTGACATTTATTCTAGTAAGACTTTATTACAACCCCTCCCTTTACAACTTGCAATAAAATACTTTGTTGGGTGATCGGATTACAATCGGACAGTGCTTGACCACATGACAGAACCGATGTAAATGCACCCAAAAGCACTGAGTACCAGGTTGTTACAGCAACAGTACACTTGATAAAGAGAATACAAATATTGAATAGGCTGTAAAGTAGAGAAATTATAAACTATGACATCACTTGTTTTAAAATCATTTTCCAGTCATTCTGATATTGGTATTTTCCCCTTGTGATCGACATGTTTTGATGTTGCATTGTAGCTAATCCAGGGTTTTGCCAAATAGACTGATAGTATTTTTTTTTTTTGCCACTGTAATATTTATAACACACCTGCATCATCAATGCCACACGCACACTATAGTACTCTGTGTGATGAGTCCATTAGGGCCTGAATGAAACTGGGAGAAAGCACTGTGCACTGGTATGTTTTCTTTAACGGTCTTATCACTAAACTAATTTTCACTGTTGATTCTCTCTTTTTTTTTTTATCTTACCAAGATGTGGCTAATGGCAGTACAGGCTACAGGCCTCCTCCCAGGACCAAGGAGGTGGTCATCAACGGCCAGACAGTCAAGCTGAAGTATTGCTTCACCTGCAAGATCTTCAGACCTCCACGTGCCTCCCACTGCAGCCTCTGTGATAACTGTGTGGGTGAGTGAAAATGTTATCCTCTGGCTTTGAGTTTGGCTGATATTTTCTGTTAGCACTGTAACTTTTACCACATTAAAACAGAAATTAGTAATATAAACATAAACGGGAAAACCACGCTCAAACAATCCTTAATCCAATTTGCGATTTGTTTAACCTTTACCACTTCACTTCAAATCTGTGTATATGTATTAAATAAAAGGTCAACATAGATCTGATAAACTTGTTAATTGCTGTCTCACTTAATTCAGAGAAGTCTTTTCTACAGGGAATATACAGTACATATGCTTAGAGGCATCCTCACAGAGGAGAAGGAGGGAATAGTTACCATGAGAACAACAGAAAGAAAACAGCAGCATAATGGTTGAGTTTTACTGCTCTTCACAGCTGCAATGCCCCGTCTCTGGAGACAAAGGGAAGACCACAGCTTGACAATCACAAAAAGAAAGAGCCAGAGATACAGAGACCTGTGTGTCTGTATCTTTCTCATCAGGGTGTTTGTGATGCTCTCTCATCAGAGACAACTCCTTCTTTGAATGTCTATTTCCTTGTCAGAAGTGGTGCTGCCTGAAAACCTGGGAGACAAAGATGAGGAAGTAGTAAACACAAGAAAAAATGATGCGGAAGTGCTAATCCAATGTGGCAAATGCAGACTGGCAGGAAGGAGCAGCTGAACAAAAAGCTGGGAGGGTAGTCATTATCACAAACCGG
Source organism: Anoplopoma fimbria (assembly GCF_027596085.1). Classification (NCBI taxonomy): domain Eukaryota; kingdom Metazoa; phylum Chordata; class Actinopteri; order Perciformes; family Anoplopomatidae; genus Anoplopoma; species Anoplopoma fimbria. The sequence goes on from NC_072463.1 coordinate 18,395,190, forward strand.
CTATGTCCACATTTGAAGTGAATTATTAAATTCCCATATGAAACTGGTGAAGCTCACTTTTTTTATGGACATCCTGCCTCAAGAAAAACACAACAAAGTAAATAAGTGACCAGTTTAAACGAGTACAATCACAGGAGAGGCTTTTAATTTGTTTCAGAAGCAAACGTGCACACAACAGTGTCCAACGAACATGGCTCCATATCCCAAAGGGAAATCTGAAGACAGTCAGTTCAGGGTTAATTTTAAAGCTTCAGAGATAAAGTGTATGAATAATGGCACAGGGGATAAGGTCATATGCAGTAGAACCAACATTAACATATACTATATAGTGCGTTTTCTCAAAGGAGATCTTACTAAAGTGTGTTCAATAACCCTAGAATGTTTTTTTAGGTCAGTAATCATCCATATTAGTAACAGATTGGCTTGACACTGGAAATGTGGATCGCACGTCTACCTCTGGGGCTGTAAACGCCAGGGGGCCAACAAGCTCTTAAATAAGTTAGCAGCCAGAAAGGATAGGGCCTCCCTTGTGGAAGTAAAGGATAGGAATATTGTAGAGTTACTTCCTTTTTAAGAGGGTTATTCCCGTGGGAGTGATGGAAGAAGCTGAATTGTGACACACACAGATCGCTTTGCTTTTCCCTCTGTACTATTATTATTTATTTTTTACAGTATATACTGCACAGTTACTATATACTTACATGGTGTCACATTTTGCTTTATTTCCAGTTGTAGAGTTAATAGGTTTGCAAAGTTCTGTGATTGCTCAAGATGGAAACTTTCCATGGGAATTTATGGGGAATTAAAGGGAGTAAAATGGACATTTGCTCAGTTAGACAAGTTAAACAAACTTTTACAATTAAATGGGCATAATTTAACCAAAACATGCCTTAAGAATTAGTGTTGCTTTTTCTTGTAATACCTTTGCTAATAAAAGATACATTTTTAATATTACATTTTCTGACATTTGTAATCTTAAGTGTTCATAATTATTGTTGCTTGGTCATGTGAGGGTTTGGATTTTGTGACTGATTTTAGATCTGTCTTCTGCTGCTTTTCATCCTCTGATTTGCCTAATTACAGGACTTTAAATGGAAATTTAATGACACTCTTGGGGAAAGAAAGGTTGCTATGTAAGCAAACCAAAAAAATACATCAAAGAATATTGGCACATAAATAAGAATACATTAGATCATAATGAAACTGTCAGAGTTGTTGTTGTTGCAAGCTCTTGGTTTAACTTTAAAGCCACCATCGTAGGGATCACACCTGCTCTCTATTATCAGTTGTTTCTCTTCCTCCTCCTGATCTTTAGGTCTAAAGTTGATCTGAAACTTTGTAACAGCAATCTGCTTCTGTCACAGTGATTTTATACCAGTGAACCCTCATTCTTCACACATCCTTATATTGACACATGGAGAATAGGAGTGTATAGACAAATACAGAAGAACATTAAAGTCTCACTTCTCTTCTCCTGGTATGGTTGGTCAGTTATTATTAATGACCATTATGGAAAGGCTGAGCTAATCAGATTAGACTAGTAGTGCTTGTCCCCTTTCATCTTGACTGACTAGAGGCTGAATTTCCCAGACACACTTTAACTAGGCATTGATTAGTGAAGACGAAAGCAGGTCATTTCACGTCACTAAACAAATAATGGCTCTGGTTAATACGTTAAGTAGCAGTCCACCCTTTAGAGATAGGATTGTGGAGTTAGGACTGATTAAATAACCACGCTAACAATAAGCCCTCCGCTCTCGCAATCAATGAAATGTAAAAGTATGCTGCAGTACAGTTTCTTTAATTAATATACCACTGACTCATTTTCAACTGAAATCCTTTCACATTCAATTTATGAAGTAACTTGCATTAAGTATTTTTTAATTCCAGACATTTTATTCACCTAAACAACACAGATATTGAGATAAAAGAGGCACCTCTGTGCTGCACTATAACACTTTGTTCAGATGCATACTCTGTACTAAGGTGGCTGACAGGCATGCGTCAGATTTAACATATTGGAAAACTCTTACCAATCTGCATGATCTCTATGGAATGAACCCGGCAGTCTGGACAACACTTTCCTCAAACTTCTTGAAATATTCCTAAATTAAGGAATTACTGGAGATATGTTTCGTATATCCAGCTAAGTGCTTCTTTCACCATCTCAACCTTGCACAGACCCACAGTGTCAGAGGAACTCTTTCAGCCAGACGCAGTCATGTTGGGCCTGTAACTTTTATATGCTGGTTTATATAAATAGCCAGCTTGCGCTATGTGAAAAATGTGTATATTTTTCTGCCAAGACCCAGAGGGACACTTCCCCTTTCCCCTAATTTCCTAGGGCTCCGGATTACTTGTTTCTGTTGGCATGCACTGAAGTAACCTGTTTATTTTTAATTTTAAACGTCTTGTAAATGAAAAACCTGGTTTCACTTATTGAGCGTTGACAAATCATAGACGTCTTCTGGAGAAACCAGATTTCTAAGCCACATGTACATACCCCGGTTACAAGAGCACATGAACATGAACAAAGACCTCAGACGTGTAAAATATCACTGTGGAAGCAGACTTGTGAGTTCTTGTATCCAAATAACTTACTCTCCCTCCCTCTTTCTATGCAGAGCGTTTTGACCACCACTGTCCGTGGGTGGGGAACTGCGTGGGAAGGAGGAACTACCGTTTCTTCTACATGTTCATCCTCTCGCTCTCCTTCCTCACCATCTTCATCTTCTCCTTCGTCATCACACACATCATTTTAAGTAAGTAGCCGAGAGAAGGGGAAAAGGATATGTGCTCGGGCATGGTACAGCTAAACACACACACACACACACACACACACACACACACACACACACACACACACACACACACACACACACACACACACACACACACACACACACACACACACAGAGGGACAGACCGCAAACATTCCTCCTGGTTGTGCTCTTGGTGTGTTTCGAGCCAGCAGGTTGTAAGTGGGCGTTATTAAAAAGCTGCAGCATTCTGGCTTGTTACCATCTTTCCAGCTGGGAGCAGGCAGTGGACCGTTGGGCTCCCCATCAGTGTGTGTGTGCTAATGTATGCATAAATGACAGTCAGTGGATCAATGTTCCTCTGGGAAAGGAATAATGGACAAAGATTATCTGCTAGATATTGGTATTGCTCCTTAAGACTCTTTTCTTTAATAGTAACACAGCTGTGTTCAGTCAAAGTGCCGTCAGATTTGTAACATCACAGTGACTTAATACTCTGTTCATGTTGTAAGCATACAGAAGACATACAGTACGGTTGTGAAAACCTGCTTGTCAGTGCTTCAAATCAAAGGTAGTTGCAGTCCTGCAGGTGCTAACTTATCAGCTGAACGGCCATGGACCTGCTGATCTTATATTTCATAATGCATGACGATTTTTTTTTTTTTTTTTGTTGCACACACAGCGGTCTCGACACACACACACACACACACACACACCACACACACCACACACACACACACCATGCGAATAAAACACAGCGGCGACACAAATTAAAGCCACACACACACACCCACTCGTCGTCGGTGAGGAAGGTCTTTAGTGGGAGTGAAGGGGACAGAAAGCTTACAACTTGTAACACCTGGAAGTCCAAAATAAGCCTTGACTGAACAACCATAAAAACATTTCGAACAACTAACTTAACCAGACACTTAATCTATTGTATTGTCATTCATTTCCCTGCACGCTGCTCAGACTAATCAGCTCTTCTGCCAACTACAGCGCTGGGTCTCTCCCTCTCCTCCTGCACCATGTGCAGTCAGTAGAACGCCACTCGCCGCAGCGGAGTTGGAAAATAATATAATATAACAAGCACACCATGACATTATTGTAAATAGATCATGATTCATAAATAGTTTTGGACTAAAAAAAATGATAAATGCATTGTTTTAGATGATAGATAGTTGGCTTTCTGTAAACAGTAAAGAATAATACATTCTCTGATTCTTCTCTGATATGTATGAATATTATGACTGTCACAATATCTCATTTTCACTAAACACATACTACTCTTAACTACATGTAGCCAAAATAATTCACAATAATGATATTATAATATTTATAGAACATTTTATTCATAAAAATAATAATCAGTCGAATTAATTTCTTTTGTTTTAATTTTAATTTTGTTTGTTTTGTCTCTTTTTTGGCACATTGTTAACGCTCACAATATGAGTGAAGGTTGTTAAGAGTGAGTCTGTAACCATAACTCAAGAATGGAAGGCCACAGACATTATTTAAGAGATGCTTGATTATTTACAAGATATCATCATATGCATATTATTAACGTAATATCTATATATATATATATATATATTTTTTTTTTTTTTTTTTTTTTTTAAAACAGGGTTATCGTCAATAATGGTATATTGTGACGCCACTAATAAATAAAGTTACAAAAATGTTTGTGGATGCTGCTGTATGCTTATAGTTTCAAATAAGAAATTAGCAAGTAGATTTCAATTGCTACATCTCTAACAACCACATATAACTGGCCTTAACTACATTTTTTATATTTCTTCTGACTCTGTCCTCCTCATACATTGAAGTTTAGTTGGAAATAGTTTAAGTGGGCTAACGCTTACAAGATAGGTTGATCTTGACACTTAAACTTTAACCAAGAAAGGGACTTCAGCAAGTTAATGGCTCCAAAGAGTGTAGTAGTAGTTCTGATACAAGTTCCCACAATCAATGGTTGTTGTTGTTGTTGTTGTTAAATGCTGATATGCACCATTGTGTTAGATGGTGTGTAAGATGGCAAATGCAATTTTGTAATTTTCTAATGGAAAAATCCTGTCTTTCTCTGTTCACAGGCTCCCATCAAAGAGGGTTCCTCCACGCACTTAAACATAGTCCTGCCAGATATCCTTTCACTGAAATTGACCTTTAGGTATTAACTGTGCAGGTCATTCTGTAGTTCAGAGTTATGCCATGTCAATACATTCACATCAATCACTCCGCGTTATAGCACTTGAGTAACTGGAGTGCGTCTGATTAGTGTTGTTCCATCAGGGTAACGCATCACACAAGGCAGCTCCTCACCCTGTCTCTGCCCATTGATTCAGTCAGCCGTTGAGTTCATCTGCTGCTCTAACTCGCTCCCTCTACAGAGATGTCGTGTGAGTGGGATTTGATGTGAGCACTGCCGTCCTTGTCTGTGTGCTACATGCCAAGTGTGTGAGAGACGTCTTAAGCTGCAGCTGTTACAAATACCCTGAAAGTCAGCTTATTGTCTCAGGACAACATCAGTGATAATCATGTGGACTTTGGTAGACCTGAGTAAGTCAAATGTTTTATTTTGACCACGCTGTAAAGTTAAGCTTAACACCATTTGACCTTAGGTTTTAACTGTAAATCCAGGCATTAATGTTGGAAGAAGTCACCTAATGTAAGATTTAAAATGTATTGTCCCCTCCCCTAACACACCTTTTGACTAATATTGACAGCCTAAATCTACTGAATATGAAGGTGTTTTTTATGCTTTCAATATACCAAATCATTTCAATAATACGAATAAAGATTCTCTAATAAACAAAACCAATAGGCATGTTTGGAGAATCTGAAACGATCAAATCTGAATTATATATATTTCTAAGCCACAAATCAAGTTGAGAGCACAGGGCTATTACACACACACACACACACTCACACACACTCACACTCACACTCACACTCACACACAGAGAATATACACTGTACTGTTTTTCTGGCAGAGAAATGTGTGCCAAGCCATGCTGATAATGGTCTGTGTCCTGCAGGACTTAAATAAAGGGGAATTGCAGTATCGTAGGGTTGTGCCCTTGCTAAGGAGGAAGAGAGAAAAAGAAGAGGGAGATTAAGAAAGAGTTCTTTTTTCATAAAGGCAGGATTCATCAGTGTCTGTGTTTTGTGCTTTTTGTGGAGCAGAGAAAATTAGCAGTGTCCTGCAGTCCCAGCCAGATGAACTGGTAACTAGGAACTATTGGCAAGAGGAGGACAGCCCCGAGGCTGTAGGTCAATATGCTAGCTGTTAGAACTCGTGGATATTTTGTCCATGCTGAACATATGGGTCTATCATGAGTCTGTCTCTGTGTGTCTGGGCTTTCACATTATTGTCTTTCTGCCACAGTTTGTTGTTTATTGACACAATTATTCCTTAATGTAATTGTGTTACTGTGCTGGAGGTGGTGGTGTGTTTCTTTTCGGTCTGGTCCATAGTGGGCCTCTCAGGCTTCCATACCTACCTGATCAGCTCCAACCAGACTACCAACGAAGATGTGAGTATGAAACAGACATCAGACATTGTGACACATGAACTAAAAAGAAACTGAACTAAACAAGTTCTATTACTATTAGATTTTGTTCCTGAATATTAACCGATCAATGTATCGGTTATTGTGTTTTAAGTAGTCACAAGGCTTTCATTCAAATTCAAAAAGATTTATTTTTCGATCCCCGTACGTGCCATAAACATATTTAGCCCTAGATAAGACACAATACTCAAACATTATCTCTGCGTTGCACGGAGTTGTGATTTTTCTTGCATTGACACTTGAGATAATGATTTGTTGCATGGTCTCTTCCAGATAAAAGGTTCATGGTCTTCTAAAAGAGGGAAGGACAACTATAACCCCTACAGCCATGGCAATATATTCACCAACTGCTGTGCAGCACTGTGTGGACCGCTGCCACCAAGGTATGACGTGTGTGTATTTCTACCTGGTGATTTATTAATTCTTAGATGCCAACATGATGAAATATAAGCCCTATCATTCATTGCTATGAGAAAACCGATTCATTAATTTCTCACCTTGACCGTAATAAGTCACAGCACCTGTTACCCCCCCTCATTGTCATTTTGAGTTTTGTCCAAAGGCTAAAATAGAACTGTTAGTCAAGTCTCCTTTTGATGTGAAGAGCTGCTTTGAAACCAGTCTGCCTGCAGCCTTTCCTCTATACATAGCTTCTAAGATACAGCAAGAGTGGAAAGGATTTCAAGCCCATTTTAACCAAATCCAAGATCAAAGTTGGCTTGATATATTCAATTTCACACTTTTGCTGTTCATGTGATTTACAAAAATACAGGCCAACTGTCACAGCTACATTCTCATGTCCATGTGACTGTAAATGTCAGTACACATTGCACATTCCCTCCCGGCTTCTTTCACTTCAGCATTTTGCCCAAAAATTCTCATTACTCATCCATGAAACTGTAGTTCTTGATTCCTGCGACTGAAACTGCTCTTTCTTTTCTATCATCATGGTTCAAAATGTGTTGTGCTTACACACTGTACAGAGATACTTACTATCTGCTCTTATCTTTACTGGACACCGGACCCACTATCTAGATACAGCACAGAAAATGACGACGTCACAAACATCTCTAAGCCCTTGGAACTTGCAGCCTTTAGCTTTGCACTCATTAAAGAGCACACAGTCTCTAGTTTAGCACATGCATACAGTACCTTCTCAACATACTAAATACATATATAGAGGCATATTTACTCACACAAAGTATAAGAGCAGTGACGGAAGCTTTTTGCATCATTCTGTCAGTGTATCTGGCTGTGCTGTGCTCTGGCCATCAGAAGCCATAAGTCACCAATAATGATTCCAGTGGGCGGTAAAGGAGAGTCCTTAGTGCACAGGTGGCTGCCATCTGGGTGTGTGCGTGGGCGTATGTGTGCGCGCGTGTTTGCACGTGTGTGTGTATCTTTGTGGCCAGCCACAGGCACTGCACAGCTGGGTCCACCAGCAAGAAAAGAATGGTACACCTAACCCTCAGACTATGCAAGCAACGCTGCTTCTCACACACACAGAGACAAAAGCCTCCTGCATTTCATTTCCTGCTTAGACTTTGACTCACACTTTCTTATGCATCAGCCTTCATGTATTTATGCTCATTTCCTCGTTCCGACATTTATAACTAGCGAAACAAGCCGCCTGCTGTAGGTTCCCAGAGTCTGTCTCTGTGATTCTAGCAAACCATTTCAGCCTGAATCCAGCTCAGTCCCACTGGAACACACTGTCAACACACTTTCTGTTAAATGATTACCTTGCTCGCACTGTTTAACACCTCAACCAGCTCTGTGTGTCTGTGTCTGTTTGTGTGTGTGTGTGTGTGCGTGTGTGTGGGGTAGGTAGGGACTGCTCTGTGGCAGATCAACCTGTGTCTGGCTGATAAATAGCCATTATCACATACAGCTGGCCCATGACCACACACGTGCATATACGCATACAGAAATTTCAGCAGGTCGTGGTCTAACCAGCTGTGTCAGAGTTCTGCAGCATAAACGATGGGACAGAAACTATGATTCACTCATGGGCTCACTGCTGGACCTCTGTGATGTATTACCAAGTTGTGATTGTATACTTTTGTGTGAATGTGTGGAAGATTAGAGTTTTAGACTCAAATGTTGAGGCTTGTACACAATAATGGCACACATCCACTGACACGCTGTTGTCTCGTTTACCAGTGTCGTACCGCTTACACACAAGGTCATTTGCACTCTGCTAATCTCTCCCACTTTACATTGATTCAACCTGGCTGTGGATACAGTATTAGCCTGCTGTTGCAGTCAGTCAAAGTGACCATTTCATTTGTGCATCTGTGCTTTAAGGCTTTCAGTGCTCCAAAGAAGCTTTAGGGTTACACTGTTCTACTGTGTGAAAACTGTGACTAGGTAATGCCATTTGGTTTTAGTTAACATTTGTGAATGAATGCTCTAACAATGTTTTTCTACCCTCTTTGTTTCTCTCTGACCAGCCTCATTGACAGACGGGGCTTTGTCCAATCAGACACGCCGCAGTTGGCACCACCAACCAATGGCATCACCATGTACGGGGCCACCCAGTCTCAGCAGAGCCACATGGTGAGACTCTGACCTGGCTCTCATTTCTCCAAGATACTACTATTAGGGCGTTAACTTTGGAGAGGGAAAAAATGCAGACTGGGTTGTAACAATTTTTCTGGATGTTCATAGTTGTTAATTCTGTTTAGATACTAGAAGTGCGCATGAGACTTGATGGATGAAGTTTAAGGAATAGAATAGTTATTGACTAAAAAGACTGGATACATTAAGATCTGGCTCTTCTTCGATGTTCTCAAAAGCTTCGTTTAGTTATAATCCTGAAAATTTCACCTGTGGTTCCTGCTGGTTATAGCAAGTGTTGTTTAATCCTACTACTTTATCAGATACAACAGAAGAGCAACATATGTGTCTGTTTAAAGTGCAGCCAAACAAACTCATGTTGTTGTAATAAAGGGGTCAATCAGTGTCTGGGATCTTGCATGGGAATGGTGGACTAACAACTCTAACAATGACTCTACTTGATGGAGAAATAATTATAGAAGGTCGGTATTTTTTGGTCCGTCTTTTTCTCTCTCTATCCAGACCTGGGAAAGTGAGTCTTTCCCATCCCTCCGGATTGAAATGCATGAAATTGCTCTGAATTGCAGATAGCCAGAGTCAGTGATGTTTTCAATTTTGCATGTGTCGCTCCATGTCGTCTGTAAATAAGGTCAGCATTAGCAATGAGGCGTTCACTGTGTGTGGCTGTCTGTGCTGGGGTGGCATCACACTGTGATTTAACTTCCCCTGATTTCAATGCCTCTGCAGTCTCACAGTTTATCAGTCAGAATACTGTATGTAAGATTAAGGTTTTCCTTATCATGCTGATAATCCAAGTATTGCAGTTGGCCCAAAAAAAAAATAGATAATATATAATGAAAATCTATGACTCACAATCTCACAAAGTGAAAGAACACTGCAGTCGGTAAACAGATATCTCTTGTAATGCTGCAATGTCTCTTAAAGTCTAAGAATAGCTGGTGTGGTGAAGAGGACATTGTTCTGACCTCACTGACCGTAGTCCCTCTGGTGCCTGAAGAGAAGCAACAAGTCCACTGTTGTTCTGTTGAGCCGTTAACCTCACACATTACATGCTAGATTTAAGGCCTATTCACACAAACACAAACATCCTTCACTGGTGCCCTCCCTCTGCGCCACAGTCATCTCCTTGTTCTCATCCATACGCAACCTCATCCTGTCAGTTCTCATTGAGACGTGGAACATGAACGTCATCTGTCTCCAGGTCCTAAATGTGTGGACTACTTGTCTGAGCGCCATAAGAGCATTCCCTTACGTTAGCACATTTAGAAATAGTTGCCATCTGTTTTCTGTAGCCGTCCTGATTAGCAGCCAGAGTTGTCCTATTGTGCCGGCTGCTGGCCATTTCTGTGCTCACTGAAACAGAGTTGGCTGTTCACTTAATATCCATTTGTTAGACTCAGTAACATGCCACACTGGTAACACAGGAATGACTATTTTTGAGTATTCTCATCATGCTCCTTCGCCTACTGATGCAACTCACTTCATTGCTATAAAAATCTTTTTCTTTAAAAATCCCATGCAGGCTGGATCACATTGTCCACATTGTATTGTAACATCGAGTAGGTTTTAGAGAGCTGCTGACTTGATTTAGTTAAATCATTCAAACTGCGATGAGTAGAAGTCTCCCATCACTTTAATTTGATTACTACAGAGGAGTGAAGGTGGGTGCAATTTGGACAAAGTCTGTAAATGTACATGAAGTGTTATGTGTGTAGGTGAAAGAGATAAAAAGGGACAGCAGAGAAGTGAATTATAAAATAGTTATGTGTTGTATATGATTCATATTTTGAAATGTATTACTGTTATTTTAGCTTTTAATGTAAGTTTACTCTCATTGTGTGGGAAAACACAGTACAGTAGGTTGACCACGTGACATCTTGGAATCTCTTGAGGTCGTAAAACAAGTTGTGCATGGATAAATATTTCTCTTATTTTAACTTGAAATTATCCGTCACTTAACAGCCCCTGAAAATCTTCTCCTCCACTGATTTAACTTCTCATCTGGCCACATTGATGTATGGGTACTCTAGGCCTCAGCCACACCACTTTATTCTTTTAAAAGAATGGATTCTGTATAATTGGAGCCAGACGTTTTTATCTCCACTTATATTGTTGACTTGTGCCTGTCACACATTAAGACTGTGTTTCTATAGCAGACTATAGTGCTGGTTAATGCATTGAGGTTGCATTTGCATTTGGGCAATGAAAAACCCTGTTTCTTTGTGAGGTACTTTTTGTCTGTGATGCAGCTGAAAACGACAGCCTAGTATGTAGAAGCCTTGCAAGTGGTTGCCATGGTAACAGTGTAACCTCGATAACATAAAACCTCCGTCTGGGATTGGAGGTGGGGGGCAGCTTGATTGACGGCAGTCATCTTCGCCTCCAGTTAAAGGGTCAGTTCACCCAATAATACAAAGAATACGAAAACGGGAGATAATTTCTGGTTTCAACTTCTCAAAAGTGAGAATTTGTAGCTTTTCTGTGTTTGATCATTGTTAATTTAATATTTTTTGTTTTTAACAATCCAAAAACTAAGAAACGACAGATATTAAGAAATAGTGTCTATTAGTTGCCGACTAGTTACCAATATGAGATTTTTGTCTGCAATGAAGTTGAAAGGAGTTAGGAGTGAACAGGAAATTGTTTTTGGAAAGAGCTATTAATGAATGCTATTATTTCAATGCTTTGAGCATTCATTTCTTTTGTTAATAAAACCAGTAATATCTGCACTGATGACCGGCATAGGGTAGGGATATTACAGTAAGAATCTGAAGGGAGAAATGATGTTTGGTTATTATTTCAGTGAACTATACAGTGAACTTTGTTAATCTTTCTAATTGTAGCCTTGTCTCCCTCCCTCTTCCGCTGTCTTTTTTGTCTTTAAGCTGTGAGCTATCTTTGTATAATATACACACGCACAAACACATACACACAGAGTACAACTTGATCTACCTCCATTTCCATTTCATGATTACACATTTTGTGATGAGTGACTGACAACCCACAGCCTCGTTTTCAGTTTTACCACTGTTCAGTTTATTAAAGATAAATGATGAACAGAAAGGTGTTGGTTTCCTGTTTTTCTGAATCCGCCCAATGAAACCAAATGAACCACCCTTAGTGCCAGCAAAATGAACAACTTCTTATCAGTCAAACCAGACAGCGGTGTGTTTTGTTAGGAACAACAGTCGGCTGGAATCTACCAACTTGTTGCTGTGTTCGACCATCTTATCTCATAATGTGTTTTAAGATGGAACAAAAATGGTACCAGCTTTGGGACATTTTTTTCCAATTTTATTTGAACAAGGTCGTGTTCATCCTGGAAAGTAGGACTACAACTAATCATTCTTTCGATTGTCAATTATTATTTTGCCTGGAAATGTGAGTGAAAAAATTCTGTAGCAATTTCCCAGAGCCCAAGATGATGTCTTCACATTTGTTGTCCAGCTGACCCTCCAAGATATTTACATATTGCACAAATATATAAATGTTGTAGCAATGTATTGGCATTTTTGCCTTGAAAATTACTTACATGGTCAATTATGAAAATAGTTGTGGTTCTATGGATCGTATAAATAAATCAAGTTATGGTTTCAGCTCTGAAGGAAAATATAAATATTTCTGTCAATACATATTTTGTGTTTGTAGTCCCACTGACATTTTGTATATTATATTTTTCTTTACAAAATAACTCTCCACCACTAGAATGATATAATCCTTCTGTGGTATGTTTACTACTGTACACAGTTCAGTCATGATATTGAGGTATAAAATGCAAACATAGGATTAAAAAAAGCTCTCTTATCCTTGTTGTGTCATCACTGCTATGTGTGAAAGCCAACCAAAACATGGCCTGTACTGCTTCACTAGCTGTCTGCTGTCCAAGGTTAGTCCGTCAGCAGTCTATGTACATACTGTTCCTTGTAGTTCTGCGTGTGTGTCTGTCTGCCGGGGGGAATGGACAGTGCTGACTCAGACTAGCTATGACTGTTTATAAAACACGAGTGGGCCTGAAAGTAGAGAGAAAAAAGGACAAAGCGCTGTATCCTTTTTTTACCCCCTCTCCGTTATATTTTCTGTCCAACGCTCCGTGGTGATGTAGCTCTGCGCTAACGTGGCTGTGAGCGAGGTTTCGGTGTCGTTTCAGTCCAATAACCCTCGCTCATGTTAGTCTTCTCAACCAACTGGAGTGAGGCCAAGCACATAAAGGTGATAAGTCCAGAGCAGTTGTTACGTGCAGCTGATTAGAAGATTGATAATTCTTAGAATCATATCTTCTACTGTAGCTCGGCTTCTTATATCACATCTGTAATCTGCTCCTTTTAGGTCAGTGAGATTGAGACAGAAAGGTTAGAAGTCCGGGACAATATTTCCTTGGGAGTGGTGTGTGGGATAGAAGGAGGCATCAGAGTACTTATGTGTTTGTATGGCTTTTTAATTCCTGCAAAACATTCATCTATATTCATGATCGCTCTGTGGTGATAAAGGGGCTAATAGGGTTAAAGCTAATCTCCCTGTAGCTAATGTGTAGTATCGATGACTTGCTGTGTCCTGACCCAGTTACTCGGCTCCAGTTTTAGACGCGTGATTACCACTCCAATGCAAGACCAGAGAGATCAATAGGTCATGAAGCTGTGACTTAATAGTCCTGGGTTTTCAATTCTTGTCTACTGACCTCAGCTCTTTTTTATCACTGGTGCAGGTTCTTTCTGTGATTCTGCATTCGAACGAGGGCACTAACATCTTTTTTTCTTTCTCTTTCTCTCCCTTCTCCAATCACAAACCCCCTCCTCTGTTGCCTTTCCACATACTCTGTTCCCTGATCCCTATGTGTCATTTCTTCTCTCCTCATCCATCTAATTTTTAACGCTGCCTGGCTGTTATTTGTTTTCCTCCGGCATCTCGTCTATCTCTCTGACTTTCACCCCCTCCCTCCCATATTCTTCTTTCTCCTGCTTTCCGCTGCATTCTCTCAGTGTGACCAAGACCAGTGCATTCAGAGCACCAAATTCGTTTTGCAGGCCGCCGCCACACCTCTCCTCCAGCAGCAGAGCAGCGATCCAGTCATCCTGACGGCCTCCCCGGAAAACGGAGTCTCCTTGCCCAGCCGCACCTCCCTCAACCTAGGCGGTCCGTGCACCTCACTGCCCCTCGGCCAGCCCACCCCTCCAACGTCCACCCCCAGCCTCAGCTGCCACGAGGCCACAGACATGCTGCCAATCCACGGACATAGCCACGCACACAACCACAGCCACACCCTCCAAGAGCCAGTGGCCCACCACCACTTTCTCACCCCAGAGGAAGTGCCCTCGCCACCAGGTATGCTTCCCTGCGGCAGCCCCCTGGGTCACAGCCACACTGTGCAGGCAGGTTTCTACAACCCAGCCAGCCAGGACTCATTACACGAGGACTCTGTCAGAGGATTGGTAAAGCTCAGCTCTGTCTGACAATGGGATACAAACCCCTTCCTCCCACCTCCTCCCTCTTGTATCATGCGTCCGACCCATGAAACTGCTAGGTTTTGGACCAGCTCGCTCTCGCGCTGAATCAGCTTTCCTTTTTCTCCTCAGCAGGACTTGAGAACTGAAAAGGGCTTTGGTTTAAATTCAGCTGCTAGAACCTGAAAGGAATTTAACTGAACCGAAATGAAATCAGTGGGCCTCTGCCAATGGCTTGCCAGACCTGTGTTGTGGCCGGTATGACAACTCCGACATATGCTTCTCTTTTTTATTTTTACTTTAACGGGAGCTACTGGACAAGGGAGTTTCTTTTTCAAAGTGGCGTATGTCTGTGAGCCATGTCAAGCAAAAACAGATGTTCTGACAGTACATGACTTTTTGGTCAAATTGATGAATTTCTCTCAATGGATCACAGGTCTGACCGTTTTTTTTTTTTTGTAAAACAAACTTTAGCCGTTTTGCCTGTTGCTGATTGGACAGTGTCTTTTTTGCCTTTTTTCTTGGACATTCTCAGCAGTGCAATGGTTGATGTCATGTTGCATATCATCATTTTTTCTATGTAAAAAAAAAACCCTGACAAAAACCAAGAGACTGTTGTACTGTACCATGATTATTACAAATCTTACAAATTATTATATTTCCTGTGGATATTAATAAAACAAACTTTTATCAGATACGACTGCATTAATATTGAAGTTTAAACGGCATAACGTGTGCTGACGTGAGTCATGTTGCGGTAACATTTCCTTTAAAATTCATCTTGTGACTGATTCCTGTGGTCATTAGGCGTCAATGAGACAGAATTAAAAACAAATGTGTCCAATAACTGTTGCTAAACATTTATGGCTGCTCAAAAAAAGTTGGGACTTTTGTGTCTTCCATTAATCCTGACAGAAGTCCTCGTAAGAGAGATGTACAGACTAAAACAATGACTCAGTTCACAGTAATATTTATCAAAGGTTATCGTTGGTGCCCCAAAGAAAAAAGGTTTAGAGTTAACTGACTAGCAGTTTTTGGTGAAGGTGTCTGTCTGGCTAGTGAAAGGCAGTTATTAAACAATGAATTATCTTCTACCACCTTGTGGTTGTATAGCAGTACTGCAAGTAAAAGTGTAGGCCTTTTTTATTAAACTACATTTTACCCAACATTAAAATTTCAGACATTAGTCACCAAGTGAAGACACCTACACCTACTCTGACTTGTGTAACTTTAAGCTGAAATAACCAATATTCCTATATTAAACATAGATCAATTGCTACATGTAATGTGAATGTGTTGTTCTAGTGAGGAACTCCAGAGTTTGAGTTTGTTGTTCCGGTTGCTGACGTTTTTTCAGGTGATGGCCTGTTGTGATGCCCCCTAGTGGTTAATAATATAGATGAATGCAGGTTTAACTCAAACCATCTAGACATGTAAAACATGATAACACATTTATTTGTTATTAAATCATTTATGATACATAGGCAAGATTTTTTCATACATATTTTACAACAATTACAACAGAAAATGCAAAAAAAAACATTGACATTGAAAAATAAATATCCTTTTCCTTGTGGGAGAGCATTGAGACAAAATATGGTCACAGATGCAGGATTCTACTATATTCTACAGCTTGCAACATGACATTCACTAGGTTATTGAAATAATTATATTTTAAACTGACCCTGTACTGCACTGTGCTTGACTTCAGCTGCACCATTGCATGTTAAATTGATTTAAATATCAAGTGCACGGGACACCTCATGTGTTAAAGAATCCTGAGGATTTCAACCTTTATAGCATATTGAATTGCTAAAATAAAGAATGAAACAAAGACAAGTGGGCGTGTCCTAAGGCAGGTCCTATTAATAAAAAAAGAATAGCAATTTCAACATGTTTTATTTCCCCCCAAAATATAGTGCTAATTATTTAGTAATGATGGGTACCGTTTCAAAGCTTTTAAATGATCTGTACAGTAAATAAGTCTACATTGGGCCTTGCTCCAAACACATGGAGCCCTTCAATTGAATGAACTGTTTGTATTTGCTGTCCGTCTTGGAATTTAAACAAAGCCAAGTGCTTATTAGCATTTGCAATATTTCCAGTTTTAATTATACAATGCATTAAGGGCGTATCCCAGCAGAGATTCACTAGAGACAGTATAAGAAATTCAACCAAGGCAAATTTGACTCGTAGCTGTAAACAGTCATGGTGCCTCACAGCCTGATGCTCCAGCACAGCTAACTTTCATGCATCAGTCGTCTAGCCTGGGCTGGAAACATGGACCACAATACTCCATGGAAGGGCCTGTCCATGGTCCTTGGTCACCAACATGCTAGACTAGCTTAAATCAGTGACCTGCGGTTGCTGCAAGGCTAACCTGACCTGAAGTCAGTAAAGTATTTGCCGTTTCCAGCATCCATTTTCTGGGTCATTGTGGCTAAGCTAATTTAGCATCGATAACCAGAACACAACGGAGTCTGTAACGCTGGCTTCCGTGTAAGTCTTGAGTCCCAAGTCACCACAGTTTCACATCATTGAGCTCCAGGTCCCCCATGATCTCCAACTGGTCAATGCTGCTCAGGTCCTGCACCCGATGTCTGAACTCAAACAAGTGTGAGCCATTCACTGCCAGCTTGAACTGATGAGGCTGACACAGGATGAGAATCTGAGAAAACAAAACACTGCGGCATAGTCAATCATTACGGAGCTCACAGAAATGTTTAAAATGAATGAATGATCTACTTGTGATGCAGTGGCGGCAGAGTGAGTTGTAGGCGGTTCATACCTCAAAGTATTCCCCTGACGAGAAGGGAAAGAAGGGCAGCTCCCGCTCCTCCTGACCCCAGGATTCACTCAGGTACGAGTTCCTGATGAACGCACCCGACTTCATGCGAGGGTTCAGATGGAGGGCGATGTTCTCTGTCCTGCTGTTGCGGAGGTTCACTGTAAAACTGGAAGAAATGTGGATAAAGGTAAATCATTTTTTAAAGAAAAGCTGAGTTACCAGAGGGAAATTGTTATGTAGAGGTTAATCCAATGAGTTATGACTTTACCTGTGAGGGTACATGCTGACCTGTCCTTTGATTGTGATGTGCTGTCCGGGGCTCAGTCCTTTGAGTACACTGCCTTTATAAGGGAGGCTCTGGAATGAGAATATAACAGTTGATACATTTTATACGATTGGTTTTATTATCGGTAAATCTGCAGATTATTTTCTCAGTATTTTTCCCTACAAAAAATAGTGAAAAATCTGTGATATAATTTCCCACATGCCAAGGTAATGTCTTCAGATGCCTTATTGGAACCAGAATTTTTGCCCTGAAAAATGTATTAAATGATAAAGTGATTTTCAAGAGTCGGCAGTTAGTTTTCTGTCGATCAATGAATTGAATAATCACCTTTTTTCTTGATTTTGACACCATTTCAAATGTATTATTTTATTTATTTTTTAGTTTATATATCAGGGGCAACACAGACGAACATAACACAGGGAGAAGCGATGCTAAATATTATGTATATAGGACATCTAACATCTAAGATCTGGGAATGTGGCATCATTGTTAAAAAGAGGTATGAAACATGAGTAGTCAGATTATTACCAACATTTTGGGTGCTTTTGCTTTGGGTTTTACCTCCACATAAAGTGGTTTGGATAAACTAAACTTTCTTGTTTACAACCTGTCTGACTGCCTGAAGGTTAACATTTTTTGCCCCACAGGACTTTGTTGTTAAGATGTTGGTGTGTTCCCAGACCTCAAAAATTACTTCAATAAACCAGAATTTCCTTTTAAAAGTTCAAATGCTGTGTGCTGAATTGAAGAGTCTCCAGTCCACAAACAAAGGACTCATTTAGGAAAAGTGATTCAGTTTTCATGGCATCACACACCGGGAACATTTAGGCACAGAGGGTTTAAGTAGATGAAAAGGGGAAAACTCACCAAGTCACCTGATTCTGAATATATTGCCTGACAGAAAGAAAACAAATGATTAATCAGATATTTCTATAAAAGAACCAGGTCTGACCAGCTTGTGAGGACATATTGAGGCAAACAATGATGACAATGTTCTTACTGAGTTTGGGATGTAGCCAATAGCGTGCACCCTGACTTTCCCAGAAATAGAAAATGTGTCCACCCTGTTTAGTGGGATTTTGTGCTTGTATTCCAGCAGGTGAGTACCATTTACTGCCACCTATGAGTAAAGACAAGCATTTTAGTATTCTTTTTTTTTTTTTTTGGTAACACATAGGTTTATCAATGTCTTCATCCTAAACAGCGTGTGTTCACAGACCTTGAAGACGTCTTCGTGCACCAGGATGATGGTCTCAAAGGGGGCTCCGCGTTTGTAGGGCAGCTGATGGAGCGTTTCCTCTTTGCCCCAGCTCTCCTTCAGCAGGGAGTTGCACACCACACAGGGCGAGCCTTTGAAGCGAGGGCTGAAGTGGAGGGCGACGTCAGAGCGTGGCTTGGTGCTGCAGCCACTCGACAGGTCGATCTGAAACCTGCAGAAAGGTAGCACACAGAGGCTGGATTATTAACGAGGCAAAGTGGGCAACTTCAGAGTTCACTTCATGTCCAAGGGTTGGGGAGTTAAGGTATACAGTGTGAAAAACGTCTGCAGTTGTTACTGATGTTCTCTGTGTTTTCCAACAGCAAAATGGCATCCTAAAGTATGAGTGCAGAAGATTTGATACGGTATAAATTTGACAGTGTTTTGGCTGACTTTTCAGCTGTTTTCAGCTCCAGGCTGCAGCTGCATTCTGAGCTGCCGAGAGCAAAGTCTGACTTTCCCTCCCATGCCAAAAGAAACTGGACTGAAGTTTTCCTCCTTACTCGGACAGAGGTGTGTGGAGACCTTTTTCAGAGTGCCGAAGATAAACTGGAAAAGACAACCAAGACCAGCAGGGCTATTTTGCCGCGATTACTGTCATTGTGTTTTTCTTACTTAATGGTCTGCCTCTATAGAAGGAGTGAGAGCGGCCCACGGACAGCTGGCACGGAAAAGTAATACAGCAGAGCCAAACAGCGTGCAGAGCATATCTAAACATCTTACTCTGTGGCTTAAAGATTTATTTTGACCTAACCAAAGATGCTGATTGTTGGAACAGAGGAAAGACTAAGCAAGACTTGTTTGGTGAGTTTCATTTTGTTTCTGTTTAGTTTAAAATGAAATGTGTTTTATGAGGAGTTCACAAGGCAATTAAGTCCGTCACATAGTTCTGTGTAAAAGTTTTAATTCAGAAGGTGTACGGTTGTTTTCTTCGGTTTAGGTGTAAGAATATTTACTTCATTGATGTTTTGTCGGTTTACAGCTGCCATGAAATGAATCCTGGTACCTGTAGGCACAGCTGGCATGGCTCTGCAGCAGGAGAGATCAGCTTTCTTGGTCAATATAGCATGCACTGGGAATTAATTTCTTCAGTGGACTACATTTACCATCAGCACTGATGGGACATCCACATAAAAAGTACCATATCAACATAGGCAGGTCCTCGTAAAGAGGGATTTGTCAAAATCTTGTTCCATATCTTTTGGACCAGAACATTTTTTGACTTAAATGGCTTAAAAGTCAAAACAGTTGACAAAACTAGTGTTACCACAGTGAAGAATTAACTTCTCAACTCCAATTGATTCATTCGGACGCGCTCTCATGGTGCATATTCATTAATGAGGTTGTGTTTAATTAATCTACTGTTACAGACAACAGAGGCCCTCTGACCCGTTAATCGGGCCATGGTGTGCTGTGGTGGTATTGGATGGTCTGAGGGTTTAAACCCACCTTCAGCAAGAGGACACAAACATTCATAATGCTTAAGTTTCTATGTATCTTTGATGTATGATATCTGTAGCAGCTCATGTTACTCCACTGTGTCCACACAACAAGACCAGTTGTTCCCTTAGGAGGAGGCTTTAGAATGGGCCATTTTTTCTAGCAACTTTTTTGGTGCATTTGTTTCATCGCTTGAAAAAACAAGCCACCACTTACATGAAGCGAAAAGAAATACATTTAATTAAGTGCACTTAATTTAAATATCTATCTGAAATCTGCACAGAAATATAATCTAGTTCAGCTGACTTCTTTTTTTGGCATGATTGAGAATAAACCCATATATTTGAGTTAATATTGATGTCACATGGTCCACTGAACTAGACACAACAGATTAGAGTCTCACATGTTTATGGCTCACCAAACAAAGATGTATCCATAAAGGTGGCTCTTCATCTGTCTATTTATTATATTCAATCATCATCTTACCTGTCAGCATCTGGGGGCACAGTGCCCTGGATGATGATGATCTCCCCTGGGTGCATACCTCCAGGTATCGGCCCTGTGTATGGAATCACCTGAGGTGGAGAGTTGACATTAAAGCACTGGATACTTCTTCACTTACAGCAGCTGAAGCCATGATACCTGAAGCAGGGAGCTACATTGAAACGCCTCTAGCTGGAATAAAGGCCTACATTGACCGTCAGATATATCGGATGAGTTAAGGTGCAGTGTGCATGCCGTTCATAGACATAACCTAATGTTTATCTGTGTTGTATCTACATGAGGGTGTATTGATCATCACATGGTGGCATCGCAGGGCTGGTGTGGGTTATAATAATAATAATAATAATAATAATAAGCCTCTTACCGGATTCAGGACAGTGTGTTTCGCATTTGCCACAGACATCAGGCTCCTCGTGTCAGACTACAGCATGCAGCTCTGTGAAAGACAACAGTGTGTCTGAGGTGTCTGCGGTAAACACGGCCGGCTGCAGCTCTCCTGCGCTACACACGGTCGGTAGCAGTGGGCATTTTCTCTCCATCAGCCCTGAACACCGCGCGCATGCGCAAATCCTACCACGTGATCAGCTCCATGTTTGACTTTACGTTAACTGTTGAATTTTGATAAAAAGTTTTTTTTTAATTAGCCCTGGTTGATTTATGGACAAAATCAGATTAATTAAAAAAAAAACACAGTCTTCTCGTCGGCATATATGATGTTTACCAATGCGAAAACAAACTGTATATGCATGACTTTATTTTAATAAAGTGCTATCCTTTATTCATTTATTCGGAGAACAACTGGTTTTATTTACATGCAGTCATAGTTCAGCACAATAATATAACAACAATAATGCACAATAATAATAACACTGACACAATAATGACACAATAATAACACTGACACAATAATAACAACAATAATGACACAATAATAATAACAATGACACAATAATAATAACAACAATAATGCACAATAATAATAACACTGACACAATAATAACAACAATGACAGAATAATAATAACAACAATAATGCACAATAATAATAACACTGACACGATAATAACAATAATGACACAATAATAATAATAACACTGACACAATAATAACAACAATAATGACAAATAATAACAATAATGACACAATAATAACAATAATGACACAATAATAACTAATGACACAATAATAATAATGACACAATAATACTAACAACAACAATAATGATGATAAAATCAAACTAAAGGGGAACCCGTTAGGGTTGAGTCTCTGGTGCTCATCTCTATTTATACATCACTGGTTAACGTTGGGCGACATCTCGGCTGCAGCCCACGGAGGACGCAGCTCGCGGTCTACGTGGGCCGGGTCCTGTGAACACCGTAAGGCTGCACCGAGCGGTCTCTGGAATGAGACGGTCTGGTCCACAAATTATTTCCTGGTTACGTCACCAGCTTTTCGAGCCCCCACCCTTTCACCGCTCCCGTCTCCTAGCAACCAGCTGCGGTTGTCATATAGAGTATAAAAAAGTTAAAACATTAAAATGGACGAGCTGCTGTAAATAGCGCAGCGGCTCCCTGTAGCGTTAGTTTGTTTGTTAATAGTGTCACGTAAATTAACCATCATTTTAACATAAGTGTGATCTGATCAGGTCCCATGTTTTTAGTTTTAACACTTGTATCTGTAAATATCCACCTGAGTTAAAACACAATAATTATATTTAAATGTGAATTCTCCCGCTGCTGGTCCACTAGTCGCCATGTCATTAAAAAAAAAAAAAAAAAAAAAAAAAACTTCACCGACACGCAATGCATCTTGGGATATGTTGGGCCGCGAAGGATCCATCGACGGAATGAGACAGCCCCGTCGCGGCCGCTGTGACGTAATCGGTCTACAACTGCACCCTCCGAAGAACGCAGCTGCTGGATTTGTTGAGTTTCGTTACTCAGAAAAGGCTCTTCAGACGAAAGAAAGACATGGACCCGAGTGAGTCTCACTGTTTTACTTATACCTTGTCCAGCTATAAAATAATTATAATTATAATTATAATCATTATAATAATATAATAATAATAAAAGTTTTCCCTGTAAATGTCTTTGATTGTTGTTTTCATTTTGTGTTTCAGAGACAGCAGTCGCCGTTGGAATAGGAGCAGGAGCAGGAGCATGTAAGATTTCCCACAGCTTTTATATCACCTGTGTTTACTTGTATAGCTCTTTGATGTATCTTAACATCTATATCATGCATTATCCATTTTAAAGTGGCCTGACAGCGCAGCACACTATAAGATACAATAAAGTCTCCTCTGCTGTGTTGTCCATGTGCAGTGGTGGGTGTTATCGGGGCTCCTTTTGTTCTGGGAGCCATAGGCTTCACCTCAGCTGGCATAGCAGCAGGTTCCTATGCTGCTGGCATGATGTCGGCTGCTGCAGTTGCTAATGGAGGAGCAGTGGCAGCAGGAAGCACCGTGGCTGTTTTGCAGGCAGCAGGTAAACACCGTTACTTGATTTTTAAAATGTATTTGAATCTTGTGGTTCTAACTGTAGACCATAATGTACTGTGTAGGCTATAATAATGTTAGTGATTTTAGAATGATAACAAGACTCACTCAGCTTCTGTGTAGCTCCATATCCTGATGTATAACCTGTGTATTAGGGGGCAATTAGGGGGGCTGTGGCACATGAGGTAGAGCGCTTGTCCCGTAACCACAAGGTTGGTGGTTCAAACCCCTCTACCGGCAACATGCCAAGGTGTCCTTGAGCAAGACACCTAACCCCAAGTTGCTCCCAGGCGCTTCATTGCAGCCCACTGCTCCTCCGGGATGGGTTAAATGCAGAGAAATAATTTCCCCATTGTGGGACTAATAAAGGCTTAATTATTATTATGACTTTTTTATGACTTTTAAGACATAAAACACCTTGACTTTTTTCGACATATTACATACTATATACACAGTACTGCGGCTGTGGCACAGTGGGGAGCAGGGTAGTTCTCCAATCAGAGGCTCGGCGGTTCAATACCCGGCTTCGGCAGTCGATGTGTCCTTGGGCAAGACATTTAACCCAGAGTTGCTCCCAAAGGCTTTGCCATCGGTGTGGACTGATGGGCAGGTGGCACCTTGCCCTGCCATGACTTTTTACGAGATACTATATTATGACTTTTGTCGACATGATATAATATGACTTTTTTTATGACATTTCACGACATACTATACTATCACTTTTCATTACACACAATACGATGACTTTTTCGACATACTATAATATGACTTTTTTATTGCTTTTTTAAACATACAATACTATGACTTTTTTATGACTTTTTTCGACATACTATACTATGACTTTTTACGAGATACTATATTATGACTTTTGTCGACATGATATACTATGACTTTTTTTATGACTTTTCACGACATACTATACTATGACTTTTTTTATGACTTTTTACGACATACTATAGTATGACTTTTTTTATGACTTTTTACGACATACTATACAATCACTTTTCATTACACACAATACGATGACTTTTTCGACATACTATAATATGACCTTTTTATGACTTTTTTTCTCTGAGAGCGCTTGTCCCGTAACCACAAGGTTGGTGGTTCAAACCCCTCTACCGGCAACATGCCAAGGTGTCCTTGAGCAAGACACCTAACCCCAAGTTGCTCCCCGGGCGCTTCATTGCAGCCCACTGCTCCTCCGGGATGGGTTAAATGCAGAGAAATAATTTCCCCATCGTGGGACTAATAAAGGCTTAATTATTATTATGACTTTTTTATGACTTTTTTCGACATATATACTATGACGTTTTTTAGGACTTTTTAAGACATAAAACACCTTGACTTTTTTCGACATATTACATACTATATACACAGTACTGTGGCTGTGGCGCAGTGGGGAGCAGGGTAGTTCTCCAATCAGACGCTCGGCGGTTCAATACCCGGCTTCGGCAGTCGATGTGTCCTTGGGCAAGACACTTAACCCAGAGTTACTCCCAAAGGCTTTGCCATCGGTGTGGACTGATGGGCAGGTGGCACCTTGCCCTGCCATGACTTTTTACGAGATACTATATTATGACTTTTGTCGACATGATATAATATGACTTTTTTTATGACATTTCACGACATACTATACTATGACTTTTTTTATGACTTTTTACGACATACTATACTATCACTTTTCATTACACACAATACGATGACTTTTTCGACATACTATAATATGACTTTTTTATTGCTTTTTTAAACATACAATACTATGACTTTTTTATGACTTTTTTATGACATACTATACTATGACTTTTTATGACTTTTTACGAGATACTATATTATGACTTTTGTCGACATGATATACTATGACTTTTTTATGACTTTTCACGACATACTATACTATGACTTTTTTTATGACTTTTTACGACATACTATAGTATGACTTTTTTCACCCATTCACTTTTTACAACATACTATACAATCACTTTTCATTACACACAATACGATGACTTTTTCGACATACTATAATATGACCTTTTTATGACTTTTTTTCGAGAGCGCTTGTCCCGTAACCACAAGGTTGGTGGTTCAAACCCCTCTACCGGCAACATGCCAATGTGTCCTTGAGCAAGACACCTAACCCCAAGTTGCTCCCCGGGCGCTTCATTGCAGCCCACTGCTCCTCCGGGATGGGTTAAATGCAGAGAAATAATTTCCCCATCGTGGGACTAATAAAGGCTTAATTATTATTATTATTAATTATTATTATTATTATTACTTGATGTTTTAAAATTGTTTTTAGGGTTACCATGTGCTGTGTGAAGCTACTCCTAAAGTCTCTTCAAAGTGCTACATCATACAACACCACAAGTGTCAACTTGGAACTGAAACAACAGTAATTAAGTATTCTCACAATAGAGATTACTTGATAACTGGTGCAGTATTCAACAAAATATAGCATTTAGGTAGGCCACAATTGAATCATACTACCACACTGTGATGACACAAATGCCAATGTTTCATGCAGTCTTCTAGCTTGTCTCAGCTTCTATGTAGCTCCAAATTGTGATATATAACCTGTGTATTCTTTCTCTAGGTGCAGCTGGTCTGTCAGGAGCTGCCACTGCAGCTGTGTCGGGTGTTGGTGCAGCAGTGGGATGGCTGGTCAACTTAATCCGCAGAAACGAAACAAGTTAAATGAACTATATTTATTATTTTGCCAACTAAAGGCACTAAACAGCACTTTTGTGTTTTCTGACAACTGAAATGTTTTTGTTCTCTGCTTCCTGCACCATCAATCCTATCAAGCTCTTCACTACATTTATGGACATAACATCAACTCCTGCATATGCCATTATATCTGGAGCTTCCTGTGTTAAAGGAGACCTTGGGTTAAGTCCCAGGGATGTCTTATCACACTGGCTGTTCTCATCATAAACCAACGTTGTCACAGCCTTGTAAAAAAATAAACCTGTGTCTGACATCTGTCTGTTCCATAATTGTGAATTAGATATCTAAGGAATGAGGTGTTAATTCTATTTTTTATGCTGTACTGAAAACCAATCCCACTAACTCTGATTGTGTGGCTATTAAAGTGAAGTGAAATCATTGTAGTGGCACTAGAGGATAAGTCAAGAGAACACCATAGTCAGTCTGCTTCATCCTCTAAAGACCATGAATATTTGTGCAACAATTAATTGAAATCCATCCAACAGTTGTTAAGATATTTCAGTCTTGATATAGTTCACTGAAGCCAGGTCTTTATGATGTTCATCAGTCAAGTAAAACTGAATATAATTCAGATATTGACCGTCTAACTTTTTGTAAAGATTATAAGTTTCACCTTAACACAATATAAAGGGACTTTGAACTGAGGAAGCTGCTACTGATGCCTTTGATATAGCAGGGCAGTACTGCCTTTTACTGATAACTGTTCAGTAACACATTAAGGTGTTTTTGCAGATGTTACAGCCTTCATCATATGAATGAGAGGATGGAGACTTGAATAATTATGTATGTGGCCATTAGACATGCCTTGGCTCTTATCTTGTGTTAAAATTGAAGTTTTAATTCAACTATCCACTTTTATTGCCATCAACTGTTATACATGAACATTACCAGTAAAGACATTCTCTCCTCAAAGTAGCTGCGGGTCTGCTGTAAGTTTTGTTTAAAAGATAAATAATATAAAAGTTAAAATGATAGACATGCCTTATGTTAATAACCTTCGACGCTGTCTGTCATACTTAGATATTATACATGAAGTTGGTTTTCATGATAGCTCCTTCGTAGGTGTTTTCTTTATAGATTCTTAATATATACTATAATTATTCTGTCTGTATTTATAAGATTATTATTTTTAGTTATTTTTAGTTATTCTGGATTTTTTTTTTTCTTACTTATTTAAAATACTTGTTTGTTTTTTCTACTATGTACCTTGTTTGCACTATATCTATGCTGCTGTAATCCTGTAAATTTCCCCGCTGCGGGACTAATAAAGGATTATCTTATTTTATCTTAAAGAAAATGTTTTATTTTGAAAGGTAGTGGAAATAGATACAGTTGCATAGACGGAAGTTTTGTTGTTGAAAAGGCAATAGCTCTCGTACATTATTGTGTGTTCAGAGCCTTGCTGATAAGGGAACAAGGTATGTCTATGATTCCTATTGTTATTAATAGAGGTAGTGTGTTTGTGTGTGTGTGTGTGTGTGTGTGTGTGTTTGTGTGTGTTAGGCTGCAGATGATGCTGTGCTGGTTGAATGGACTGTAACTTCACTGCGTCATGGCAGCAACCCTTGCCCCAGTTGCGTCAACGTTAGTCTGATGAAATACCTCGTATACATGAAGTCATACGAGGAAAAACACACTTAGGTTGGGATATTATTTTAATCTTGATTTTCGTTAAAAAATAATCTTAATTTAATTTGAAGTGAATCGCCTGTAGCAAGCACGTTTCTATTGTGTATTGTTTTCTTCTTTACTCTTCCGATGTGTACTAGGCGTGTCTTTGGAGTGTAAATTCGTAATATTAATATTGGAGTGTAATGGTATACGTCACCATCCAGGTTTAATACAAAGTATTTATTGGTTTAATAAAGGAAGTAGAAGGGACTGTGTGGCGCCCTTTTTTGTTCAGATTTTAACAGAGCTTTCTTTCTCAAGACACTGAAGGCCAGAGCAGTTTGTCAGACCAGTAAAGACAACATGGGTCCTATTAGTGAGTATCTGTTCTTTTGACAATAATACATTTCTTGGAAAGTACTGATTCTTTAACTTGTATGGTGTCCTAATAAACATATAATGATATGTAAACGTTTATCTCTATTTGTATCTTGTGTTTCAGTGACGGCTGCTGCTATTGGAACAGGAGCCAGTAAGACTTTGTGCAGCCTTTATGATCACCTGTGTTTACTGTTTTAACTGATCTTAACACACCTTATTGTAGAAAAGCAATTTACATGCTTAACTTGTGTCATGCATGATTCATCCTAAATAAGCCAAACAAATAGCACACAATCATCTCTGCTGTGTTGTTGTCCTTGTGCAGTAGGTGCTGTGGTTCTGGCTCCTGTTGTTCTGGGAGCAGCAGGTTTCACCTCAGCTGGAATAGCAGCAGGTTCTATTGGTGCGAAAATGATGTCGGCTGCTGCAGTTGCTAACGGAGGAGGAGTGGCAGCAGGAGGCCTGGTGGCTAGTTTGCAGGCAGCAGGTAAAAATCTTCACTAGATATGTGATGGTCATTTTAACTGTGGTATCATAATGGTGAGCTGATCATTGCTGTAGCATTTAGAAATAGAGAATCATGTGCTGTGTTACTTCCGATGTCTTTTCAAAGTGCAGAAACATAAGCTCCCAGAAGTGTATAGCAAACCTGGAACTGAAACAACAGCAATGTAGCATTTTCACAATAAAGAATAAAAAGCGTACACGTATCTAGATAGTTAGTGCAGTAATCAACAAAATAAAATGTTTGGGTTCTATTGAATGATACTACTCTATACACTGGGATGACAATAGTTCCACTGTTCTTCTCTCTTGAGGACAAGTCGCTCTTATTTTCTGTATCTTAATGGTGGGATGATCATTGCTGTACTGATACTCACAGGGGCATTATGGGCCCTATTACGTCTTTCTGAAGTATCACAAAAAAAAGTGTCTTTCTCTGTAGCTCCATATTCTGATATAAAATGTGCAATCCTGTTGTAGGCACAGCTGGTCTGTCGGGAGTTGCAACTGCAGCTGTGGCAGGCACCGGAGCAACAGTGGGATGGATAACAAGCTTCTTCCGCTGAAAATCATTAAGAAACAAAATGCATTCACAATACTTTTACTTTAGCCACATTAAGGAGGTTATTGAAGATAACATCAGTGTACCTACTAAATAGCACTTCTTTGATTTCAGACAACTAAAATGTTGAGTTCAATAAATCTGAGCAACCTGTGAAAGATTCTGGTTCATGTGTGTCATCTGTAAACATTTCCATTCCTCATGTCAACCCAAAAGGACTGAGGGAGTAATTAGAAAGTGTTCACTGGTTCATTAACTTTTTAAAAGGAAAGCAGCATTTCTTCTGCAAACAGTTAAGCTGTGGGCTGTAAAAAACAATACACCAATCTGAAAGATGCTATAAAGCTTGTACAGCTGAGGGGAACTGCATAGTCGGGACTTTATAAGCTGTGGGTTCATATAATTATGCAAATCAGGGTTGTGTGTTATAACATTAGCTCCTCTCCTTATACAGCAACAATTTAACAGCCCAAGAAAATGAGTCACAAGACTTGAGTATGCTGATGATACAAGCATAGCAGGTCTCATAAGAGGAAGTGCTGTGACTGAAATTACAGACGTCATTGAATCATCTCTTTTGTTTTTTAATATATATTTTGGTATACATGAATATAAATGTTGAAAACATTTTATCCTCAAAGTAGCTGCAGACTTCACATGCTGGACTAACACTATTATAATCTCTTCAGTATAAATACTTAACTTTGTACTTCACTATTTACTTTGATCTTGATAAAAGCCACCAAGACCTCCAGAGCTAAAACATTATTTTCTTCCGTGACTTAAAGATGAGTTTGTCCTGAATGCAGGTTTGAAGGAACAGTCAGAACTGAACTGGTTTAGCAACTCTTCAGTGTTTCTGTCTTTTTTCTTTGTTCTTATGTTCTAAATATAGTGATGACCGACCATACTTGAGTTTATTTTGGTTAAATGGACTCTGTGACGCCCTCTAGTGTTCAGATTTAAAGTTTCGTTTTTGAAGAAACGAAACCTTAGGCCTACTTACTTTTTAGAAAAATAAAATCCAGCACAGTTCAATACTCATCAGAACCAGAGCAGTGAAAGACATGGACCCTGGTGAGTATCGCAGTTCTTTGACAATACTGATAGATTTATTTGTACTGATACTTTTATTGATATAGGCTTTTCTTTAAAAAAAAAAGAAACGATATTAACCATGGCAAATGTTTTTGAAAAGCCAGATGAACTGTAAATGTTGATTTAGATGTTCCTCCTCTGTTTCAGTGACTGCTGTGGTAGTTGGAGCACGTAAGACTTTGTACACCCTTCATGGATCACCTGTTTTTACTTTTTCAACTGATTTAAACCGACTTTAATGTATAAGTGCCGTTTACGTGCTAAACTTATATCATGCATGATCCATGTTAAAGTGGCCTGACAAATGGGACTATCATTAACAACGAAGTATCCTCTGCTGTGTTGTTGTCATTCTGCAGTACTTGCAGTGGTTGGTATGGTCGATGGTCCTATTGTTCTGGCAGCACCAGGTTTCCCCTCAGTAGAAGACTACTATGCTGATAGCATGATGTGGGCCGATGCAGATGCCTATGGAGGAGAAGTGGCAGCAGGAAGCCTGGTGGCTGGTTTGCGGTCAATAGGTAAAAAATTATGGTTTTATTTTTTAAATAACTTTAATCTTTTGGTTAAATTATGATTTTATCATTGCTTGTTATGATAATCACATGTGCATTATGTGCCCTATTATGTCTTTCTGAACTATCACAAAATCCTACACAGGTGTCTTGCAAACCGGTAACGGAAAGAAAAAATAATTTCACATTGTATGATAATGCTAGTGTTTCATTTAGCCCTTTAGTTTTTAGAACACGACTGTTTCAGTTTCATGAAAATCATGAGGGAACAAGATGCATTTACAATACTTTTACTTTTTGCCAAATTAAGGAGCCAATAACAAATTACATTAGTTTATTACCTAAACAGTCCCTGTGTCATCTCAGACAACTGATGTGTTTTGTTCAATAAATCGGTGTAACCTGTGAAAGATACTGGTTCAGTCATTCATTTGTAAATATTTAAATTTTTTCATAATCTCCACCAGTTGCAGGTTTGCTGCTTTTCTCTTAAAAATTCCCCAATGTATCAAACAGCTGATTGTATTTTATGCCTTAAAAACAATTAAAAGAAAAACTGGAGCTAAAAATGGGTGCAACTATTGTGGTGTCTATCTATGATGATGATGATGCGAGAATCAACACAAGAATGAGGTTGGAGAGTCATTTCAGGCCTTTTCTTATTGCTCGTTTCATTCAACACTTGTTTTGTCTCCTCATTGAGTTATTCCATAGGTGTGGCATAGGACTAAGGGTAGCGTTAAAAAAGCTTTTTTTTTTAAAAATGTATTAGTTTTTCATTTATTTATTATAGTTAATCAAGTATTTGAATGCAAATTGTGCTATGAAGCTTTGTTTTTGTCACTCACATTGGGCCTCAGTCATGAAATGAACCTACAGATTGGATTTTAACTTGAATAATATTAAGACATTTTATCGGATTCTTTTGTGTTTTCCTAATTTCAAAATGATTGTAACAACAAATTATGCAAATATTTATATGATGGTTTGTAATGTTTTAAACTTTTTTAAGATTAATCATTTATGTATGTTACACCTTTTGCTTTTAATTCAAGGCATAAAGTATGGCGCTTTATGCCTTGAATCAAATAGCAGATTTCAATAAATTATCCCTTTTTTATTGCAATTAACTGTTTGTATACATGATATAAATGGTGAATACATTTTATCCTCAAAGTAGCTGCAGGCCCTGCATGCTGGAATAAAACTATTATGATCCTTAATATATTAATTAATATCATACTTTATTAATTACTTTGGTCTTGATAAAAGCCACCAAGACCTCCAGAGCTAAAACATTATTTTCTTCCGTGACTTAAAGATGAGAGTTTGTCCTGAATGCAGGTTTGAAGGAACAGTCAGCACTGAACTGGTTTAGCAACTCTTCAGTGTTTCTGTCTTTTTTCTTTGTTCTTCTGTTCCAAATATAATGTTGACCTACTACCTCAGAAATGTTAAATACTTGAGTTTATTTTGGTTAAATGGACTCTGTGACGCCCTCATTGTTCAGATTTGAAGCTTAGTTTTTGAAGTAACAAACCTTACTTACCTTTAGTAAATATAATCCAGCACAGTTCAATACTCATCATAACCAGAGCAGTGAAAGACATGGACCCTGGTGAGTATCACCGTTCTTTGACAATACTGATATATTTCTTTGAAAGTACTGATACTTTTATTGATATAGGCTTTTCTTATTAAAATAAAATTAATGATATTAACCATGGCAAATGTTTTTGAAAAGCCAGATGAACTGTAAATGTTGATTTAAATGTTCCTCCTCTGTTTCAGTGACTGCTGCGGTAGTTGGAGGAGGTAAGACTTTGTACACCCTTCATGGATCACCTGTTTTTACTTTTTCAACTGATTTAAACCGACTTTAATGTAAAAGTACCATTTACGTGCTAAACTTATATCATGCATGATCCATGTTAAAGTGGCGCGACAAATGGGACTATCATTAACAACAAAGTATCCTCTGCTGTGTTGTTGTCATTGTGCAGCAGCTGCAGCAGGTGCTGTGTTTCTGGCTCCTGTTGTTCTGGGAGCAGCAGGTTTCACCTCAGCTGGCATAGCAGCAGGTTCTATTGGTGCCAG
The DNA here is from genome assembly GCF_027596085.1 of Anoplopoma fimbria. Taxonomy (NCBI): domain Eukaryota; kingdom Metazoa; phylum Chordata; class Actinopteri; order Perciformes; family Anoplopomatidae; genus Anoplopoma; species Anoplopoma fimbria. The sequence goes on from NC_072463.1 coordinate 18,427,797, forward strand.
CATGATGTCGGCTGCTGCAGTTGCAAACGGAGGAGCAGTGGCAGCAGGAAGCACAGTGGCTGTTTTGCAGGCAGCAGGTAAAAATCATGATTTTATTTTTTAAATATTTCTAATCTTTGGTTTTAATTTTTGTATCATAATGGTGATTTTATCATTGCTTGTTATGATAATCACATGTGCATTATGTGCCCTATTATGTATATCTGAACTATCACAAAATCCTACACAGGTGTCTTGCAAACCGGTAACTGAAAGAAAAAATAATTTCACATTGTGTAATAATGCTACTGTTTCATTTAGCCCTTTAGTTTTTAGAACAAGACTCTCTTAATTTATCTATAGCTCCATATTCTGATATAAAAAGTGTAATCCTGTTGTAGGTGCAGCTGGTGTGTCAGGAACTGTCACTGCAGCTGCAGCAGGCACAGGAGCAGCATTGGGATGGCTGACAAGCTTCTTTGGCTGAAAATCATGAAGGAACAAGATGCATTTAGAATACTTTTACTTTTTGCCAAATTAAGGAGGCAATAGAAAATTACATCAGTATATTACCTAAACAGCACTTGTGTCATCTCAGACAACTGATATGTTTAGTTCAATAAATCGGTGTAACCTGTGAAAGATACTGGTTCAGTCATTCATTTGTAAATATTAAAACTTTTCATAGTCTTCACCAGTAGCAGATTTGCTGCTTTTCTCTTAAAAATTCCCCAGCGTATCAAACAGCTTATTGTATTTTCCATCCATCCATCCATCTCCTTCCGCTTATCCGGGGCCGGGTCGCGGGGGCAGCAAGCTAAGGAGGGTCCTCCAGACGTCCTTCTCCCCAGCAACACTTTCCAGCTCCTCCTCTGGAACCCCGAGGCGTTCCCAGGCCAGACGAGATATATAATCTCTAAAGGGAGGCGTCCAGGAGGCATCCTGATCAGATGCCCGAGCCACCTCAGCTGGCCCCTTTCGACGCGAAGGAGCAGCGGCTCTACTCCGAGCTCCCTCCGGATGTCTGAGCTCCTCACCCTATCTCTAAGGCTGAGCCCAGCCACCCTACGAAGGAGCCTCCCCCGCCACCTGATCCAACTCACCACCAGGTGGTGATCAGTTGACAGCTCTGCTCCTCTCTTCACCCGAGTGTCCAAGACATACGGCTGCAGGTCTGATGACACAACTACAAAGTCGATCATAGACCTTTGGCCTAGGGTGTTCTGGTACCAAGTACACTTATGAACCTCCCTATGCTCAAACATGGTGTTTGTTATGGACAGTCCATGACTAGCACAGAAGTCCAACAACAAAGCACCACTCGGGTTCAGATCGGGCAGGCCGTTCCTCCCAATCACACCCCTCCAGGTTTCTCCATCGTTACCCACGTGAGCGTTGAAGTCTCCCAGAAGAACTATGGAGTCCCCAGTCGGCGCCCTTTCCAGAACACCACCCAAGGACTCCAAGAAGGCTGCGTACTCCGAACTGCCGTTTGGTGCATAGGCACAAACGACAGTCAGAGACTTTCCTCCTGCGATTCCCAGTCGCAGAGAGGCGACCCTCTCGTTCTCCGGGGAGAACTCCAGAACAGCGGCGCTCAGCCGGGGGCTTGTGAGTATCCCCACACCCGCCCGGCGCCTCTCACCCTGGGCAACTCCGGAAAAGGAAAAAGTCCAGCCCCTCTCCAGGAGTTTGGTTCCAGAACCGGTGCTATGCGTGGAGGTGAGCCCAACTATATCTAGTTGGTAGCGTTCCACCTCCCGCACCAGCTCCGGTTCCTTCCCCGCCAGAGAGGTAACATTCCACGTCCCTAGAGCTAGTCTGTGATGCCGGGGGTCAGCACGCCCAGGTTTCCGCCCCAGCCTGCCGCCCAGCTCACATTGCACCCGACCCCAATGCCTATCCCTGCGGGTGGTGGGCCCACAGGGTGGCGGCACGATGTAGCTTTTTCGGGCTGGGCCCGGCCCGGCCCCATGTGCCAAGGCCCGGCCACCAGACGCTCGCCGGCGAGCTCCCCTACCAGGTCTGGCTCCAGGAGGGTGCCCCGGTTTCCCTATTCCGGGCGAGGTGCCACAACCTTGTATCGTCCGATTTATTGAGGTTTTGTGAATCGCTCTTAGTCTGACCCCTCCCCCGAGACCACTTTGCCTTGGGAGACCCTACCAGGAGCTATTGCCCCCGACAACACAGCTCTCAGGATCACTGGGGCACACAAACCCCTCCACCACGATAAGGTGGCGATTCATTGGAGGAGCTTATTGTATTTTATACCTTAAAAACAATTAAAAAAAACTGGAGCTAAAAATGGGTGCAACTAATGTGGTGTCTATCTATGATGATGAGTCGAGAATCAACACAAGAATGAGGTTGGAGAGTCATTTCAGGCCTTTTCTTATTGCTCGTTTCATTCAACACTTGTTTTGTCTCCTCATTGAGTTATTCCATGGGTGTGGCATCGGACTAAGGGTAGTGTTAAAAAAATTATTTTTTTTAAAAATGTATTAGTTTTTCATTTATTTATTATAGTTAATCAAGTATTTGAATGCAAATTGTGCTATGAAGCTTTGTTTTTGTCACTCACATTGGGCCTCAGTCATGAAATGAACCTACAGATTGGATTTTAACTTGAATAATATTAAGACATTTTATCGGATTCTTTAGTGTTTTCCTAATTTCAAAATGATTGTAACTACAAATTATGCAAATATTTATATGATGGTTTGTAATGTTTTAAACTTTTTTAAGATTAATCATTTATGTATGTTACACCTTTTGCTTTTAATTCAAGGCATAAAGTATGGCGCTTTATGCCTTGAATCAAATAGCAGATTTCAATAAATTATCCCTTTTTTATTGCAATTAACTGTTTGTATACATGATATAAATGGTGAATACATTTTATCCTCAAAGTAGCTGCAGGCCCTGCATGCTGGAATAAAACTATTATGATCCTTAATATATTAATTAATATCATACTTTATTAATTACTTTAATCTTGATAAAAGCCACCAAGACCTCCAGAGCTAAAACATTATTTTCTTCCGTGACTTAAAGATGAGAGTTTGTCCTGAATGCAGGTTTGAAGGAACAGTCAGCACTGAACTGGTTTAGCAACTCTTAAGTGTTTCTGTCTTTTTTTCTTTGTTCTTCTGTTCCAAATATAATGTTGACCTACCACCTCAGAAATGTTAATTACTGAGTTTATTTTTGGTTAAATGGACTCTGTGACGCCCTCATTGTTCAGATTTGAAGCTTAGTTTTTGAAGTAACGAAACCTTACTTACCTTTAGTAAATATAATCCAGCACAGTTCAATACTCATCATAACCAGTAGAGGGAAAGACATGGACCCTGGTGAGTATCACCGTTCTTTGACAATACTGATATATTTCTTTGAAAGTACTGATATTTTTATTGATATAGGCTTTTCTTATTAAAATAAAAGTAATGATATTAACCACGGCAAATGTTTTTGAAAAGCCGGAAGAACTGTAAATGTTGATTTAGATGTTCCTCCTCTGTTTTAGGGACTGCTGTGGTAGTTGGAGGAGGTAAGACTTTGTACACCCTTCATGGATCACCTGTTTTTACTTTTTCAACTGATTTAAACCGACTTTAATGTAAAAGTACCATTTACGTGCTAAACTTATATCATGCATGATCCATGTTAAAGTGGCGCGACAAATGGGACTATCATTAACAACAAAGTATCCTCTGCTGTGTTGTTGTCATTGTGCAGCAGCTGCAGTAGGTGCTGTGGTTCTGACTCCTGTTGCTCTGGGATTAGCAGGTTTCACCTCAGCTGGAATAGCTTTTAAAGTAATAGTTTTTCATTCATTCATTCTAGTTAATCAAGTGCTTTAAAGCAAAATTTTGCTATGATGCTTTGCATTTGTCACTCACATTGGGCTTCAGTCATGAAATGATCACACAGATTGGAATTTAACTTGAAACAAATTAAGAAATGTTATTGGATTCTTCAGTGATTTCCTAACTTCAAAATGATTAGAACAAAATATGCAATTATTTATATGATGGTTTGAAACTATTTCAAGATTATTAATTCATGTATGTTACACCTTTTGCTTTGATTGGCGCTTTATGCCTTGAATTAAATAATAGATTTCAATAAATGATCCCTTTTTTTATTGCAATTAACTGTTTGTATACATGATATAAATGGTGAATACATTTTATCCTCAAAGTAGCTGCAGGCCCTGCATGCTGGAATAAAACTATTAAGCTCTCTTAATATCTTAATTAATATCATGCTTTATTAATTACTTTGATCTTGATAAAAGCCACCAAGCCCTCCAGAGCTAAAACATTATTTTCTTCCATTACTTAAAGATGAGAGTTTGTCCTGAATGCAGGTTTGAATGAACAGTCAGCACTGAACTGGTTTAGCAACTCTTAAGTGTTTCTGTCTTTTTTCCTTGTTCTTCTGTTCCAAATATAATGATGACCTACACCTCAGAAATTTTAATTACTTGAGTTTATTTTTTATTGGTGAAATGGACTCTATGTCGCCCTCTTTGGTTCAGATTTGTCCAGTATCGTTTCATGAGAAATGATACTCAACCTCGGCATATAAAACCCAGCCCAGTGTGTCCAGGCTCCTCAGTAGACGCCACACTAACAAGAGATGGGGCTTCGTGAGTATCACTGTTCCTTTCACAATACTGATTTATTTTAATGTGCTGATACTTGTACTCATATGCTTTTCTTATAAAACCTCAGCAAATGTCTTTGATTAAGCCAGATGAACTGTAAATGTTGATTTCAGATTTCATTTTGTGTTTCAGTAACGTTTGTTGCTCTCGGAGGAGGAGCAGGTAAGACTTTTTACAGCCTTTATGGATCAACTGTGTTTACTTTCCCCACTGATTTAAACAGTTTTATTGCATTATCCCTTTTAAAGTGGCCTGACAAATAAGCACACTATTGTTAGCAATAAAGTCTCCTCTGCTGTGTTGTCCATGTGCAGCGGTGGGTGTTATCGGGGCTCCTTTTGTTCTGGGAGCCATAGGCTTCACCTCAGCTGGCATAGCAGCAGGTTCCTATGCTGCTGGCATGATGTCGGCTGCTGCAGTTGCTAACGGAGGAGCAGTGGCAGCAGGAAGCACCGTGGCTGTTTTGCAGGCAGCAGGTAAACACCGTTACTTGATTTTTAAAATGTATTTGAATCTTGTGGTTCTAACTGTAGACCATAATGTACTGTGAAAGCTATAATAATGTTAGTGATTTTAGCATGATAACAAGACTCACTCAGCTTCTGTGTAGCTCCATATCCTGATGTATAACCTGTGTATCTTGCTGTAGGTGCAGCTGGTCTGTCAACAGCTGCCACTGCAGCTGTGGCCAGCGCTGGATCAGGCATCGTAGGAACTGTGTTAGGACTGGCTGCACTTATCTGAGAATTATGAAGGACCAATTTAAATATATAAGAACATAAACAAGTGTTTTTTTCTTCTTTTTTTTCAACTTTTGCCAATTAATGAGGCAATTGGAAATGACACCATTTAATTTACTAAGCAGCACTTTTGTCATCTCAGACAAGTGATATGTTTTGTTCAATAAATCTGTGTAACCTGTGAAAGATACTCGTTCAGTTTGTCTTCTGTATATATTTCCATTCCTCATAAGGTCCACAAGACGGTACTGTGTGAGTTAATTAATGAGTTTTCAATGGTTAATTTACCTTTTAAAGATAAAGTAGCATTTTTTTTCCTGGCCACAATTAACTTGTGGGCCTTAAAACCAAAACACTGAGCTGAAGGTGCTATAAAGCTTGCACAGCTGTGACAAACTTTATAGTTGGGAGATTATCAGCTGTTGGTTCATAACTGTGAGTGACACATTTTACCTCACACACAATCACTTGAACCATTGTTATATAGTAATATTAATGAATGCTGCTTTGCGGTATCAGGCTTTTCAAATTAGGAGCTAAAATTAATGCAACAATGGTGTCTTTCTATGATGGTGTCATAAAAAAGTCACAGTATATATGTCATAAAAAGGTCATAGTATTTTATGAAATAAAAAGTCATAATAAAGCATGTCATAGATAATGTATTGCGGACTTCTATGCCAAATTTGTTCTCTCAAGGTGTTCCTGAGATATCCTGAAATGAAGCCACGTTTATTCATTAAAAAGTCAGTTTTCTATGCTTGAAAAAAATGTCACAGAATAGTATGTCAGTGTTTCATAAAAATTGTCACAAGAATAGCATATCATAAAAAAGTAATAGTTTTGCATAAACATGTCATAAAGAATGTCATAGTGCAGTTTGTCATAAAAAGTAATATTAAAGTAAGTCATAAAAACTGTATAATATAGTACAGTGTGCTACAAAACTGTTACTAACGTCAAAAGCATAGTATGTGTAAGACAATTTCATAAAAAGGCATTATATTGTATGTCATAAAAAAGTTATAATATAATATGTCATTAAAATGATGTATTATAATATTTCATTAAAATGTAATTTAAAAAGTCTTACTATAGAATGTCATGAAAAAAGATTTAACAAAGTTACATTATATTATTGTAATAAAAAAGTTTAATTTAGCGTGTAAAAAATAATTTAAAAGTCATAGTATACCACGTCATAAACATGTATGACATAGTATAGTTTACCATAAAAAAATGTGAGAAAAAGTCCAAGGATAGTCATAGTATAGAATGTAGAAAAGTCATAATAAAGTCAAAATATGATAGTGGCAGCTGTGGCTCATGTAATTGAGCATATCATCTATGTTGAAGTGTCAAGATACCCAAAACTGCTCTTGAAGCTGTGCCATCGGTGTGTGAGTGAGTGTGTGTGTGTGTGTGTGTGTGTGTGTGTGAATTGTTTGGTGTTGAAATTAACTCCATTTACAATTGACCATATATATGACTTAAAAGTTGTAAAGAAATTGTAGTCTAGTATATATATATTTTTTTATAAAATGGCAAAGTAAAGGATCAAATATTGTCATGAATAATGTTGTTTTTCAAGAAAAGTCATAGTATATTGTCAAATGAAATAATATAAAACATTTAATTTCAGTCATTGCATAGTATGCCGTTAAAAATGGGATAAAAAAGTCTAAATAGAGTATGTCATAAAATGCTTTAAAAATAACTTTGTATAGCATATCATAAAAAGCCATACTAAAGGTTAGAATGCATTTTTTATAAAATGGTCATAAAAAGTCATAGTTTAGAATGTTGATAAAAGATATACTAAAGTATGCCATTAATTCAACTAGTATAATATATAGTCATAGTATAGCATGTCATAAAAATGTCATAAAGAAATCATAGAATGGCATGTCATAAAAATGTTGCTATGATGCTTTGCATTTGTCACTCACATTGGGCTTCAGTCATGAAATGATCATGCAGATTGGAATTTAACTTGAAACAAATTAAGAAATGTTATTGGATTCTTCAGTGATTTCCTAACTTCAAAATGATTAGAACAAAATATGCAAATATTTAAATGATGGTTTGAAACTATTTCAGGATTATTAATTTATATATATTACACCTTTTGCCTTAATTGGCGCTTAATACCTTGAATTAAATAATAGATTTCAATACATGATCCCTTTTTTATTGCAATTAACTGTTGGTATACATGAATATAAATGGTGAATACATTTTATCCTCAAAGTAGCTGCAGGCCCTGCATGCTGGAATAAAACTATTAAGCTCTCTTAATATCTTAATTAATATCATGCTTTATTGATTACTTTAATCTTGATAAAAGCCACCAAGACCTCCAGAGCTAAAACATTATTTTCTTCCGTGACTTAAAGATGAGAGTTTGTCCTGAATGCAGGTTTGAAGGAACAGTCAGCACTGAACTGGTTTAGCAACTCTTAAGTGTTTCTGTCTTTTTTCCTTGTTCTTCTGTTCCAAATATAATGATGACCTACACCTCAGAAATTTTAATTACTTGAGTTTATTTTGGTTAAATGGACTCTGTGACGCCCTCTAGTGTTCAGATTTAAAGTTTCGTTTTTGAAGAAACGAAACCTGACTTACCTTTAGATAAGATAAGATAAGATAATCCTTTATTAGTCCGGCAGCGGGGAAATTTGCAGGCTTATGTAAATAAGCCTTATGTAAATAAGCCTTATGTAAATAAGCCTTATGTAAACTTAGTAAATAAAAGCCAGCACAGTTCAATACTCATCATAACCAGAGCAGTGAAAGACATGGATCCTGGTGAGTGTCAATGTTCTTTTACAATACTGATATATTTCTTTGAAAGTACTGATACTTTTATTGATATAGGCTTTTCTTATTAAAATAAAAGTAATGATAGTAACCTTGGCAAATGTTTTTGAAAAGCCGGAAGAACTGTAAATGTTGATTTAGATGTTCCTCCTCTGTTTTAGGGACTGCTGCGGTAGTTGGAGGAGGTAAGACTTTGTACACCCTTCATGGATCACCTGTTTTTACTTTTTCAACTGATTTAAACAGTTTTATTGTAAAAAAAAAAAAAAAAAAAAAAAAAAATGACAGGCTAAACTTAAATCATGCATTATCCCTTTTAAAGTGGCCTGACAAATAAGCACACTATCGTTAGGAATGAAGTCTCCTCTGCTGTGTTGTCCATGTGCAGTGGTGGGTGTTATCGGGGCTCCTGTTGTTCTGGGAGCCATAGGCTTCACCTCAGCTGGCATAGCAGCAGGTTCCTATGCTGCTGGCATGATGTCGGCTGCTGCAGTTGCTAATGGAGGAGCAGTGGCAGCAGGAAGCACAGTGGCTGTTTTGCAGGCAGCAGGTAAAATTCATGGTTTTATTTTTTAAATATTTCTAATCTTTTGGTTTTAATTTTTGTATCATAATGGTGATTTTATCATTGCTTGATATGATAATCACATGTGCATTATGTGCAGTGGTGTAGTCTACGTGATACGCAGGTATACGCCGTATGCCCACTAGGAACGCACCAGGATTTGCGTATACCCACTTAAAAATGTGCACGGATACGTATCGTCTTGTGTGACAGATCTTTCATTTCTGTGTTTATTTTTCGCAAATACCGGTTGGGTATAGCTGCAATAAAATACTTTAAGCAGGGGAAGTTATCTCCTACATTCACCATTCATAAAATTCCCCCTGCGCGCTCGCGCTTTGCCCTGTCTCTGTTACGAAGCGCGAAGCTGCCCCTGCATCTCTGCACGTTAGTGGGCCGAGCCCCTCCTCCTCGCGTGTGTGTGCGTGTGTGTGTGTCCAGTCCTCCACATTAGTCTCCTGTCATCTTCTTCTCATGCACCAACATTTCCGTATGCCCACTTTAGAATTGCGCAATGACGTCATGCACCCTCTGATGGTCGTTTTTGAGGATGTACTGTTTTTCTTTGTTAAACACTGAACAGATGTTATTTCTATAGCTGATATGTTTAATTTATTATTTAAGTACTCTAGGGTGGGAAACATAATTCGAAAGAACATGTTTTTATTTTGTAATTATTGCTTCTTATATAGGGTATTTTTTTTATTGAGTTGCAATTGTTGACAAAAGACCAACTCTGTTGAACAGAAGCATGCAGGAGCAGCAATAAATGTCCTGTGCAAAAGATTCAAGTATCCCTTTGTCTCCTTCACACATTAGTACTCAGGCCAGGCCGGTTACATATACAGTAGTATAGTGTTTGATGCTAGTGCCTAATGGTGATTTTAATTTGACTATTCATTGTCCTAGAAACTTATGACATATTAAGTGTTGAATAATCGGAATTACTTTGGTGGTTGTAGGCTACTGTATGCAACAGTGAGTGTGACGGTGTTTTTAGGATGGGTGTCGAAGAGGCTAATAGGGAATCTTCACAGTATGCCCACTACAAAAACCTAGACTACACCACTGATTATGTGCCCTATTATGTATATCTGAACTATCACAAAATCCTACACAGGTGTCTTGCAAACCGGTAACTGAAAGAAAAAATTATTTCACATTGTATAATAATGCTACTGTTTCATTTAGCCTTTTAGTTTTTAGAACAAGACTCTCTCAGATTATCTATAGCTCCATATTCTGACATTAAACCTGTTCAATCCTGTTGTAGGTGCAGCTGGTGTGTCAGGAGCTGTCGCTGCAGCTGCAGCAGGCACAGGAGCAGCAGTGGGATGGCTGACAAGCTTCTTTGGCTGAAAATCATGAAGGAACAAGATGCATTTAGAATACTTTTACTTTTTGCCAAATTAAGGAGGCAATAGAAAATTACATCAGTATATTACCTAAACAGCACTTGTGTCATCTCAGACAACTGATATGTTTGTTCAATAAATCGGTGTAACCTGTGAAAGATACTGGTTCAGTCATTCATTTGTAAATATTAAAACTTTTCATAGTCTTCACCAGTAGCAGATTTGCTGCTTTTCTCTTAAAAATTCCCCAGCGTATCAAACAGCTGATTGTATTTTATACCTTAAAAACAATTTAAAAATACGTAGCAAAAAATGGGTGCAACTATTGTGGTGTCTATCTATGATGATGAGTCGAGAATCAACACAAGAATGAGGTTGGAGAGTCATTTCAGGCCTTTTCTGATTGCTCGTTTCATTCAACACTTGTCTTGTCTCCTCATTGAGTTATTCCATAGGTGTGGCATCGGACTAAGAGTAGTGTTAAAAAAGCATTTTTTTTTAAAGTAATAGTTTTTCATCCATTCATTCTAGTTAATCAAGTGTTTTAAAGCAAAATTTTGCAATGATGCTTTGCATTTGTCACTCACATTGGGCTTCAGTCATGAAATGATCATGCAGATTGGAATTTAACTTGAAACAAATTAAGAAATGTTATTGGATTCTTCAGTGATTTCCTAACTTCAGAATGATTAGAACAAAATATGCAAATATTTAAATGATGGTTTGAAACTATTTCAGGATTATTAATTTATATATATTACACCTTTTGCCTTAATTGGCGCTTAATGCCTTGAATTAAATAATAGATTTCAATAAATGATCCCTTTTTTTATTGCAATTAACTGTTTGTATACATGATATAAATGGTGAATACATTTTATCCTCAAAGTAGCTGCAGGCCCTGCATGCTGGAATAAAACTATTAAGCTCTCTTAATATCTTAATTAATATCATGCTTTATTAATTACTTTGATCTTGATAAAAGCCACCAAGACCTCCAGAGCTAAAACATTATTTTCTTCCATGACTTAAAGATGAGAGTTTGTCCTGAATGCAGGTTTGAAGGAACAGTCAGCACTGAACTGGTTTAGCAACTTTTAAGTGTTTCTGTCTTTTTTCTTTGTTCTTGTGTTCTAAATATAGTGATGACCGACCATACTTGAGTTTATTTTGGTTAAATGGACTCTGTGACGCCCTCTAGTGTTCAGATTTAAAGTTTCGTTTTTGAAGAAACGAAACCTTACTTACCTTTAGTAAATAAAAGCCAGCACAGTTCAATACTCATCATAACCAGAGCAGTGAAAGACATGGATCCTGGTGAGTATCGCAGTTCTTTGACAATACTGATATATTTATTTGAAAGTACTGATACTTTTATTGATATAGGCTTTTCTTATTAAAATAAAAGTAATGATATTAACCATGGCAAATGTTTTTGGAAATCCGGAAGAACTGTAAATGTTGATTTAGATGTTCCTCCTCTGTTTCAGTGACTGCTGTGGTAGTTGGAGCAGGTAAGACTTTGTACACCCTTCATGGATCACCTGTTTTTACTTTTTCAACTGATTTAAACCGACTGTAATGTATAAGTGCCGTTTACGTGCTAAACTTATATCATGCATGATCCATGTTAAAGTGGCCTGACAAATGGGACTATCATTAACAACGAAGTATCTTCTGCTGTGTTGTTGTCATTGTGCAGCAGCTGCAGCAGGTGCTGTGGTTCTGGCTCCTGTTGCTCTGGGAGCAGCAGGTTTCACCTCAGCTGGAATAGCAGCAGGTTCTATTGCTGCAAAAATGATGTCGATTGCTGCAGTTGCTAACGGAGGAGGAGTGGCAGCAGGAGGCCTGGTGGCTGGTTGCCAGGCAATCGGTTAGAGTCATGGTTTTATTTTTTAAATATTTCTAATCTTTTGGTTTTAATTTTTGTATCATAATGGTGATTTTATCATTGCTTGTTATGATAATCACATGTGCATTATGTGCCCTATTATGTATATCTGAACTATCACAAAATCCTACACAGGTGTCTTGGAAACCGGTAACTGAAAGAAAAAATTATTTCACATTGTATAATAATGCTACTGTTTCATTTAGCCCTTTAGTTTTTAGAACAAGACTCTCTCAGTTTATCTATAGCTCCATATTCTGACATTAAACCTGTTCAATCCTGTTGTAGGTGCAGCTGGTGTGTCAGGAGCTGTCACTGCAGCTGCAGCAGGCACAGGAGCAGCAGTGGGATGGCTGACAAGCTTCTTTGGCTGAAAATCATGAAGGAACAAGATGCATTTAGAATACTTTTACTTTTTGCCAAATTAAGGAGGCAATAGCAAATTACATCAGTATATTACCTAAACAGCACTTGTGTCATCTCAGACAACTGATATGTTTGTTCAATAAATCGGTGTAACCTGTGAAAGATACTGGTTCAGTCATTCATTTGTAAATATTTCAATTTTTTCATAATCTCCACCAGTTGCAGGTTTGCTGCTTTTCTCTTAAAAAATCCCCAATGTACCAAACAGCTGATTGTACCTTATGCCTTAAAAACAATTAAAAGAAAAACTGTAGCTAAAAATGGGTGCAACTATTGTGGTGTCTATCTATGATGATGATGGGAGAATCAACACAAGAATGAGGTTGGAGAGTCATTTCAGGCCTTTTCTTATTGCTCGTTTCATTTCACTTGTTTTGTCAACACTTGTTTTAGTTTTTTTTTTTTTAAAATGTATTAGTTTTTCATCTATTTATTATAGTTAATCAAGTATTTGAATGCAAATTGTGCTATGAAGCTTTGTTTTTGTCACTCACATTGGGCCTCAGTCATGAAATGAACCTACAGATTGGATTTTAACTTGAATAATATTAAGACATTTTATCGGATTCTTTAGTGTTTTCCTAATTTCAAAATGATTGTAACTACAAATTATGCAAATATTTATATGATGGTTTGTAATGTTTTAAACTTTTTTAAGATTAATCATTTATGTATGTTACACCTTTTGCTTTTAATTCAAGGCATAAAGTATGGCGCTTTATGCCTTGAATCAAATAGCAGATTTCAATAAATTATCCCTTTTTTATTGCAATTAACTGTTTGTATACATGATATAAATGGTGAATACATTTTATCCTCAAAGTAGCTGCAGGCCCTGCATGCTGGAATAAAACTATTATGATCCTTAATATATTAATTAATATCATACTTTATTAATTACTTTGATCTTGATAAAAGCCACCAAGACCTCCAGAGCTAAAACATTATTTTCTTCCATGACTTAAAGATGAGAGTTTGTCCTGAATGCAGGTTTGAAGGAACAGTCAGCACTGAACTGGTTTAGCAACTCTTCAGTGTTTCTGTCTTTTTTTCTTTGTTCTTCTGTTCCAAATATAATGTTGACCTACCACCTCAGAAATGTTAAATACTTGAGTTTATTTTGGTTAAATGGACTCTGTGACGCCCTCATTGTTCAGATTTGAAGCTTAGTTTTTGAAGTAACGAAACCTTACTTACCTTTAGTAAATAAAAGCCAGCACAGTTCAATACTCATCATAACCAGAGCAGTGAAAGACATGGACCCTGGTGAGTATCAATGTTCTTTGACAATACTGATATATTTCTTTGAAAGTACTGATACATCAACTGTGTTTACTTTTCCCACTGATTTAAACAGTTTTATTGCATTATCCCTTTTAAAGTGGCCTGACAAATAAGCACACTATTGTTAGCTAATAAAGTCTCCTCTGCTGTGTTGTCCATGTGCAGTGGTGGGTGTTATCGGGGCTCCTTTTGTTCTGGGAGCCATAGGCTTCACCTCAGCTGGAATAGCAGCAGGTTCCTATGCTGCTGGCATGATGTCGGCTGCTGCAGTTGCTAAACACCGTTACTTGATTTTTAAAATGTATTTGAATCTTGTGGTTCTAACTGTAGACCATAATGTACTGTGAAAGCTATTATAATGTTAGTAATTTTAGCATGATAACAAGACTCACTCAGCTTCTGTGTAGCTCCATATCCTGATGTATAACCTGTGTATCTTGCTGTAGGTGCAGCTGGTCTGTCAACAGCTGCCACTGCAGCTGTGGCCGGCACTGGAACAGGCATCGTAGGAACTGTGTTAGGACTGGCTGCACTTATCTGAGAATTATGAAGGACCAATTTAAATATATAAGAACATAAACAAGTGTTTTTTTCTTCTTTTTTTTTCAACTTTTGCCAATTAATGAGGCAATTGGAAATTACACCATTTAATTTACTAAGCAGCACTTTTGTCTTCTCAGACAAGTGATATGTTTTGTTCAATAAATCTGTGTAACCTGTGAAAGATACTCGTTCAGTTTGTCTTCTGTATATATTTCCATTCCTCATAAGGTCCACAAGAAGGTACTGGGTGAGTTAATTAATGAGTTAATTGAATCCAGTTCCTATGAGGACACTGTTTTCTGTGGCTTTGTACGGAGTCAAGAGGATCGAACCGCCGAGCCTCTGATTGGAGAACTACCCTGCTCTCCAATGCACCACAGCCACAATGCTATGTATGTAGTATGTAGTATGTCGAAAAAAGTCACAGTAATTTATGTCATAAAAAGTCATAAAAAAGGTAATAGTATAGTATGTCGACAAAAGTCATAAAAAAAAGTCATAGTATTGTGTGTCATGAAAAGTCATAATATAGTATGTCGTAAAAAGTCATAAAATAAGCATGTCGAAAAAAGTCATAGTATAGTATGTCAATATAGAACAAAAACTCCGGCACACTGGCTTCTTCACTTGCGTATAAATGTATTTTAGACACGACGTTTCGGTACGTAGACCTTCATCAGGTTATTTTACATGGAAATGAGGATGCATGCATTTAAATAGCATTGGGGATTCGTAAATGGGTTGGGAGACCAATCCGATTGCCCCAATCACATGACATCAATAAGTCATCCACGAATCGGAACCATCAACAAATAAAGAATCAATTTACATCATATGTGGCACTAAAAGCCTACAAACATCATGAAAACATACAGATAATACATAATATATAGGAGGTATGTCTTCATTAAAAAACCACATGAAGAAGATAATTATAGAAATTGTAGATTATAATGCCAAGATCAATACTTTTCTATTTCTTTTATAGGACAGGATTTTTAGGAGTTTGCATAAGTTTTCTTCTACAGTCTGTCCCTAGAAAAGAAAAGTAAGGACAAAATATGTCACATTATAAAGAACGAGTATTATACGTTTGAAATAAGTACAAATAAAATGAAATGAAATCGAATAGAGCATCGGAAAAATCTGGAAAATGATTTCACAACATTATGTTTAATAATTATTCATCGTTCATTCATATTTTGTCCTTTCTTTTGAAAAGTCAAAGTATAGCATGTCGTAAAAAGTCATAAAAAAGTCATAGTATTGTGTGTCATGAAAAGTCATAACATAGTATGTCGTAAAAAGTCATATAAAAGTCAAAGTATAGTCTGTCGAAAAAAGTCAAAATGTAGTATGTCGAAAAAAGTCATTGATAAGACATAGTATCGTGTGTCGAAAAAAGTCATAAAAAAGTCATAGTGCAGTATGTCGAAAAATGTCAAAGTATAGTATGTCCTAAAAAGTCATAAAAAAGTCATTGTATAGTATGTCAAAGAAAGTTATAGTATTGTGTGTCATGAAAAGCCATAATATAGTATGTCATAAAAAGTCATGAAAAAAGTCATAAGATAGTATGTCGAAAAAAGTCATAAAAAAGTCATAGTATAGTATGTCGAAAAAAGTCATGAAAAGTCATAGTATCGTGTGTCGAAAAAAGTAATTAAAAATGTCAAAGTATAGTATTTCGAAAAAAGCAATAAAAAAGTCATAGAATAGTATGTCGAAAAAAGTAAATAATAAGTCATAGTATAGTATGTCGAAAGATGTCATAGTATAGTATGTCCTGAAAAGTCATAAAAAAATCATAGTATAGTATGTCGAAAAAAGTCAGAATGTAGTATCTCGTAAAAAGTCACAGTATAGTATGTCGAAAAAAGTCATAAAAAGGTCATATTATAGTATGTCGAAAAAGTCATCGTATTGTGTGTAATGAAAAGTGATAGTATAGTATGTCATAAAAAGTCATAAAAAAAGTCATAGTATAGTATGTCGAAAAAAGTCATAAAAAGGTCATATTATAGAATGTCGAAAAAGTCATCGTATTTTGTGTAATGAAAAGTGATAGTATAGTATGTTGTAAAAAGTCATGAAAAAAGTCATACTATAGTATGTCGTAAAAAGTCATAAAAAAAAGTCATACTATAGTATGTCGTAAAAAGTCATAAAAAAAGTCATAGTATAGTATGTCGTAAAAAGTCATAAAAAAAGTCATAGTATAGTATGTCGAAAAAAGTCATAAAAAAGTCATATTATAGTATGTCGAAAAAGTCATCGTATTGTGTGTAATGAAAAGTGATAGTATAGTATGTCGTAAAAAGTCAAAAAAAAAGTCATCGTATAGTATGTCATAAAAAGTCATAAAAAAAGTCATAGTATAGTATGTCGAAAAAAGTCATAAAAAGGTCATATTATAGAATGTCGAAAAAGTCATCGTATTTTGTGTAATGAAAAGTGATAGTATAGTATGTTGTAAAAAGTCATGAAAAAAGTCATACTATAGTATGTCGTAAAAAGTCATAAAAAAAAGTCATACTATAGTATGTCGTAAAAAGTCATAAAAAAAGTCATAGTATAGTATGTCGTAAAAAGTCATAAAAAAGTCATATTATAGTATGTCGAAAAAGTCATCGTACTGTGTGTAATGAAAAGTCATAGTATAGTATGTCGTAAAAAGTCATAAAAAAAAGTCATAGTATAGTGTGTCGAAAAAAGTCATAAAAAGGTCATATTATAGTATGTCGAAAAAGTCATCATATTGTGTGTAATGAAAAGTGATAGTATAGTATGTCGTAAAAAGTCATAAAAAATGTCATACTATAGTAAGTCGTAAAAAGTAAAAAAAAAAGTCATAGTATAGTATGTCGTGAAAAGTCATTAAATAAGTCATAGTATATCATGTCGACAAAAGTCATAATATAGTATCTCGTAAAAAGTCATAAAAAGTCATAGTATAGTATGTCGTAAAAAGTCATAAAAAACGTCATAGTATAGTATGTCTTAAAAAGTCATAAAAAACGTCATAGTATAGTATGTCGAAAAAGTCATAAAAAAGTCATAGTATAGTATGTCGAAAAAAGCAATAAAAAAGTCATATTATAATATGTCGAAAAAGTCATCGTATTATGTGTAATGAAAAGTGATAGTATAGTATGTCGTAAAAAGTCATAAAAAAAGTCATACTATAGTATGTCGTAAAAAGTAAAAAAAAAAGTCATACTATAGTATGTCGTAAAAAGTCATAAAAAACGTCATAGTATAGTATGTCGAAAAAATTCATGGCAGGGCAAGGTGCCACCTGCCCATCAGTCTCTAACTAACATTCATGCAATATCCAACCCACACCGATGGCAAAGCCTTTGGGAGCAACTCTGGGTTAAGTGTCTTGCCCAAGGACACATCGACTGCCGAAGCCGGGTATCGAACCGCCGAGCCTCTTATTGGAGAACTACCCTGCTCCCCACTGCGCCACAGCCGCAGTACTGAGTATATAGTATGTAATATGTCGAAAAAAGTCAAGATGTTTTATGTCTTAAAAAGTCATAAAAAACGTCATAGTATAGTATGTCGAAAAAGTCATAAAAAAGTCATAGTATTGTATGTTGAAAAAAGCAATGAAAAAGTCATATTATAGTATGTCGAAAAAGTCATCGTATTGTGTGTAATGAAAAGTGATAGTATAGTATGTCGTAAAAAGTCATAAAAAAAGTCATAGTATAGTATGTCGAAAAAAGTCATAAAAAGGTCATATTATAGTATGTCGAAAAAGTCATCGTATTGTGTTTAATGAAAAGTGATAGTATAGTATGTCGTAAAAAGTCATAAAAAAATCATAGTATAGTATGTCGTGAAAAGTAATAAAAAAAGTCATAGTATATCATGTCGACAAAAGTCATAATATAGTATCTCGTAAAAAGTCATAAAAAGTCATAGTATAGTATGTCGTAAAAAGTCATAAAAAACATCATATTATAGTATGTCGAAAAAGTCATCGTATTGTGTGTAATGAAAAGTGATAGTATAGTATGTTGTAAAAAGTCATAAAGAAAGTCATACTATAGTTTGTCGTAAAAAGTCATAAAAAAAGTCATAGTATAGTATGTCGTGAAAAGTCATTAAATAAGTCATAGTATATCATGTCGACAAAAGTCATAATATAGTATCTCGTAAAAAGTCATAAAAAGTCATAGTATAGTATGTCGTAAAAAGTCATACAAAAGGTCATAGTATAGTATGTCGAAAAAAGTCATAAAAAGGTCATAGTATAGTATGTCGAAAAAAGTCATGGCAGGGCAAGGTGCCACCTGCCCATCAGTCTCTAACTAACATTCATGCAATATCCAGTCCACACCGATGGCAAAGCCTTTGGGAGCAACTCTGGGTTAAGTGTCTTGCCCAAGGACACATCGACTGCCGAAGCCGGGTATCGAACCGCCGAGCCTCTTATTGGAGAACTACCCTGCTCCCTGCTGTGCCACAGCCGCAGTATTGGGTATATAGTATGTAATATGTCGAAAAAAGTCAAGGTGTTTTATGTCTTAAAAAGTCATAAAAGACGACATAGTATAGTATGTCGAAAAAAGTCATAAAAAAGTCATAATATTGTATGTCGAAAAAAGCAATAAAAGTCATATTATAGTATGTCGAAAAAGTCATCGTATTGTGTGTAATGAAAAGTGATAGTATAGTATGTTGTAAAAAGTCATAAAGAAAGTCATACTATAGTATGTCGTAAAAAGTCATAAAAAAAGTCATAGTATAGTATGTCGTGAAAAGTCATTAAATAAGTCATAGTATATCATGTCAACAAAAGTCATAATATAGTACCTTGTAAAAAGTCATAAAAAGTCATAGTATAGTATGTCGTAAAAAGTCATAAAAAAGGTCATAGTATAGTATGTCGAAAAAAGTCATAAAAAGGTCATAGTATAGTATGTCGAAAAAAGTCATGGCAGGGCAAGGTGCCACCTGCCCATCAGTCTCTAACTAACATTCATGCAGTATCCAGTCCACACCAATGGCAAAGCCTTTGGGAGCAACTCTGGGTTAAGTGTCTTGCACAAGGACACATCGACTGCCGAAGCCGGGTATCGAACCGCCGAGCCTCTTATTGGAGAACTACCCTGCTCCCCACTGTGCCACAGCCGCAGTATTGGGTATATAGTATGTAATATGTCGAAAAAAGTCAAGGTGTTTTATGTCTTAAAAAGTCATAAAAAACGACATAGGATAGTATGTCGAAAAAAGTCATAAAAAAGTCATAATATTGTATGTCGAAAAAAGCAATAAAAAAGTCATATTATAGTATGTCGAAAAAGTCATCGTATTGTGTGTAATGAAAAGTGATAGTATAGTATGTTGTAAAAAGTCATAAAGAAAGTCATACTATAGTATGTCGTAAAAAGTCATAAAAAAAGTCATAGTATAGTATGTCGTGAAAAGTCATTAAATAAGTCATAGTATATCATGTCGACAAAAGTCAAAGTCATAATATAGTATCTCGTAAAAAGTCATAAAAAGTCATAGTATAGTATGTCGTAAAAAGTCATAAAAAAGGTCATAGTATAGTATGTCGAAAAAAGTCATAAAAAGGTCATAGTATAGTATGTCGAAAAAAGTCATGGCAGGGCAAGGTGCCACCTGCCCATCAGTCTCTAACTAACATTCATGCAATATCCAGTCCACACCGATGGCAAAGCCTTTGGGAGCAACTCTGGGTTAAGTGTCTTGCCCAAGGACACATCGACTGCCGAAGCCGGGTATCGAACCGCCGAGCCTCTTATTGGAGAACTACCCTGCTCCCCACTGTGCCACAGCCGCAGTATTGGGTATATAGTATGTAATATGTCGAAAAAAGTCAAGGTGTTTTATGTCTTAAAAAGTCATAAAAGACGACATAGTATAGTATGTCGAAAAAAGTCATAAAAAAGTCATAATATTGTATGTCGAAAAAAGCAATAAAAGTCATATTATAGTATGTCAAAAAAGTCATCGTATTGTGTGTAATGAAAAGTGATAGTATAGTATGTTGTAAAAAGTCATAAAAAAAGTCATACTATAGTATGTCGTAAAAAGTCATAAAAAAAGTCATAGTATAGTATGTCGTAAAAAGTCATAAAAAAAGTCATAGTATAGTATGTCGAAAAAAGTCATAAAAAAGTCATATTATAGTATGTCGAAAAAGTCATCGTACTGTGTGTAATGAAAAGTCATAGTATAGTATGTCGTAAAAAGTCATAAAAAAAAGTCATAGTATAGTGTGTCGAAAAAAGTCATAAAAAGGTCATATTATAGTATGTCGAAAAAGTCATCATATTGTGTGTAATGAAAAGTGATAGTATGTCGTAAAAAGTCATAAAAAATGTCATACTATAGTAAGTCGTAAAAAGTAAAAAAAAAAGTCATAGTATAGTATGTCGTGAAAAGTCATTAAATAAGTCATAGTATATCATGTCGACAAAAGTCATAATATAGTATCTCGTAAAAAGTCATAAAAAGTCATAGTATAGTATGTCGTAAAAAGTCATAAAAAACGTCATAGTATAGTATGTCTTAAAAAGTCATAAAAAACGTCATAGTATAGTATGTCGTAAAAAGTCATAAAAAAGTCATAGTATAGTATGTCGAAAAAAGTCAATAAAAAAGTCATATTATAATATGTCGAAAAAAGTCATCGTATTATGTGTAATGAAAAGTGATAGTATAGTATGTCGTAAAAAGTCATAAAAAAAGTCATACTATAGTATGTCGTAAAAAGTAAAAAAAGTCATACTATAGTATGTCGTAAAAAGTCATAAAAAACGTCATAGTATAGTATGTCGAAAAAAGTCATGGCAGGGCAAGGTGCCACCTGCCCATCAGTCTCTAACTAACATTCATGCAATATCCAACCCACACCGATGGCAAAGCCTTTGGGAGCAACTCTGGGTTAAGTGTCTTGCCCAAGGACACATCGACTGCCGAAGCCGGGTATCGAACCGCCGAGCCTCTTATTGGAGAACTACCCTGCTCCCCACTGTGCCACAGCCGCAGTACTGGGTATATAGTATGTAATATGTCGAAAAAAGTCAAGATGTTTTATGTCTTAAAAAGTCATAAAAAACGTCATAGTATAGTATGTCGAAAAAGTCATAAAAAAGTCATAATATTGTATGTTGAAAAAAGCAATAAAAAGTCATATTATAGTATGTCGAAAAAGTCATCGTATTGTGTGTAATGAAAAGTGATAGTATAGTATGTCGTGTCAAAAAAAGTCATAATAGTAAAAAAAGTCATAAAAAGGTCATATTATAGTATGTCGAAAAAGTCATCGTATTGTGTTTAATGAAAAGTGATAGTATAGTATGTCGTAAAAAGTCATAAAAAAATCATAGTATAGTATGTCGTGAAAAGTCATTAAAAAAAGTCATAGTATATCATGTCAACAAAAGTCATAATATAGTATCTCGTAAAAAGTCATAAAAAGTCATAGTATAGTATGTCGTAAAAAGTCATATCATAATAATGTCGAAAAAGTCATATTGTGTGTAATGAAAAGTCATAGTATAGTATGTCGTAAAAAGTCATAAAAAAAAGTCATAGTATAGTATGTCGAAAAAAGTCATAAAAAGGTCATAGTATAGTATGTCGAAAAAAGTCATGGCAGGGCAAGGTGCCACCTGCCCATCAGTCTCTAAGTAACATTCATGCAGTATCCAGTCCACACCAATGGCAAAGCCTTTGGGAGCAACTCTGGGTTAAGTGTCTTGCCCAAGGACACATCGACTGCCGAAGCAGGGTATCGAACCGCCGAGCCTCTTATTGGAGAACTACCCTGCTCCCCACTGTGCCACAGCCGCAGTATTGGGTATATAGTATGTAATATGTCGAAAAAAGTCAAGGTGTTTTATGTCTTAAAAAGTCATAAAAAACGACATAGTATAGTATGTCGAAAAAAGTCATAAAAAAGTCATAATATTGTATGTCGAAAAAAGCAATAAAAGTCATATTATAGTATGTCGAAAAAGTCATCGTATTGTGTGTAATGAAAAGTGATAGTATAGTATGTTGTAAAAAGTCATAAAGAAAGTCATACTATAGTATGTCGTAAAAAGTCATAAAAAAAGTCATAGTATAGTATGTCGTGAAAAGTCATTAAATAAGTCATAGTATATCATGTCAACAAAAGTCATAATATAGTACCTTGTAAAAAGTCATAAAAAGTCATAGTATAGTATGTCGTAAAAAGTCATAAAAAAGGTCATAGTATAGTATGTCGAAAAAAGTCATAAAAAGGTCATAGTATAGTATGTCGAAAAAAGTCATGGCAGGGCAAGGTGCCACCTGCCCATCAGTCTCTAACTAACATTCATGCAGTATCCAGTCCACACCAATGGCAAAGCCTTTGGGAGCAACTCTGGGTTAAGTGTCTTGCCCAAGGACACATCGACTGCCGAAGCCGGGTATCGAACCGCCGAGCCTCTTATTGGAGAACTACCCTGCTCCCACTGTGCCACAGCCGCAGTATTGGGTATATAGTATGTAATATGTCGAAAAAAGTCAAGGTGTTTTATGTCTTAAAAAGTCATAAAAGACGACATAGTATAGTATGTCGAAAAAAGTCATAAAAAAGTCATAATATTGTATGTCGAAAAAAGCAATAAAAGTCATATTATAGTATGTCGAAAAAGTCATCGTATTGTGTGTAATGAAAAGTGATAGTATAGTATGTTGTAAAAAGTCATAAAGAAAGTCATACTATAGTATGTCGTAAAAAGTCAAAAAAAGTCATAGTATAGTATGTCGTGAAAAGTCATTAAATAAGTCATAGTATATCATGTCGACAAAAGTCATAATATAGTATCTCGTAAAAAGTCATAAAAAGTCATAGTATAGTATGTCGTAAAAAGTCATAAAAAAGGTCATAGTATAGTATGTCGAAAAAAGTCATAAAAAGAGTCATTGTATAGTATATCAAAAAAAGCCAAGGCAGGGCACCACCTGCCCATCAGTCTCTAACTAACATTCCTGCAACATCCAGTCCACACCGATGGCAAAGCCTTTGGGAGCAACTCTGGGTTAAGTGTCTTGCCCAAGGACACATTGACTGCCGAAGCCGGGTATCGAACCGCCGAGCCTCTTATTGGAGAACTACCCTGCTCCCCACTGTGCCACAGCCGCAGTACTGGGTATATAGTATGTAATATGTCGAAAAAAAAGTCAAGGTGTTTTATGTCTTAAAAAGTCATAAAAAAAGTCATAGTATAGTATGTCGTGAAAAGTCATTAAATAAGTCATAGTATATCATGTCGAAAAAAGCAAAAAGTCATAATATAGTATCTCGTTAACAGTCATAAAAGGTCATAGTGTAGTATGTCGAAAAAAGTCTTAAAAAAGTCATATTATAGAATGTCGTAAAAAGTCATAAAAAGTCATAGTATAGTAATGAAAAGTGATAGTATAGTATGTTGTAAAAAGTCATGAAAAAAGTCATACTATAGTATGTCGTAAAAAGTCATAAAAAAAGTCATAGTATAGTATGTCGTAAAAAGTCATAAAAAAGTCATAGAATAGTATGTCGTGAAAGTCATAAAAAAAGTCATAGTATATTATGTCGACAAAAGTCATGGCAGGGCAAGGTGCCACCTGCCCATCAGTCTCTAACTAACATTCATGCAATATCCAGTCCACACCGATGGCAAAGCCTTTGGGAGCAACTCTGGGTTAAGTGTCTTGCCCAAGGACACATCGACTGCCGAAGCCGGGTATCGAACCGCCGAGCCTCTTATTGGAGAACTACCCTGCTCCCTGCTGTGCCACAGCCGCAGTATTGGGTATATAGTATGTAATATGTCGAAAAAAGTCAAGGTGTTTTATGTCTTAAAAAGTCATAAAAGACGACATAGTATAGTATGTCGAAAAAAGTCATAAAAAAGTCATAATATTGTATGTCGAAAAAAGCAATAAAAGTCATATTATAGTATGTCAAAAAGTCATCGTATTGTGTGTAATGAAAAGTGATAGTATAGTATGTTGTAAAAAGTCATAAAGAAAGTCATACTATAGTATGTCGTAAAAAGTCATAAAAAAAGTCATAGTATAGTATGTCGTGAAAAGTCATTAAATAAGTCATAGTATATCATGTCAACAAAAGTCATAATATAGTACCTCGTAAAAAGTCATAAAAAGTCATAGTATAGTATGTCGTAAAAAGTCATAAAAAAGGTCATAGTATAGTATGTCGAAAAAAGTCATAAAAAGGTCATAGTATAGTATGTCGAAAAAAGTCATGGCAGGGCAAGGTGCCACCTGCCCATCAGTCTCTAACTAACATTCATGCAGTATCCAGTCCACACCAATGGCAAAGCCTTTGGGAGCAACTCTGGGTTAAGTGTCTTGCACAAGGACACATCGACTGCCGAAGCCGGGTATCGAACCGCCGAGCCTCTTATTGGAGAACTACCCTGCTCCCCACTGTGCCACAGCCGCAGTACTGGGTATATAGTATGTAATATGTCGAAAAAAGTCAAGGTGTTTTATGTCTTAAAAAGTCATAAAAAACGACATAGGATAGTATGTCGAAAAAAGTCATAAAAAAGTCATAATATTGTATGTCGAAAAAAGCAATAAAAAAGTCATATTATAGTATGTCGAAAAAGTCATCGTATTGTGTGTAATGAAAAGTGATAGTATAGTATGTCGTAAAAAGTCATAAAGAAAGTCATAGTATAGTATGTCGTAAAAAGTCATAAAGAAAGTCATAGTATAGTATGTCGTGAAAAGTCATTAAATAAGTCATAGTATATCATGTCGACAAAAGTCATAATATAGTATCTCGTAAAAAGTCATAAAAAGTCATAGTATAGTATGTCGTAAAAGGTCATAAAAAGTCATAGTATAGTATGTCGAAAAAAGTCATAAAAAACGTCATAGTATAGTATGTCGAAAAAAGTCATGGCAGGGCAAGGTGCCACCTGCCCATCAGTCTCTAACTAACATTCATGCAATATCCAGTCCACACCGATGGCAAAGCCTTTGGGAGCAACTCTGGGTTAAGTGTCTTGCCCAAGGACACATCGACTGCCGAAGCCGGGTATCGAACCGCCGAGCCTCTTATTGGAGAACTACCCTGCTCCCCACTGTGCCACAGCCGCAGTACTGGGTATATAGTATGTAATATGTCGAAAAAAGTCAAGGTGTTTTATGTCTTAAAAAGTCATAAAAAAAGTCATAGTATAGTATGTCGTGAAAAGTCATTAAATAAGTCATAGTATATCATGTCAACAAAAGTCATAATATAGTATCTCGTAAAAAGTCATAAAAAAGTCATAGTATAGTATGTCGTAAAAAGTCATAAAAAGTCATATTATAGAATGTCCAAAAAGTCATCGTATTTTGTGTAATGAAAAGTCATAGTATAGTATGTTGTAAAAAGTCATGAAAAAAGTCATACTATATCATGTCAGTATGTCGTAAAAAGTCATAAAAAGTCATAGTATAGTATGTCGTAAAAAGTCATAAAAAAAGTCATAGAATAGTATGTCGTGAAAGTCATAAAAAAAGTCATAGTATATTATGTCGACAAAAGTCATGGCAGGGCAAGGTGCCACCTGCCCATCAGTCTCTAACTAACATTCATGCAATATCCAGCCCACACCGATGGCAAAGCCTTTGGGAGCAACTCTGGGTTAAGTGTCTTGCCCAAGGACACATCGACTGCCGAAGCCGGGTATCGAACCGCCGAGCCTCTTATTGGAGAACTACCCTGCTCCCCACTGTGCCACAGCCGCAGTATTGGGTATATAGTATGTAATATGTCGAAAAAAGTCAAGGTGTTTTATGTCTTAAAAAGTCATAAAAGACGACATAGTATAGTATGTCGAAAAAAGTCATAAAAAAGTCATAATATTGTATGTCGAAAAAAGCAATAAAAGTCATATTATAGTATGTCGAAAAAGTCATCGTATTGTGTGTAATGAAAAGTGATAGTATAGTATGTTGTAAAAAGTCATAAAGAAAGTCACTATAGTATGTCGTAAAAAGTCATAAAAAAAGTCATAGTATAGTATGTCGTGAAAAGTCATTAAATAAGTCATAGTATATCATGTCAACAAAAGTCATAATATAGTACCTTGTAAAAAGTCATAAAAAGTCATAGTATAGTATGTCGTAAAAAGTCATAAAAAAGGTCATAGTATAGTATGTCGAAAAAAGTCATAAAAAGGTCATAGTATAGTATGTCGAAAAAAGTCATGGCAGGGCAAGGTGCCACCTGCCCATCAGTCTCTAACTAACATTCATGCAATATCCAGTCCACACCGATGGCAAAGCCTTTGGGAGCAACTCTGGGTTAAGTGTCTTGCCCAAGGACACATCGACTGCCGAAGCCGGGTATCGAACCGCCGAGCCTCTTATTGGAGAACTACCCTGCTCCCCACTGTGCCACAGCCGCAGTACTGGGTATATAGTATGTAATATGTCGAAAAAAGTCAAGGTGTTTTATGTCTTAAAAAGTCATAAAAAACGACATAGGATAGTATGTCGAAAAAAGTCATAAAAAAGTCATAATATTGTATGTCGAAAAAAGCAATAAAAAAGTCATATTATAGTATGTCGAAAAAGTCATCGTATTGTGTGTAATGAAAAGTGATAGTATAGTATGTTGTAAAAAGTCATAAAGAAAGTCATACTATAGTATGTCGTAAAAAGTCATAAAAAAAGTCATAGTATAGTATGTCGTGAAAAGTCATTAAATAAGTCATAGTATATCATGTCGACAAAAGTCATAATATAGTAACTCGTAAAAAGTCATAAAAAGTCATAGTATAGTATGTCGTAAAAAGTCATAAAAAAGGTCATAGTATAGTATGTCGAAAAAAGTCATAAAAAGGTCATAGTATAGTATGTCGAAAAAAAGTCATGGCAGGGCAAGGTGCCACCTGCCCATCAGTCTCTAACTAACATTCATGCAATATCCAGTCCACACCGATGGCAAAGCCTTTGGGAGCAACTCTGGGTTAAGTGTCTTGCCCAAGGACACATCGACTGCCGAAGCCGGGTATCGAACCGCCGAGCCTCTTATTGGAGAACTACCCTGCTCCCACTGTGCCACAGCCGCAGTACTGGGTATATAGTATGTAATATGTCGAAAAAAGTCAAGGTGTTTTATGTCTTAAAAAGTCATAAAAAACGTCATAGTATAGTATGTCGAAAAAGTCATTAAAAAGTCATAATATATCATGTCGAAAAAAGCAAAAAAAAGTCATAATATAGTATGTCGTAAAAAGTCATCGTATTGTGTGTAAAAAAGTCATAGTATAGTATGTCGTAAAAAGTCATAAAAAAGGTCATATTATAGAAAAAGTCCAAAAAAGTCATAGTATTTTGTGTAATGAAAAGTGATAAGTCATAGTATATTGTAAAAAGTCATGTCAAAAAAGTCATAATATAGTATGTCGTAAAAAGTCATAAAAAAAGTCATAGTATAGTATGTCGTAAAAAGTCATAAAAAAAGTCATAGAATAGTATGTCGTGAAAGTCATAAAAAAAGTCATAGTATATTATGTCGAAAAAGTCATGGCAGGGCAAGGTGCCACCTGCCCATCAGTCTCTAACTAACATTCATGCAGTATCCAGTCCACACCGATGGCAAAGCCTTTGGGAGCAACTCTGGGTTAAGTGTCTTGCCCAAGGACACATCGACTGCCGAAGCCGGGTATCGAACCGCCGAGCCTCTTATTGGAGAACTACCCTGCTCCCCACTGTGCCACAGCCGCAGTATTGGGTATATAGTATGTAATATGTCGAAGAAAGTCAAGGTGTTTTATGTCTTAAAAAGTCCTAAAAAACGTCATAGTATAGTATGTCGAAAAAAGTCATAAAAAAGTCATAATATTGTATGTCGAAAAAAGCAATAAAAGTCATATTATAGTATGTCAAAAAAGTCATCGTATTGTGTGTAATGAAAAGTGATAGTATAGTATGTTGTAAAAAGTCATAAAGAAAGTCATACTATAGTATGTCGTAAAAAGTCATAAAAAAAAGTCATAGTATAGTATGTCGTGAAAAGTCATTAAATAAGTCATAGTATATCATGTCAACAAAAGTCATAATATAGTACCTCGTAAAAAAATAAAAAGTCATAGTATAGTATCTCGTAAAAAGTCATAAAAAGTCATAGTATAGTATGTCGAAAAAAGTCATAAAAAAGTCATCGTATAGTATGTCGAAAAAAAAAGTCATGGCAGGGCAAGGTGCCACCTGCCCATCAGTCTCTAACTAACATTCATGCAGTATCCAGTCCACACCAATGGCAAAGCCTTTGGGAGCAACTCTGGGTTAAGTGTCTTGCACAGGGACACATCGACTGCCGAAGCCGGGTATCGAACCGCCGAGCCTCTTATTGGAGAACTACCCTGCTCCCCACTGTGCCACAGCCGCAGTACTGGGTATATAGTATGTAATATGTCGAAAAAAGTCAAGGTGTTTTATGTCTTAAAAAGTCATAAAAAACGACATAGGATAGTATGTCGAAAAAAGTCATAAAAAAGTCATAATATTGTATGTCGAAAAAAGCAATAAAAAGTCATAGTATAGTATGTCGAAAAAGTCATCGTATTGTGTGTAATGAAAAGTGATAGTATAGTATGTCGTAAAAAGTCATAAAGAAAGTCATACTATAGTATGTCGTAAAAAGTCATAAAAAAAGTCATAGTATAGTATGTCGTGAAAAGTCATTAAATAAGTCATAGTATATCATGTCGACAAAAGTCATAATATAGTATCTCGTAAAAAGTCATAAAAAGTCATAGTATAGTATGTCGTAAAAAGTCATACAAAAGGTCATAGTATAGTATGTCGAAAAAAGTCATAAAAAGGTCATAGTATAGTATGTCGAAAAAAGTCATGGCAGGGCAAGGTGCCACCTGCCCATCAGTCTCTAACTAACATTCATGCAATATCCAGTCCACACCGATGGCAAAGCCTTTGGGAGCAACTCTGGGTTAAGTGTCTTGCCCAAGGACACATCGACTGCCGAAGCCGGGTATCGAACCGCCGAGCCTCTTATTGGAGAACTACCCTGCTCCCCACTGTGCCACAGCCGCAGTACTGGGTATATAGTATGTAATCGAAAAAGTCAAGGTGTTTTATGTCTTAAAAAGTCATAAAAAAAGTCATAGTATAGTATGTCGTGAAAAGTCATTAAATAAGTCATAGTATATCATGTCGACAAAAGTCATAATAAGTATCTATAGTAAAAATCATAAAAAGTCATAGTATAGTATGTCGTAAAAAGTCATAAAAAGTCATATTATAGAATGTCCAAAAAAAAGTCATCGTATTTTGTGTAATGAAAAGTGATAGTATAGTATGTTGTAAAAAGTCATGTCATACTATAGTATGTCGTAAAAAGTCATAAAAAAAGTCATAGTATAGTATGTCGTAAAAAGTCATAAAAAAAGTCATAGAATAGTATGTCGTGAAAAGTCATAAAAAAAGTCATAGTATATTATGTCGACAAAAGTCATGGGAGGGCAAGGTGCCACCTGCCCATCAGTCTCTAACTAACATTCATGCAATATCCAGCCCACACCGATGGCAAAGCCTTTGGGAGCAACTCTGGGTTAAGTGTCTTGCCCAAGGACACATCGACTGCCGAAGCCGGGTATCGAACCGCCGAGCCTCTTATTAGAGAACTACCCTGCTCCCCACTGCGCCACAGCCGCAGTACTGAGTATATAGTATGTAATATGTCGAAAAAAGTGTTTTATGTCTTAAAAAGTCATGTTTTATAAAAAGTCATAAAAAAGTCATAATATTGTATAAAAAAGTCATAGTATGTCGAAAAAGTCATAAAAAAGTCATAGTATTGTATGTCGAAAAAAGCAATGAAAAAGTCATATTATAGTATGTCGAAAAAGTCATCGTATTGTGTGTAATGAAAAGTGATAGTATAGTATGTCGTAAAAAGTCATAAAAAAAGTCATAGTATAGTATGTCGAAAAAAGTCATAAAAAGGTCATAGTATAGTATGTCGAAAAAAGTCATGGCAGGGCAAGGTGCCACCTGCCCATCAGTCTCTAACTAACATTCATGCAGTATCCAGTCCACACCAATGGCAAAGCCTTTGGGAGCAACTCTGGGTTAAGTGTCTTGCACAAGGACACATCGACTGCCGAAGCCGGGTATCGAACTGCCAAGCCTCTTATTGGAGAACTACCCTGCTCCCCACTGTGCCACAGCCGCAGTACTGGGTATATAGTATGTAATATGTCGAAAAAAGTCAAGGTGTTTTATGTCTTAAAAAGTCATAAAAAACGACATAGGATAGTATGTCGAAAAAAGTCATAAAAAAGTCATAATATTGTATGTCGAAAAAAGCAATAAAAGTCATATTATAGTATGTCGAAAAAGTCATCGTATTGTGTGTAATGAAAAGTGATAGTATAGTATGTCGTAAAAAGTCATAAAAAACGTCATAGTATAGTATGTCGAAAAAAGTCATAGTATTGTATGTCGAAAAAAGCAATAAAAGTCATATTATAGTATGTCGAAAAAGTCATCGTATTGTGTGTAATGAAAAGTGATAGTATAGTATGTCGTAAAAAGTCATAAAGAAAGTCATACTATAGTATGTCGTAAAAAGTCATAAAAAGGTCATAGTATAGTATGTCGAAAAAAGTCAAAAAAAGTCATAGTATAGTATGTCGTGAAAAGTCATTAAATAAGTCATAGTATATCATGTCAACAAAAGTCATAATATAGTACCTCGTAAAAAGTCATAAAAAGTCATAGTATAGTATGTCGTAAAAAGTCATAAAAAAGGTCATAGTATAGTATGTCGAAAAAAGTCATAAAAAGGTCATATTATAGAATGTCGAAAAAAGTCATCGTATTTTGTGTAATGAAAAGTGATAGTATAGTATGTTGTAAAAAGTCATGAAAAAGTCATACTATAGTATGTCGTAAAAAGTCATAAAAAAAGTCATACTATAGTATGTCGTAAAAAGTCATAAAAAAAGTCATAGTATAGTATGTCGTAAAAAGTCATAAAAAAAGTCATAGAATAGTATGTCGTGAAAGTCATAAAAAAAGTCATAGTATATTATGTCGACAAAAGTCATGGCAGGGCAAGGTGCCACCTGCCCATCAGTCTCTAACTAACATTCATGCAGTATCCAGTCCACACCGATGGCAAAGCCTTTGGGAGCAACTCTGGGTTAAGTGTCTTGCCCAAGGACACATCGACTGCCGAAGCCGGGTATCGAACCGCCGAGCCTCTTATTGGAGAACTACCCCGCTCCCCACAGCGCCACAGCCGCAGTACTGAGTATATAGTATGTAATATGTCGAAAAAAGTCAAGATGTTTTATGTCTTAAAAAGTCATAAAAAACGTCATAGTATAGTATGTCGAAAAAGTCATAAAAAAGTCATAGTATTGTATGTCGAAAAAAGCAATGAAAAAGTCATATTATAGTATGTCGAAAAAGTCATCGTATTGTGTGTAATGAAAAGTGATAGTATAGTATGTTGTAAAAAGTCATAAAGTCATACTATAGTAAAAAAAGTCATAAAAAAAGTCATAGTATAGTATGTCGTGAAAAGTCATTAAATAAGTCATAGTATATCATGTCAACAAAAGTCATAATATAGTACCTCGTAAAAAGTCATAAAAAGTCATAGTATAGTATGTCGTAAAAAGTCATAAAAAATGGTCATAGTATATATGTCGAAAAAAGTCATAAAAAGGTCATAGTATAGTATGTCGAAAAAAGTCATGGCAGGGCAAGGTGCCACCTGCCCATCAGTCTCTAACTAACATTCATGCAATATCCAGTCCACACCGATGGCAAAGCCTTTGGGAGCAACTCCGGATTAAGTGTCTTGCCCAAGGACACATCGACTGCCGAAGCCGGGTATCGAACCGCCGAGCCTCTTATTGGAGAACTACCCTGCTCCCCACTGTGCCACAGCCGCAGTACTGGGTATATAGTATGTAATATGTCGAAAAAAGTCATGGTGTTTTATGTCTTAAAAAGTCATAAAAAACGACATAGGATAGTATGTCGAAAAAAGTCATAAAAAAGTCATAATATTGTATGTCAAAAAAAGCAATAAAAAAGTCATATTATAGTATGTCGAAAAAGTCATCGTATTGTGTGTAATGAAAAGTGATAGTATAGTATGTCGTAAAAAGTCATAAAAAAAGTCATAGTATAGTATGTTGTGAAAAGTCATTAAAAAGTCATAGTATAGTATGTCGTGAAAAGTCATTAAATAAGTCATAGTATATCATGTCGACAAAAGTCATAATATAGTATCTCGTAAAAAGTCATAAAAAGTCATAGTATAGTATGTCGTAAAAAGTCAAACAAAAGGTCATAGTATAGTATGTCGAAAAAAGTCATAAAAAGGTCATAGTATAGTATGTCGAAAAAGTCATAAAAAAGTCATAGTATAGAATGTCCAAAAAAGTCATCGTATTTTGTGTAATGAAAAGTGATAGTATAGTATGTTGTAAAAAGTCATGAAAAAAGTCATACTATAGTATGTCGTAAAAAGTCATAAAAAAAGTCATAGTATAGTATGTCGTAAAAAGTCATAAAAAAAGTCATAGAATAGTATGTCGTGAAAGTCATAAAAAAAGTCATAGTATATTATGTCGACAAAAGTCATGGCAGGGCAAGGTGCCACCTGCCCATCAGTCTCTAACTAACATTCATGCAATATCCAGCCCACACCGATGGCAAAGCCTTTGGCAGCAACTCTGGGTTAAGTGTCTTGCCCAAGGACACATCGACTGCCGAAGCCGGGTATCGAACCACCGAGCCTCTTATTGGAGAACTACCCCGCTCCCCACAGCGCCACAGCCGCAGTACTGAGTATATAGTATGTAATATGTCGAAAAAAGTCAAGATGTTTTATGTCTTAAAAAGTCATAAAAACGTCATAGTATAGTATGTCGAAAAAGTCATAAAAAAGTCATAGTATTGTATGTCGAAAAAAGCAATAAAAAAGTCATATTATAAGTATGTCGAAAAAGTCATCGTATTGTGTGTAATGAAAAGTGATAGTATAGTATGTCGTAAAAAGTCATAAAAAAAGTCATAGTATAGTATGTCGAAAAAAGTCATAAAAAGGTCATAGTATAGTATGTCGAAAAAAAAAAGTCATGGCAGGGCAAGGTGCCACCTGCCCATCAGTCTCTAACTAACATTCATGCAGTATCCAGTCCACACCAATGGCAAAGCCTTTGGGAGCAACTCTGGGTTAAGTGTCTTGCACAAGGACACATCGACTGCCGAAGCCGGGTATCGAACCGCCGAGCCTCTTATTGGAGAACTACCCTGCTCCCCACTGTGCCACAGCCGCAGTACTGGGTATATAGTATGTAATATGTCGAAAAAAGGTGTTTTATGTCTTAAAAAGTCATAAAAAACGACATAGGATAGTATGTCGAAAAAAGTCATAAAAAAGTCATAATATTGTATGTCGAAAAAAGCAATAAAAATGTCATATTATAGTATGTCGAAAAAGTCATCGTATTGTGTGTAATGAAAAGTGATAGTATAGTATGTCGTAAAAAGTCATAAAAAAGTCATAGTATAGTATGTCGAAAAAAGTCATAAAAAAGTATAGTATAGTATGTCGAAAAAAGCAATAAAAAGTCATATTATAGTATGTCGAAAAAGTCATCGTATTGTGTGTAATGAAAAGTGATAGTATAGTATGTCGTAAAAAGTCATAAAGAAAGTCATACTATAGTATGTCGTAAAAAGTCATAAAAAATCAGTCATAGTATAGTATGTCGTGAAAAGTCATTAAATAAGTCATATTATATCATGTCAACAAAAGTCATAATATAGTATCTCGTTAACAGTCATAAAAAGTCATAGTATAGTATGTCGAAAAAAGTCATAAAAAAGTCAGAGTATAGTATGTCGAA
Source organism: Anoplopoma fimbria (assembly GCF_027596085.1). Classification (NCBI taxonomy): domain Eukaryota; kingdom Metazoa; phylum Chordata; class Actinopteri; order Perciformes; family Anoplopomatidae; genus Anoplopoma; species Anoplopoma fimbria. The sequence continues at coordinate 18,461,997 of NC_072463.1, forward strand.
AAAGTCATAAAAAGTCATATTATAGTATGTCGAAAAAGTCATCGTAAATGAAAAGTGATAGTATAGTATGTTGTAAAAAGTCATGTCATACTATAGTATGTCGTAAAAGTCATAAAAAAGTCATATATAGTATGTCGTAAAAAGTCATAAAAAGTCATAGTATAGTATGTCGTCAAAAAGTCATCAAAAAAGTCATAGTATAGTATGTCGTAAAATAAAAAAGTCATAGTATAGTATGTCGTCATAAAAAGTCATAGTATATTATGTCGAAAAAAGTCATGGCAGGGCAAGGTGCCACCTGCCCATCAGTCTCTAACTAACATTCATGCAACATCCAGTCCACACCGATGGCAAAGCCTTTGGGAGTTCTCTGGGTTAAGTGTCTTGCCCAAGGACACATCGACTGCCAAAGCCGGGTATCGAACCGCCGAGCCTCTTATTGGAGAACTACCCTGCTCCCCACTGTGCCACAGCCGCAGTACTGGGTATATAGTATGTAATATGTCGAAAAAAGTCAAGGTGTTTTATGTCTTAAAAAGTCATAAAAAACGACATAGTATAGTATGTCGAAAAAGTCATAAAAAAGTCATAATATTGTATGTCGAAAAAAGCAATAAAAAAGTCATATTATAGTATGTCGAAAAAGTCATCGTATTGTGTGTAATGAAAAGTGATAGTATAGTATGTCGTAAAAAGTCATAAAAAAGTCATACTCATAGTATAGTATAGTATGTCGAAAAGTCATTAAATAAGTCATAGTATATCATGTCAACAAAAGTCATAATATAGTACCTCGTAAAAAGTCATAAAAAGTCATAGTATAGTATGTCGAAAGTCATAAAAAAGGTCATAGTATAGTATGTCGGAAAAAGTCATAAAAAGGTCATAGTATAGTATGTCGAAAAAAGTCATGGCAGGGCAAGGTGCCACCTGCCCATCAGTCTCTAACTAACATTCATGCAGTATCCAGTCCACACCAATGGCAAAGCCTTTGGGAGCAACTCTGGGTTAAGTGTCTTGCACAAGGACACATCGACTGCCGAAGCCGGGTATCGAACCGCCGAGCCTCTTATTGGAGAACTACCCTGCTCCCCACTGTGCCACAGCCGCAGTACTGGGTATATAGTATGTAATATGTCGAAAAAGTCAAGGTGTTTTATGTCTTAAAAAGTCATAAAAAACGACATAGGATAGTATGTCGAAAAAAGTCATAAAAAAGTCATAATATTGTATGTCGAAAAAAAAGCAATAAAAAAGTCATATTATAGTATGTCGAAAAAGTCATCGTATTGTGTGTAATGAAAAGTGATAGTATAGTATGTCGTAAAAAGTCATAAAGAAAGTCATACTATAGTATGTCGTAAAAAGTCATAAAAAAAGTCATAGTATAGTATGTCGTGAAAAGTCATTAAATAAGTCATAGTATATCATGTCGACAAAAGTCATAATATAGTATCTCGTAAAAAGTCATAAAAAGTCATAGTATAGTATGTCGTAAAAAGTCATAAAAAACGTCATAGTATAGTATGTCGAAAAAAGTCATAAAAAGGTCATAGTATAGTATGTCGAAAAAAGTCATGGCAGGGCAAGGTGCCACCGCCCATCAGTCTCTAACTAACATTCATGCAGTGTCCAGTCCACACCAATGGCAAAGCCTTTGGGAGCAACTCTGGGTTAAGTGTCTTGCCCAAGGACACATCGACTGCCGAAGCCGGGTATCGAACCGCCGAGCCTCTTATTGGAGAACTACCCTGCTCCCCACTGTGCCACAGCCGCAGTATTGGGTATATAGTATGTAATATGTCGAAAAAAGTCAAGGTGTTTTATGTCTTAAAAAGTCATAAAAGACGACATAGTATAGTATGTCGAAAAAAGTCATAAAAAAGTCATAATATTGTATGTCGAAAAAAGCAATAAAAGTCATATTATAGTATGTCGAAAAAGTCATCGTATTGTGTGTAATGAAAAGTGATAGTATAGTATGTTGTAAAAAGTCATAAAGAAAGTCATACTATAGTATGTCGTAAAAAGTCATAAAAAAAGTCATAGTATAGTATGTCGTGAAAAGTCATTAAATAAGTCATAGTATATCATGTCAACAAAAGTCATAATATAGTACCTCGTAAAAAGTCATAAAAAGTCATAGTATAGTATGTCGTAAAAAGTCATAAAAAAGGTCATAGTATAGTATGTCGAAAAAAGTCATAAAAAGGTCATAGTATAGTATGTCGAAAAAAGTCATGGCAGGGCAAGGTGCCACCTGCCCATCAGTCTCTAAGTAACATTCATGCAGTATCCAGTCCACACCAATGGCAAAGCCTTTGGGAGCAACTCTGGGTTAAGTGTCTTGCCCAAGGACACATCGACTGCCGAAGCCGGGTATCGAACCGCCGAGCCTCTTATTGGAGAACTACCCTGCTCCCCACTGTGCCACAGCCGCAGTACTGGGTATATAGTATGTAATATGTCGAAAAAAAGTCATGGTGTTTTATGTCTTAAAAAGTCATAAAATGAAAACATAGTATAGTATGTCGTAAAAAGTCATAAAAAAGTCATAATATTGTATGTCGAAAAAAGCAATAAAAGTCATATTATAGTATGTCGAAAAAGTCATCGTATTGTGTGTAATGAAAAGTGATAGTATAGTATGTTGTAAAAAGTCATAAAGAAAGTCATACTATAGTATGTCGTAAAAAGTCAAAAAAAGTCATAGTATAGTATGTCGAAAAAAGTCATGGCAGGGCGCCACCTGCCCATCAGTCTCTAACTAACATTCATGCAGTATCCAGTCCACACCAATGGCAAAGCCTTTGGGAGCAACTCTGGGTTAAGTGTTTTGCACAAGGACACATCGACTGCCGAAGCCGGGTATCGAACCGCCGAGCCTCTTATTGGAGAACTACCCTGCTCCCCACTGTGCCACAGCCGCAGTACTGGGTATATAGTATGTAATATGTCGAAAAAAGTCAAGGTGTTTTATGTCTTAAAAAGTCATAAAAAACGACATAGGATAGTATGTCGAAAAAAGTCATAAAAAAGTCATAATATTGTATGTCGAAAAAAGCAATAAAAAAGTCATATTATAGTATGTCGAAAAAGTCATCGTATTGTGTGTAATGAAAAGTGATAGTATAGTATGTCGAAAAAAGTCATAAAAAAGTCTTAGTATAGTATGTCGAAAAAAGTCATAGTATTGTATGTCGAAAAAAGCAATAAAAGTCATATTATAGTATGTCGAAAAAGTCATCGTATTGTGTATAATGAAAAGTGATAGTATAGTATGTCGTAAAAAGTCATAAAAAAGTCATAGTATGTCGAAAAAAGTCATAAAAAAGTCATAGTATAGTATGTCGTAAAAAGTCATAAAAAAGTCATAGTATAGTATGTCATAAAAAAGTCATAAAAAGGTCATAGTATTGTATGTTTAAAAAAGCAATAAAAAAGTCATATTATAGTATGTCGAAAAAGTCATCGTATTGTGTGTAATGAAAAGTGATAGTATAGTATGTCGTAAAAAGTCATAAAAAAAGTCATAGTATAGTATGTCGTGAAATGTCATAAAAAAGTCATATTATATCATGTCGACAAAAGTCATAATATAGTATCCCGTAAAAAGTCATAAAAAGTCATAGCATAGTATGTCGTAAAAAGTCATAAAGAAAGTCATACTATAGTATGTCGTAAAAAGTCATAAAAAAGTCATAGTATAGTATGTCGTGAAAAGTCATTAAATAAGTCATAGTATATCATGTCGAGTCATTAAAAGTCATAATATAGTATCTCGTAAAAAGTCATAAAAAGTCATAGTATAGTATGTCGTAAAAAGTCATACAAAAGGTCATAGTATAGTATGTCGAAAAAGTCATAAAAAGGTCATAGTATAGTATGTCGAAAAAAGTCATGGCAGGGCAAGGTGCCACCTGCCCATCAGTCTCTAACAAACATTCATGCAATATCCAGTCCACACCGATGGCAAAGCCTTTGGGAGCAACTCTGGGTTAAGTGTCTTGCCCAAGGACACATCGACTGCCGAAGCCGGGTATCGAACCGCCGAGCCTCTTATTGGAGAACTACCCTGCTCCCCACTGTGCCACAGCCGCAGTATTGGGTATATAGTATGTAATATGTCGAAAAAGTCAAGGTGTTTTATGTCTTAAAAAGTCATAAAAGACGACATAGTATAGTATGTCGAAAAAAAAAAAGTCATAAAAAAGTCATAATATTGTATGTCGAAAAAAGCAATAAAAGTCATAGTATAGTATTTCGAAAAAAGTCATGAAAAAGTCATAGTATAGTATGTCGAAAAAAGTCATGGAAGGACAAGGTGCCACCTGCCCATCATCAACTAACACTCATGCAACATCCAGTGCACACCGATGGCAAAGCCTTTGGGAGCAACTCAGGGTTAAGTGTCTTGCCCAAGGACACATCGACTGCCGAAATCGGGTATCGAACCGCCGAGCCTCTGATTGGAAAACTACCCTGCTCCCCACTGCGCCACAGCCGCAGTACTGAGTATATAGTATGTAATATGTCAAATAAAGTCTAGGTGTTTTATGTCTTAAAAAGTCATAAAAAAGTCATAGTACTGTACGTGGAAAAAAGCAATAAAAAGGTCATATTATAGTATGTCGAAAAAATCATCGTATTGTGTGTAATGAAAAGTGATAGTATAGTATGTCGTAAAAAGTTAAAAAAAAAAGTCATAGTATAGTATGTCATAAAAAGTCATAAAAAAAGTCATAGTATAGTATGTCGAAAAAGTCATAAAAAGGTCATAGTATATATAGTATGTCGAAAAAAAGTCATAATAGAGTATGTCATAAAAAGTCATAAAAGTCATAGTATAGTATGTCGTAAAAAGTCAAAAAAAAAGTCATAGTATAGTATGTCGTAAAAAGTCATAAAAAAGTCATAGTATAGTATGTCGACAAAAGTCATAATATAGTATCTCGTAAAAAGTCATAAAAAGTCATAGTATAGTATGTCGTAAAAAGTCATAAAAAAGGTCATAGTATAGTATGTCGAAAAAAGCAATAAAAAAGTCATATTATAGTATGTGGAAAAGTCATCGTATTGTGTGTAATGAAAAGTGATAGTATAGTATGTCGTAAAAAGTCATAAAAAAAGTCATAGTATAGTATGTCGTAAAAAGTCATAAAAAATTGTCATATTATAGTATGTCGAAAAAAGTCATGGCAGGGCAAGGTGCCACCTGCCCATCAGTCTCTAACTAACTTCCATGCAACATCCAGTCCACACCGATGGCAAAGCCTTTGGGAGCAACTCTGGGTTAAGTGTCTTGCCCAAGGACACATCGACTGCAGAAGCCGGGTATTTAACCGCCTCTGACTACCCTGCTCCCCACTGCGCCACAGCCGCAGTACTGTGTATATAGTATGTAATATGTCGAAAAAAGTCAAGGTGTTTTATGTCTTAAAAAGTCATAGAAAACGTCATAGTATTGTATGTCGAAAAAAGCAATAAAAAAGTCATATTATAGTATGTCGAAAAAGTCATCGTATTGTGTGTAATGAAAAGTCATAGTATATTATGTCGAAAAAATTCATAAAAAAGTCATAGTATAGTATCTCGTAAAAAGCAATGAAAAAGTCATATTATAGTATGTGGAAAAGTCATCGTATTGTGTGTAATGAAAAGTGATAGTATAGTATGTCGTAAAAAGTCATAAAAAAAGTCATAGTATAGTATGTCGTAAAAAGTCATAAAAAAGTCATCGTATAGTATGGCGTAAAAAGTCATATAAAAAGTGATAGTATAGTATGTCGAAAAAAGTCATAAAAAAGTCATAGTATAGCATGTCGAAAAAAGTCAAAAATGTTCTTTAATGGTGAAAATTACGAGAGAGTGCTTTTTCAATATAGTCATTTTTACTTCAAATCTTGAAACAGAAAAACTTGATTGCACACAGTCCACAATACACATTTAGCCCAGACTTTCCCAGATTCCACATATGAGCAAGTTTGGTTTTACAGTGCCAAGAATACCAATAACACACCTAAATGACAAAATAAGACAGACAGGCAGGCAACAACAAGTAAGAACCTTCTGCACTTTTGGGACAGAAATACAAATTGCACATGATGCATGTCATAAAATGCTGAAAATGTTAAAACAATATTGTCTTGAACCAGAAGAAACAATTAAAAGGAAGTAAAGTCTTCAAATTTTACCAAGTTGTAATCTTAAAATGCATTCATTCAAACAAACAAACACATGTACAACATACATCTACCAACAACATGCAAGATTGATGAAAACATCCAGGAACAGTGAAGAAAAAGGCACCGGTTTTAAAAACTCTTAAACACACAGACAAGCAGTAAATTGATACAATTATAAAGCATCCTGCATAAAATGACTGATTGCATATCTTCAGTCTAATCAATTTGGTACATTAAGGATGTAATCATGCTATATCAAAAATAGCCTTAAGTCACTTGATGTTTCCTCAGCTACCTGGCATCTAAATAAATAGTGTTAGGAATTTGGAGATGTTTTATATGACTATTATTTCGTTCTGCTTGACTTTAAATATGCTTTATATTGATTGCCTTTTTTTTTTCTTCTTTCTAAAGGCTAAGATGTTTAAAGAGATGGGAAGGAATATAGAAATACAGAAAACAATACAGGAGGTTGCTGGTATGTAAGGTAAAGTTTCTAGTACTGATAACAATTTTTTGGAACACAAACAGCTTTCAGTGCTCCTAATTCTAATAAGGTGATCTTCATAAAGGTTTGTAAGTTTTAACTAATGGCTTTTTAATGGTTAAATAATTATTTAGGAATTCTTTATAGAACAGTTACAGGCTAAGCTAAGAACAAATGTAGGTTTGACTGGTGTTTATACTCTCCATTTAGTGAAAATGCAATAATTATTGTTAGTAAATCGGTTCATAAAGTGGTTCATTTTGGTATAGATCCTCTGCTGCCTTTTTTCTACAAGGTACAGGATCACATGGCCCAGGCAGTAAAATACAAATACAAGCTGGCAACCCAAACATTGTTCTTATTAAGCCATTAGTTCCAACTTATAGACAGTTCATAAAGGGTTTATTAGAACACTAGAAAGTTGTAACGCTTTATTAACTGGTAAACCAATGGATAAAAACAACCCCCAGAAATGCCATTAACTGATAATGAAAAAACATATGTATGTTGCCATGACACAACCCCATGACATCCCATTGCTTAGTAACATGATTACAGAATTTACAGGTCATATTGCATCAGCTGGGTTTTATTACATTCCCTATCCATTTCCAGGACCCGTTTTCATGGTTTTAAATACAGTTATAACATCCTCAGTGGCTGAGGGCCCAAATTAAATGTTCCTTTAGTCTCCTGGGCCTTTGCACAGTGATGTTCAGGCTACTTGGGTGCTGAAGAAGTCTCTTTGTCATTAATTTCTCTCTTGGTAACTCTCTGAGCTATCCCATAGGGCACGTGGCACGCTACTGTCCCCATTACTGCTGCCCCCTCAACATGAAACATCTGGTCATCAAAGAAAATGTGCGGCCTGATCTTCTCAAGCATGGGGCCCTTTGGTGCCCCTGCCAGAAAGAGAGCCTCATCGATCTCCAGCCCCCAGGACCGCAGAGTTTTAAGGGCTCTGGTACCAGAGCTGGCTGCGCTGCGAGCTGTCACCAAGTAGGTCCGAATAGGGCAATCCATGCGCTGGCCTTTGGCATAAAATTTCTTCTGTAGCTTTCCTAAAGCCTCCAGTAAACCTTTCAACGGTCCCTGCAGAAAGAAGAAGGTATAAAGTAAGCTTACAGACTCCATTTGGTAGTTTCTACATTTATATGTGGCTCACTACGCAGTCAAATCTACGCAATTGATAGATTCTTGGCCAAAAGGCAACGTTTATAAAACACTGTGTTCTGTATGCAGAGTTTGCCAGCTGCTTTATAATAACTTGGGACTTACTTTCATTGCATTGGCTTGTCATTCTTATTGGTATAATAACATTGTTAATACCAAGTTAGTTCCTGAGATCATTAACAGAAGTCAGACGGGCCAAGAAACAAGCTGTCAGGCCTATTTAAGACAGAATTTGTTTGAATAAGAGAAAGCAAACGATAAAATTAGGATCCAAGTTTAAAGACCAAATGCCGTGGTCTTTGACCTACTGTACTTACACATGCACATTGTTTTCCTGAGGAATTAGGGTTTGTTGTCGACTTTTCAGGTGCGCTTACTTTTAGTTTACCTCTAGTTAAGGTTCTTTTGATAATCTGATTATCTGACTGCTTTTTGGCTGCAATGCTGCTCTTCAAGCATTGTCTTCTTTGTCCTGTTTGTCTTGACCTGTCTGTCCAAGGGTAAATATATTACATGCACTACATTTTCAATAGTGTGATGCTGATATTTAAATTGTCTCTATGTGTATACTGTACATGGTCCAGTAGCTTGTTCTCGTGCGCCTTCTCATGCTCAAAGAACTTGTCCAGTCCATGGGCCTTGTAAATGCGCTCGGACTCATCAGAAAAGAGGACGGCGTCACCATCAAACGCGACACGCAGCTGAGTCTCCGACACTTCCGCCATCTTCTCTGGGGTGAACATGGTGGCTGCCGCTATTCCTAAATACACGTGTGTATAAATTCATCATAGCATGTAGCAGAGACACTAACTTTTGCTTCTTTAGTGTAGTATTTCAGCTTCTAAGTAATATACCTTCTTCCAGAGCTTCCCGAACCTTGACTGGATCAGCTGACAGGTAAAGGTTAGTGTGGTAGGCCTTCAAGTAGCCTATGGGGCTGTTCCCCCCCGTCATACAGAAGCGCTCAATGAACAACTCTGCAAAGAGGAGGAATTAAAAGATCAGTGAACAGCTGATGGGAATAAAATTAAAGATATGCAAGAGTTGACCGATCACAATGGTGCGAAAGAATCAGGGATATAACTATCTATTTTTACATTTATAGCTGATTACTGTCGACAGCAAATACTGATTGCTGTTGGTGTGAGGCTTTAGGAGGCAGAGCAGAGGAGAGGAAGAGCAAACCCGGAGTGACATGAAAGGGAAGCGCTTGTGATTTTCCTGCCAAGCGACCCCTTAAACTGAGAGGGAGTCTGTCAACACTCAAAAGGACATTGTTGCCCACTCACTCAATTCCCATTTTGTTAATTTGTGAAATGAATTAAGTTAATCTATTATTTTTGTGCATCTTGGCGTGACCCTTTAATGTTACATTTGATAGTCCCTTTGCACGGCAAGTGAACTGGTGAGGGTTACTAAAATATAAAATTAGGATGAGTCTACAATAAATGTCACTTTGGGCATATTATTGACTAGGGGGCAGAAAGGCCAAGTTAGCTGAGTGTATAGCTATGATGTTATTGTAACCTTTAAAGTCCAAAGCAATCATACTTAGCCACTATAAGCCATATCTAATGAAATGAATCATGTCATGAATCACATAACAATTAAACATGCAATAAATATCAAACCACAATGACTGAAAGCAATTACAAAAAATATAATATAAATATAAAACCATTGTCTGTAGTCAATGTTCCTTGGAACTCAGTTGATTGTAAGTAACGGTCGATTCAAACCCTCTGTCTTGCGGTGAGCTGTGCGATAAAGGAACCCATCCTCAGACTCTGTCCAAGATCAAAACACAGGTTCCTCTAACATGCAGCTGCGAGTCCTGAGCTTATCTACTGAAGCAGAAAGTGTGGCAGCATCCCACGCACATTCCCCACCAAGTGAACAACCACCAATGGACTTCTATCTCTTAACATTAAATGTCCAGATCATACATTCCTCAATGTCTATGCTCACTCAGAAACTCTGTGGCAAAATGGTTTCCCAAACTCACTCAGTCCCGCAAAAAGTCTCACATATTGGCAGGGTACTACACTTTCCCCCTAACAAAAATGGTCTTGCCCTACTGACTGCATTGAACAAGTTTTAGAATAGGTCACAACATTCCCTCTAACCAGCAGTGTAACATAATGGTGATTGGCCCTTATGTAATTTTGTTTCTTGTGCACACACACACATGGAGACATACAACCACTCAAAGCAGAAAATTACTGTCACCATGGAGAGGCTCACCATGCAAATCCCATACTGCAAACTAACCTTTGATCAGACCTATGGATAGCAGCTTTGGCACTGCTTGTGCCCACACACGCACGGACACGTCAGCCTTTGGTCAGCACAATGGACAGCAGCCGGGGCGTCAAATTTATCAACGCTAATTTAGAAAGCTTGTGCCGGACTAAGCGCATTTATCAACAAATTAATGGTAACAATTACATTGCTATAGATTTAAACCCATCATCCCACTCCAAAAAACAATACGAAATCTGTATCATCTATTAGAAGTTTATTCTACAGGCCCTGGGCTCAGCAAAGTCATTAACAACATTGCTCATGAAGACTGCGTAGACAGTGAATGGGTGAGAGGGCCCACCTACTATAGTGAAGCGGCAAATAAATTGCCTTCCTACATGGCCCCTGACAGCTTTTGGCCCCCTGTGCAGCTGCACCGGTTGCACTGTTGATAAGTAGTTTAACCTATCAAGTACTAAAAGTGCTTTTGTATCTCATAAAAGGAGATGGGTATAAACACATTTTAATGTCATCTTCCTTAACTAAAAGGTAGCACAATGTGTACTAACTGCTACAGATGTCGAGCTCCATAGCAAGTCTGAGGTTAGTCTGGTTAGGACCATTTTAGGTAGTGTTGTCTTTGGATGAAACTGACTACGTTTACATGCACCAAATATTCATGTTTTTGCCCTTATTCCGAAAAAGGCAATAGTCCTATTTATGTTTTCAGATTGGCTTAAATGTATATTCCATGAAAACAGCTCAAACACACGGCTCACTCTCCCACTTTAAAGTGTACACACTGATATAAAACTCCAGGCTCTTAACTTTGATGACCAATAACCAACATTTTCCTATTTTCACCCTCTTCTCCTCTCTCGTCTTTTTCTCGATTATTTTAGTCCGACCCCTCTCAGTAACCGGTAGTCACAATAATCATCTCTGATTGGTTCTGCTTAGCTATTGACCAATTGACACCTGACCACCCAACGCACACCTAAGGAAAACAACCTGATAGGTTCACGTGCTACTCAAAAACGGAGGGCAGCTTCTCAAACTACACATTTCACCATAGTAATGCAACTGGCACAACATAGCATAGTATTAACTAGCCCATATATCGAGATAAACTCTGATAAAGAAACAATACGTTAACAAAATGAACAGGGTTAAACATAAACAAAATGATAATATCAAGCCGAGTGCCCTGCACGTCGTCCTTATTGCTATTTGAAGATACATCATGTAAAACCTTATTGCTATTTGAAGATACATCATGTAAAACCTGATATAAAAACAACCTTATTGTCTCTCACAAGTCACTTCACCATGAAATATGATAATAAGAATCCTTCAGAAATCTTGTTTTTTTTGTATTATTTGGGGATTTTTTCAATTTAGACTTAGCCGGCAATACATTTTCTCATCGGAAATGAATGTATCAGTTCTGTCCCCAGGTTCTCACTCAGCCTTGATACCATGACGATTCCCTCCCTCTAAATAATTTGAGACTTTATACAAGTCACAGATCAAAATACACGCCTATTCAACATCGCGTGGACTCGGGTGTGCCAAGTGGCAAACCGGGGTGGTGGTTCCCCTGTTCAAAAAGGGGGACCAGAGAGTGTGTGCCAATTACCGGGTATCACACTTCTCAGCCTCCTGGTAAAGTCTACTCCAAGGTGCTGGAAGGGCTCGCCGACGGATTGAAGAGGAACAATGCGGTTTTCGCCCCGGAGCTATAAAACAACCTAAAACACTGAAAAAGAGGAAGTTGTCTCTCGTGAACACACTTCACCATGAAATATGATAATAAGAATCCTTCAGAAATCTTATTTTTTTGTATTATTTGGGGATTTTTTCAATTTAGACTTAGCCGGCAATACATTTTCTCATCGGAAATGAATGTATCAGTTCTGTCCCCAGGTTCTCACTCAGCCTTGATACCATGACGATTCCCTCCCTCTAAATAATTTGAGACTTTATACAAGTCACATGATCAAAATAAAGTAGCACCATTTAAGTCGCCTGAAGGCCATAGGAAGACAAAAAGTAATCATTGCACTCTAAACATACAGTCCTGTCACCTTGTATTTATTTCTTAGATGTTTATTTGTTTATTTATTTAAAGACAGATTAGGGAAACAAATTAAATTTCATGTGAATTGTCTCATTTCTCTACAAGCACAACATCATTACACTAACTAGTTTACATTAATTGTACACATTGTGGGTCTACTGAACAAGCTAAAAGGATAAAGCCAATAATGATGGATGAGGATTTATGGACAAAGTCTGTTTCACAAGTAAGTTTTTGTCGTTCATGTGTTTTAGTAACTCACGGTGATGATTGATGGTATTGATGAGTCTTAGGCCGACGTATGCGTGGTTGTTGGTCATGAGCACAACATCAAAGAGCTCCTCACTCTCGGGGTAAAGCTCCCTCAGTCGCATGTTCACAGCCTCCAGAGCCTGGCAACACAACCAAACACAGATACGAGTTATAAAGGAAAAAGATCAAGCTATATCACTGCAGCGGGGATGGATATGTGTGTGAGGATGAGTGGGTTGGGTTTTTATGCTTATTACTCATTCACCACCTCCAGAGACACGACCTAACACATAACAGTGACACCAACACATCACTCTGCATTGGATTCGATATAGAGTGTATTGGTTTGTTTCTCTGACCTTGACAAAGGAGAAGGCAGGTCCAGGGCTAAAGGGCTGCGTTTCATGCTCCACCTGATACTTGATGTACTCCTCCATGCCTTGCTGCTCGTAGATGTGCTGCTCCTTCTCCATGTTGAAGAGGACTCGTGCAGACACACCGATCGTGATGGCATTCTCTGGCTTGGGCTGGAGGATAAGAGTTAAAGAACATTTAATTTAAATCCAGATTTGACTTGTTCTTCACAAACACAGTTGATTTATGTGAATAAGAGTGTTTGCTATCCAATCAGGTTCAGAGTTGTAACTTTTCTACCTGTTACTTCCTCTGCCTGCTCATGGTCTGAGCACTAGCATAAGAATATTGGAAACAGTTCTCGTCAATAATGAATAATTTAATAAAGGCTTTATTTCCAACAGTGGGTAAACTGAGTGAGCTGATGTGACAGAACAGAGGCGACAGTGTGATATGAAATACTTTCCTCTGGAAGACTCTGATAGTGCAGGCCCACATACCAGGCTGGTTGACACATGTTAACTCTACACAAATTGAGTTGTCACACTGTGTATATAATAATGCTTGAACTGTTTGGTCATGTTTTGAATGATAACCACAACAATTTTTTTAATTTTTCTTGTTTTGTAATACATTCTCATTGGTTATAAGTGGGCTGAACTGGAGATATATATAACTATAATTGCAGTTACTGATTTAAAGACAAGACAAATCTGCAAATAATAAAATCGGCCTGAAACCTCGGGAGAAAATACGTATGGGATAAAAACTTTTTACTTTTACTGACCAAGACCAAAACCAAGAGTTAATGTCACATTTTGCCCAAACTAACAACCAAGACAACTCCAGGCATCCTGCAACTCCCTGATATTTGCAGTCGTTGTTTCTGTTTCTGTATTTTGGTTCGTTTTCCCTTTGGAAGAAAATCCAAACAGTCGATAGCCTTCATGGAGAACCGTTCACCTGCTTTGAAACAAGAGCCCTGTGTGCTTTGCTCAGTTTCCAGCAGACACAATAAAACTGATCCACCGTATCCTGTTTCACCAGACTACATCTCCACCTAACTTTCTTTCACTACAGCTTTAAATTAAGCACTTGCTAGTAAACCTGGTATTAACCCTCCTGCTGTTTCTAAGGCTAGACTTTGATAAAGTCATGGCCACCTATAAATAAGCAGCCTCGAAGTAGGGAACATAACTGTGTCTTGGCAGGCTTTAAATAGAAGTAAAACAACATAATTAAGCTCCAAAGGTGATGACGATAACAAGGTAAAATTTGACTTCACTGTTCGCATCTGATATGTGCAAACAGGCTCCTCTTTTCTGTCAACAACTCTGATATTTCACATAGGAATGGAAACTCATAGAAACTGCTCCTGTAAGTGGATGCTGCATTAGGAAGGCTGTACTCACTGGTTTAGGTTTTCTGGTGGGGGTGGAGGGCTTCAACACCGTCCTAGCATCTTCCAAGGGAGCTCGATTGTCTTTGCTGGTCAAGTCCTGTCCACTGGCGGTCAGAGTGTGACCGCTGTTAAGACTCATCTTACCTTTTGGCTCACCACTCTTCTGTCTTCCTCAGATCCACACTGAGTAGCAGTGTTTACCCTGATAGCTCCCTTATCTAGTCTCTCTCTCTCTCTCTCTCTCTCTCTCTCTCTTCAGCAGGGGTTCCCACCAAAGACCTTACTCACTCTTGTATATTTACAATTTGAATTCAGCCCTGGTGCACTCAGGAGATGAGGTCACTCTGACTGCAGCTGCAGAGGCTCAGCCAGGCACTCTCAAAGAAGGAAGGAAGATAAAGAGTGAGGTGTCGCAGAATAAAAGAGAGATGGACAGAGATTTTAGAAAAAAGCTGTTAATATTTCCTCTTATCGCTAGCATCATGCGCATTGTATTTCTTCTTCAGCCCTTCTGTGCTTGGCTTTTTTTGTGTTCTCCTGGTACTCACACACACTGATGACTCTGCCATATTGCATCCTCCCCCTTTTTAACCCTTTCAGTGTCAAATCTACTGGAGCAGCAGCAGAGCATGTGATTTAATGTATGTGACAACTGGTTGAGGCACCCTATTGGACAAATCAGGCCAGCAGGCCAGATTTGCCCCTGTGTCATGATGCTTGTGATGCATTCATGCTTCAGTTCTCCAAGGAGAGAGTTGGAGTTGGGTATCCTAGAATATAAAGGACAACTGTTTTATAATACAATGCATCAATAAATCTTTTAAAGTGAAGGTGGTTGTTATTATTTTTATTATGTTGCATTGTATCCCATGTGCTCTAAATTCCCAATAGTACACTATTCTTTCATAATCCTGCTCAGCAGTGTGGGAAATGGAGTCCCTCCTGGGTCATTTGCTTCCCCCTGTGCATCAAATGATAATTTCTTCTTGCCCCTTCCCATATAAACCCCTGCAGGATCTTTTCATTGATTGAATGACGGAGCAGCAGTCCCAGTTGCCAGGCAACGGCTAGGGAGTCAGACTGGCTGGGAGGTCCATATCTTGGATCTGATTGGCTGTGGGGACACCCGACTGTATATATAGCCCTCCAAATATGGCATGATCAGAAACAGACCGGGGATGCAGGGAACAAAGATGAAAGGTTTCTCTTTGAAGAGCATACACGTAGAATAAATTATATTTGATTATATGAGAACAAACCGGCAATTTAGCAACTACAGATGTTCGTTGGCTAAAAGATACTGAACAGATATTCATGCAGGGACTCGAGGAACAAAAATGAATAAAGACACAACCTGATGGGCATATACAGCCATCATCTCTCTATACGTGTCAGCATTACAGAGTTAGCAAAAGCTATGTAAAAAAATAAATAAAGCTGCTTTGCTGACACTGTTCGTGACCAACAGTAATTTTTTTAAAGTGTTCAGTTTCTTCCACTACTTTTTAGGCTAGATTTATAGCATTGCTTTCTACACTTTCCAACTATTGAAATCAAGATGGAATCAAATTACAAACCCACCCGGGTCCATTATACTTATCTGTCCAATACTTCTGGGCAGCATGCATGAAACAGTGCAAAGTTCCATTTGCTGTTGTGCCCGTGGTACCATCAGGATAATGTGTCTGGCTGGGACCACACACTCTCCTCCAGGCTCTCAAGAGACCAGACTCATATAGCTTTTATCGATTGACAGAGGACAGCAGAGGGATTGTGTGTCTTTTATTGTGTGGAACCTGATGATCTGTAGATACAATCTATTAGCTCTCTTAAGTATTTGTATTATAATCATACATGTAAGACGTAATTAGTAATTAATAATGCACACTCATTAGTGTTTTCAACACTTATATGTGTAAAAATAAGCACAGAACAACCCTAAGATCTATACATCGAACAATATATTTAATTTTATCCTGATTAAAAAATCCCAGTTGACTCTAAGTAGTGCGGTGGTACAGCAGTCATTTCTTGCATTACATGATCACAGCCACTAGAGCGTGGTAGAGGATAAACCTCTCAGTCCTGCAGTGTGGTCATGAACACTTCCCTGCTTCATTCATTGCACTGGGCGTTGCAGACAAAGAGGACATGAAAGAGATACTCTGTGAGTGCGAGAGAGGAAGTTGATCTGAAACAGGAGTTTTGTGTCTTGTAACACTTTAAATTTGGGATAGTAGCCGCTATCATCCTCTCTAGTGTGTGTATGTGATTATTCATATTCATTTTTATAGGCTAAAAGTTATTGTATAACTAGAATAAACCTTATATTTTCAAAGAAAGTTTAACATTCTGTTTTATTAAGGAGAGGTTGGTAAACTGTGACAATATAAAGCTTCACATAATGTAGAAATACCACATTTCATGTCTACAAAGAGCCTCTGAAACAGCAAAAAAATCACATGAACAACATGATTTTAATCTGTTTTTTAATAGATGGATAAAAAAACATCACATACTGCTGCATCTGTGGAACATCAATTATACATTTACCCTTGCTGTGGCAAAACTCTAAGGCCCTACTTGCTCTCTGCCTTTGTGTCTCTGGTTTCTAGTCTTGAGCTCAGAGGGGGTTAACAGGACATGGAGACAGTTGGGCCGCACCCACTGAGCTGATTTGAATAAAGCCGGCATTTGGCGCGGAGCTAGCCTTTCTTCAGACCGGCTGTAACACCACCCCCCATGCACCCTGGAGTGGCGGGAAATGCTAGAGAGAAAGAGGCACAGAGATAGAGAGAAAGAGAGTGGGGACTGGTACTGCACAGGCCGGTTTTGCACACCCTCTCTTTACCTGCAGTCACTGGGTTGCCCTGGATGCATGTTCGGCAGAGAATGTACCGAGGGAAAATAAGGACAGTGAGAAAGAAAAGAGGAAGAAAAAGCAACACGCCTCCCTATCTGTTTTGGCGCGAGACGGATAGAGAGATAATGCTCTCTCAGTGGTAGGCTGTGGGTGGAGACAAAAGCAGGCATGAGTGGATGGGGCCAGAACAAAGAGGGTAACAGCCTGGACTACCCCCCCCCCCCGCCTCTTATCAGCCCCCACCCCTAACACACAGCCCGAGGGCTTGAGGCAAGGCAGATGACTATTATAACCTTAATCAGTCCTTCAAAGCAACCACTCAGGCATGTTTGCCACCACCAGATTCTTTGTTCTAACTGGGGTTCTACTTAGTTTTGGCTGAAACCCTTTCCATGTATAAAACTCACAGCCACACACATATGTCTTTACCAGACACAAGTAGAGGCCCCTTTCTTTCTGAGTTAAGAGCTAGCGATCATCCACCGCCATCGTATGAAGGTCATTTGCTGAAGCCGCATCACAGGCCATTAACAGCACCCACACTGCACTTCAAGTGACATCATTGGATTTGTTCTTATTGGCTTTCAGTGAGGCAACAGCGTAGATTCACCCCGACCCCCCCTAAATTTGTAGCGTGTGTAAGTGAGTGGCAGCTGACTAAGCATCGGCATCGTTTTGTCTGGCAAAATTCACCCATCAGAGAGCAAAAAGAGCAGTGCAGCGGTTCTTCTCACTTCCTGCCTCCAATGGGTGCAACACAAAAACAGGAAGTCTGTGCTGCCTGTGTGTTTCCTAGGCCTTTAACACAGCCTCTCTCTCTTTCTCTCTCTCTCTCTATGTTTAACACACACAGGCCTATAGTGGGGAATAGGGAAGCAGGGCACTGATTATTACATAAGCTCCACAGTGGTGGTCACTCAGGCACTGACTACAACAGCAGTCACATTCAGACGCAGGCTGAAAGGAGGAATTGTAACCACGCAAGACAGAGAGAGGCATCAATTCACTATACATTCACCATCTGATAAGAGACAATCTGATAACACACTGCATGTGTTGTGTGTGTGTGTGTGTGTGTGTGTGTGTGTGTGTGTGTGTGTGTGTGTGTGTGAATCTGCGTTTTAGCATTCAAATGTATATTTATTCAAATACACTCCATATACTCTCACGCTGCAGTAATTGGTCAATAAATTGGCTTCTGATGAGGGTGGGAGAGGGAGGCCTCACTGAGGGGGAGACAAAGAGCACAAGCACTAAAGTGAAGACCTAGAGGGGGTTGTAGTCGTGGTGGGGCAACTATGAGGTCTGCAGGGGGTTAAAGGGGACTTGGGGGAGGGGTTAAGCCCCTCTCTGAGTAGCTGGGGGGGGCAGAAGGAGGTGGGGGTTGGTGGTGATGGCACTCAATGGAGCTAAATTCAAAAGATGCAGTAAGTGTCTCAACTTCAACTGAAGCAACCTTACACCGCAGAGCCAAACAATGGAACATCTGCTGGCTGACAAAGCTGTGAGAGCAGCAGTGGCTCTGATTTAAACTTCTACTCTGTGGATAAAACCACAAACAGTAGCAACAGGTTTCAAGATAATTCTGAGATCATAGATACTTGGTATCAGCTCAATGCCTCTGGCAATCGGACGAGATAGCTCCACTTTATTTTGAAAGCATAAAATTGTTTTTAAATGTTGAAAGTTTAAATGTTTTCAAAAGCAGTTTGGGAACATTTCAGATTCTATATCAAATAGTGCATCAACTTGTATCTCAGTTTTCAAAATCATTTGTTGGCACATATACTCATATCTTGGTTTCAGGGACCCAGATCGGCCCTTATCCTAGTTTTGTGAAACTTACTTGCTGTCTGCAATGTGCTGTGGCATCTTTAACGTGATTTGCAGAGTTAAAACATAGAAAGATAACCATAAACAATTCAATGATGATCTACTTGAAACAAAGGTTCCACCGACAATGTTAAACCTGCATTTATTGTTTTATTTTTGGTGGCCGTTTGATGGCTGTGCAAATAACTGTTAACAGATCATTGACATAGTATCATTATCGTTATAAAGTTAATGAAGCCTAATTCATGTTAAATAATGTATGTATACATTGGGCCTGTATTTATTGATCTAATATACTCACTCAAACACTAGAGTAGTCAAACATACATCATAGGACCATAATGGTAATAAGCTCTGGGGCTTTATAGCGTTTTATTCTTTTGACAAAATGTATACAATTATATAATGCTTTGCATATATGCATTATTTATATATAGCATATATTTATCTTTTTATGTTTTGTTAATAAAAAATCTATTCAATATGGTCAATGTTTTATTCACACAACAAACAGACATGGAGGAATATTATAATTAGTTTGGGGTTGTGTTTGTCTCCGCCTGAAAAATGTAAGTCCAATGTTCATTCACATTTTAGGTCTGGTTTGGATGCACCAACTCCTGAGTCACAAAACTCAAATTATTATTTTCATTGCTAGTGATATGACCAAACTCAACAGAGACATGAAGAAAGTCCAGAAAACCAGAAAACCAAGGGGGTTTATCCTCTATACTGACAGTATAGAAATGACAAACAATGGCACAATGTTCACGAGTCAAAGACATGTCAGATCAGAAATATTTACAATGAATCATGTATTCAGGCATGTAAATAACCAGGTGTTACATCATATCCCCAATATGAAAATAATAAAATATGATAATGATAAGAGTCAACACCAAGATACACAGTGGGAGCATACTGCCAGCTTTAGTGACTCACTCACAAGCCATGTCACCCTCACCCATTCAGTGTATGTGTGTGTGTGTGTGTGTGTGTGTGTGTGTGTGTGTGTGTGTGTGTGTGTGTGTGTGTGTGTGTGTGTGTGTGTGTGTGTGTGTTGGAAGGGGTGGTGGTGAGTGGGTTGCCAAGGTGAGGGTAGGACAGCTGTCACTGTTGAGGCCCTTTCCCCCCCTCTCTCCTTGTACTTATCCATTAACCAGCACCATGGCTACATCATCGCAGCTAATGCTCCCTCTTATGTCTCCAGTGGCCAAAGACCTTATAGAAACAAATTACTCATGTTTGTGTCTACAAACTCTTACACACAATTTATGAGGCTTTTTTTTTTTCTAGTTTCCCATCCTAATTGCCTTCTTTAGCATTGGCTCATTTGTTTGTTTACCCATCGACTGTTGGACTGTCCATCCTCAACGTGATTGTGTCATAAATCCAGGTCAGAGAGTTTGGCCCGAGTCACTGACGGCTCACGCAGTGTGATGGTTTGAAGACCTTTTGATGGGTTCATTATAATCAGAGCGGTGGTGTGTCTGGGCCCAGATGGCAGCGGTGTTTACACTAACGGGATTAGGATTAACTCCAGATTAGACAGGCGAGTTGAATGGCCTGCTCCGCCGACACGATATGGCCGCCTAGCCCCACGCTAACCCTACTGAATTTGTCTCAGATGCTACCAACACTCAGCAGACAGGATAGCTGGAAAAGAAAAAACGAAAACATGTGACCACACAGCAGGTGCGGAACAGGAGCTTGCAACACTTTGTGTGATTATTTGGCTATAAGGGGGTCAAATTTGTTGTCCTGGCTGAGGTTTAAAGCAAAACACTGGTTTGACACCAGTCAGCTGTTGCCAGATGTATCCACAGAGAGAGGAACATATACAGCATGTTCCAACTGAATCATCACTGTTATGTAACACTGGCCTTAGGATGGGGAGGGTGAGCAACAGACAGAGAGAGAGAAACTGAGCTCAGAAGACTGACCTAGATCAGTAAATGGTGGAGATAAGTACCTGTGTTGGGGGGGCAGGAACCAGCAGACTTGGTCTGAGGGGGACAGTCAGGGAACAAGGGGTGCAGGGAGAAAGATTGGGAGGCAAAAAACAGCAGGAATGACAGATAAACAGGAAAGCATGGAGTCAAAGAATGTGATTTCTTGCAGCAAAATCATTTTTCTGTGGTAGGCTCACAGCCTCACTGTGTTCAGATGGACAGTAGTGGCCACAGCCTTGGCTGAGTCCCAGTGACACAACCAGGCTGGAATGTGGGTCAGTAGGCAGAGTAATCGAGGACTAAGAAAGGGAAAGTTTCCTGCAATCAGTTTTGTGTGTGTGTGCCCTCACAAGCAATATGTGTGTATCTCTTCCCGCTTGTGTTTCCCC
This sequence comes from Anoplopoma fimbria, assembly GCF_027596085.1. NCBI lineage: Eukaryota > Metazoa > Chordata > Actinopteri > Perciformes > Anoplopomatidae > Anoplopoma > Anoplopoma fimbria. The sequence goes on from NC_072463.1 coordinate 18,483,211, forward strand.
CATCTTCCTTGACCGTCAGCCACTTGAAAAATAGAATAAGGGGAAGGGTGTGTGTTGAGTGTTGAGTAAGAATTTCGAATGACAGTGATTCCACTTCTCTCTCCAGCCGACTACGATTCCTGCCGAGCACTCAAGCGTCCCAAATTTCTGATCTAAGCAACCTAATGGAAGATTATTCAAATCAACTACAGATCATTCTCACACGGAAGATCATAAGGTTGTCTTAACATAAACATATTTCTCCTCCGTCTATATTATAGGTCCTTTATTCTTCTACATGTAGGTCAGAGATAAGCAGCCAGTTCAACCATGCTCTTAGAATCACAAACCAGTGCCTTTTTGCTCATGGTGCGTTTCCTCCTCTGCCCCACTGTGTAAACACACAATGTATACATGCCATACAAACCAGGCCAGTCAGAACCCAACAAGTTGACATGGTGGAGATGTTGCTCAATGTGCCTGTGTGTCTGTGCGTTTTTTTTTCTCTTTGAAAGCGCAGAGGTAAGAGATTTATCACAGAGACAGCTATGGGGTTTTAAAAGTTGCGAAAGTTTATCCTCCCACTTTCCAGGAACACACAGATGCACCTCATATGTTGCTCAAGTAGAAGCTTGTAAAGTTATATGTAGTTATCACACTCTTTTTTCCCGAGCTGCAGATTCAAACTCTTTTGACCTGGATGGTGGTTTAGTAGCAAGACATGCCGGAGCGACAAGTATAACTGGTAGTGTTTCTTGTCAGTGAGACCTGCCAAAGATAAGACATGCTTGTGTGCTTTTGTGTTTTTCTGCCAATGTTTGCAAGGTTGAGCCATTGTTCTGGATGATGTATTTGTATGCCAAGGGTTACACATGCAAAGAACATACTAAACATACTCATTCTTTGGAAATAGGAATATTAACAGGATGAAAGTTGTTGGTAACTACACACATGATCAAAAAGGAAATTAAAGATGAATGAGATTGCTTTTTACATAAGACAAGTGTGTGTGTGTTTGTGTGCGTGTGTGTGTGAGGGTGATGTATAAATCAACGAGAGGCTGCTCTCCATCCAACCAAATCATCAATTCTCCACAGTCCCACCCTGATCGCACACATCAACACACACTTCTGTCTGACCACCAGTAAAGCTGTCCCATTCTGTCTTGTACCCTGGGAATATGTAGACCTCTATGACACAGCCATGAATGGATCTCCTCTTACATCCGCCTGATATTTAATAAAGGGGACAGCAACAGGTTGCAGCTGTTTTGGACTAAAAGGCTTATTTTACTGCGGAAAACAAATGTAGCCCACAGATGTGAGGGAATAAAACACATGTGCTCTAAGAGGACACAGTCACAGTTTGGGCATGTGTGTGAAAGTGATCACACGTGCACTTCAGAAGTCAGTGTGGGCGTTGCATGAACTTGAGAGCAGAAAATCTGGTCAGGCAAGTTAACCGTCAAAGCAGAGCAGAACAGAGCAGAGCATCCCACAGGAAAAAGAGATCCTGTTACCTCATTATTTCCTTTAGGGAAAACCCTTTTTTTTCAAACATAGGAGAATCCTAATCACTGAGTGCTTATACTCTCAATAGTATCACACATGCAGCTGCCGTTGAGAACTTCCTATCAATGTGGGTTTTGATGAGTTGAGATGATTTATCTTTTAATAAACCACTGGAGGAAATGTTGGGTATTTTGAAAACAAGCCTGAATATTTCAGTTCTTGAAGAATGCCAACATTGAGATGCTATCTTTACACAAACATTAAAATACTTTGCATGTTGGTGCTGGATAGTTGCATGGCCCAGAAATGAACCAGCAACTAGGTTAATATCACATCTCTTGAAGAACTGCTTTGAACCTTGACTGTTATTACGTTCATTTTTGGTTCCTACTCTTGTGTTGCATCACTTTAGATGAATTTTGTGTTCAGAAGGTAACAGGAAACAACAGACAGGTTGCTCCGATTTGGTCCAAGACCTAATATCTGATTTCTGCTTTCACTTCCTGATGCAGTATATACTGTTTTCTATGACTAGACTTCATCACCCTTTCACTCAGTTTGCATCACCTCATACATCTGTTTACTTGTTCTCAGTTCACCAAGGAAATAGGAGTTTTACAAGGCACTAAGTTTTTCAGAAGTATTACAGTTATTTCTTAAATAAATGACAAAGCAAAGTCAATATTTTTGCAAGAAGTTTCAATTATCTAATGTGTATAGATGGGGTCATTTTACTCCCTCAATGGACCTCCTGAGACTAAATGCTGATTATGTAACGGAAATAATAAACTGTGCCAGAAAAAAGTGCCCTTAGGGCTGAAAATGGGACCCAGAGAGTGAACACAGGCAGGTGGAACACCAAGCTAACCGTGCCGCAACAAAGGCCAGTGAGATGTGAGACGGTTGGAGTTCAGGGTGTGCCTGGCTCGTCTGTCAGGCTGTACTTGAATGAAATGGTTGCTTTGAGTCTATTATACAAATCATTGGCTGTCCAACCTGAGTCATCATTGCTTGCAGAGACTTGTCTGAGAGGTCATCGATGGGGCAGCAGAATCACACAGGAATTTACCTTTTTCAGTCCTATTAAGTCTTGTTTACTTAAATCCAGTGTGGGTATGCTCTCCATTTTTAACTCCATTGACTACCCTCAACCCTCATAAATATATGGCAGGAGGTACCCACAACTACCTGTCTGTAAATTATGTCTTATCTTATCTATCTTAGCTACCGCCGGGTTATAAATCCTACAGGGACTATGAACTGAAAATCTGTAGTCAGATTAGAGTCTCAGGTTGCTGTTTAACACTGAACTAAGCATCTGCTGCTAAACACAACTGTTTATCAAAATTAAGAAAAAAAAGAATTAAATCTATCTTTACTACAGTTTTCAGCTCTCCTCTAGTAGCTCTCTGGGGAACAGCAGCTGCATGAATCTGACTGGCACACAACACACCCCCTAATTCAATGGAACAAAAAGCAATAGAGTACGACTAAAGCAAAGTAAAAGGCTTGTCACATAACAAATGCAAGCCTTATGAAAGTGGATAAAAGAGTAGTGTCATTAAATAATGAAGAAATTTTTCCATTTAATGGCCATTTTACAGCCACTTAGAATGAAGCAGTGCTGCTCTCCGACTGCATACCTGTGTGAATAACTGCACCAGATACAACTAGCAGTCCACTCAACCCCCGTCTCCAAACCACTGGGGGGGCTGTTCTAAAGATACCGGTTGTACCTGTGTGTGAGTGTAACCTAGTTCAGTGCACATCAGTTGCCCAGCATGCAGCAGCCACTGCAGAGGGGAGGATCCACAACAGTATCACACACACACACTTTTCAAGGGCAAGTCTCAAGGACAAGCTGGGTTTAACCTCCTGGTGACCAGCAGCTGCTGCACAAGACGTGTTGGTTTTAACAACCGAGACCGCTAAGTGACACAGAGGGGAGGAAATCAGTCAGGTTATTTTTTTTTTATGACCTGCCCTCATCTACAGCTGATTTGAGTAGATTGTTTTTATGTAGAGGCACTACCACAGCAGCATGTGGTGGATCTTACCTACACCATCAGTGTTAGACTTCATAAATCTGTTTACTTCCGCCTCAAACATTTAAATCTCGGGTTCACTCTGGTGCAAGGTTTATTTAGGTTGCCATGGAAGCTAATTAACTAAAGCTGTAGTAGCATGGAGAAATTTTTATGGCACGGTCAAAATGTTATTTGATAACATTTTACAGAGGGATACAGTTACTTGTGTATGTCATTGGTAAATGTTTGAATAAAAACAAGACTACAGGTTTGTATGCAAATATGGTATAAAAATTTTAATGTTGCCGTCAATGTTAGCATGCTTCAAAAAAAACAAAAAAACAACCAAAATCTGGAGAAGCATTGAAATCACAAAGTGACGTGTGAATATAAAGTACAGCAGTGCTACTTATTTTTTCACCCATTTTCTTATTTTCTTAACAAAATAGAGGTTCCTCGATGCCTGGTGGCACGTCATAAAGAGGAGCAAAGCTCAGTGACAACTCTTAGTTTTGTCTCCTTCACCAGGAGTGATAAGCTATTATTTACAGAACAATTTGTACAGCAAACACTGGCTCATTCACTCATATGTACACAGAAATGCATTCACACTTCATTTCATTAAAACACACATCCAGAAGGCTACATTAACTCATTATCACACCCAAACTATTGACAAAAGTTCTTATTTCCCCATCACAGCATACCAAGATATATCTTAGTCATAGCTATAGATCAAATTCATTACCCCTGTTCAAAACTAAAATACTGTCCAAAGAAAAATAAAACAGCACACTAGCTGCTCCTCCTCCCCATATCAGGTTCATTGGCCAGCACAGTCAATTCCTAGGAAGCCCACAGCAATATGAATGTATTCCAAAACAAAACAGCTATTTACATGAGGCTGTTATATAAAAACTGTAGCTTTCCAAAAGTGACAAGATAACTTGAGGGTAAAGTTCCTGAATGTGAATAATGAGGTGATCATTTCAAAAGTGTCTCAAGAGCGCTTCAGCTCAGCTAATCGGCGGAGAAGTTGCTGCTGTCGGGTTTTGAGGCGTTTCTTCTCTTGGAGCTGCCGTTTCTCCCTGGTGTGCAGGTCCGACAGGTACTCGGTCGCGTGGGTCAGGATGGCCACCTTTGGGGTCTTGGCCGACTCCAAGCCGGGTATCTGATCACGCAGGGCAAGGAAACGAGACCGGAGATCGTTCCTCCTCTTCCGCTCAAGGAAGTTGTGGTTCCGCCTGCGGTCGATGTCCTCTACGTCTGAGTTTTCGGGACTCTCAGAGGGGGAACCGGGCCGGGACACACCGGCCGAAGAGCCCGGCTTCTGACTGGATGATGTGCAGCTACGCTTGCTTGGAGGCTCTTCTGCATTCTCCTCTTCTTCTTCCTCCTCCTCCTCCTCATCATCATCATCCTCCTCCTCGTCGTCTTCATCCTCGTCGTCCTCCGGTTCACTGTCTGGGGAGCGGGCGGCGTAGTTGTGCTGCTGCCGATGGACAGACATGTGGAAGCGTTTGGGGCAGGGGTCAGCCCGAACCGTGATGGTCACTGGTTTTCTGACGTTCACCAGCCGCACCCGGTTCTGCTTGCTCTCCACAGTGACAACATCGATTTCCTCCTCATCATCATCATCTGTGATCACATATGAACAACTCATCAGTACACTTAGAAAACAGTTTTAACAGCATGATGTTTCTATGCCATTCTTTACTAAATATGTCAAAGAAGAATCAAAATTTAACTAAATTGATTATAAGGAAGAGCATTCCACAGCCAAGCATGCAAATCTCTACTCCTCCATCTGAGGAGGGCAGAGTAGGAGCTGATGTGTTAACAGCAGTGGTCATCCATGCCAAAGCTTGCTGGAATTCAGGCTTTTGTCTTTGAACACTGAGCATTCATCAACTATTTAAATGGGGAGATCTGCTGGCAGGGGGGCACTCCCTAATTTGGGAAATGTGAAAGAGTTACTCTCACGGTCTGTCGCCATGAGAGTGTAGTAGCTATAAATCATCAGGTCTCGGTCACCCCGCCCCTCTACCGCACTCTCTGATTGTAATGCAGAGCCAGTGGAAGATATTGAGAGGGGGAAATTCAAGTTAAAGTGACGGGGGCGCGGTTTTTAAAAGATGCATGGGTAATCTGATCAAACATGTGGCGCATCATCAAAGTGAGAGTTTAAAAAATAATAAAATGCAGCTTTAAGGTTACCGACAGTTGGACTTGATAACCCCTCTGCACCATTGACCACAGTTATGCAACAGCAGCCCAGCTTTCCAAATTACGCATTGTTAGAGGGCAATATAATCCTGAGGCAGGAGCAGGGTGGGGCAATTTAGAGCATGACTGCTTCCTTACCAGAGGAATCGGAGCGAGACTCAGAGCCAGACGACGCCGGCTTCCTGCAGCTGCTTGTCGGGAAGGTGAGAACCGCCGTAGGGTCGACGCAGTCTGTCGCCGAGGCGGTGAGCGGGCCGCCGGGAGAGACGCACTGCGTTTTGCTCGGTCTCACGGTGATCGGGGCCACGGGGGGGGCAGCGGTCTGCGCCGCAGCTGACACTCTCCCAGTGACCTTCTCCAGCTGCTTACTGGCCGAAAAGCAACTCCACATGCAGTCCTGGATGATGATGGAGCTGAGGTTGCCGAACAGCTCCTCTGTGTCGGGGATGAACTGGCCCTCGCACTCCTCGTCCTGCCCCAGGACTTTGGACAGCCAACTGAGCTTGTCCCCCGGCGAGATGTGGAGGGCACCGCCGCTCAGAGTCCGGGTGGGAGACATGGGAGGGGTGGGCAGCAACTCGAACTTTTTCCATATGTCCTCGCTTGGTGCAGTCGACTTGTAAAAATCCTCCTCTCTGTCAAAGTCGTCGAAAAAATAGTGCTGGTAACAGTCGAACTCCATGTTCACGGTTAATAATAAAAATCCTCTAGAGTTTATTCCCAGAAAGGATCAAATGCCACCGACCACGTCCTGCACAACCCTGAGGGGGGAACATCACAGTGATTAGTAATGAGTAGCTCCCAGTTTGAACACATTTCAAGTATCCATCTAATGGTCCATTAGGATAGCACATCCCCTTAACAGCCTACTTTCTACAAACGGGACAACACATGAATAATTGATCTCATCTTGCGGATGCGCTCTTTGAGGGGATGGGTGTATACTGTCCAGGGCACTGAATCTTTTTATATATGTATATAAATAAAGGCGTGAACTATGATTCAGTATATATATATTTATGTATTTATTAAATTACACTACGTGAGACGACACGAGAGAACTAATAGTCTCCAGAGTTACATGACCGTCATGCGTAAAAGTAATGAGCGTGGGTGCATTTCCTGAAATGCAGGCAGCGCTTTGTTCCACAGAACAGTCATGTGAACCGGCGAGAAAAGTCACAGCGTGGGTTTGCTCTAAGCCTCACAAACAGACCTCTATTCCCCCTCACTGGGGAAAACTTTCACAGACTGGCACTAGAATAAAACTACTCACCGGCTCTCTGCAACAAACAAACAAAAACAAAAAAAAGAATCCAACAGCGACAATTCAGGGCATTAGAAATCCCTCCGCAGCCAAAGAGCACCGAGTCCACGGCTCACAGGGGATCAAAGGGATGAAGCGGGTTTGCTGTCGGATACAACGACGCGCTGTGTTCGGACGCAGCTTTTTTTTTTCTTACTTTTGTTGCAGTTTAAGTTAATGGGGGGAGAAAAAAAACCTGGGTTCAAACAACAGGCACAGGTTCCGCCCCACAATGTGTTACAGAAAAGCCACACAGTGCGTTTTTCGCGCCAGTGAGATATCCTGTTATAAAGTGCTAAAAAAAAAATGCAGGGCGGAGCCTCGGAAATGTCTGCAGCGGTAGATCCGGGTAAGCCCCTCCATTTGCATGAGGGGGGGGGAGGGGAGGCACTCGGCCCCGCCCCGTCTACAACACCAATTATGGTCACAATAACTGACACATTTCATCATCGATATTTGTTGCTCTGTGAAGTAGAAAAAGGACAGAATATGTTTTTTGTTTTTTTTTGATAGTCATTTCCTTTCATCTGAGAGATTGGTATTCCCATACAGATTCATTTATTTGACCATCTTTTGCCGCTTTTCACTTCTACTCGACAACATTTAAAAGTGGAACACTGTACTTTTTACTCCACTATATTTAAATTGACAGCTTTAGTTGCTAATCGCTTTTTTTTTATGTTCGATATACAAAATGTTGTATTAAAGGATCAACTTATGATCAATTTAAAAATAAATATAAAGCTGAGTCATAGATTAAATTCATCTGTATATAAGTTAGCATTCAGTTCCACGTTCACCTGCTACAGAAGTAAAAGATAAAGATAATAATGATGCATTTGTATGATATAAAAAGCTGAAGCAAGTAGTCGATTGTCTTTGTCTTATATTATAACGAGCTGAATATTTTTGATTGCACAAAACAAGACACCTTTTTTCAAACATTTTATAGATTAAACAAGGTATTGATTTATGAGATAATAAACAACAGGTTTGGCTAATGAAATGTCCCAATTGTATGAAATTATAATTACAAAAATCCCTTGGGACAATTTTTCTGCATACTTTTACTTGAAAGCACACGTTTAAATGCAGGACTTTAACTTGTAATGGAGTATTTTTACATTGATGAAGGTCTGCTTTTACTAATTCAAAGGATCCATCCTCCTCCGCTGCGTCCCAGCAGAATAAGAACTAAATTAATGTTTCACCATAACCACAAACGCATTTGACATAGTCCACAAAGTAGTGGCGTTCAGCCTTTTCCAAAGCCGTCATGTCCAGTCTAGCGTCTTCATTGCTGTCTCTGCATATTTCGAGACTTAGGTAAAGTTGAAATGGCTCAACCTTGAGGCCAAACATTAGTTTAAAGCTGATCCTCTTTTCCTCAATCCAGATAAAATCAGCAGATCTCTAAAGTCTAAGAAATTCCCAATCCTCTTTTTCCACCAGCACTGTTTAACATGTCCATTATGACTGAGTACCAGCTGGAGGCACATCAGACAGAAAGGGAACATGTTGTTGAATCACAGTATCAAGTCTTTTAATTTGTATTACAAAAGATAGGAATTCAATGTCCTTAATTTCCATGTCAAGCAGGACACAGGTGTATTATTTTCCAAGCTACTGAACATTTCCACAGTAAAGGGTGGAGTGCATCTTTCAATGACCTGCATTTAACACAAAAGAGCACACCGAGTACACAAACCGTCGAGATCCAGCTGTCTGCAGGTGGTGGTGAAGTGAGTAGAGAGCCTCTTCAGCGGCAAACAACTTAATGTCTTAAACAAACACTATTATATTGGTTCTTAAATTCCTTGTTTACAGGACACAATAACAGCTCGGCTAGAAAAAGAAACAGGTCGCACGTCAGGTGTTTCAGGTCGCACGTTGTAAAACCGACGTGCGACCTGAAACAACCTGAAACATTTAATTATTTTAACCATGATTTGACCATATTGAACAGGGCAATGATTAAGTAGAGACATGATTTGTAAAAATCTTGTCTGGCGTGAACAAATGCAGCCTCACGTTAGAGCAAGAGGTCAGAGTTCACCAACGTCTCATGACCAGAGACCACCAGGTCAAAATCATACACCAACCGAGGCCTCGACCTCGTCCTGCCTAACATATTGATTAGTTTGGTCCATAGCATGCGCGTCCCCTCCTTGATTAAGCGTCTTGGCCGACAAGAGTTAATGACACTGATTAGTGATGGGCATCTGTTGTCAGCAACAGGCCTGAGGTCATTCCCCTGACTGTGTGGCGTCTTCGAGGGTTGCGCGTGGTTCAAGTGAACTAAAGGCAGTACCAATCAATACATACAGTAGCTGTTTGGGAGCTTTTCATCGTTTTGCAAGATCTCTCTCAGCAGATGGAGTCCGCCCAGTTGCCATGAAATAACAAAATAATTCCATGTTTTTTTATATATTAATCTTTTTATTTCAAATGAAACACAAAGTTGAGGGTCGGACTTGATTTCGTCTTTCCAGTCTTGACTTAAGACTTGACTCTGAATTTCATAGCCAAGACCTGAGACTTACTTGAGTGACCTGCACATCATTTTTCTGTACCAAATGCAAGGTGAATCCACATATTATTTAGAAAATCCATTTTCAATTGCAGGTCAATTAGTCAATTTTTCACATATGCTCTGAGGAAAATATTAAATATACAATAACTCTGCAAATATGGACTTGGTGAAAAGATTTTCTTCCAACTTCATTCTTTTTTTTACATTAGTGAATTTTGGAAACTTTGTGAATCTTACCTGGAAAGTCTTTACACTTTTTTAAAGCCTGTTACAGTTCTCTAAGCCTGTTTTTATTTACTGTTGTGATATTAGGATAATGTTGCCTGCTTGGCCAGATCTCTCATTAAAAAAATATATTTGAATTTCACTTAGACTTTTACCTGGTTAAATAAAGGAAACATGAAGTAGGAAAATGTATGCACATCAGTGAATTTGTATTTGATTGCATTCGGAATTTTAAATGAGTTCAAAAAGAGACATTCTTGCCAACTTTAAGCTTCACCAATGTGATGTTGGAGTTATTTCACCCACAGAGCAATGATCATAGCCTGTAGATCCTGTAACTTCGCATCCCATAATTACACAGTGGACCAACCCTCAATCTGCTATGTTGGGAGAATTTCATCCCGGCCAAGGAGAAGAAAGAAACATCTTTGGTCCCATAAAATTCAGATGAGGCCCTCCTCCTCCTCCTTCTCCTCTCTTCTGTTCCTTCATCAAAACTTGGGGATATTTTCCTCAGCAAGGACATTGTTGGGTTAACAATGCTTAACACCAACAATAGCCTGCTCCCCAAGTCATTTCGCAGCTTAACTTCAAGTACCTGCCATTGTCCTTCATTGTTATAGTAGCATATGTGTGAGGATGGTAAAAAAGAGGGTGCGGGGGTCGGGATCCACCTCAGCAGAGTCCGCATGTCTGCAACACCCACTCACCCGTCTGAAGAATATCGGCCTCAATGCAGTGCAGGAATTTGAATGTTTTGTTTTTTTCTGGGGACTGTGTGGAATTGTCCCTATGTGCTATACAAGGGGGTGTCCTCCTTTTCCCCACGACCTCGGTGACACGTGAACCCCCTTAGCCTGACCTCTCACCTTTTCCACCCATCTAAAAAGATACAATCTGTAGCAAAAGTGGGACCAGTCACCCGCAGCTCAGAGAGAAAAGCCATGCAGATGAGAAAGACAACGTAAATAATTCACACAAGTGTTATTGCTCCCCAGGGATGTAACGCACCGTATTCTGACACCCCCCTTCCTAAAATACCACAAGAGTGTGATCAGTAGGGTGCCAGCTTTACCTGCCAACAGCTCTCACACACCAGAGATCTATGTCTAACAATGCATGCCTTATATCAAGCCTTGTCTTTTCATCTCCTCCTCAGTGCTGCGTCACAGAAAATATCATTAGATATGATTACAGTCTTTGATCCTGAAGCATTAAATTATAAATTATTGCGGTTAATGTCCAAATGTCAACTGCACCTCTGAGTTATTGATTAACACAGGTCGTGCACATAAATTGGTTTCTTACACTAGCCTAATATTTGTGACATATGGCTGTACAAACTGAAATCAACTTGTTAGAAATACTACCATGAGTGTAGCAGTTGGAGAGCCACATCCCTGACCACAGCCATGGCCTCACTGCAGCACACATGGACTAAGTTAGGCTGCCACCTGGTGTATGCTAAGTGTAAATAACTGATCTCTTTACTCATGTTACTGTGGAATGGCCCGGTGGTACATGAAGTGTCCATATTCTGTATTTAAGACATAGTAGAGTTACAACAAAGTACGCCATGACATGTAAAAATCTCACATTGAAAATAGGGAACAGCACAGAACTATAATATAGCATAGGTGTTATTTTATATTTTTAGCAGAGGTAAAAAGTATATTTTTTAAAATAGCATTTTAATGTTGTAGCTGGTCAGGGAAGAGCCAATATTCCATACTTAAAATACTGTTGAGTGTTAATCTATAGCAATTCATCATGTTTTATACAATGATCGGGAGTTTTCTTTATGTAAAATCTTATTCAGAAAGGTAACAAATAAAATATGCTGTCAAATACTTAGTAGTGGAGCAAAAAGAATAGACACAAGGAGAAAGAGACATAGAAACTAGAATATAATGGGAATGATCAAAGTAAGTACTCAAAGTGCAGGTATCCTAGATTAATATTAAAGTGAAGTATCTGAGTAGATGTACATTCGGCCACCGGAATGTCCTGACTCCAAACAACAGTATAACAGAACAGAAAAAGATTCAACAGGTGATCATGGCAGACCCTAAAAGATCTCACAAAGATTGACAGACTTCTGCAGATGGCCAGTATAACCCATATAATCAAACAAGAAGTGCACAGAATTACAGATCCTAATATCCCTTACACCTGATGGAACTGATGAGCTTGCTGTATCTAAAATCCCTGTAACTAAAAACACTGCAATCTATATCAGCGCTCTGTATTGTGCACTGTTACTACTGTTTGATATGTTTGTTGTTAATACATGTGAATATCTATTAAGCTGAGGAATACAATTATAATTTTATCAGGTGTTGCAGCACAAACTTGCATTGATGTCCATTAGATGGCGCCACAGTAGCATGCTGTACTTAAGATAATTTAGGTGGGACTTGACTTGAGTCATTACATTACATTACAGTCATTTAGAAGATGCTTTTATCCAAAGCGACTTACAATCAGTAGCTCAAAGCTTATATTACATTTCATTCACCCATTCACACACTGATGACAGGTGCCACCTGCCCATCAGACTCTAACTAACATTCATAGTTCTATTTTATAATACATTAGAAGTCTTGTATTTTCAAATTTTGTAGATTTTACTCCTGTTCATTTTTCTTACTGCTAAAGTGACTACTTGCTTTGCAGTTTAAGAGTTTTTATACATATGATATGAGGATATTATAAAACATATAGGCATCACCTCAGCGATGCCCAGACCCATCAATATCTGCAGTCCTTCCTGTTTGGATTAATAGACTTTGGACTTCTTTTCAGAGATGCATAGTTTTCACTGGACATGAACGGGATGAAACCTAACACATGAAAATGAACTAAAGATGTCAGAGAAATGCAAGAAAAAAGTAAAAAAATATTTGTCTCTAAAATGTAGTGAAAAATTATAAAGTTGGATAAAATGGAAATAATACAGTAAAGTAGAGTTAAATATATATGAACCTAAAGTTCGCTAACATTAGCCAAAATAAGCTATTCATATCAGACCAAATAAGGACACAGAAACAAAACCTGTGAGTGTACTAAACTGAGCAAAGGTGTGTTTTATTTATTGTGAAGTCATGGGTTAATTGCATTTTATCACATGAAGGTTGATTACATGACTAGATGGGCATTTTTATGTATGATGTGATTCAACTGTAAAAAGGCTTCAAAATAGATTTCAACTGGAAAAATAAATCATGTAAAGCCAGATGGACGTGACTTACTGGAAACAACAGAATCTAAGATCATTTTACAAGTTTTGGCCATTGCACTCTGATCTGAAGTAAAGCTTTGGTTAAAGGGTAAGTAAATGTAAAAGTATCCACCCTAGTACTCATAGTTACTTATTTAAATAAAATGTAAAGGTCGGCCATACTTCCACTCTTGCTGGAAGCAAATCTGCAGGATTAAGATGTTTTTAGTTATTGTATGTCATAAAACCGAGTAAGATCCCCTGACCTCCGCCAAGCCAACCATGTAAGCTTTGTTTCACTGTAGCTCGGTCAATAAACAACAAGGGGAAACCTAGAGAGTGTATATAAGAAAACCTGCAGTGTCTTTCAAAAGAGCCACACATCCGTGCAGAAAGAGACAAACTATGAGAAAGTGATGTCAGTCTGGCATCACTCCAGTCTGACAGTGACTGATGATCAACAGATGACACAGTTTTACATAAAGTCATGGACTTGACTGACACTGGATTCCCCTCCTCTCTGTCTTTCACAGAGGATTTGGATTAATCTTCTTGACTCACTACAACACACACTCCTTTAAAGCTTTGCTTCTAGAGTCAACTTTTACATGGTTGAAAGGAAACAGTATGTTGTGGTTTAGCAGGTGTGTACACTTCATGGAGATTTCTTATTGAGCTAGCGAGTTACAGACAATGTGGTGAGCTTAACAAATGACCACAAGGAAACAATAAACACAATAAATGTTACAAAGGAGCTTGTTACCACGGAGACAGCGTACAGCAGACTGGTAACAGACTGCAGGGCGCACCGCTCAAGTCTGCAGGGGCCCAGCAGAGGCCGCTCGTGCCACACACAGCACCCTAGTCCAAGTGGGAAATACATTGTAAATTAATTTAAGATAATACATTGGATTATTTTATCTTATTTTATCTTTACTAACAGCCAGTGATGGGAAGTGGATCATAAACTCTGCTACAGTGGCATGTGTGGGATTTGTGTGTTTATGTGTCTTGTTTGAAGGAGAAGCAGTAACACGCAGCTGGCATCATATTTTAACTTTTGAATAGCTGTGCTGTTGAATGATAGAGGTCAATAAGAGGAAGGAAATGAAATATTATAGGGAAGGAGAGCTCATTTTCTTTCAGTTGCTTTTCTTTTTGTGTTTAATGAGTGTGCAAATAGGCAAAATGGTGTGTGTTTAATGTGTATTTACATTGGAGAAACTAGAATCCTATTTAGAAAGGAGGCAACAGGAAATACAATGCTACACCAAATAGCCAGAGGACACAGAGCACAGGACAGAACAATTGTTCCCTTGGGTTATACTTTATGATTGCTGATTAAACATTAAGTTATTATGCTTTGTGATACTGTGTAAATGTTGTGTGAAAGGGTATTTACAGTGACTGGCAACCACTCTGGCTTTAATTGTGACACTGCTGCGTTTAATGGCTAATTGTAAGGTCGTTTTTTCGAGGTTGCAGTTTAAAGTTGCTGCAATAGGGAGCATTTCTATTGCCTCTCAATGGCTCTCAATGGGGTAACAGCTGAGCCAAACCATAATGTGTACCTGAGGGAAGGTGGGTGCTATGCTTCTGCAATGAAGCTGTTGGTCAGGATTGTTATCAGCTGAGCACAGTGCCATGAGCAAAACACTATATCCTTACAAAGAAGATGATTCTTTGCATTAACTCTGCTAATGCAAAGAAGCATTTGGTTCGGTCTGAATCTAATATTGCACCTTTAGAAAACAAGTACAGGTAAACACAGAGCAAATGGTCCCTGAGATTTATTTTATAAAATGTGTAGCAAGAGTAAAATATGACAAATTGAACATTAAGTGTTTATATAAGAATGACTTTCTTTAGAAGTGAAAGCAGCATCGACACAGAACACGCGATGAAGCGTCATTCATTCAGTGACGTGGGCGTAGTGGAATGAATGAGCTGAAGAGACACAGAACACCAAAGACTTCACTGAGGCACCGACAGAGACACTGTGGACCTATGAAGCGGGGTTTTTCTTCCGACACTGATGAATATTAATATATTTAAAGAGACCTATTAATTACTTTATCGTCTTGAAAGAACAATGGCACGAGGAGAGGGCGCAGAGCAGTATTCGACCGGTTTATTATCAATCAAACCTATAAACACAGACATCAAGACAGCAAAGGTAAGAGCAATGAAAGGATTTTATTTATTTTTTTATTTCTGGGGTTATTAAAATGCGTTTCACCCGTTTATTCAGGCGGGTAAAAAGGCGCCTAAATTTAAATTAAGCTTTGAAAAACTGTGGTCGTTTCCTTCCTTTCGGTTTCTGGGTCGATCCTTGAGTGACTTGTCCTCAGTATTTGAATTTCACCCGGTTTGTCCATCTGCCACGGGCAGCTGTTCGTGAGGTGTAACGTTACCGGTTTTAAAGGGACCACGTCTTAATTAAACTTGCCATTTGGAGCATTTGATTCAAACCGTACAGGCTCGTTAAAAATAGCAGCCTTGGTAGATGATAGATGTGCTGCAGAAACGTGGTGCGGTCGGCGGCTCCAGAGGTTAATGATTTATTTGGTTTGAGAGTCTAAAAAAAATAAAAAATGAGCGTGTTTCCTATAATAATGTTTAAAAAGCATTTCAACCAACCTGTCCTGCAGGGACTTGTGTGTGTATTATACCAGTCTGAAAGCATTTAGGAACTCAACTGTGTCTGATGGGTCTCGAGATGATTCCCAAGTGTTGGTATGTCGTATTAAAAGGTGTGACAGCTAGGCATTTTATCTATCTGCAGGCTAAACATCTTGTCTGTGCTATGATCACTCTTTTAACAGCAAAAACCAGATAACAGGGCATTCCAAATTTACAAGAGCATGTAGCCTAGAATCTTAGCTCTGTAAAAATTGTTGAATTTCATTAATACCTTTTAATACATACTGCTGACCGAAACAAATTGGCATTCTCACTGCATTCAGACCCTTTGTAGTTATTTAATCAAGAAAAATTGGTTGATATAATGTAAATACTTGTCTACAGCTATTTCCTTGGATCCAGCATCTCTGTGTTGATGAGGGATTTTCCTCACCAGTCATCAAAGGTCACAGACTGCATCCCTTCATGTAACTTCAGTTCTATTCTCACCTGATAATTATGCCAACGTGGCCTTGTGACGCTGAAGGATTTGGGGGAAGAGAATGTGAGGAGGCAGCGATTTGCTCCCAACAGGACTGAGGTGGTGCCGCTTTTGTGTCGGATGTGAATTGTGGTGTAGAGACCCTCCTGGCTGACATCATCAGACCGTTACAGCTGATTGGCCGTGGCTGTGGGATGTGATAAGACTCTAAGCTGTCTGCTGACTGCTGGCTACTCAGCATGAAATGTCACACTACCTCCAACATCCTATTGATAGAGCCAATGGCAGCGTTGGAGTGTCTCTGGTGTAGTGTGAGCGTGTTTGAACTACAGTAGCCTCATAGTTTCACATCACTGTGTGACTGCAGCGTGTACGCCCAGCCTGCATCAGGGATTTGCCTCTAATCTGGCATTCTGAGCGATGGGGTGAGGGAAGTTAGCCAATCTCATTCCCTCGTGGCAACAGGTTGTTTAACACTGCGTCAATTATGCCAAAAGTTTTTGACAGAGGGATGGATGAGGGTAGTTGAAGCAGAAAAGGGGGATTAAATTAACTCCAGAGGAAATCTGAAGATAATGATCACGTAGCGCACTACTGCCCACATCACTTCATCTGAATTTATAGCTCCTCTGGGAATGTGCACATTTCACTGTTGACAGTCAGATGCACAAATGGTTTCAAAGCCAAACTAACCATCTTGCATGTCTCCTCTGTCCTCCCCTCTCATTGTCTTCCAGCCAAAGGCCCAGAGAAATCGTCTGACTGTGTGGAATAAACTGTGCTATGCCATCGGAGGGGCTCCCTACCAGATCACAGGCAGCGCTTTGGGCTTCTTCCTGCAGATCTACCTGTTGGATGTGGCTCAGGTGATTGACAAGAGCGACACAAAGACGGAAATCACACTTGTCAAAGCTTGTAAACACATTGTCTTTGAGTATTTATCTCTGATTTAGTTAGAAAAAAGTATGTTTTGTATCACTGGAAAACGCTGTAGGTAAGTGTTAAATTAAACGTTGAGATCCTTCAAAACAAAGTTCATCCATTTGTTAATCCTGCAGCAAACAAGTCGGAGACTCTTTTCCTTATCTTTGCATTTTTCTCATAGCTCAGTTTACAGACAACTTCAAGGCCAAAGCTTGTGTTTTCTCTTCTCAGCCTTGTATCGCTTTAACAGTCTTCATCCTGCAGGAGCCGGTCAAGCGCGTTAACCTGGACTCCTACTGCTTTGCTTTGTTACTCAATTACCAAATTAGACTTCTCCACTGTACACAGTAGGAACTTAAATAAAGGCCTTTCAGCTCAAAAGATGAGACCATTACAGTTGCTTTGAATGCTACTTTGTTCTTAAGCAAATGACACAGTTTTTTATTTCACTGCACTTCAGTTACAAAGTCTCGAGATGTCTTCATAGCATTAGGTGTCGTGGTTTCTTTGACTCGCTCACTGGCCGTGCCATATGAGGTAGTATTAAGCATCCTCTTTGTTTTGGTTTTGTGTCTCACTCTTTTTCCATTTCTCCCTTCAGCTGGATCCCTTCCATGCCTCTATCATCCTCTTTGTGGGCCGGGCCTGGGACGCTGTCACAGACCCCACAGTGGGTTTCCTGGTGAGCCGGAGTAAATGGACCGGCATCGGCCGCATGATGCCCTGGTAGGTGTTTGAATCTTACAGCAGCACATGCAGAGTTGGGGTGAAAATCGTGAGGCAAATGTACTGACAAAAAACAGATCATGAGCTGTATCCATGGCAACAGGGACCTGGTGGCTCCTGAGGAGAAATAAGTGGTAGGACTGTGAGGATAAAGCATTGAGGACTTGAGTCACATGATTTGGACTGGAGTCAAACTAGAGACAAATCTGATGACTTTAGGCTCGACTTGACAAATTCCAAAAAGACTTGTTACTTGACTTGGACTTGAGCCTTTTGACTTGAAAGTACTTGAAACCCTCCCATAGAAAGATACGATTAAAACGTATCATTTAAAAAGTGTGCCACAAATCAATACACTGCCTTTTAATACATTTATGTTTATTTGCTAGAAGTGTTCTTATTCACTGCCTTTGTTGGCGCATTGATGCGTTTCTTGGGGCGTTACCTCTACCAGTAGATCGGTGGAATAGTTAAATACTACAGTCTACAGCATATTGTCAATCCTATGTATGTGTGAATGCGTTTGATTATTGTACATGTTACACTGGCGAGCAGCTTGCATCTGTCAAGGGTATTCCTGCCTCTTTCCAAAAGCATGCTGGGATTAGCTTCAGCTCCCAGCAACCCTGTACAGGCTCGATATATGATTTCATTTATTTTTTACCGTAAGCACTGAAAGGCTCAACATGAAGCAAGGAAGTGCAGGTTTCAAAATTGTAGAATTAGAATGCAAGTAAAGGAAAAGGAAGATGACCTTGATATTCTGCTCATAGAGTGAAATGGGCTGCACCTTCTTTTACATGTGTGTGTGAAGGGAGGGAGGGAGAGTGTAAAATGTGGCTGCAGAATGTGACTGTTATGAGAGTGTCTGGTTCTGAAACAAAGACTGTAGGCCTTGATATGATTTGCACAGTAACCAATCTAAATATTTTACTGGCATTTCTCTCACATGATATCACGTTGGTATCTTGAGCATCGTCGTTATATGAGTCAGAGATGCTGGCTGTGTGCATGAGTTTCATGCTCTGGTTTGAAGGGGGAAGGGGAATGTTACGTCTTCTGCTGTGATTGGTCCAACCCACAACACACCATCAGCTTCAAACCAATGGGGGGGGGTGTGTCCATTTTTGTGTGATTCACTGTTTGGGAGGTTACCTTAGGTCAAGAAAGAGGCACGCTTGTTAGAAATAATGCAGGTCATTGTTTAAAAAGGCAACATGTACATCCTCTGTGGCCTGTGTAGCTTTTCAAATTGAAGTGAAACAATCAGCTGTTAGATAAAAACACACATATCACTAACTCTTCTGTGCTGAAAATGTCTTGCATTCAGATATTGTGACGTTGAATTGGACATTTAGTTTTGTGTGAATATTAAACACATTAACAGTTTTTGCATGTGCACTCTGTAAATTGATTCAGTTTATGTTCCTCAATGTCATTTCCCGTGCTTTACTGACCTCCAAATGTGACACATTAAAATCTGTGATGTGTGTTCAATCAGCCATGCAAGTGTGTGAAACAGTTGCAACCTGGCCTCCATTTCCAGATAAATTAGCTCTCATTAGCCCAATTCACTGCGACATTAGAGGGAATCAGGAGGTGCTTTCTGTCTTATTTCCCATGTGTGTCACAGAAGAAGGGGGGGGGGCTCATATGACCATTTACGAGTGCAGAGGTGTCCTGTTCAATAAAGAAACAACTTTGTGTTCAGTGATATGGCCCTCAGAGAGAGTCTGCACAATATCTCTTGCATGAGTGGCACAAATATTGATTTAGATATTAGTTAGATTTGCTGTCATTTTAGAGCACTGCAGGAGGATATTTGTTGTGGCTATGATCCAGCTACCTTTTCAGTTATTTGTTTTGGTCTAAACAAAATGCCAGAATTTTTTTTTTCACAATCACAAATTCCAGGAGCCCAAGGAGTAATCTCCAGATTTCTTGTTTAATTTGACCAACAGTCCAAAACCCAAAGGTATTAGGTTTACTATCACATAAACAGAAAATACACAACTGAGAAGCTGGAGAAAAAAATGTTTGCTTGAAAAGTGACTTTAGCAATTATTTTTCTGTTAATCAACTAATAAATAATTAGTTACGGTTTAGCACTACTTGACCTGTTAGGGTGTGTTGATGCCAATAAGAAACACATAAATAAAGTATGCTAATGTATCGCTTCACTGCCCCGCAGCGATAAGTTATAACCCAGGGGACTATGTAAAAGAAGAAGAAAAAAAACATCCTCATGTTCATGGGGGAGTATTAGCTGGACTGTTTTGAAAACAGGTGTCTGAAGTGGCACCAGCTTCTCTGACGGAGGTCAGCTGGAGGACAGAAAAAGCTGCTGACACTGAGTTGGGTGAGAGCAAGGTCCCCCTTCGTCGTCCCCTTCTCCACACAAGAGCTCTAACAAGGAAGGATTAGGGGGATTAATTCTCAAAGCGGCCACGAGAAAGTTTAATAGAAATGTCTGCAATAACTGTTACTGTAAAGCTACAGTAACAGTTGGCAGAATTCATTAAACACAGTCTTTAGCAACAGTAAAACAGCATGCTGGGCACACTTTTTGTTTTGAGCCAAACAGTACAGCGTGCATGGTGAACAGCTATGTAGTGGCTCAAATTAAATAAATATTCTTGCTTTTTTCTATAACACACATTTGCTTTTTGAAAACACCGCAAATTATTGTCTCCTAACAAAGATCCTCCACCTCTTTTTCTTCTCAGGATCCTTTGCTCTACTCCGTTCGCAGTGCTAACTTACTTCCTGATTTGGTACGTGCCTTCTTTTGGGCAAGGGAAGGTGCTCTGGTACCTGGTCTTTTACTGCCTCTTCCAGTCAATGCAGACGGTTAGTATGTCATGTTGACGCTCCCCACCACTTTGTTCCCCTTTTGGTCCCAGTGGGTGCACTAGCCTAACTGTGTGTTTGTGTACGTTTGCAGTGCTTTCACGTGCCGTATTCAGCCCTCACCATGTTCATCACCAACGACCAGAAAGAGAGGGACTCCGCCACTGCTTATCGTAAGTCAGCTCGACAGCGTGATTGAATGCTTTTATGCATGTGTTGTCTTTCAGGCACTCAAGCTACATTTCTGTGTTTCTCTCAGGTATGATGGTGGAGGTGCTGGGCACAGTTCTGGGCACAGCAATCCAGGGACAGATAGTAGGCGGCTCCACAAATTGTCCCACTGAGCCTTATGACCTGGACAGCAGAAACTCCACTAACACGTCCAGAGTTTCACTCGATGAGACGGTGAGTCTCTTGTGTCTTGACGGCTTTGTGTCTGATAAATGAGGATCTTTACATACAGCGTTTACATGAGTGTTAGTCCATGCTAATTCTGTTTTTTTTCTGTCCTCAGAAACAAGCTTATTTGATTGCTTCAGGGGTCATCTGCATCATCTATGTCCTCTGTGCAGGAGTCTTGTTTTTGGGTGTGAAGGAACGAAAAGGTATGGATCCATGAAATACCAAGAAAAGTTCTCACAATGCCATGGTAGAAATGTTTTAATTAACATTGGACAGAGGATGATTTGAAGTTTGTATCAGTTGTCCTTGGGAAGCTTTTGGCCTTATCACCGACAAAAATGTCACGAATGCCAGAACATTGTTTCTCACAGTAATGGCTCTGCATTGTGGATTAAATTCTTTACAGAAAATATTTTCAGCTATCTTATCTTTGTTCTCTTCTCATCCTTATTGGATTATAGAGAACGGGGGGGAAAAAACACTGCTCACCTTCCGTCAGGGCCTGTGGCTGGTGATGAGCTACGGACCGTACGTAAAACTAGTCATCGGCTTCCTCTTCACATCTCTGGCATTCATGGTAATACTGTGTTTCATGATCTCATTATCTCTCGTGCTTGATAAAGAAGTTATTGATGAAGTCATAGTTAAAGGAATAATTCAGCATTTTGGGAAATAATTTAAACTTTTTTGTATGAGCGTAAGAGGAGAAGATTGATACCACTCTCATATCTGTCTAATAACTTAAGCTACAGCAAGCTTAGCTTAGCTTAAAGACTGGAAACTAAGGGGCTAGCTGTTCTTTTATCTGTTTGCATAAAGATAAATCTTCATTTATTTATTTTTTTACAGCTGCTGGAGGGAAACTTTGCCCTTTTCATCACCTACTCTCTCGGCCATAGGAAAGACTTCCAGAATATTCTCCTGGTCATCATGGTGAGTTCTTCTATTTTCCACTGAAGGGCTGTTTACCTCCATGTAAAAGAGGTTTGGAGGACATCTGCAGCAGAAAACCTTGTTTGGCTATCCTTGTAGCACGGAGTAAGCACCCAGTGTTATTGGGGTTTTTCAGCCCGTCTCTGAGGCCTTTCCTCACGCGAGGAGGCGCATGGTACCGGGGCTGAAAGGGCAGATTTTCAGGGTGAGAGGACGTGTTGTTTGGGCTCCTGGGAACCTGTCTCCCAGTCGCACAACTCGCTTGGCCTTACCAGGAGATGGAGGGAGAGACTGTCAAACGGTGGAGCTTTTGTTGCCTCGGCGAGCCCTCACTGCCACCATGGGAACTGCCACCATTGGTTGCGCCCTCCTTTCCTTCCGCTTCTCGCTGCTTTCTTCTCCGGTGCCTTTCCCTCTGATTAGGAGTGGAAACATTTTTGGGCACCATGTATCATATTTGGAAACATGGGATTTGAGGGGGGAAAAAGCTAATATTTACCATCGTACTGGCCAAAGTATCTTGTGTGGTCATTTAACACTGGTTGACCAAGTTTGACCTGGAGGTCAGAGGTTGTATTCCCACTGCAGGGTCAAGTCAAGACCACACAAAGCATATTGTGCCCTTGTCCCTTGACCTCCTCCTGCAGTGGTCACTTTATTCTTTCCGCTTCCAACATTTTCCAGAATTTAAATGAGGCCCAGTTAGAAGTTTGATTGATTTCAATGGAGACCGCTTCTTTTAGAAATAACCATTTCACACAATTCCATGGATTGTTTATTATAACAAATTAATGTTAAGTTATCATTGAGGTAACTTCAATTGCACCTGAGCTGCAGCCCTGCCCTGATTATAGATATGCTTAGGTTGTATAGTATTGCAAGTCCAGCATGCAGCTTTTTTTTTGTGTTGTTTCAAGTCCAAAAAAGAACTGACCAACATGTATATTTATTATTATTATATTCCTTTATTGATCCCCATGGGGGAAATTCGGGTGTTGCAGCAGCTCAACTACACAGAAACAGATAATAAATACACATATTATACAATAAAATAAAAATAGAATAAAATAAAAAATAAGAATACAAATAAAAAATAAGAATACAAATAAAAAATGTACAGTATATCCACATGGGCTGGTCAGCATGATGACAGACTGTGGTCTCCGCTGATTTCCAAACCTATTTCTTATTTCCTATTTCTTAAGAAGTCGATAAAGGTCTTACATTTACATTTAAATGTTTCGTAGGAAAATGCATGCACGGAAACAAACAAAGTTGACAGTCAAAAGTGTTGCCAAAACTAAAAGTTTATTAACAAAGTAAAGCGTCAACATCACCCAAAATACAGAGGGAATGACCTCAGAGTTCTCACTGGTAACTAAGGCTCGGATCATACCTCACGAATAACTATGCAAGTGATACAAGGGGCAATCCTTTACTCGACTTCAAGTTTTCCTACAGCATACACATTTTTTTGTAAATATGTGTTAGATTATCTGCAGCAATATGAGAGTGCAGATAAATATTTTTATTTGTTTAGATTTAGAAATTTAGATTGGAAACAAAAAAAATTCCATATCGCTTCAAGAATTGAATGCCTCTATCTTAAATTATATATGAACAAAGCTAATCTTGCTAAGCTACATTTTTTCATCCGACTGAGTGATTCCAGATAGATCGGATGTTTTTATTATTAATTTGGTTGATGTGATGGTGAATAAAAGACCCTAAATGAACTGTATGTAACCCTTGTCTATTTGCGAGCATGCATAATGAGATTAAACGATCAACAATACTGATAACTCGTTTTTTTCCAGCTTTCCGGGGCTCTAACCATCCCGTGGTGGCAGTGGTTTCTGACCCGGTTTGGGAAGAAGAAAGCAGTTTACTTCGGCATCACGGTGAGCACCAATATGTTTGTTTTCGGTGCGACAGAGGCAGTGAATCAAACGAGATGTGTTTTCATGGAATTGCTTACATCCTTCTCTCTCTTCCCCCAGTGGGCAGTACCTTTCATGATCCTAATCATCTGCATCAAGAGCAACCTTATCATTTCATACTTGGTCTCAGTGGCAGCAGGTGTGAGCGTGGCGGCAGCTTTCCTCCTGCCTTGGTGAGCCTGAGTTCATGCACAGAAACAATGAAACAACATCTTATGTGTTGATTGTGCCTCGAGTTTCCTTCTAAATGTTGTGTTTGTGCTTTCAGGTCAATGCTTCCCGATGTAGTGGATGACTTCAAGGCTAAAAACCCAGACATCCATGGTCACGAAGCCCTCTTCTACTCCTTCTACGTGTTCTTCATCAAGTTTGCCTCTGGAGTTTCCCTGGGTGTCTCTACACTCAGTTTGAAGTGAGTTAGCTAATAAATATCTGTAGCCTTGTTGTCATAAATTATTCTCATATACATTTCTATCCTCACTCTCCTCCTTAACATGTAAGTTTAGGCCTCTCACGCTATTAGAGATTAGCTCAGTGTTATAGCGCATGAGGCCAGTGATCATGTGCTCAACAATCACATAATCCTTCAACAGTCTTGCCAAACTGTACTCACAACAGCTCAACGTTTCTCCCTCTATCTGCATTTTTTCACAGATTTGCCGGATATGTGACTGGGAGCTGCTCACAACCAGAGGCGGTCAGTTTAACCCTGAAGGTGCTGGTCGCTCCTGTGCCTGTCGCTCTTATAGCTGTGGGACTGTTGATATTGAGGACATACCCAATCGATGAAGAAAGGAGACAGGGCAACCAAAAACTACTGCAGAAAATACTGTAAGTGAAACGGAAATGAGCATACAAGCATTTAACAAACAACTGCACAGAAGTTTATGCTTAATTCAGGGTTTACCACACCGGGCTAGACACCTGTTGATGTGCAGCAGTCCGTGTGGCGGATCACAGTAAACAAACCAGTGAGATGCTAAATTCAATTCCGCTCTGTGTACCTGAACTAAATCTTAATGAAACCTTTATAAAAAGCTGTTTTGCTACAGTGTTGGCATGCGCTTTCACCCCGTTTGGACAAGCCAAGTCCTTTGTGTGTGACTTCTGGCTGTTTTCCCTTTCCTTTAACAGGGACTCTGAGTCTGAAACTTCAGTACTTGGAAGCGAGGTGTAGCCGCAGAGGACTAGCCAACCACCACAGACGCTTTAACAGTTTTGCACAGGCTGTCCAGGGACACGACCACCAACCATCTGGACTAACACAGGAGAGACCGCAGACCACTGCTGCCCAAACAAAGCCATCATTAACCAGCTCCCACCAGTGGATCACGCAGGTCTACATCGCCCTCTAGTGGCCGGCCAGTGGCATCTTCATTCATGGGAGCTGTAGTCATTTTATCTTAGTGGGGTTTAACTCAACTAAGAGAAAAATCAAAACAGTTTTTCCAAAGATTTGTGACTTCTGGCAGCTCCACTATTTCTTTTGTGCTTTGCCTTGTGGACATTTTTTTCACATTTTTCACATTTTTTTCACAACCTAGTATTTCATACTGAAATACTAGGTTGTATTTGGGACACAGCTTTTGATTTGTGGTGTTCTTTATTAAGTATTTATTTGTTGGTTTACAAGATCAGACCTTCACTCGAACAGAAGAGTGTGATACTTTGGTGTTTACTATGTCTTAAGTCACTTGTGTTCAGGCAGTGCTCTGAAGGAAATATACAGTATCAGCCCGTATTTACAAAGGGCATGCCAGCACTATTTCACTAATTGGAGTTGTATGGCGCTTTCTTACACTATCTACCTTTCATTAGGTGTTGCTGCTCTTGTAGATTATTTCAGAAAGGCAAAAACAATAAGTGTACTTGAATCTTCTGAATGAGAAAAGGCACCTTGTGGTATAATGTACTGTATGTCTGAATCACTGCCTTACACACATCTTGAATATGTTCTGTTGAACTTGTTAGTCAGATTATTGTCCTTTTAGCTACTGACAAGGTTTTGCCATCCCACCTTTTTTTGTGCTTTAGCATTTTAGCCAATCTCTGTCAGGTTTAATAGACATTTCTGAATGTGCTTTTCACTACAAACTCCAGTATTAAGTCATTTCATACTGGAGCTCTCCATCTTCTCACTTCCCAAAGGGAAGGAAATGCATTATTTAACTATTTATTCAAACAAACAATCTTAAGGGATGATAATTGTACGTATAAAAGCACATGTGTATAGTAATGTATTAGCAGTGAATGCTTGTTGATGGATGTGTGAGTGATTTTCATGTCCTGTGTAAAACATTGAGAACATCAGAATTGCTTTTTTTCTAAGACAAGAAAATTACACAAATGATAAATGTGATAAACAAGCTGCCTCTGCCGGTGTTGTGACTCTTAAAATCAGCTGCCCGAACCCAGTTTCTGTTTAATTTAAGGTAAAGGCAGGACCTTTGATGAAAGCTGAAGATATCTAATTATTAGTATCAAAACCTTTACATCATTTTTCATTATTCTACAGTAGATATTGATGTAAATACAAAGCTCATGCAATCTCAAATTTGACTTTTAATTCAATATTATCACAAGCTGCTTACTAATAGGAAAACATGATCTGTCCTCAAATTTTAGGATTGTATTGTATTAAATTAATGAAACTCTTGACACCTTACATACTGGCAGGTGTTCTCACTGCACCTACAAAACGTTAGGCCTGAATCATTTCACTTATTTCTATTTAAGTCAGTTTCCAAAACCTCAAGTGCTACAGTGCTTATATAAAGATATTGTGACTTTAATGAAGAACCTTACTAAAAAAAAAAGAAATGTGCAGTTAAAAAAAAACCCGTCAATGGTTCCCTTTAAAGACTGAAATCAACCAAAAAAGAAGCTTATCTTCGGCAGGCTGCCAAATTATCCCCCCCACTAATCATCTCCAGCCGTGGCTGAGCGGTGGTTTCACGCGCAGTTTGAAAGGGAAAGGTAGAAGGACAGCAGTCTGTTGCGATGACAGCAAAGTGCTATCTCTATATTTTGTGGAGTGTTTTATCACTTTGCTCCCCCAGCTGTGCACTGGACACTTCTGAATCTACATTAACCAAAAGGAAAAGGGTTTTCAAACTGGGAACGCCAAATTCTAAACAAATCAAACAGTCAGGCGCTTCTCCATTACCTCACCTCATGTCCCCAAGGCCTCACCCTCCTCCTCCGACACCTCGACCCATGCGTCCAGAGGAGCCCGGGCCAAAGATCCAGTCGGACTTTGCTTACCTCCCAGACGTTTCTGTGACCTGCTCCACGTCCAACTTTGTCGTGCGAGTCAAACCGTCTTTCTACGGTCTGGGCGCGGACGCAGAGGAGCTGAAATTAGGCAGCACCTGCAAGAGCAACGGGGTCCTCGGGCCGTACGGGGACCTGCTCTTCACCTATCCTCTGACCTCGTGTGATGCCGTGCGGGAGGTAAGATTTGACTCGGTTGTTGACTCCGACTCTCTTTGCATAATAATCAACCGTGTCTGACCCCTCTGTAACAGTCGCCCCGCGGTTATCTGCTCTACAAATTCGTGCTCCATTACGAGCCTTCGTCAAAACGTTTCCCAAGCAGAGCGCACCGGATCAATGTCGACATTGAGTGCCATTATCAAAGGTTAGACTTCTCATCCGTTTCCAACATCGTGTGTGTGTGTGTGTGTGTGTGTGTGTGTGTGTGTTGTGTGTGTGTGTGTCGTGTGTGTGTGTGTGTGTGTGTGTGTGTGTGTGTGTGTGTGTGTGTGTGTGTGTAAGCTCGCTATTTACAATCTCAAAAAACCTGTCCAGGAACCACCATGTGTACAAACTGACTGTGCAGCCCACCTGGGAAACTACTGTTGTGCGTAAAAAGCTGAGAGGAAGTCCAAGTGACTTCCAGATGGAGTTGATGGATGGTGAGTTTAAGGAAATGTGGATTTCAGTGATAAAGAACAGCTTATATTTTCAGTGCATATCGGTTTTTGTGTCATAAAGTGTTGGTAAAAGGCTAAAGGATGCAATATATTTGAATGAACCCTTAGATTCATGGAGCAGACCAGTCAAGTCCCAGGTGTACCAGATTGGAAAGACTGTTAATTTCCAAGTCTCTGCTCCTCATCTCTCAACTGGTGGGAAACTCTACATCAATACCTGCTATGCTACACCATCCAGTGGCTCTACGTCATCCCTCAAATACGCCATCATTGACAATTTTGGGTGAGTATTATGGACGGTAATTCATTTAAAGTCCTTTTGGTTTTACCCTTGGTGTCCTGATTTGAATTAAGCGTGGTGGTGTTGTCATCCACAGCTGTATGTTGGACAGTAAAAGTGACCCAGGGGGCTCTCAGTTTATCTCTCGGACGGACAAGACCCTGAGATTCTCCCTCAAGGCTTTTCAGTTTACATCTGACCCTGACATGGAGGTGAGCATGGTTAATAATTCTCTGCATTCACAAAGTTTTATTTGCTGCTTATCCCTGTTTCCATTTTTAGGTCAATATTCACTGCAAATTGTTTGTCATATCTGAGGACCCGGGTCCTGCACACAAATCATGCACCTACAGAGGGAACAGGTGATTGTTGACACTATAAATACACATTTCATTCCAGGACTGTAGAGGTCTTGAGCATATTTGTGCATTTACTATGATAGATGGAAGGCCCTCACTGGTGACGACTCAGTTTGTGAATGCTGTGATTCACAATGTGTGACGTCTAAACCCTGGCGGGCCTTGATGGAAGGTATGTGGCAGACTTTTTTTAAATTTATTTTAGCCTTGATAAGATTTGAAGGAAATATTTATGCAACATTCCTACTCGGATAGATTTGATTGTAGTGTTTGCTTTAAAGGGACCACTGCAAAAATCAAAATATTATATTTTCCCTCTGACCTGTGGTGCTATTTAACAATCTAAATTGTTTTGGTGTGAGCTGCCTAGCTTTGGAGATATCAACCGTAGAGATGGCTGCCTTCCGTCTAATATAATGTGACTATATAGCACATGCGGTGCTCAAAGCAAACAAAAATTACATTTGAAAAACTCAACAGCAGTGCTTCTTTTGGGAAATCATGACCTGGTTTCTCAAGATAATCCACAGACGTTGTTGTGAGCAGTTTCACTTAGGAACTATAGCTTAAAGAAATATAGTTCTCCCTGGCCGATATCTCCAACACCAGGCCACCCACACTAAAACAATCTAGACTGATAAAAAGCTCTACAGGTAAGAAGGAAAATATGTATTTTGGGATTTAGGAATGAACTGTCCCTTTTTATTAAAAAAGGCAACATCTCTTATCCTTGTTCAAGGCTCTGCTAGCAGTGGATCATTGATGGTCTCTGATCAGCCGTACACAGCAGAAGATGACTTACCACCAGTCACCAGAGAAGGCGTTGAGCTGAAAAGTCCTGAGAACCTGTGGGAAAGTGCAGATTTAGTCAAGTACAATGATGACGACGAGCATGACTACGCAGATGAAGAAGAAGAAGAGGAGGAGGAAAAGCATGAACGAGATGAAGAGGATAGTGGGTTTATCCACGGAGTGATGACAGAACCTGATGAGTTAGGTTTTAGGGAAAGGGTCTTAGTGGAGGAGAAGACAGAGTCTGTAGGGAAGGATTCAAATAATTTCGAAGAGGATGGGTCAGGGTATGTAGTTCAAGAAGAGAGTGAGGAAGATGAGATCAATTTGAATCAGAAGGAAGCTGAAGTGTTGCGACATTGGGAGGAGGTGGAGCAGATGTTCCAATCAGAAAACACCCTACAGAGAGGGTTACATCTGCTAGTATCTGAAGGTGAAGAAGAAAACAGGAATCATACAGGTAGAGGGGACGAGGATGACCGGTTGATAGCCTCTGAGGTGGAGTGGAAGAACGATGACGGCCTGTCAGATTTAGTAGATGATAGTGAGATGACCTGGTATTTCATATGGAGGTAGCATTAGTTGAATGCATCGATCAGTACTCTGCTCAAAGATTTTTGTGACTCTCCATTGACAGGATATTCTGACTTATTTCAATAAAAACATAAAAATGCAGTTGGACTCTTGTCATAACTTTATTTTCCAAAGGTTGTATTGTATTTATATTTGATTAGGTCAATCAGGAAATGTCTATGATTATTTCTACAAATGACATACTTGTGTTTGTAGACTTGAGGCTCAAGAATAGAAGGGTGAAATAAGAAAATACATAAGAAAGGATGCTCCTCAGTCATTGCAACAATTTGATCTGTCCATAAATCTTTATTCTTTCCATTATAAATGATTTATTACATTACAGTGTCTGAAACCAGTTTGAACTATATATTATAGTTTTACACAGAAATATCCCACTGTTTGAGCAAAAACTGTGAGGAAAGGCAATGCCTTAACTAAAAGCAGCAGAAAATAAAAACTGTAATATAATTTTACATGTCTGCTCATTGTTTCTGGGACAATAATGATCATGCACATGGAGAGCCTTAAATCATAAAAAATTACGTGG